>NC_072799.1:73068318-73681648 GCF_028583425.1 Eublepharis macularius
AGGGTCAAGTCTGTTTGGTGAGGGATCGAGCATACCAAACAAACCAAAGTTCTCAAAGTGAGTGAGAATCCCCCCTCCATCATAATAACACCAAAAAGAAAGAATTATGTATGAATGTTCATTGTCGTATTAAGTTCATTACCTCTTACATGGAACATGAAAAATGATTTCATTTTTTTGCAAATGTATTTTCCACCCAAAAAATTCCCAGATGCCTTAATTAAAAGACATGAAACAGCAGTCAAAAACTTCAAAACAATATTCTTACATGGGCCCATTAATCTCTACAACATTCTCAAGCATTCTCTTAATTTTCAGTCAAAACTCTTTTCCAAGAAAAATCTTGTACAAATGGAAATGTTTGCAATATATTCTACGTAGTATTTTTAACATGCTGCACTTTAAATCAGTGGCCATGGGGTAAACTTTTAATTGATAAATGTCATTTAGTTTTCCCTGGAACTTCATCTAACAATAATAGGACTATATCATCATATGCTTCATCCTTTTTGATATTTACCTTTCATGAAGCTTTAATGCCAGCATGTTATGAAAGAATATGAGCTTAAAAGGATGACATAAGGCATGGGATGGCTTTTGAACTGTGGTGGACACATCAATGGAGTATTTTGATTGGGAATGCCCAGTGTCCAATTTTTCCAATAATACCGAGGAATGCAAGGCTATGGCCTTTTGTTCTTATTTTAATATCATTTTTATTTCACAACATGCAGTCAAATATATACTGCACTTTTAAAGTGATTGAAGTGCTAAGGCCTTTGACACAACTCTTCAAAGTGGAAATGTAATCAACAATAATCTTTACAGGTGCAGGCTCTGTCCCTATTTGCTTTTTTCTGTTATCACAGTAAATCTCATTAGTATGTACTTCACTTTTGTTTTGAAAGAGAGGTTGCTTTAGAAAAAGAAGAAACTATTTGGCTGTCCTTTTGAGGAGGTGGAGTTCTTAATATCTTGTGTTCTTGCTGGAAAACTCCTCTTTCAGTTCGATGGAATTCTGCATAATCCTTATTTAACACAGTGTAGCATGCAGAGAAGACCATTATCGCTAACAGCTTGTGTTACTGGCAAGAGTACAGTAAACAATGTGGAATGTATTTGCTTTGTTAATTTCTTATGCATCATGACTTTAGTAGCTGCGAGTGCCAAAGGAGGGGAAAAGGCATTTTAAGGGCTGCAAATACATTCTCCCTCTCCCCACCTTTTATCCTTGAGCATATAACATGGTGCCAGCCTAAGAAAACAATTTAAGATGTAAATTGAAGGCAGAAAAATAAACATTTGATGGGAATATTCCCAAGCAGATCATTTGGTCCTCAAACGTCTGCAGTATTTTAAATAGATATGCCCAAAATTTCACACAATGTTGTTAGATTTAGGGGATTTAAACAGCACACACTGGGATTTAGAATGACCTGATGTGTAAAAAATGGAGTTTTAGAAGTACTATCATGCAAAGATTTGTGATAGTGCTGAAATTCAGAATTAGGGAGCATGGTAATGAACTGCGTCAGTTTGGGAAACAATAAGCATTTGTGTGGTGCTTCATCCTTCTCTAAGAATCAGACCCAGTGTGTACTGATGCCGGATTTGTCCACCACTGTGTATATCCTTTGATCCTTCAGAAGACAGCACTAAAAGTGGGTAGGGCTCATGGCTGAAGTCTCAACTTTATTGCTCTTATAAAGTAACCATTACTGGTCAATAGGGATGTACACTTTAAAAAAAATGGTGAATCAGAATTTTTTTACCAAATCTGAGAGGAAAAAATCAGAATTCCCTGAATTTCGAATTGATTCTCTAATTCAGTTTAGCTATTTCCCAAAAAATTGGTAAAAATCAGCATTTATTCCCTATGGAGAAATCACTCTGGGGATATCCAGTTGGCTGAGGTGGTCGTTTTTCAACCACATGTCACCAAATTTGGAGGGAACCTACTCCTGACCTCTAAGTACTCCCAAGTTTCATAAAGATTGGACCCCAGGATCCAATTTTGTGGGCTCCCAAATAAGGTGCCCCCACTCTCAATTGTTTCCTATGGAGAAAAATATCTGGGCACTAACCGAAGGGATGGTTTGGGTGGAATGAATGTGATTCTCTGGTGTGATATTAGTCCCCTTATTTCACTTTGGTTCTGGGAGGATTCCATTTCCTTGATTCAGTTTGCTTCTGTTGGGTTAAGTTGCAACAGTGTCTCTTCCTTCAGTTTGGTTTGGGTGAGATGGATCTGATTTTTTGGTGTGATGCTGGTTCCCCTGCTTCGCTTTGGTTCTGGGGGAATCCATTCCCCCCAGGTTCTGTTGGGCTTTCTCTGAGATGAGCTCAGCTTGCATTTGGGAACATGCCTTGGCCATGGCAACCTTGTCCCAAAGTGCTTCTGCAGTGGTCAAAAGAATACCCCAATTTCACCCAATCAGTTGAAATTTGGTATTTTAATCCAAATTCCAAACTGAACTGTTTTGAAGTGCATCAGAAAAATATTTAACATTGTTTCTCCATTTGGAATTGGAATCTACATTGGAATCTGCATTCAATCTTCAGTCTACAGAGACAGCAATCATTGGAATCTTTGTCCATTACACTTCCCTGTGAAAAAGGAGATTCAAGAAAATCCAGACTTTATGATGAGGCATATATCTGATGCTATCTGATGCTGGTCCCCACCATAAACAGATTTTAAGAAAGGAGGTACTAGGATGGAGGAAATGGAGAACCACCAGTAGGAGAAACCTCGAAGAATGCTATGAATTTTCTCCATGAAAGCTGAGACAATATTTCTGAATGAAGATGGAGATGTTCTGCTCATTAGCAGAGATGAAAAAGCTATACCTGCCAGAATTCTCTACTATACGTAAGCATGATAGACACAGTAGCCCTAATTCTTTTGCACCTAGTCACACTCTCTTTAACCCAACAAGAAAGAACAGTCCACCTGTTCTATGTGGAAGCAGCCTTCCAATCTCAGATTCCATTCAAGAACAGTAACTATGTCTTATATTATGTCTTGGGGTGGAGAGTGCTGTCAAGTCATAGTTGATTTATGGCTACCCCTGCTGGTGTTTTCAAGGCAAGAGATTAACAGAAATGGTTTGACATTGCCTACCTCTGCAGCCTGGTCCTTGTTAGAGGTCTCCCATCCAATTGCTAACCAAGGTTGACCCTGCTTAGCTTACGATATCTGAGAAGACTGGGCTTGCCTGGGCTATCCAGGTAAGGTTATACTATGTTTTATGCATTACAAAGAGTGGGAGAGAGCGCTTATGGGATTTTTACTCTGAATCTGATTTAATTCTGATCCATCAAATAAGATCTGCTGTCTGATTATTGGGATTGAGGGAAACTTCAAGCAGTATGATCTATGTGCTTCTTCATGGAGCACTATAATTTTGGGTTTTGAGTTTCCTGTGTCATGCTCAGGTTCAAGCTGCCCACTAAGTAGGGTTATGTGATTCTTTGTATATTTTCCTTTAAAAAAAAATAACCTTGGCAGGTGTTATTTTGCCTGGAGAAAAGCATTTCAGGTGCACCACTCCATTCCTTTTCCAGCACGAGATCATTCTCCATGAGCACCTTCTGGAGGATGATATTGGAGGAATATGAGAATCATTATAGATTAAAAATGCAGTTTTGGTGATTTATGAGCTTCCCAATGGCTAGTTCTTTGTGTGTACTTCTTCCCTTCAAACTTGTAGAGTGCTTGGCTATTTTCGAATTTGAAAAGACAACCTGTAAGACTGAATAAGAGAACCCTGAAGAATGAAAAACTACAGGCCTCCTCCATCGATAGATGTCTGTTGTACCTCATTCGGGCCATTCACGAGCAACCTGCCCTTAGAATGAAGTGCAGTCACAATGAGCATTTGACCGATCCCATACAAACTTACAAGGGTGTCAGGCAGTGCTGTCTTATTGCCCCATTTCTGTTTATCTTTTATATCAATAATCTGGTAAACTTTTTGAATGACCCTGAACTTCACCCTCTCAAGTTAGCAAATTGGCACATTCATGTGTTATTATATGCAGATAATGCTGTATTACTTTCAAGCATGCCCATTGGGCTGAAATGAACCCTGAAGAAATTCTCCCTTTATAGTGATTCTGAACATCTCCCAATTGATTGCCAAAAAACTATGATCCTGGCCTTTGGGAGAAACCCAAAGATTAGACAATGGGAGCTTCAGGGACACCGGTTAGAACAAGTTACCAGTTTCAAATATTTGGGAGTAGTCCTACAATCCTCTGGCCCTAAAATGTATCACAGAAGCTATGTTGCTGACACAGGACAGAAAACAATGAACAGCATACTGACATTTTATAGGTCGCAAGGGTGGCATTATGTACTGGCTGCTCTTAGATTTTTTAAAGCTAAAATGTTGGCTCAGTTACTATATGGAACATTCCTGGGGCCACATTTTTCTACCTTCTCTCCATTGGAGAGAGTGCAGACTCAGTTTCTTAGAGCTGTATTACAAGTGCCCAAACGTGTCAAACTCCTGGTTCAGGCTAGGAACAGGAATGAGACAGGTCAAGGCCAGAATTCATATTCTCTCAATTTTCAAATGGCTGATTGGAAACACAAATCCTGAAGGGTTGTTCCCTCTGCTATTCTAGGATCAATTTCAATCCTGTTGGCAAAAGCGTTTTTAAAGTTTATTGAAACATTAGGTTTATCTCTCCAAGCTCTTCTGAGCCTGGGGATAGACCAGGCTAAATCACTCATTAAGCAAAGAGTGATAGATACTGAGAGGCAAACGGATAGCTCTAGTTCTCCAGGCTTTATTTCTCCTATAGAAATATTTCTCCTATTTCTCCTATGCCGTCTATTTATACTTCCTTGAATCAAGCAATGCAAGAAGGGCTTTCACACTAGCCAGAAGCTTGACTTTGCCCTCTGCAGTATTGGAAGAAAGGTTTAAAGCAACTCTCTATTCCTTAGATCCAGAGGCGTTAGCTGTGTTAGTCTGTAGTAGCAAAATAGGAAAGAGTCCAGTAGCACCTTTAAGACGAAGAGAAGTGTGATTCTTGAAAGCTTATGCTACAGTAAAGTTGGTTAGTCTTAAAGGTGCTACTGGACTCTTTCCTATTACTCTATTCCTTGAGACTCTGTTCCTGCCCATTGCAAGAGATTGATTCACTAGAACATATCTTTTTTAACTGTCCGAAACACAAGATCAGATTGGAAACTACTACTCCATTGATAGAAAAGTTTCCAGGCAGATAAAATAAAACTAAGCTTGATTACATCCTGTCAGACAGAAACCATCAGACAACCCAGTAGGTGGCTAGATTTTGTGCCCAGGTCTATAATCTCCAAAAGTCTTAATTTAGCAGTTTGAATAAGTATTAATTGTCCTCATAGATATAATATCCATTTCTTAATGTCTTACTTTTATTAACCAATTTTGATGGAATTTTTGGATTGCTTTTACAATATGTCTTTGTTTGAGCTGGTCGATGACTGTAACAATAAAATGGATTGATTGGAACCTTGAAGAATGTATAGTGAGTAGAAATGGGCACGAACTGGGAAAATGGTTCTTAGTTCGTCGCGCTTCACAAACTACAAACCACAAACTGGCATGAAATTGCCTGGTTCGCAAGCCGGTGCATTTCTTTCATGAATATGTCACATCCGGGGCAGCAGAAGGTCTGCAGAAAGCCCCCCCCCCCCCCGCATTGCCTAGGAAACTGATTGATCAGCACCAGGTTGTCTGTAGTGATGAAACAAAAAATAAACCAAACAAACTGACCAAAAAATCTCCACGGTTTGTCGTGGTTCGTCAGACATGCCCTCCAATGAACCGCTGGTGTGCAAACTAAAAAATTGCCCAGTTCATGATGAACTTTGGTTCGTATTTTGGTTCATGCCCACCTCTAATAGTGAGTGATCAAACATTGAATTTTTCAAAGCTCATAGAGTTTTCTTGGCAAGTTTTGAGCTAGATGCTGTCAACATTTCCAGTCTTGCCCAATTCTCCTCCTAACGACAACTTCCATCCAAAATGTATTTTAATCACTCAGATCACATCCTTACCAGCATAGCTTTTTGGAGTGGTTCAACTTTCATTTACGCCAGCGGAAATGCTGGTTGGATCCAACCCCTGTTTTTACATGATGGAACAGTGAGGGCCCATGACTTAACACTTCAATGAGATAAACTAATGGGAGCATTCAAGTATCAAAAGCAAAGGAATTTTAGGAGAGTTGCTTAACCAAAATTAACAGGCATATGAAAGATGGAGTCCTGAGGTAGCCAATATCAAAAGCATTTCACTGAACTTCATTAAAATTAACTTAAGTTTTGCCATTTAATTCAATGGGAAATAGAGTTCCTAAAATTTAGCTAATGAGTTGTGTTTCCCTAGATATTAATGAGCAGAGCTAAATAAATAAACAGATCAGCTTCATTCCCAGTGTCTTTGCAGAGTCCTGTTAAATATTCTACAGCAAACACTGATCACTTTTGAAACTGCTTACCTTTGTAGCTAAATAATATTTGATGCTGACACGAAATACGAATCTTGAGACATATATAGCAGCAATTAATTATCTTTCCTTTTTTTTAAAAAAAAATCATTCTTTAAACTCTCTCCAATTTAGAGCCTTTATGGTCTTTTTATGTCTTCTTTAAATGCCACTAGTCTGTAAGTTCACCTTTCTTGAAGGGACTCTTAGTGACATGCTTTAACTTAGCTTTCAACTATGGGTTATTTTTTCCTAGAGATCTCCCTCTTAGAACAAATGCATTGAACTCAGCTTGGATGTGTGTAAGATCTTTCAGCACTTTTCAGTATTTAAAGAAGTTTGCCGGTTCTGTTTTCTTGAAATTTATTTGTCCAAATTAGTTGGTTGATATCAATAATGATCAGAAAGAAAGCACTTTTATTTAACTGTTTACTTGTTTGAAGAGACATAAGAGGAATTTAAAAAGAGATGGAACCTTGATAAAGACAGCAGTAGTCAAGTTACCAAAAGGAAGGAAGAGGTAAATTTTACAGCCAGGTAAATTTTTATCCTTGTTGATTTCATATTTAGAATGAAACCTAAATTTGCACAGTAACAGTGTTGCTTCATTTAGAACCCTCCGTTGTTTCATTTTTTATTCTGAATTTTATCCAGTGTTTTTATTCTGAATTTTATCCAGTATTCTGAATTTTATCCATGTAGGGTGGAGCGTGCTGCCCGCGCAGAAAGCCGGCTGCCCCGGCACGCTGTGGAGTTGGCGGCAGCAGGCGGATGGCTGGGAGGCCGCCCGTGCCATTCGCCTGCCCCGCTGAGGGGACGGCTGGCTTGCTGTGCGCCCCCTGTCCTGTGGGGCAGGCGAATGGTGCAGGTGGCCTCCCAACCACCCGCGCTGCTGCTGCCAACTCCACGGTGCACCAGGGCAGCCAGCTTTCAGTGCAGGCAGCACACTGATGGGGCAGCAGGTTTGCCACGCCCCCCCCTGCCCTCAGGGCAGGTGAATGGCGTGGGTGGGCTCCCAGGCCTCTGCTCAGCCACCCGCGCACTCCCAGCGGCTGGCAGCTGTGCCCGGCGCCCCCTCTTTGACAGTGCTGGGGGCAGACTACCAGAAGACACCATCCTAGCAACCATGGATGTGGAGGCTTTATACACCAATATCCCACATGCAGATGGACTTCTGGTAGGTTGTGAGTGAGACACCCATCGTCTCAGGAAGAGACACTATCACGGTAGGAGTCTCAGGATACATGGACTCTATCCTCAGGCCCTATGCTACCAGCACACCCAGCTATTTACGGGACACCACTGACTTCCTCAGGAAAATACAGTCCATTGACAACCTACCAGATGACACCATCCTAGCAACCATGGATGTGGAGGCTTTATACACCAATATCCCACATGCAGATGGACTGCTAGCCATAGGGAATACTATCCCAGACAAAACCACAGCACACCTCACCACTGAACTTTGTCACTTCGTACTCACTCACAATTACTTCGAATTTGGTGACAACTTATATCTACAGATTAATGGCACAGCCATGGGCACACACATGGCACCACAATATGCTAACATATTCATGGTGGACTTGGAACAACGCTTTCTCAGCTCCCATCCACTGGAACCACTACTATACTTAAGATTCCTGGATGACATCTTCAGCATTTGGACCCATGGGAAGGAAGCTCTTGAGAGATTTCATCAGGACTTCAATAACTTTCACCCTACTTTCGCCTGGACCACCCTACACAACAGGTACACTTCCTGGACACCACTGTACAACTACATAATGGATGAATAAATACCACCTTATACCGGAAACCAACAGACCGATACTCATATCTACATGCCTCCAGCTACCACCCTAAACATACCACTCGGTCTATTGTCTACAGCCAAGCCTTACGTTACAACCATATCTGCTCCAATGCTCTCGACTGAGACTCACACTTAAGAGATTTACAACAAGCATTTTTGGGACTACAGTACCCACCAAATGAAGTGAAGAAACAAATCAACAGAGCCAGACTAGTACCCAGAAACAGTCTGCTCCAGGACAAACCTAAAGGAACTAACAACAGAACACCACTGGTTGTCACCTATAGCTCCCAGCTCAAACCCATCTAATGTATCATCAGTGAGCTACAACCCATCCTGGAAAATGATACCTCTCTCTCAGAAGCCCTGGGTGGAAGACCTTTCCTTGCCTACAGACAGCCCCCCAACCTTAAACGACTTCTCACTCACAACCATGAATCGGACAGCAGAGTCACCAGCACAGGTACCAGGCCCTGCAACAGACCCAGATGCCAGCTCTGCCCCTATATCTACCCAGGGAATACAATTACAGGACCCAATGGCATCAACTACACTGTCTCTGGCTCTTACAGCTGCTCATCCTCCAATCTGATATATGCCCTCATGTGCCAACAATGTCCTTCTGCTCTGTACATTGGACAAACCAGCCAACCTCTACGCAAAAGAATAAATGGACACAAATCTGACATTAGAAATGGAAACGTCCAGAAACCAGTGGGAGAACACTTCAATCTACCAGGACATTCCATCAAAGACTTAAAGGTCGCTGTAGTTCAACAGAAACCTTTCAAAAACAAAATCCAACGGGAGGCTGCTGAACTGGAATTCATATGCAAATTTGACTCTGTCAAGCTTGGACTGAATAGGGACTATGAATGGTTATCACATTATCACAGGTAACAGATTTCCTTTACAGAGGCGGGGTCTGGGGGAGCTCAGTGGCACCTGGCGTGGGCTTTCGGGGACCACAGATCTCTTTGTCAGATGCATCTGGCAGGGAGAGCTGTGGTTGTTCAAGGCTCATACTGCATTGGAATTGGATGGTCTAGCTGTTTGGCTGTTACAAACTAACAGGGGAACTCCTTTGAAGCCAACTGATCCACACACCAAAAGGAGATGTTTACATATACTAGCAAAGGAATGTTTTGGTTGCACCCTCCCCCCCTAATTGCCTCTTCTCTCTCCTCCTCTTCTCCTCCCTCCTCTTCTATATTTGACCAGTCTCTGTATCATGCATCTGACGAAGAGAACTTGATTCTTGAAAGCTTATGCTACAATAAAATTGGTTAGTCTTAAAGGTGCTACTGGACCCAAAATGCTGATGGGGAGCCAGATTTTGTAGCCTTTCTGGGCTAGACTCTAATTGGCTGGATCTTACCCAGCCTCCCAAAGACACCCATCACCTACCCAAAAGAGAAGTGGGGCAAAGTCATCCACTATTCATGAACAAGCAAACATTTCTATAGGATGTGATGCAGTTTATAAATGGGACTTTATACATATGTTTAGACTGATTGTGAAAAATGTCATATCTACATGAGTTATTTGACACCTTCATCATATGGATAAAAATGGTTAAATGATGTTTAATTAGCTAACTTTATCTGATACTGTAGCATTTCCGTTCCCTACACTTATATTTATACCTCTGATGGATCTGATTAATACTGATCTGACCACAAAGACTTACTATTCTAAGGGCAAACTATCTTCACAATTTGCTCTAGTAATAACAAAGCGTTTGCAATAGGCCTCCGATTAGAACTTGAAATTTATTTTTCTAAAAATAAATAAATTTTAAATGCTTGATTGCTTCAAATGTTTGGCTGGTTTATTACTAATACCCAGCTCTGAGTCTTGTTGCTTGGGAGCAATTTCCAGTGAGATCACTGGAGCTTACATTCCTATAAGGACACAAACCAAGACAAGTTAACTGAATCATGGATTCATTAATTAAATATGGCAGGAGGTTGAACAGTACAACTCTTCATTTCCTTTTGTTTACTACTTTAAACTGTTTTTATTTCCCAAGTTACACCAAATGAAAGCTTCTATCACCCAAAGACAAAGAATTCCTAAGTGAGCTCCACACAAGTCGCAGGACTTTTGCGTTCTCTCTTTTTGAAAGCAGCCACCTCAAGGCACTGCAATAACTCCATTAAAGTGGCCTCTGTAGTAGAGTGAAAAGCTGCTGCCCGAAGATTTTAAGTGGAAATGCCAGTATGTAAGCCCTTGTACATCTAAAAGGGTTCTTTGGATCATGACAATAAACGTAAATCCACAATAAACTTAAATCCACTATAGATTTTCCACACGCACAAGTGTCTATGTGGTTACCATCTGTTCTTCTCTTCCACTGCAGAAGTTTGACTCCTTCTCACACTCTTCTTGAGGAGTCACCCAACCCCCCCCCCCCCCGAGAGCAGCATTTTGGAAGCTATTTTGGCTGGGAGTCGTACTCCACAAATTTCTGCAGAATGCCATTTGGTGTAGTGGTTAAGAGTGTTGGACTCTAATCTGGAGAGCCGGGTTTGACTCCCCAGTCCTCCACTTGAAGCCAGCTGGGTGACCTTGAGCTAGTCATGGCTCTCTGGAGCTCTCTCAGCCCCACTCACCTCACATGGTGTTTTGTTGTGGGGATAATAATAACATACTTTGTAAACCACTCTGAGTGGGCATTAAGTTGTCCCGAAGGGTGGTATATAAATCGAATGTTATTATTATCGAATTTTATTAATGTCTGCAAAAAACTTCCAGTAATCCAAAGTATACTTTCTTCTGAATCCACTGTAGAGTTAAATATTTAGAACAATTTACTCTCAAGTGAGCTGGATTATTATTTTTAAACCCTATGTAAACATCTAAAAGAATGGTGGGTCAGTCTGTCAGAATCGCCCAAACATTCATTTCCTTTCTCAGCATCTTTCTTAATTGTTCTACAAGCACTTTTGACCACTTGATACCTTCTAAATATACTTTGATACCTTCTAAATATACGGTAAATGAGGGATTGTATCCGTGAGAAGTGGAAAGTGCTATGTTTCTTTATGCTAGACAACAGCCTCTTACAAATCAGTAGCAAATGATGCACAAAAATCCCTCGGTGTTTTAAAGAGGAAAAAATTACATAGGTAAACAGATAAATCTTTAGTACATTTGTCTTTATAGGAGCAGTTCCTGCTGTTGGTCTCTAACCTGTGAGGCATTATTCTTCTCTAAATTGCCAGTAGTGTCCCACAGGTCTGTGATAAATAGAAATCACTGGAAGAAATAACATTCATTCTAACACAGAGAAACCTTCCAGACAGTCGCTGGCCTCTGAGAACAGATACTTAGACAAAACCGAGGAGCTGCAATCAAAGTGTATTTCATTCTACGGCTCTGCAAAGCAATGTTGATCCTAGCTATATATATATATATAAAAGTATGTCATATCAATCATTAAGGAAATGTAATGATTGTTTAAATTTAAAAAATGTAGTTTCCTCTTCTATCTCATATGTTAGTTTAATCCTACGAGGCAGTTCTTGAATGGGGGAGGGGTGGCTGCATTTTGGATATGCCATACAATCAAGAGGACAGAGAAAAAAAAAAGGAAGCCAATATATTATCACTCAGGGCCAAGCTACACATGACGAATGACACTTGAACGGCAAGTGGATTGAGTGGAGGGCAAGTGAACAGGGAGAAATACACTTGCTGTTCAAGTGTCATTCGTCATGTGTAGCTTGGCCCTCAGTCTTGACCTTAAGAAATTGGCCCAGGAAGCCTCAGATCACTGTGGCAATAGCTCATATAGTTCTGTGAGTGAAAAGAGAGAACAAAGAACACTGATAGAAGGAGAGTAGTCATTAGGGGTGTGCATAATGGGGAGAAAATGAGCTGAAATTACACACAGAACTCAATGGTTCAGCTCGTTAAAGCAGCTTCTGGCATGCTGAACCAAATCTGGGAAACAAGGCTGTAACGAAAAGTTTGTGTGTTTCATTCCGGTACTTACTGCACAGAAGCAGTGCAGGCAGTATCTTGTTTTCCTTAACAGCAAGTCTGTCTGCATATGCAACCAAAGGGGAGAGACTGAGCCCGTAGTGTTAACTCCATTGGCAGGAAGGGGATGTGCAAGGTGCGCATGAGCGTAGATTTTTTCAGTGCTTTATGGACAATGGAGTTATGCCATTGGCATTGAGTGGCAATAAGGATCAAAGGTTTGCTTTGAAGCAAGGAGGGGAGCAGCAGATGGCATGGTGCCATCAGTGCTAGTGTCACACCATCAACTTCCCTTTCTGTGCTCTTTTACTCCCAATCTAAGGAAAGGCCAGCCAGCAACATCCATGTGGCATGCACATGTGGGAAGGAGTGGAGTGCAAGTGAACAGGGAAGAATACATGTGAGTCTGTTCACTTGCCATTCAAGTGTCATTCGTCACTTCTAGCTTGGCCCTCAGACATGTAATCCAAAAGAAACAACAATGGACCAATCAGCTTCTCACAATGTCTGGTGGGCTGGGGTTTATGTCCCACTATACTCTCTCCCTGATATGTGCACTGTAGCCTTATCCTGAATTTTATGTGCATGATGGGAGAATATGATACTGAAAATACTTTTAAATTACAAAATGCCATTAATTTCTATTTGATGCTCAATCAGTATTAATAAAGTGGGTGAAAATATTATAAATGAATGTTTGCATTTGGTCATGAAGAATTATACTTTAAGCACAGTTCTTTAATCTATCAGCATTATTTTTCATGGTTAATTGTGCTCTACAGAGGTTTAAATATAGCAGGAATTTTAAGGGAAACTTTGGATTTATAGTATGGATGAATAGAATAATGCTGGGTGCAGAGCAAAGGAATGGAAACGGTATTACCATGTTTAGCTTTGAAATGCCCTTTGCTTTCTGACTGAAGTCAGATATTTTCTTTACTTCATTCCCCCCTCTCCCTATTTAAATACCCTTTAATCAAGAACCCAGTGTTCACCAGCACGGTTTGACTTCTTGAAAAAAAATGAGATGCTGAATGGAATCATTTTTATTTCACGTTGGAAACTTTTCAGTGCCTGAACATCTAAATTGGGTGTTCGGAGAAAATAAAGGGGAACGAGCATTTAGAACATAAATGGCCAATGATTAAGCTAGGGACTTGCAAAGCAGCACAATAATAATCAAATCTTTAAATGAATGTGGAGTTTTAAAAAGAGCACACAAGGAAAAGACTGACCAGATCTGACATTTAAGACAAAGACTGGAGATTATATATTGTTCTGAAAATTACATATAAACACGGAAAGTAATTTCAAGATAAAACGTTGTAGTGAGAAGTTACAAGGCTTCTGAATAAAAGAGTGGATAAGATAATGATTAAGCATAAAATTTGAGTTGGGTGCCTGTGAGAAGGATGAATATTGGCTTGGTTTCAGGTTGATTTACCACCAAATGGTATATTTAGGGTGCAGTCTTAAGCAGAACAGCACACTCCTAAATCTATTGAAGTCAATGGGTTTAGAAGAATTAGGATTACATTTTTAGAGTAATATCATCCCAAGAACCAAGTGCAATCCGTGATGCAAAAAGAAATTAGGATTATGATGTTTAAATGAAGCCTTAATTGCTACATTTACGTATGAGTGAATGTGTATGAATACTCACACAACCACACATATATTCTCTCCTATTCTTCTTCCTCCCACACCCTGTCTTTCACTTCTACTTCACTGGTATTTCTTCATTTATTTGAGGCATAATTTTCTCCACTCAGAGGTGCCGGGAATGCTCTAACCCCCCTTGCTCCAGCTGACTGTTGGGCCACCAGTCAGCTGGAGAAAGGGGGGATTTAAATGTTAAAGTGCTCTCAGCACTGCTTGCCAGTGGCACGGGAGTGCTCTAAGCCCTCCTTGCCCTAGCTGACTGGTGGGCCACCAGTTAGCTGGAACAAAGGGGGGTTTAAATGTTAAAGTGCTCTTGGTGCCGCTTGCCAGTTGTGATGGGAGCACTCTAACCCTTCCACCTTGCTCCAGCTGACTGATGGGCCTCCAGTCAGCTGGAGCAAGGAGGATTTAAATGTTAAAGCGCTCCTGGTGCTGCTTGCTAGCAGGGCAGGAAGGCTATAACAGACCACAGACCAATGGACTAGCGAAGAGTCCATGGGTTCCATAGAAAAATGGGTGTCCCACAACCCACCCAGTTTGTGGACGCTGAACTGGCCCTGTCCGTGTTAAATTTTGGTCCATTTTCCAGTCCATGTCCACCTCTACTACAGACACAGTCCTGTCTATAAGCCTCATTGGAAAATATGGGACTTACCTCTGAGTAGACCTGAATTTCTTAAAATGTTATTATGCCTTTTTTCACCTCTCTTGCACCAGTCAAAGCTGGTGTTTGATACTTCTATCTATCCCTCCTCTAATCATGACCTAGTAGTCATCAAATGCTTGGTGCAAGTTGTTGTAGGGCTATGGTTCCTAAGGACAGTAGCCCAGTCACAATTAAGTCTGTAAATGAAATACAATGTACGTGGCTATAGGGCATAAATACTGTACTATTAACAACAATTTAATGATCCATATAAATAACTTGCTGTGAAATGACACACAATGATTTACCTGTTGTTCAAACCATCAAAATGCACAGGTTCCTTTTCTCAAGAATAACATATTAAGTGTGGCAATTCCACATATTTCTTCTATTAGGAGAGAAGCTTAAGGCAATAACAAATCAAGTTCACAACTCTTTTTTGAACAGTAACAAATTCTGTTCAGGAGGGGTGCCAGCACCATTCCTGTTTTGCGTCAGTCTTCATCAGAGTTCTTCTCATCTACAAGTAAAATATACTGTCAAAAAACAATCCTACAGCTATGAAGCTTGTAACATATAATAGCAAAAAACACTAACTTTACAATTCCTAGTGCATCAATAAAATTTTTAGATATCAAATTTCAAAAAAGTTATAGTAAAATGCTCTGACATGGGCAATAATAAACATTCAAGGTCACACTTTAGTAGTAATTAACAAAATACAACCACAAGCCTCTCACATATTTGATGAACCAAAAATCTCTTAAAGGTACATTGGGTCATTCTGCAACAGTATCATATTTCTCATTTCAGCCTTTTGCAATTAAAGATTACAAGGTACCCATTATGACATACATTGCTGTAAATATCTAGTAACATACAATTGATTATAAGGATGTTTACATATTTTCTCTGTGAAAAAAGTTGCCATGAAAACATGGGATGGAGTTACAGAATCTTCCTCTGAGGACAGTCCCTGGGAGCAGAAAAACTGCTCTGGGGCTGGAATGACATCCACCAGAGTAGAATGACTTGCATTGGCTCCATTGTAATACATTGCAGCACCAAAAAGTTGCGATGAAAACATGGGACGGAGTTACAGAATTTTCCTCTGAAGAGGAAGTTACAGAATCTTCCTCTCCATCACACATTTTCATTGCAACTTTTTGGTGCTGCAATGTATTTCAATGGAGCCAATGCAAGTCAATTGGCAATGGAACTTGCCTGAGGGCAGCTGCTTTGGGGGCATATAACTTGGACATCTGAAATCCAATCTTCACCAAACTTGGAGGGTGGCTCCATGGCACATTCATGAAAGTTCGTGGTTCATGAAACACGATGAGCCATGAACCGTAGTTTGTGGCATTTCCCCAGTTAGTGCCCATCTCCTGTAACCAACTATCCCTTCTTCATAGCTTTGGGATTGTTTTTTGGCAGTATATTTTACTGTCTTTGGCCTGGTTAAAGTACAAAATGGTGAGACAGTGGAAGAGGCTGGATTTGAAAAATGTCTTTTAATTAGCTTTCAGCACAGAAGTTAATTATATGGTCAACAATGATATGATTAAGTAATGAAACAGCATAATATGCTCAGTACTTTATGGATTATACTTTATAGTGTAGTGGTTATAATCCCCACTCTGCTATGGAAGCTCACCAGGTATAACACTTTTGGGCTAATCTACTTCTCAGGGTTGTTGTGTGGATAAAATGGAAGAGAATGAGATAAGTTGGTTTGTGTCCCCATTGGGGAAAAGGGTGCAGTATAAATTAATGTGTGCGTACGTACAAGAGAGTATGTGTTTCTCTGAGAATAGAGGCTGAATCCATTCTTCTTTATTAAATACAGGGCTTTTTTCTGGGAAAATAGGTGGTGGAACTCAGTGGTGGAACTCAGGACCACACAATGACATCGCTTTGGGTCAGCTGGAACAAGAGGGGAATTTTTTAAAGTTTTAATCACCCGCGGCAAAAATGTTCACATGGCCAGTGGCCCCGCCCCCTGATCTCCAGACAGAGGGGAGTTTAGATTGCCCTCTGTGCCGCTGGTGCGGAGGACAATCTAAACCCCCCTCTGTCTGGAGATCAGGGGGCGGGGCCACCGGCCATGTGAACATTTTGAAGAAGTGCCGGAACTCTGTTCCACTCTGTTCCAGCTGAAAATAAGCCCTGATTAAATCTGCAGTCCTAAGCATAGGGTTCATAGGGTATAACTCTGCTTAGAATTGCACTTCAAGTACCGCAAAGAATGCAGTGAATTTCTGGCACTCACAGTGTTATACATGCCAGCTTAAGATGGAGTCCTGATAATGAAAACACAACTGTTGCTATCAATATGTGTTTCTTGTATCTTTGATTAACCCACACTATATCCTCTTAACCTTTTCTGCAAAGGCCAAAATGAAGCTTTGACCTGTTTAACACCCATTCTGCCATGTCTGTCTTCCTTTCAGCTTGTCTTTTGAAGTACTGGTGACAACTTGAATGAACGGAACATAGAGGAAGGCAGCATTTTAAAATGGTGCTGTTTCTGCTTCTTCAGTTTGCAAAGAGTTTGGAAAGAATGTGTCACTGCCCATTATCACCTTTTATAACGAATACAACATTTGAGGATTAGTGGTCAGACTGATGTGATAAAGATGATGGATCACAGATGTCTGTCAGTCTGTTAAAAGGTAAATTTGGTACACTTGCTGCTACAGTTTAGACTAGAACCTTACCGGAAGGGAAAAAACTGAACTCCTGTTCAGTTTTGCTAATCAAAACCATGTTCCCTGTGCTGCAATTAGCATTTTCAAAGGGAAAAAGACCAGCTTTAAGTGACAAGACTTTCCCCCACCTACCTGAATTTTCCTTCAGCTCCTGGAAAAATCCATGTTACTGATAAGAGGAGTCATGTGGGGGCTTGCCTACTATGAGCATCCTCCCTAGGAGTACCTCTTCCTCCAAGTCCCTTCAGCCATGGAGCAGGAAAGGACCTTACTGGTTGCCATCATTCTGGTCTGGGAGTTCAACTATGAAGAGCCCAGAGTACCCCCACTTTCCTCACACCCTTTCTAACAGTACTCCACTACTAGTGAGGGCATTGTCAGGTGATTATTCAAGCCTAAGGGGTAAGACCCAGACAAAGTAAAACAAACTGCGTTATTAAACAGGGGCAATCATCAAACAGGTGGGAAAAGAAACTCTTCTGAGAAACAGTTTAACAAGATAAATGTACAACAAGCAGGGCAAAGGGAAGGGAACCCCAGTTTCAATTAACAAAATCAGTAGGGATTGAAGAGTTAAATCTTCTCTTGCCTGTCTGTGTGGTTACAATCTGAACTGGGAGTCACAGTTAGATGCAGTTTAACTTTTATAGAAGCATGGATAGCTTTGTATTGTCGAAGGCTTTCACGGCCGGAGAATGATGGCTGTTGTGGGTTTTCCGGGCTGTATTGCCGTGGTCTTGGCATTGTAGTTCCTGACGTTTCGCCAGCAGCTGTGGCTGGCATCTTCAGAGGTGTAGCACCAAAAGACAGAGATCTCTCAGTGTCACACAGTGCTGACAGCCCGGAAAACCCACAACAGCCATGGATAGCTTTGCCTAGGGGAAAAAATAATTCATATGTTTATCGAAAGAACTTTATTGAAGCAAAACACAGGAAGTTATTAATGCATATGTTGCCTGCATACTTTTCTCATGTGACCATCTTATTGAAAGAAATTAGATATCTTGCAGGAAAACCAAAACAAGAAGACAAAAAATTCAGGTCTTGAAGAGATGGATAATAAGATAAGGATAGACAATTTAAGGATATGCAGTATGAAAGAGGAAGTTGACAGAAAGTCTCAGACACTATATTGCAGATTTATTCACAGGTTGATTAGGATCAGATTTTCAGGAAGAGATAAAAAATGACACTGATTTTTCATATAATTTGTTTTAAAAAAATCAAAGAAAGATCATCCAAGAGATATAATAGTTAAATTCTCTGAGATTAGGTTTAAAGATCAAACTTCAGAAGCATTTTGTAACAACAGCTTAGAAACTGGTGGATAGTAAGATACAGATTTTTTTCAGATGCCTCTAATATGTCAACAAAAAAGGAAAGACAGTTTCTAACTGTAGATTGCCCAGGAGGGTATACGGTATAAATGGGGTTTCCAACTTAAGCTAATGATGGATATAGATTTGGAGGTTTTTTATATACTTATTTTTATATACTAAACCTATGCTTTTTCAGTATTACATGCTTTGCACTTTTTCTATGCTCAGGAACCAAAGTAGTACTTGTAATGTAACCTGTAAGAATTTGACACTTGAAACAAGAAGACTTGAAACTCTGTAAGAACTGATATACTGCTTTTAGGGCTGCACTTATATTATATGTTATATTATTCTATAGATTCCAATAGAAATCAGTACCAGAGAGCCTTTTGTAGAAAACTGATTTGACGCAGCAAGCTGGTTTTGGCCACCTGTGGTATTATCTTCCTTAAAGCTGATAAGAAACTGGGGAAAAGGGAAATAGGAAAACATCCCTTCCTATCCACCAGATTGAGACTCATTGGCGCCCTTGAAAGTATTATGCCAAGAAGAAAGTAGGTAAAAGGTTAGACAGTGTCCTTCCAAAATGAGGGCAGAGAAAAAAAAAACTGTGAAGACTGGAATTCCCCCAAATAGAGGGGCCAGCCCAGAATTGCATCTTCAAATCAGAACTGACCCTAGATATGTTACGAGCCAATAAGATATCAAATATTAGAATACTGTAATATTGTTATGATTATCTGAAAGTATTAATTGCCTGTATTTCTATTGTAATTTTGATGAGCTCCAGACACAAGGAGACCACCTACTCCTGTGAAAATGGGTTCCTCCATTGTTTACATTAAACAATCATATATTGCTTCATTCTACAGGACTCCGTGGTGTGTGTGTCTCTTATTGTGATTGGTGAGAGGGACACCTAAGGCACAAGTTTCTGCATAACACTAATAATAGCATTTAAAAACAGATTAATTATGATAAAAATAATGGAAGAAGCAAGGAACATTTTCTCTGTGTTACACTCTAAAACAAAAGTGGTATCAGAAGCACTGAATAAAACTCAAGTTGAGAGATGTAGCAAATAACGGTAGATAATCAAGTTACATTTAAATATAACTTGACCCTTACTAGTGGAAACAAAGATTAATCTTTAATGGTTGAGATTTCTAGAATTAAGGATAACTTCATTATCACTAAATATGAATGATTTTAAATGTTTGTCACTGAATATGAATAGTCTTAACAACTCCAATAAAAGATGTAGAATAAAGGTTACATTTAAGAAAGAAAATGTAGACATACTTTTTTATGCAAAAGACTCATATTAAGTTTGAAATGAAGAATATTTGCCCTCAGTTTTAAATGGAAAAATTATACATGCTGAATTCTAAAATAAAACTCAAGGGGTGCTAATGGTATTTAACAAAATCATGCAATTTGCAACCCTAGTCTGAATAATGAGTCAGACACAAGGCTTGGAAATAAAGGGTCACTTTATTAAACATAACATCAACCATTCATACAGCAAGGGCCAACTAGTGGTACAGGTCAAGCCATGGGGTCACCCCTGGACCTCTGCCTTAACCTGTCTGGGCGAGCCCCGAAGCCCTAGGTGTGAGCCATCCTATGGATAACTAAGACCCGGCCAGCTGGCAAAATGGATCCCCCCAGCTCAAGCTCCTAAGCATCAGCTGTACAGCAGTGAGGGAAGGACTTGCACATGGGGTTCGCCAAGGCAGTCTGCCCGCGCAGCATGTCAACTGTTGAAGCAGTACCATCCACTCCTGGCAGACCCCTCTTCCCCATCATTGTAGAAGCACCTAGGGTACTCACCAGCCCGCTCCCTATTCCCAAACTGTATCCTGCCACTGCCAGGGCCAAGCCTCTACTTAGGCCTTAGCGCCCCAAAGGTGGCCTAGTGCCAACCTCAGCCCTTGCTGTAAATCATTGAGGAAGATGTCCTTGCCTTCAGTGGCCAGGTGAACCCCCATTAGGCAAATTCAGCTTAGTATGTAGGAGTGTGGAAAATAAATGCCCAGACACTCCCCCCCCCCAAGATTTCTCTATGGCTCTGTTAGCCTTTCACTGAGTCCTCTCCCGGGGTAATGAGTCCCAAGCTTCCTGCCACACCCACATGGAAGCATTGAGGATCAATCATCAACACACCAGGCCACTACTTGCCTATGCACTGCAAGTCTGTGTGAGCCTGTAACGAAAGGGCCATGCCCTGAAGCCAAGGTCATGCCCAGTGAGCCAAGGTCATTACAACGTGGTGAATGACCAGAATGTGAGGCGGAGGACCGCACCTCGCCTCAAACCATCAAGCCACTTCTTGCCTGGGCACTGCAAGCCTGTGTGAGCCTGTAAGGAAAGGGCCATGCCCTGTGAGACAAGGTCAACACCATACAGCAAATGACAAGGACATGAGGCGGAGGTCCGCACCTCCCCTCAAACCATCAGGCCACTACTTGCCTGGGCGCTGCAAGCCTGTGTGAGCCTGTAAGGAAAGGGCCATGCCCTGTGAGACAAAGTCATAACACCCAAGTGAATGACCTGAACATGAAATGGAGGCCACTCCTCCCTTCCAGCTCACAAGCACCATGCTTATGTGTGCAAATCGGCATTAGCCTATGCCAGAATGGCCATGCCCTGCAGAAAAGGTCATTACTGCCCAAGTGAATGACCAGTACATGAGGCAGAGGACTGCTCCTCCCCTTGAGCACACTGGGCCACCTTGCCTATGCGTGCACATCTCCAAGGAAACTCCACTTCTAGGTGCCAAAACCCCGGAGATAAGGCTCGGTGCCCCGCCAGCTGCTGGAGCTTCCATAAGGAAAGGCCAGCTAGGAGCCAACTGGCCTAGGTGCAGTAAACTTTCTTAAGTCTCATTTACTTGTCCCCGCCTCAGGTACACCTCATCCTTCTCCTCTGCTTCCTGAAGAGGAAAGTTAACCCCCAACATGCTGCTCCCTTTATGACTGTTCCTTTAGGACTGAGTCAAGTAACAACCCAGTGGCCAAACTGTGAAACCCAAAGGCAAGACCCAAGGTGATACAACCTAAACATGGGAGTCAAGAGACTGTCACCTGACCCCTTAGAGCTCCCACAGCCAGGCACTAGAGGCCAGTAGACTTACCTACCTTTTCAGTCAGGTCCACTGTCACTTCAATGTGACTGGATTACAGCAGCCTAGGCAAGATACGCTACTGGCCATTAATTGTGCTAATCTGGTAGAAAGATCAGCGGCACTGGGGGGCAGGCTACCCCCCTTGGCCCCCTCGATCCAGCCCTGAATGCCACACTCAAAATGGCCACCCCCAAGCTGTGCATATTGTAGATGCCTTCACAACATGGCTGCTACCATCAGGAGGGTAAGCAGGCCACCGGGTGCCACTCTCAAAATGGTCATACCCAACTGAATAAATTGCCAAGCCCTCCCACAAAATGGACCCTGCTGCCTGAAGGCCTTAGGCCGAGCTATTGCTGCTGGTAATACTCCCTCCCACGTAAGTGTAATGGCAAAAGAGGGAAAAGCCTAGAGAGGGGAGGGGGCTACCAGCATCCACCCTGCTAGGCCAGTAGTAATAAAGTATGAATTAATCCACCCCTCAGATGGCTGTAACTCGCCCCTATGGCCCACAGCAAAGACTATTGCTGCTGCTGCAAGTACTCTCTCCCAATAAAGTAAAATGGGGGGGGGGACTTAGGTAGGCCAGAGGCCTGCAAGGGCTGAGTATAATCCTTCTTTAGCCCTCCTGACTGATAGACAACAGGTCTCAAATGTAATAATAATAATAATAATAACATTCGATTTATATACCGCCCTTCAGGACAACTTAATACCCACTCAGAGCGGTTTACAAAGTATGCTATTATTACCCCACAACAATCACCCTGTGAGGTGGGTGGGGCTGAGAGCTCCAGAGAACTGTGACTCGCGCAAGGTCACCCAGCTGGCTTCGTGGAGGAGTGGGGAATCAAACCCTGCTCTCCAGATTAGAGTCCCGTGCTCTTAACCACTACACCAAACTGGCTCCCACAATGTAAGTAAGTAAAAGTCTCTGCCACACCAATGAGCCTGGTGCTGGGCCCTGGCTCTCCTCCTGAAGTTTGAAGGTAGCAAGCAGGGGGATATCACAGCTTCTCCCAGGCAGCTATCCCTGCATAACCATGAGGGACTTCAGAAAACAGCCTCAGAGGAGCTTGGCGGAGAGAGCTTGAGATGAGCTCTGCTCAGGCCGTGCACGCAGAGCAACTGCCAGCTGGCTGGGCAGAGTGCGGCACCTACCTGGCTGGCTGCAAAGCAGATCCGGCCGGGTGCCGAAAATTGCCTCACTGGAAGGAGGGAGGCTGCACCAGCTCCGCCCTCCTTCCATGTTAGGGCAGGCTGGGCGGGGCAGAGCTGGAGCCGTTGAGGCTGCTCTGCCCTGGCCCAGCAGCAGTTGAATTCGTCGCTCGGTGGGAGCACACCGGTCCGAGCGACGGAGCTGCGTGGCCGAGTAGAGGCTTCGGCCGCTGCAAGGCCTTGGGAGCGGCGGGACGGCGGCGGCCTGAAGGGGTTCTCGGCGGTGTCGGCAACGGCGAGGGACTGCTGGGAGGAGGAGGCAGCAAGCGGCTGCTGGCCGGCGCGGCGGAGACCGCGGTTTTGCTGCGGCTCCGGCGGCGTTTTAGCGCCACCGGGAAAGGCTTCCCGCGGCGGCGCGGCGGCGCGGTTTGGGAGGTTTTCCTGGGGTGGGGGGTTACTGCCCACAAGGAAGCCTTCCGCACTGTAGGGTAGTGAGGGTGAGGGGTTAGTGCACGGGCCCGGGGGAAGGCGGGCTGCGGCTGGACTTTCCCTCCCCCCTTGTTATCCTGGGCTGTGGCCTTGGGGCGTCAGGCCTTTATTGCTGCCCTAGTGGGAACGGCTTTCGACCCAGCCTGAGGTCTTCATATAGTGGGCTGGCACGTTAGTTAGGTGCTCTGGGGGCTTACCTGCAGGTTCGGCCTTAGGTTGCAGAGGTCCAGGAGGGAGCATTTATTGAGGCTAGACCACTGTTGGACACTCTGTGTGGAGGCAGGATATTGGTGCACGCTGCACAAGCACGTGGTGCTGTGCTAGTGATAGGTGGCCATTTTGTAAATTGGTTTGGGGGGGCGGCCATTTTGTGCAGGTTCTGGGCCCTTCCTTTGCACAGAGTGCATTAGGATGCCTCCTAAAAAGGGTAAGGGAGCCCCTAAGGGAAAACAGCCTGCTCACAGGGAGGCTGCTAAGCGCCTTCATCATACTGGGTCAGGGGATGAGGATGACACCATTGATCAGAGGGACATAATTAAAAGGTTGGTGGCTTTGGAGCAAGCTCAAGGAGCCCCAGGGGCAGCACCGCAGGTTTCTGGTGTGCTAAGGCCTGTTAGGGGTGCTGCCAGGAATGCTACTAACAGGGACATTTTGCGTCGATTGTCTCTTTTAGAAGGTGCAGCCGGGCAGGCAGCTGGGGGAAGCAGCAGCGCGACGGGCGTTGGCGCCGTGGAACAGCAAGAAGCAGTGGTGGATTTGGAACAGGAATGGCATGACGACTCATCTCCTGTAGCAGTGGCAGTGGATCCTCCGGACGTTGGGGGTAAGAACAATGCACCACAGTGTCCACCCACATGGCCTTGGGGGCCATGGGGGCAGACTACAACGGGTATGGTTCCATCAGTGTCTCAAGGGGCGTATGTTCCCTTGTCTGGTTTGTCCACAGGGGGAGGCCAAGTGGCATGGTCAGGGCCAGGGTTTGGGTTTTCCTCCCATCAGCTTGCTCCACCAGGTTCAACATGGGGCGGTAGCAGTGTGAGTGGCATGGCAGGGGTCCCGGCAAGTTGGGCCGGGTTTGCAGGGGGGCCTTGGGGGTTTTTCCCCCACCCTGCTATGGCTTATGGCCAGGTGCCATTTACTGCCTTGCCTTTTGGTGAAACTGCCTTACCCTTGGGCGATCATTTGACCCAAGCTACTAAAGATAAAATTTTAAAAGGAGAATATGTAGATCTTTTTACTCTGCTTTTTCGGGAGCTGGAAAAAAAAGATAAAGAGGAATTGGATGACAGGGATAAGGAGCGCCTTAAACGGCGGCGCATGGATAGGACCTGGAATAATTGGTTGCCTGGCTTTTTGATTTATGCTGGGGTCATTGCCAGGGCGCAGCCCAATCGTGCTGTGCAGATGTTTCAGTATCTTGATATTGTGTTTAAGGCATATACGGGCTTCTTGGGTGCTGCGTGGATGCAGTACGACGAGGAGTTTCGTATGCGAGCGGCCATGAACCCGAGCATTCCTTGGGACAGGGTTCATCAAGAACTGTGGCTACATCTTATGTCTCCAGCCAAGCCAAACACGGCTGATAGATCAGATAGTGAGCACGTGGTTTACCGATCTTCTCAGACCCCCAGCGCCCGCAGTGCAGCGGGCCAGCCGGTTCAACCCCGGCTGTTGTGCTGGGAGTTTGCATATAAAGGCTCGTGCGCTAGGAAACCTTGTCGGTTCCGGCATGAGTGCCCCTCCTGCGGTGGGGCCCACCCTTACAACTCCTGTAATAGGGCCAAGCAAGGTTGGAGCGGTAAGAAGTCTGGAGGAGGTGGTGCCGGGGGGCAGCACCCTGCTGGTAAAGGGCCCCAGCCCGGTAAAACTGAAGGTCCTTAGGCAGCTGTTGGCTCGCTATCCCAAAAGGGATGATGCAGCTTACTTGTTGCAGGGTTTTAAGGAAGGTTTTAGGATACCAGCGTTAGGTACCCGTTCTCCGTTTTTGGCGGATAATTTACGTTCAATTGTTGGAAAGGAGGACATTGTGCAAAGGAAGATTGATAAAGAATGTGCTGAGGGCCGGGTGGTGGGGCCATTTTTGGCCCCTCCTACCCCGAATTTCAGGGTTTCCCCGCTTGGGATAGTGCCGAAGAAGGAGGCTGGTGAGTTTCGCCTTATTCATCACTTGTCGTACCCTAGGGGGGAGTCTGTGAATGACGCCATACCAGAACACTTATGCTCAGTGAAGTATACCACGTTTGACCAAGCGGTCAGGGTGGTGCGTGGGTGCGGGGTTGGGGCAGAGATGGCGAAATGCGACATTAAGTCTGCCTTTCGTCTCCTGCCGGTCCACCCCGATGATTTCGAGCTTCTGGGATTCTCATTTGGGGGCAGGTATTATATGGATAGGGCCCTGCCGATGGGTTGTTCCATTTCTTGCGCCACTTTCGAGCGCTTTAGTACTTTTCTTGAGTGGGAGGTTCAGCGGCGGGCGGCCTGCCGTGATACCGCCCACTATTTAGATGATTTCCTCTTTGTGGGGCGGGCGGGGTCTGGACAGTGCGCCAGGCTCATGGCCGTCTTCATGGCGCTAGCCGAGGAGCTTGGGGTCCCACTTGCGCAGGAGAAGACTGAAGGTCCTGCCAGGGTGCTTACTTTTCTGGGGATTGAGCTGGACACTGTCCAGCAGTCCCTGCGCTTGCCAGTGGACAAGCTGGAGGTGATCAAGGAGCGGGTTAGAAACTTTGGAGGTCAGTATAAAGTGTCCCTCGCTGAGCTGCAACAGCTGGTAGGTTATCTTAATTTTGCTTGCAAGGCGGTGGCGCCGGGGCGCCCCTTTTTGCGCAGGTTGTGTGATGCTATGTCCCAGCTGCGGGCTCCGCATCACCGGCTGAGGGTGACCAAGGGCATGCGAGAAGATATGGCTGTTTGGGAGAGCTTCCTTGCCGACTTTAATGGGGTTACCCTGTGGCGGGAAGAATTGTTGTTAGAAGCGGAACTGCAGGTGGTGTCGGACGCTTCTGGATCCACTGGCTTCAGAGTTTATTTCCGGAGGCATTGGTGCGCCGAGCAATGGCCGCCGGATTGGCGGCTGGACTCACGGGTGCGGGACCTGACTTTCTTAGAATTTTTTCCCATTGTGGTGGCTGTGCACCTCTGGGGGCGGGAACTGGCTAATCACACTGTACACTTCTGGTGTGATAACCAGGCGGTGGTGCAGGTGGTTAATTCCTTGACTTCCAGATCCCCCAGGGTAATGAGGTTAGTCAGGGAGTTCACTTTGCTCTGTTTACGGCTGAATATTTTGTTTCGGGCGCGGCATGTACCGGGGGTGAACAACGGTGTGGCAGACGCTTTGTCTCGCCTGCAGATGGAGCGTTTTTGGACGCTTGCCCCGGACGCAGATTGGCAACCGGCTCGGATGCCTTTGGAGCTGTGGCGACTTGGGAGGCCGAAGCATACCGGGCCATCCAGTTAGCCATCGCGCCTAGCACAAGGAAAGCGTACCAGAGAGCGGTAGGACAGTTTGGGGCATTTAGGTCGGCCGCTGGGCTGGGTGACAGTTGGCCCGTGCCGGTAGAGCATCTCATACAATTTTGCATTGGGCAGAAAGACAAGGGGATGGCAGTAAAATCTATACGGGGTCAATTGGCTGCTATTGCATTCGTTAGCAAAGCCCGGGGGTTTCCGGAGGCCACGGGAGACTTCAGGGTGAGGAAAATACTGGAAGGCTGGACAAGGGAGGGTGTGAGTCGGAAAAACTTGCGCGAGCCTATTTCCCCGGCTGTCCTTTGCGGGCTGAAAGCTACATGGAAGGAGGTTTGCAGTTCACAGTATGAGGCCGTGCTTTTTCATGCAGCAGCCCTGACTGCATTTTTTGGGGCTCTTCGGGTGAGCGAGCTCGTGGCCCAATCGGGAAGGGATACTTCCGGTCGGGCTTTGGGTGCCGAGGATTTGCGTTTTGTGGGGGATGGTGTCACCCTTACCATTCGATGGTCTAAGACTGACCAGCGTAGAAAGGGGGCAGTTATCCAGCTGGGCCCGTGTGATGATCGTGACTTGTGCCCTGTTCTGGCATTGCGTAGGTATTTGAAGGTCAGGGGGTCCCAGAGCAGTTATTTGTTTTTGCATAAAGGGGGCGCGCCATTGACTCGTTACCAGTTTTGGGCGGTAACGAAGCGGGCGCTATGCAAATTGGGATTTTGTGGGGTGAATTTCGGTACCCATTCATTTAGAATTGGGGCTGCGTCCACTGCTGCAGCTATGGGATACCCGGTGCAGGTAATTCAAAGGGTGGGGCGGTGGAAATCTGCTGCCTATCGTTCTTATGTTCGTCCTTTTTCACAATGAGAATGTTGCTAATAGTTGTTTTCTTAGGTTCGACGGACCGCAGGGGACGACAGAGGATCCTGATCTGCGGTCACAGTTATGTGTTTTGGGCGGCCCATCAAGCGAGACGGACGGCTATTGGGTCCCAGTTGGGACTGAGTGAGAGGGCCGTGGTTGAATGGCAAGGGCGCCGGGGCCTGAGATGGCCGGGCCTGTTGCCCCTGTTGTTTGGTGGGGGGAGGAATGCACCCCCTCACATTTTGGTGATTCACTTAGGTGGCAACGACCTGGGGCTGATGCAGGGCAAGGCATTATCAGCGCAGGCTGGATCAGATCTGCGCATTGTCGCTGAGCGTTGGCCCGGGGTGCTGATCATGTGGTCGGCTATGGTTCCGCGCATGGTATGGAGGGAAGCTGGTAGCTGGCAGGCTATCGATAGGGCCCGAATTAAGGCTAATCGGGCTATCCAGAAGGCGTTGGAAGGGGGGCTGGGCGTTTACTTGCCTCACCCCCGGATCAGGGCCACCAGTCCCGGCCTCTACAGAGGCGATGGGGTGCACTTATCTGCAGAGGGCAATCAAATATTTTTAGACGACTTGCGGCAAGGGCTTTTGCTAGCCTTAGACTATCAGTGGGGCGCCAAGGCCTAAGCAGAGGCTTGGCCATGGCGTTGGCAGGTTTGGGGTCGGATAGGGTGCGGGCTGGTGAGCACCCTTGGCGCTTCCCCCATCAGTGGGGAAGAGGGGCCTGCCTGAGGGCCTGGTACTGCTTTGACGGCTGCCAGGCAGGGCAGGCTGCCTTTGGAAACCCCTGCTTGCAAGTCCTTCCCTCACTGCTATACGGCTGAGGTGTTAGGAGCTTAAAAGGGGGGTGACCACGTTGCCTGGCCGGCCGGGTCCGCGCCATCTACTGGATGGGTCGCACCCGGGGCTTCGGGGCTCGCCCAGACAGGTCAGGGCGGTGGTCCAGGGGGACCCCGTGTCTTGACTTGTACCGCTTTAGGCCCTTGCCGCTATTGTTGTCTTTGTATATAGTTAATAAAGTGGCCCTTAGATCCAACTTGGTGTCTGCCTCTTCATTCCGACTAGTGGGGCAATGCGGCACCTACCTGGCTGGCTGCAAAGCAGATCCGGCCGGGTGCCGAAAATTGCCTCACTGGAAGGAGGGAGGCTGCACCAGCTCCGCCCTCCTTCCATGTTAGGGCAGGCTGGGCGGGGCAGAGCTGGAGCCGTTGAGGCTGCTCTGCCCTGGCCCAGCAGCAGTTGAATTCGTCGCTCGGCCCACCCTCCTCACCCTGTATCGGTGCAGGATTAGCCGGCTGCTGTGATCAGGGCCAGGTAGGAATTTTTTCCCCCCTTTCTAATTGGCTTATGGAATGGGGGTTTTTTCGCCTACCTTGCACCGTGGAAGGGTTGAGGTATTTGACTGTGGTGGTGCTGTATAGTGGTCCCTGGCAGGTTTGGGGTCGGATAGGGTGCGGGCTGGTGAGCACCCTTGGCGCTTCCCCCATCAGTGGGGAAGAGGGGCCTGCCTGAGGGCCTGGTACTGCTTTGACGGCTGCCAGGCAGGGCAGGCTGCCTTTGGAAACCCCTGCTTGCAAGTCCTTCCCTCACTGCTATACGGCTGAGGTGTTAGGAGCTTAAAAGGGGGGTGACCACGTTGCCTGGCCGGCCGGGTCCGCGCCATCTACTGGATGGGTCGCACCCGGGGCTTCGGGGCTCGCCCAGACAGGTCAGGGCGGTGGTCCAGGGGGACCCCGTGTCTTGACTTGTACCGCTTTAGGACCTTGCCGCTATTGTTGTCTTTGTATATAGTTAATAAAGTGGCCCTTAGATCCAACTTGGTGTCTGCCTCTTCATTCCGACTAGTGGGGCAATTGCCTCATAAGGCTCCTTTCTCTACCCCCCGGCCTGAAACCCAGATTCCATCGAAATGCTCTGTCTCCTCCTCCTTCCAAAAAGCGCCCCCTGGCCTTATCAGTGGAAGCTGCTGGCCGGGAGGGCCGTATTCTCATTAGCTCAAAAATTAAATATCCAGAAGGAAGATTTTATTTGTTAAAAGGAGAGTGAAGGGACAAACACTTTGTTTAATCTATTTCTCAATTCAGGACTAAAATGTATTTTAAAACCTTAGATATAATACATAATTGGTTAGATGGTAGGAATTCTCTCTGAGGACATTAATAGTGTATTGAATTTGCAACTGGTTACTTCAATGAGCAAAATTCACCATAACAGCTTCCCAAGAAATTTTCAGAAATGGTTTCAAAAATTAATTCAGCTGATATCTTTAGATATTCCACTCTAGAAAGAATATACTTTCTTTTTGCATGCAAACACATCTTATTCACTCATTGACTACGTTTGTCTAATCCATTGGTTTTAATAGGCTTAGACTGGAGTAACTTTGCCTAGGATTGCCCTGAAAGTCTCATACAGATGTATGAGACTGGACCAATGATCTTCACAGATCATGAACCTGATTCAGCTGAATTCAAGATTAGAAATGTTAAATTTATTTTTACATTGAGATTGAATACAGCTTTGCTACAAAACCTTAAAATAATATCTAGGCTGGAAACAGAAATAAGATACTTCTTTGAAATGAACAATGATGGACAAAGAAATTCCAAAACTGTCTGGCAAACTTTTAAAGCATATATATATATGGTCTTTTGATCTCATAACAAACCTATATAAATAAATGTAACTACCACATTGAAACGACGGTATTGTTAAAAATAAAAAAATAGAAAAAAACTATCTATGGCTTTTTTAACTGAGAAAGATTTAAAAGAATGAAATGTCTTAATGGGTAGGGTTAAAGTATTAGATGCACTTATAGAAGCCAGAGAACTTTTAAAAGGGAAACAAACTTGTTTGAATTTGAAAATAAACTGAGTAAACAATAGATCTGATCATTCATAGAAAAACTGATAAGGAAAACACACCTGCACTTATTAAATGAGGCAGAGGAAATTCTTAGAACAGAAGAATAAATAAATAATTTAATTTTTTTCTCTATATTGTTGGTGGAACCTGCAGGGGAAAAAATAAAGGTTGTTTCAAGTTGGTTAGACCCCAACCACTGTTATAAAAACACTATCCACTTATGGATTGACTTCTTTAAATAGAGGACATTATAAACAAAATAAATAATTTAAAGCTGGAGAAAGCACCTGGTCCTGATAGACTGTGTTTAAAGACAATTTTATGTTGTCTTTAGAGAAGTACTAGCTCCTTGAATGAGAAAATTGCTCCAAACTGGGCAGATGCTTATCTCACATTAATATTAAAACCTGGAAAGAATGACCTTAAACCTTCATTTTGTAGATCAATCTTGTTGCTTAATGCAGATTATTAATTTTTAACACCTATATTATCTAACCACATTAAACAAGTAGCAAATCAGTATTTTGGTATAGACCAGACAGTTATTTATCAGGTCACCAAATAACTACTTTGAGCTCTTCTCTTGAAGAGAAGCAGTATATAAATCAAATAAATAAACAACAAATATTAGAAGGCTGACTAACATGATGAATCTGGCAGAACAAGAACAGCTCTCCTTTATGAAGGAGACACTTAAACAATTTGGAACTGGTCCCAGTTTTTGCAAATGGATAGATGGGCAGCACAGGTCTGAGGGGTGTGATGGAGGCATGCAGATGCCTGCTCTATTTCTCCATGCTAGTCTGCTCCTAATCACTTTCCGTAGGGAGATATACCAATGGACAAACCCCACCAGGCACAAGCAGCAGAGCAAGCTCTCCATAGAAACACTGACAGCATCCACCAATCACATAATAGCAGCCCATAACAGCTCTGTAAGTGGCACACACAGGTGCAGCCAATCTAAAACTGCCAGTGGAGCTACTGTCCCTCCCACTCCCCACCCCCAAGATCCAGTAGATAGGCTGGAAAGACCTGGAGACAGCAGCACCCCAGCAGAGGCTCTTGGATTTAGAGATCCCCTCCCCAGCCTAGAGGAAACACCCATCCCAGAGGCAGATAGGATGCCCACCTCTTTGCTGGCAAGGGCCATATTGACAGCAAAAGTGCTACCCACTCGCAAATGGCCCTGCTCTGAGCCACACAACCTTCCCACCAGAAAAGTAAAACAAGAAAGGCAAAGGAACCAAACCAAACCAAACCCTAGACCACACTCAAACCTGCAGCTCCTGGCATTCAGGACCAGCTTACTAACCCTAGGGCCAGGAAAGTAGGCTCCTAAGAGACATACCAGAAGACTCTAGACACCCCTCTGCAACTCTGATGTCACCACCAGTCACACCAGAGAAGCCAGAAAATATCACATAAATCATGATGGCTCAGTGGAAAGGCACTGAGATTGCATTACTGGGGCTCCTGGTTAGACATGGGCATGAACCAGAAAAAACCAAACCATGGGGTTCGTGGTTCATGGGGTTTCCACGAACCACAAACCACGAACTGGCACAGAACTGGCCCAGTTACGAACCAGTTCATGGTTCATGGTTCATGGGGTTTAAATGCCCCTTTCTGGCAGGGGAAGGGGCATTTAATCATTTAAAGGGCTTTTTCCTGCCCCTTGCAAAGGGCAGGACCCTTTAAACTATCAGCTAGCAAGCAGGAGAATCTCCCCCTGCCGCCTGCCAGCTGACAGTTTAAAGGGACCTGCCGCTTGCAAGTGGCAGGAAAAGTTTAAATGACAATTTCCTCCGGGTAAATGGCCATGTAAACTAGCCCTTTAATACGAACCAAACAAACCAGTAGTCCAGTTCCTGGAAGTTCGTGGAAACAAGCTTCCATGAACCCTGGTTTGCGAACCCCAAACCGGACTGGTTTGTGGGGTTTTTTTGGTTCACATTTAGGTTCATGCCCATCTCTACTCCTGGTCCAAACCGTACTTTGGGAGAAGGGAGAGGCAGGCTAAAGCCCCTAGTCTGAGCCCACCCTCTGGGATGTGTGAAGGGGCAGTCCTGTGGGGAACTGAAAGACGGGAAGGAGGAGCTGGGGCAGGGAAGGGCATGGAGTTAGTGCCATCCAAACACAAACAGACAGGAAGACAGTTGTGGAACAACCCAGACTTAATTTAACTGCAAATCATGAAAGGGGTCCAGGGACTCAGGTTGCTAGCTACTCGAGACAAAGCTGTAAGAAGGAGCAACCCTCAACAGATCAAAACCACAAAGCAAAAAAGCAGAGGGAACCTACAATAAAGAAACTATGCGAACATCTTACAAAAAGTGTATTAAGAAACCGTTCTAAAAGTGCAAAGTGCTACACAATTTTTTAAGAACAATCTCATGTACAATATATGTATATCAAAACAATCCAATATAAATCAGTCAACAGTTAATAAACAATATAACAACTGCGATTCTTTAAGTTAACAACAATTATTCCTTAAGTTTACACCAAGCTTTAAACCTCTCTATGTTGATTACAAAAAGAAAAGTGAGGAAAGCGGAGTCAGCATCCCAGCATGTTCGGTAATCAAGCAATAAAGATAAGGTAAGTATCCACTATCTAGGAGTGAACCAAATGTAATCCTATTAGTATAGTCTTCTTTGTTTTTTCTTTAGCAGGTGCCGCTAAAGGGTTGCAAGGACCCATGATTAGTGACTCGACAAGGAGCCAGCTAATCACTTGTTTTGTGACCCTTCAGGAGTCGCTCAGTGGCTGTCTTCCTGCTATATGAGATTTACCACCAGAGAGTTTATGACCAGGGTGCTTCTGTTTGCATAGTTTCTTTATTGTAGGTTCCCTCTGCTTTTTTGCTTTGTGGTTTTGAGCTACTGGAGACGGGCTGAGCCATCCCTACTATGGCATGCTTATCAGTGAGGCAGACTCCCAGGTCAAACTGCTGCCTGAGGAAGAATGCTCCAGGAATCAGGCTGGAAACACAGTCTAAGCAGAAGGATGGCCTTGCAGCCAGGTCGTCTTTTGGATTTCCACCTGCATGAAGGAGAACAGAGACATATGCTGGTGTCAGCTACAGCCATGTCTCTAATGCCCTGGGAGGAGCCATAGCCTTCAGGGAGGAAGCCAGGAGACCCCATCAAGGCAGATGCTGCTGCCATCTCAATGACACCTATCCAGTGTGTGAGTGCTCTGCAGGTGTCAAAGATAGATTTGCTCCTGCTGCCGCTGCATTGGAATCTGATCCAGCAGGAGAATGAGTCCCAGAGTTGCTTGGCCATCTTATCTAGGAGATACAGAGGGGCAGCTCCCAGCCACCCCAGCCCACAGTTGTGCCCTGTCCTTGCTCTTGAGGGGGGTTCCTGTTAATGGAATGCAGTGCTTTTTTTCTTAAAAAATGTTTAGGGGTACTCTCAGTTTGACTCAGGAAAATCACCATTTTATAGTTCAAATCGGAAAAAAGAAATGCAGTCAATGGACAAAATTATCAAGAGCATGCATTACCTCATATTACACAGCTCACTGTGCCACTCAGTGAGGTTATAGGCCAAACTTTTATCAGTAAAACACCACACTACTTCACAGATTAAACACTCACTTCCATCTGAGACTCAGGAAACACCGTGAAAGGAAATGACGTCAGAAGACTGCCGGTGATGAGAATTATGGGTAGCAATATTGCCAACCAAGTCCCTCTATAGTGACACGTGTGTACAATCAAAGAGTTTCAGCATAGACAAACTCTTTGCACTCTGCGCAAAATGTACACAAATAGACAAATTGGTCGCCACCATCAGGGGTAGCAACAAGACTGACCGTGCTAGATTCCAACTACCAGAGCTCCAAGTGGCTTACGAAAGACTTGTTTATATTTATCTGCACCCTAACAATCACTGATTATGCCAGCGATCTCGGTGGCGTGTTCGATGCTCAAAGAAGTTCCATTTTTTGTAAGACAAACAGCGCTCCTAGTGAGTTTAAATATAACTAAACTTCTTTGTTGCCAACATATGCTACATAAAACTTAACAGATCACATAAATGTCCATAATACGTTTGGAGCTGATTTAGCAGGAATTCCAACATTTTAAATTTTTTACTTTCTCCCGTTAGATTCACAAAATGTTTAGGAGTATACAATGAGTACAATGAGTATACAATACCCCTTCCAGTTAGGGGTATACAATGAGGGGTGTTGGCTGTCCCCTGGGGTGTAAATGTTCACCTAATTTTGAGCTTTTCCCACCAACAAGTGTGTGAGGCATGGAGCTCTGAGATGGAGCTCCATGCAGTGTCCCCTGCATACTGAGTTCAGAGGCATCATAGCCAGGTTTTATTTAAAGTGGAGAGAATGATTGGGTGCTGGGGAGGGGGCTTGGTCACCACTGATTTATAAGGGGATTGGTTGTAGCTGTAAGCATCCTCAGCTCATCTGGGCCATTTGAGCAGGCCATGCAGGTGGGGGGGCAGTTGACTTTTCCCTTTGCATGGGCTCCTATGTGCTATGCTGTCTTTTATCATGGCGTAACTTTTCACCACTGTTTGGGTGTGTTACCTGGCCAGGAGCAACTTGGGAAACACACTACCACCCACCTTGCTCCACCCACTCCCACACTGGCACAGAGGTTAGCACCTAAGGCCCACTGGTGGCCAGTAGCCCCATATTGACACTGATGTCTTGGACTGGCAGAGCACCACTAGGGAGTTGTGCAGGAGTAACTTGGGCTTATGGGGATGCAAGTGCAAGATAGGGGCTCGTTGATTCGCTGAGCACTTCCCGCCACCACCTTAGGATTGCACTGTTAATATACTCAATACAAAAGCTTGGTTCTCTTTTTTGGGCTTTATATCAGCAGTTTCATCTCTCCCAAGGAGTACTGCAAGGTTGCCCATTTCTCCTTCACTATTTAATTTATGCATAGAAATGTTAGCTTTGCAGATTTGAAACAATAGATTAACCTCCGATCTTGTTACTGGCAAGAGACACAAAATTACTTCTTTATGAAGATGGTATTGTTTTTACTTTAGGTAATCCAAAAACTTCTTTTACGTTACTACTCACTGTAATTAAAGATTTCAGGTTGGTATTAGGATATAAAATCAATTTAGGGAAATCAGTATGGATGGGTTACAATACGTCAGTTGAAAATAAAAAAAGTAATAACGTCTTAGTGATTCAAACTGGACTGAACAAAATATACTTTACCTGGGTATAAATATTAACAAATCGACAGCTAAAAGCTTGGATGTAAAAGTACAGGAAATTAAAGCTAAACTTGACATGTGGTCTTCATATAAATTGTCGTGGCTAGACCATAAAGTCACTATTTAAATTAAAAATGTTACCAAAAGTTACATTTCTTATTTTGCTTTTCCACTTTTGATACCCCAGAAATCTCTGGATAAGATTAAATCTTTACTGAACACATTTATTTTATTCTTTATTTTATTTCATTTATTCCCTACCTTTCTCCTCTATGGGGACCTGAAGTGGTTTATATCATTCTTCTGTCCTCCATTTTTTCCTCACAACAAACACTGTGAGGTAGGGTAGGCTGAGAGAGTGTGATTGGTCCAAGGTCACCCAGCAAGCTTCCATGGCAGAGTGGGAGACTCTAGTTCATACACCACACTGTCTCTCACTTATATGGGCTAACATGAAGTCTAGTGCCCAAAATAAAAGAATGCAACTATCTAAGAAGAAAGGAGGACTTTTAATATGACTAAATTTACCAATTGGCTATGTTGGTATATGTTGGTAGACTCCCATGCAGTGAGCTTAGATTGGAGTATCTTTCTGTAGGATTGCACTGATAACATACTCTGAATAGTGAATTACAAGGGGTTTTTTTTTCTGACCAGACTGAGATGAATGGAGGTTTGACCAAAATTTATTACTATCTTCAGGAATGAGCTAAAAGTAATTGGTCCAAATGAGAGGAGGTTTGGGAATTTCCATTCCACTAGAGCAAAGGGGGAAATTACTGAGAGAAATTACTAAATTATCTTTGAATATAGGCATAAGGGAAGATAGTTTGAAGATGTTTTTTTCACTTGCATTTAACACCAGCTACTTTGGCCAAATCTCTGGGCAACCAGATAAATGCAAGAAATGTGATAATGAAAGTGGGAACTTGTTACATTTACGGTGGAATCGTGCTCTGTGGACCTTATTTCATAAGGAAAATATAAGTTAAATAGAATATACCTTCAAATTAACCCCACCTCTACTTGCTTAATCTAATTTCAAGAGACACACACCAGAAAAATGTAGCTTTGGTAAAACAATTAATTATTCCAACTAGAATGCTGTTAGTACAATTACAGAAATAAAAAAGATTACAAAACTTCAATAGCTAATTAAGGTCTAGTTATGAGTAAGATAAAAATGTTTAAATATATATAGGATACAAATTTATTGTATGTGGCCATAGGCCTTCACGATCTAAAATCATTCATTAAAAAACATAACAAAAATATAAGAATACAGATATAGTTACATAGATATATATAAAAAAATTACTATAAAATGCATTTTACCTAAAATGTAAACATTAAACAACATTAAAACCGAATGGTTTCTAAACTATGTAGGGATTTTACTCTCCTGGCTACCACATTTGCCCTTATTTTCCTAGCAACTAGGGCATAGAGGGCCATCCTATTTGAAATAAAAGGGTCTATATCGGAAAGAATAAAATTTAATTTATCAAAGTCAGACAGAAGATGGAGAACAGATAAAATATTCGCGAGAAATTTTCCCCTTGGTTCCTGGTATAAGGGACAATTTAAAACATAGTGTGGTAAGTCCTCAGTTGAGGTTCCACAGATAAATATCTGCTGATCGATGGGGTTTTTTTTGGAATCGCCCGAGTAGCATCTCAGTTGGCATAGACTGGAAGCGTAATGATGTAAATGCTATCCTAAGGTTATAGACTGTGATATCAGTCAGATAACGTGCTCTAATGTGGTCTTTTTTGATGGTTTTGTACCATGGGGCAAATTATACTCTTGTAACTCTTGGTCAAGTAAGCAAATCTCTTGCTCAAGTAAGAGGTGTGGTTACTGTTTATTGGTTACTGGGATCACCAATATCCAGACTCCAATGTGTGAAAGAAAATGTTACGATGTATCTAAGAAGGCTTAGTTTATGGATATGTATGAACTGTAGATATCATTATAGTTATAGATTAGATAATAAGTAACCCCTGTTGGTATATATTTTCCTTATATGCAGGTGACTGTCTCACTAAACTCTGCAATCTTCATAGTTACCTCTAATCCTCTTATCTCACTGAGATAATCAAATAAATCACTGTCTGACAGTACAATCCTAAACCGAAGTTACTCCAGTCTAAACCCACTGATTTCAATGGGCCTAGACTGGAGTAACTCTGCTTAGGATTGCATTGTAAGACTGAGTTTTAGAGAGTGACCAGTAACCATTTGTAAAAGTTCCATAGATAAGATAAAAATTTACTTATAGATTTGAAAATTTAAAAGTTACTACAAATGACTCAATATGTTATTATATTGCTTTGCTCTGCTTATGTATCTATTATATTTATATTTTACAAAAAAGTTACACCCAAAGGATTTTGACAGGCTAAGATTAATTTTGGTGAATGTGGAAGTGAGGTGGTGAACAATATGAAAGAAATAAATAGGACACAAGCATGCTGCTATGGAGAGGATGAAATTATTTACCATCTTAAGTGTAAGTCCACATTGAACTGTCTTGGGCAAAGGTACTGAGCAAATGAGTGTCAGCAGAACAGTTCTGTGCAGCCATTTCAATTGAGCTTCAAGACTGGTTATGGGATGGAAACAGCTTTAGTAGCATTAGTAGATGAGCTCCATTTACAGATAGGTAAGAGTATATCCTTTTTATATATCCTTTTTGGCTGTTTCCACACGCTGTTAAAGGGACAGACCACTTACTGAACTCTGGCGTTTTCCCCCCACAAATTCCAGATGCCTCCAATTTCAAAGCGGAAGCAGGCAGTTTGGCTTCCATTTGTTCAGCGTCTTTTAGCAGGCACAGGAAAGAATGGGAAATCTCGTTTTCAGAAAAGACGGAACACACGGAAGCCAAACTGCCTGCTTCTGCTTTGAAATCGGAGGCATCTGGAATTTGTGGGTGGAAGAGCCAGCATTCAGTAAGTGGCCCGTCTCTTTAACAGCACATGGAAATGGCCTTTATATTTCAATAAAATGCAAATCAAATCCTATCAGTTTTTATTGCATTCATATGTAGGTTTGAGGGTGGGTGTCACCAGTATGTTGATAGCAGCCAGCCCTATTTTTCATTAACTGAGAGAGCCACCCACTCTAAATCCATGGGATTGCACTACCCACACTTACAAAGGAGTAAATCCCATTGAATGAGAGCCCCGGGGGAATTTGGATAATAACTAAATTTATTCCATCGTAATTTTTTGTGAGCTAGAGCTTGCTTCATCGGATGCATCTAATGAACCTTTGCATCTGATGAAATGAGCTCTGGTTCACAAAAGTTTATACTAGAATTAATTTGGTTCATCTCTAAGATGCCACAGGACTCCCACTGAATTTTACTCCTACAAACTAGCTCAGTTAAACATCTGGAATTAAGCCACCAGATACCGCTATTTCTCTTCTGGAGCAGCAGGTGCAGTTGGACACAGGAGAACAAGCTGGAAAAAAAGTTAATTTTTATTGTTTATACCCTGTCTCTCAACCCAAAATTCTTTTAAAGCAATTAAAATCCATCTTAAATGTGTAATATAAAGTGTTAGGAAACATAATTGTATGTATGTATGGTGAGCACAAGAAGATGAGGAATATTTGCAGGTCACAGGTTATAGTTGAGAATGCATCATTTACTTGATCAGAGAATAAGTGGCACTTTGAGATAAAAGCTGTTGCTTACAAGAATTAGTTTAAGAGTTTTATATTATGCTATAGTTGTTGCCATTAGTATTTCTTTGAATTAAAAGTTATGGTTTTAAACATCTTTGCCATGTTGGTGGCCCCAAATCTCACTAAGTAATTTCAGTTGAGTACTTTTTGCCTGAATGATAGTTATCAATAAGCCAAATGGTACATTTAAAAATAATAGGACAGAGAGCCTTGAGCTCACGTATACCAATCCTATAACATACTGAAGTGCTAATGCCATCCAATATTACATATCTCTATTCCTATATCCTGTACTTGGAATGTACAATAGAAGGTGCTGTTAACAGTCAAATAGATCAACATTACACTAGCCCAGTAATATAATACAAAGATTACAACAGTCACCACAAGCAAAGTCCTAAAACATATATTCCTTCATTCAATTCATAAGAGGCTGTACTGCTGTCAGATTTATAGGTGTTAAATTTAATTCCTTGTAGAATGTCATATGAGATGTAGCATCTCAATAAAGACTTCAATGAAGTGTGATGTTTCTAATGGGTCAACCAGTTCCTTTTGCGTCCCGTTTCATGCACTTTATCAAAGAGGTTACAACACTGACAATGTCTTGTTCTGATTTTAAATACTCATAAGGCAATCCGTATCACCAGTATTTGTACAACTTCTGTCAAAACATCATAACTCTGTTCTAGCAAAAAGCTCTCAGAGTACAGGATATAAGAATAGAGATATGTAACATAGAGATCAGGGGAGCGAACTGCTAGAATGTATCTCTTGGGACAGGAAGAAAAGACCAATTCCCAATAGTGGATGAACTCCAAAATGGGGATTATAAATTATTTGGGCATACTGGAGAAGCTCATCTCTTCTGTTGGTCTCTTACTGGAAGCATTAACTTGCCAAGCCATGAAAGGTTAGTTTTTATATCAGGACTCCATGGTGACCACATATCAAAGGTCAATGGTGGAAACCCCTAAACTGGAGAATGGGAAATTTTAATATCCTATCCTAATAACAACATAATTAGGGTGTTCTAGAGTTAGGGTTAGAAGGCTGCGTCTTTGCCTTTTCTTATAAGTTTGCTTAGTCTGATGCTTGTACCACATGGGTACTTTTGATTTGTTTATTAAACTTTTTTATAATTCAAATATTCGACACCTGATCCCTCTGCCTGTAGCATGCCTGATTCAGTCATGTTTTCCAAAGAGGTGCTGTGGGTGAGCATGCCATTCCCAAAGTGTGGTTGCAAAAGTGTGATAGATCATTTCTGCATTAGCTAATATAAGTGAAATGGAGACATGGTCAACAGGCAGAGTCTTAAATGATAACGTGGAAAAGAGTGCTAGAAGAAGTAATCCTTCTAGCAAGAGATACGCTTTGAGATTAGTCAGGCAGGCCCCACCTAGAGTATTGTGTGCTGTTCTGGAGGCCTCGCTTCAAAAGGATGTGTACAAATTGAAATGGAGAGCAGAGGAGAGCAACCAGGATGATCAGAGGCCTGGAGACCAAGCCTTACGGGGAAAACCTGAGGGACTTGGGAATGTTCAGGTTGGAGAAGAGGAGGCTGAGAGTATACATGATTGTTCTCTTTAAGTATTGAAAAGGTTGTCACTTAGAGGAGGGATGGGAGCTCTTCCTCTTGGCAACAGAGGATAGGACTCAAAACAATGGGGTAAAACTACAGGAGGGAAGGTACTGGCTGGACATTAGTTTTTGGTAATACCCACAGGCTAGTTGGACAACTGTCTGGGAGAAAGGGGAGGAAGATGGTACTTCAGCAGGCAGAGACCAAGAGCTGCTGTTGAACTCTTTGGGTGCCCAGAACCTGAGGGCACAGAGTTTATGAGTCCGTTTCCTCACAACTTTTGCTATGTTTCAAGCAACAAGCATTGGGTTTGATCCAGACTAATTTGGCAATTTCCACAGATTCCTGCCTTCCTGCTGCTAAACCTTCTCATGTAGCTTCTTCGGGTTCCCTATCCCGCAGAAGCAGCATGTCATGGAGACCATGACTTGAAACAGGAAGGGAGCTGGCAACCCGTCTGTAAAAAGAGATGTGAACTGGACTGTCTTCGGGTTCTCTCTTATTGGAACAAATATGTGGAATTTCCACACTTGATACGTTATTCTTGAGGAGGGGAACCTTTGTTATTTTGATGGTTTGAAACACATGTATATCATTGTTATTTCACAAGTTATTTATATGGATCATTAAATTGCTGTTAACAGTGTGGTATTTCTACCCTACAGCCACGTATTTTGTACTTTATTTACAGGACAACTGTTAATTGTCATGCCAGCTTGAGTTTCAATTTTCAAATGTTTGCTCAGTCTTGGTAAATACCAACTTCAACCTGTGAAGAATCTTCCACAACACCTCAAATAATGTTTCTCCCAAGATCTAAATTTGTACAGTTTTAGTTTCTACCTTCTGTAACATACATTATTAAACAGCACATTCCTTGCCAAAATTTGTGACCAACTTAATTAGTACGAATTTTAAAGTTTCTTTAAAAATCTGTACTCTGCCTCTGAGATTCAGGTTACAAAGCAATGCCCATAATGAGCTAATAATACTGGAATATGAGACATAACATAAGCATAAGAGACATTTAGGGCATATCTACTATAGATATAAATTGGATGCACAGTTTCTCTACCCAGATACTTGGAAAATTGTTCTGTGTCTGGGACTGAGGGCCAAGCTACACATGATGAATGACACTTGAATGGCAAGTGGATTGAGTGGAGGGCAAGTGAACAGGGAGAAATACACTTGCCATTCAAGTGTCATTCGTCATGTGTAGCTTGGCCCTAGGATGGGCCAGAGATTTCTACCCAGACATTTTCAGCACTGTTAACAAATTACAGATTCCAGGCTTATCTGGAGTAAGCTGTGACAATGCAACTTGTATAAAACACATGGATGTACATTAGCTGTCCAATTACTAACAGTAGGTCAATGTAAGTGATATACTTGTTTGGAGTCAGAGTGATCACAACAATAAAACAAATATTCGCCAATGCTATTTGATTTCCTGCTAATTGATTTCCTGATAGCCACCTTGGATCTCTGTTGGGAGTAAGTTTGGGATTAAAATTCTCAAATAAATAGATACATCACTTTGATTCTGTTAAGATCATAAGAAGTGCCCTGTTGGATCCAACCAGTGGTCCACACAGTTACTCTGGAGTATCAAGCATTTATTTATTTATTTATTAAAAATCATATCACCTCTTTAGGGAACCTGCCCAAGGTATTTTACAAAATAAAACATAACAAAAACATAAACATTAAAAGTTGTTAATTAAGACCTGGCATTGAAAGCTGAGAAAAAGAATTAAAAAACCGTAAATCACTGAGCAGCTTAAAATGAATTTAACAGTTTTGAGGCTAAAAGGACACTGTAAAAATAGTGGTAAAGAGCAACTTGTTAATTAAAAGCAGGGGTAAACAGAAACACTTTGGCCTGCAGAAAAGAGAGTTATGTTGGTGTAACCCCTATGAGGTTAATTGGTTTAAGCTAGAGGCAGGCTGCTGAGGAGGAGGCTGGCTGCTGGGGAGCTTAATAATTTATATGCTCTTATCACCTTGAATAAGGTAATCAAATGTTGTATGTAAACAATATGATTTAAAGTGGTGTTTGTGTATTGTGTTTGGTTGGTGTTACTGGGATTGTATTTTTTTGCAGGGCTGTAATTCCCCAACAAGAAGACAGACGCCTGGGATACAGTTGCTTCAAATTAATGAAAGAGGACTCATCACTTCATGAAATATTGAACTATTTTACCTTTTCAAAAACATTGTTGATTTAAAGTTTTCTGTATGGTTGCACTTAAGAGTTAGGGGGTTTTTTAAAGTTGTATTTTATTAATTGTTAAAAAGTTTAAAAGGAAAAAGAAGAAAAAATTCTTTCTTAAAATTGTGTGAAACTTGCTTCCTAAGCCCCATAGAACCCATAAAAAGAGAAGTTATGTTGGCACCAGAGGATCCTCAGGGTGAAAAGCACTTCTGCTGCTTCTGAAAAAGCCCTGTCTCGAGTTGCCACTCATATCACCTCTGACAGTGGGTGCATGAAGACAAGGCAGACTAGACAATATGGGAGGAGGTGGTCCTTCAGGTACCCTGGGTTCAAGCCATTTAGGGATTTAAAGGTAAAAAACAGTGCTTTGAAATGTGCCAAGAAATAAATAGGAAGACAATCTCTGTATTCAGACCCCCCACTATAACCTGGTTGTCTCATTTTGGACCAGCTAAAGTTTCTGGATTATTTTCCAAGTGAGTCCCATGCACAGTACATTACAGTAATCTATTGTCGATCTAATCAGAGCATGACTCCCATCACAGTACATTTTGAGGAAGGGCTTAAAAAGGCACTACATGCCACATGGGAGACCCAGGCATCCAACCATAAGCCAGGATCCAGCAGCACCCCCAAGAAATGAACCTGATCCTGTAGGGGAAACACAACCTTCTCCAGGACAGGCTGACTCCTGAATCCTTGAGTAGCTTTTCCATTGACCAACAGCATCTCCATCTTGTCTGGACCAAAATTCAATTTATGGGCCCTCATTCATCCCATTACCTTTTCCAGGCACCTGCCCAGGACTTCAGAGACCCTCCTGACTAAGTTATTGAGGAGAAATAAAGCTTGGTGTCACCCAAATATCAGTGGCATCTTATTCCAGATTTCCTGATAATCTCTGCTATTGGCTCCATGTAGATGCTGAACAGCATATGGACCCCATAATGCAGATACCATGGGATCAAGCAGCAGTGCTCCAGCACCATCTTCTGGAGTTGGCTGGTCAAATTCAATTGAACCACTGAAGAGTAGAGATAGGCATGAACCAAAAAAACCCAAACCATGTGATTCATGGTTTGTAGCATTCCATGAACCATGAACCACGAAATTCCAACTTTTTTCCAGTTCAGGAATTTGTTCGTGGTTCATGGTTTGCGGCATTTCAACCGCCCCGCACTGGCTGCTGAAGCCAGTGCAGGGTGTTTGAAACAGATAGCCCCTTCTCTTCTGCTGCCCAGGCAGAAGGAGAACGGGGCTATCAGTTTCACAGACCCCACATCGGTTTCAGCCCATTGGCTGAATCCAGTACAGGGTCTGTGAAACTGACAGCCCCTTTCTTCTGCTGCCTGGGCTGTCAGTTTCACAGACCCCACACTGAAACCGGTGCAGGGTCTGTAAAACTGACAGCCCAGGCAGTAGGAGAAAGGGGCTGTCAGTTTCACAGACCACACACTGCAATCGGTGCGGCTAAAACCAGCACGGGGTCTGTGAAACTCCAAACCGGCTATGGGACAGCTGGAAAAATGTGTTTGTTCTGTAAAAACGCGGTCCCACAGAACACATTTTGCTGCAAACGAACCAGTCATTCTGTACGGAATTTTGTTCTGTGGTTCATTTTGTGCCCATCTCTACTGAAGAGCAATGCATGCCAGCCTCTCAAGAAGGACACTATGGCCATTTCCACACACATTGAATAATGCACTTTCAATGCACTTTCGCAATCCTTTGGAAGTGGATTTTTTGTTCCACACATGGAATATCAGTTTCATATGTTCACTAAAGAGTATTGAAAGTGGATTATCCAACGTGTGTGGAAGCAGCCTATGATTGACATACTGAACACCACTGAGAGAATCAACAGAGATGTTCCTCCTGTCATTCGCCTAGATAAGATCATTAGTCAGACTGACCAAGGCTGTTTCCATCCCAAACCTCATCTTGAAATGGGTCTAGGGAATCCATCTCCACCCACTCTAACACGTTGCCCCAAAAAGGAATAATGACCACCAGGTGGTAGTTGTTTAAGTAAGGGCATTGAAGCTGGGGCTTCACCTTTTTAATCTCTTTTTAAAGCCATCTATGCTTGTGGCCGTCACTTCATCCAGTGGGTAGATGGTTAGCTGTGATAGTCTGTCTGTAGCAGTAGAAAAGAGCCAGAATCTAGTAGCACCTATAAGACTAACAAAATTTGTGCTAGGGTATGAGCTTTCATGGGTCACAGCCCACTGTGTATCTGAAGAAGTGAGCTGTGACTCATGAAAGCTCATACCCTAGCACAAATTTTGTTAGTCTTAGTGGTGCTACTAGACTCTGGCTCTTTTCTACTGCTACATCCAGTGGCAGTGAATCTAACCATTTTATTTTGTCTGTTTGAACCTATTGCCCATCAACTTCATTGGATGACCCCAGATTCTAACACTTTTACCATAATTTTATAAATCTCTATCATGATGACCGCTTCCTCAATTGTCTTTTTTCTAAACTGAAAAGATCCAGACTCTTTTCCCTTTTCTCCTTCTTACTCATATCCTTACAAGAACTCAGGGAAGGTTTTACCCACTTTCAGCTGAGAAGAAAGGGCAGATGTATCTGTATTAAAGAGTGGCAGTTTGATTCAGAGGAGACAACAAGGGGAGTACAGGGGGAGGGCTGCAGGTTAGTTAAATGAAGCAGTTTGGGCTGTAGTTGTGTTTCTGATGCTGAGTACCAGATCTGCTGCCTTGTAGGAATGTCATTTTTTTCCGCCTTCATTTTTCTTTTCTAAACAAAGTAAATATTTGCAAATAGAGCAAATACCTCCACTTGTCAGATACGCCTTCAGCATATCTGCCATGGGTTATGAATTTCTTGCTGCAGTGTGTAGTGTACATGCATGAGAACATGCAGAGGGAACCTGTTTTGCTGTCTGGTTGCTAGCTGCTTATCTTGCAGGTGTTTTGGTTACCATTTCATGGCTGATCTGAGAATGTGGCCTTGAAGTTCCAGCTGAGATGGCACCAGCCTCTAAGAGACTGAGCAGAGCTCATCCTTTCCCTCCTCCCCTCTCTCATGGCTCCTTGACTCAGTGCACCAAAATCCTAATGGACTTTCTTTCCCATGGGGGGGAGGGGTGGGGACTCTGCCCTGTAATTAACCTTGCTTTGCTACCTTGCGTCACTTCAGCCAATGATCCTGTCTGACCATCTTGATACTGGTATTTTTCTTTCATAAAGTAACTCATACACCTGAGTGATGCAGTAAAGTGCTTGGGGGAAATACCTGCCCCCCCCCAAAAAAAACAGCCACTGATCACTCATTCACATTAAATCAAGTTTGCCTGGAACTTTTCACTGTAAGGGGAAGTGAAGAGCATATAACACTGTGTATGTTGGTAGTATAGATAGGTTTGGCCTGAAAATCGATTGATCAATGACTGACTGTTCCTTGACCATAATGAAATATTGTCAACTATTACATGAATCCCAAAATCCCACAGCATAGGTGACAGCTTACTTGTGGCATCAATTGTTGGCAAGTACAAGAGTGAGGGTTACTTACCCCATAGCATTGTAGCAGGCAGGGAAACCTAGAAGTTCTATTCTATTCTATTGACTGCATGCTATCACTGGAGGAAAAGTTCATAGAATCATAGGGTTGGAAGGTACCTCCAGGGTCATCTAGTCCAACCCCTAGCACAATGCAGGAAATCCACAACTACCTCCTCCCCATCCCCAATGACCCCTGCTCCATGCTCAGAAGATGGTAAAACACTGTCAGGATCCCTAGCCAAACTGGCCTGGGGGAAATTGCTACCTAATCTCAAGGTGGCAATTGGCCTTACCCTGGGTATGTAAAAAGGGGCCACAAGAACTAAGCACTGATGTAACCCTTCCTGCCCTCCCTCTCATGATCTGCCTAGGTTCATAGAATAAGCATTGCTTTCAAATGGCCATCTAGCCTCTGCTTAAAAACCTTCAAAGAAGGAGAGCCCACCACCTCCTGAGGAAGTCTGTTCCACTGAGAGACCGCTGTAACTGGAAGTTCTTTCTAATGTTTAGCTGAAACTCTTTTGATTTAATTTCAACCCATTGGTTCTGATCCGACCTTCAGGGGCAATGGAAAATAACAACTAACTTAAAAGCTACCTTTTGTCATTCTGTACCTAGTGGTTAGAATGTTGGACCAGGATCTTGGACATCTAGGTATGAATTCCCCCTCTGCCATGGAAGTTTGTTGGGTGACCTTGGGCCAATCACACACTTGTACCCTAATTTATCTCACAGTGTTCTTGACAGGAGAACAGTATAAGCCAGCCACTGTGAGTTCCCATTGAAGAAAAAGGTAGGCTCTAAGAGAAGTAAAATAAAACAATTAAGTCTTGTTTTTAAAATTATTTTTGAGAAGCGCCTGCATGCTGCTGTGATGAAGTAGCACTCCAAAGCACTCTGAAATGAAAAATGTCATGAAATGTTCAAGTTCCTGGCAGTCCTGCCTGGATCCCAAGGGGGGCACCTCCCAGGCTTTTTAACATTTTAACATTTGATTTATATACCACCCTTCAAGGTGGCTTAACACCCACTTAGAGCAGTTGACAAAGTGTGTTGTTATTATACTCACAATGATCACCCTGTGAGATGAGTGGGGCTGAGAGAGCTCTGAAAGAGCTGTGATTGGCCCAAGGTCACCCAACTGGTTTCAATCGGAGAAGTGGGGAATCAAACCTGGCTCTCCAGATTAGAGTTCTGCTGCTCTTAAGTGACTGGCCCAAGGTCACTCAGCTGGCACCGAGTGGAGAACCAAACCACCTTTAGTGTTATCAGAAGGGAAAGTTTCAAAAGGATTGGCAAGTGAAGCCTCACTGCCAGGGTAATAAACTGCCACCAGCCTCTCTTAATTAAACCTTCAGCTGTGAAACCAAGAGACAAGTTCCCAGATTTTAAACACGAAGTCAGCCCTGCAAAGCAGGCAACCAGTAGATTGAGTCCACAAACACACAAACAGGGTAGCATCTGGCAAACAGGCCAAAGAACTGGATTTGGATTGAAGCCACAACTCTCGATAACTTCATACCGCTATAAGAAAAGATAATTTATTAGAGAAAAAGTAATTTATTAAAGAAAACTGCAAAGACAAACAAAAATAAACATAGAAGTATGTGGAGAAGCACAAAACAACAACAGGATATTTAAATTAGGCTACATGCACTAGAAGTCCTGAACTTGTTCCAGATAATAATAACATACTTTGTAAACTGCTCTGAGCATGGCATTAAGTTGTCCTGAAGGGCAGTATATAAATTGTGTGTTGTTATTATTATTATATGTTACCTTCAGCAAGTTTCAGAGTTTAAATGGGAGTTTTAGCTCTTAAGTCCACAGGTCCAAAAAACAAAAGCAGAAAGGCTGTGAATCCAGCAATTTAATAGCATTCAGGGGCAGGAGCAAAAGGAAGGTGATAAAGACTGAGAAACAATTCTTTTCAAGATTAGCCATCTGCAGCCGGCCTAGACTCTTAACCAATCAAATGGGGCAAAAATCTCTGTCAACAAGCCTAGCCATGGCCTGTCCTCACAGGTAAGGGGGGGCACACTGAACAACCCCCATCCCTCATAAGGCTATGTGCTAACAAGCCAGGAGGCCAATGCCAGCTGCTGTCAAGCTTTGTCCTTGAAAACTCTTTCAGGTTTGCTCCTGTGGCTCAAGGCCTCTTATCTGGGTGGAATAGGACTCCAGCGGTTGGCTGGAGATCTCCTGGAATTACAACTGATCTCCAGGTGACAAAGATCAGTTCCCTGGATAAAGTGGCTGCATTGGAAGGTGGACTCTATGGCCAACTGAAGCCCATCCCTTCCCCAAACCCCATAGTCTCCAGGCTCTCCCCCCCCCCCAAATCTTCAGGAATTTCCCAACCTTAAATAGGCAATGCTGGCTAGAGATGGGCATGAACTTAAATACGACCCCAAAAAATCCACAAACCAGGCCGGTTCAGGGTTCACGAACTGTATATTGGTTTGTTGGGTCATATTTACAGGGGCAGTTTAAATAGCAATTTCCCCAGGGAAATGACCATTTAAACTGCCCCTTTAAGGGACTTGCAAGGGCAGGTCCCTTTAAACTAGCAGCTGGCAGGTGGCAGGGGAGATTCCCCCTGCTGCCTGCCAGCTGATAGTTTAAAGGGACCTGCCCTTGCAAGTCCCTTAAAGGGGCAGGGGGGCTGGGGTTTGGGCAGTTTAAAGGAACCTGCTACCGGCAGGTCCCTTTAAACTATCAGCTGGCAGGCGGTGAGAGGGGATCCCCCCGCCACCTGCCAGCTGATAGTTTAAAGGGACCTGCTGCTTTCAAAGCAGGAAAGGGCCCTTTAAACTGTTAAAGGCCCCTTTCCCTGTCGCTGTTAAGGCCAGAAAGGGGCATTTAAACCCCACAAACTGGTTCGTAACTGGGCCAGTTCCGTGGTTCGTGGTTTGTGAAACCCATGAACCACGAACCTCCTGGTTAGGGTTGTTGTTTTTTTTCCCCATGCCCATCTCTAGTGCTGACTAGCCCATCTCCCAAATGAAAAAAAAGTCTCAAAAGCCTAACCAAGATGTTAAAACTAAAAAAGTGATGAGTTGGATAAATGAGTTTCTTTACAAGGAGATTCCATGCCTACCAAGCAGCCTTGACCACATTTCCATTCCAGAGAATCACAAATAAGGTCTGAAAGCAGTTATTTTTGGGATTTTTTTTATAGTTTAGGATTTTCGTTACACAGTCCCCTATAATTTATATCTTTTCATTATGGATAAGGTTCATTGCCCCTCTAAACTTTGTTTCCTACCATATTTAAAATGAACATATTACTTTTTTCCATAACTGATCCATTTCCTGTTCCTTAAAAAAATCAAGAATACAATTTCTTAGGATCCTTCTCTGCCCTGGGAACACGAGAAATGCCACGAAGCTCCAAACTTTCGATCAGAGTATGAATATTAGCTGCTGATAATACTCGCCAGCATTTTGAGGTGAGCGCAACAACCTCTGGAATCTTTCTCTGGCTCAAAGGCTGCAAGCCAGACAAAGAAAAGTCCCCTTTCCCCTCATCCTCTTTCCCTCTTACTCTCTTTTCCAATGTACAGAAACACTTCACAAGGCAGAAGCCATGCTGACTCTTCTTAATTATTTTTATCTTATAGATCTGCAAGAGAGGAAATAATCACTGAACATAAATCACCAACAGATCCTTCAATTTAAAATGTTAAAATAAAGGCAGGCTCCTTTGTCCGTGAGGAATCTTTTAAAATGGAATTAATGACAAATAAATCAGAGTAAGCTCTTCAGAATGCAACTAAAAAACAGAGTGTGAGCAAGTGGAGTGCCCCTCTAGACAAGCACCTTGAGATGATATAGAGGCTATTACATCCAAAAATACTGACGTTCCAAAAGGGTGCCAGGTTTTGGTCCTAGCTCTTCAAACAGAAGGCTTAGTATTGCACTTTCCCCAAAGCACACTGTTTATTACATCCTCAAAGGCAATAATTATTGCAGAAACAGACATTTGAGAAAACAAGATAATTGATCTAGTGCAGCTGGTATAAAAATATGTCTGGCACCAATAATGATATCATTAAATTTTTGGCTTAGAAGGATATGAGTAATACCTTGGGGCGTGTTAAATACACAGAGACCTAGTACTTTTGTAGAGACTAGAAGAGAGAAACAGAGGGAACTTAGTTTTCTTTTCCAATAACACTGGCTGAGACTCAAAACAAAGAGACCAAAGTTGAAAGAGAATTACAGTTTAGGTTGTTTTGTTAGGTTGTTACTGAGATTTTCTTTTTTGTTTGAAGAGGGTTGGAATTAGACATTAGTCCTATAGGTCTCGACTCCGGCCTCTGTTTCATAGAATCAACATGATTCCATTTATGTCCCACAGTTGAAAAAAAAAATATCTGGCAAGCGAATTCTAACTTTGCTAAATTCTTCCTGAATACGAAGAACTTACCATTCCAAACCTGCTCTTGAAATGGTCTCAGGTGATTAACCGTGCAATCCTAAACAGAGTTATGCCATTTTAAGCCCATTGATTTCAATGGGCTTATATTGGAGTAACTCTTCTTAGGATTGCACCATAAATGTGATATTCAAACTTTCTTTAAATGTTCTTTTAAACATTGAGTGGCAGGTTACCCTTGTCTGTGATCCTTCTGTCAACAACCTTTTATCCTTTGACTATTGTAAAATTATACCCAGATTAGGTATAATATAGGACACTTTAAAATACAATTTATGTGCTTATGAACAATGCTTGTTTTTCTTGAACACTGACCCACACCCTCACCCTGCAGCAGTTCTTCTCTTTATGTTTCTAAGGGACGAAAAGAAATGAGTTTAAAAGAGCCAGCAACATGATCAGGACCTCTTGACACATTGCTATTTTATCTTGGAATAACTGTGATCATACAGTCATATACGAGTGAGGTCAAGGATCCGTAGACAAACATCGTGATCTGTGAATGATACTTGGCAAGAAAGGTGGTACACCCTTCCAGAAGTTATTTTTCATATAAAATGAGTTTGCAATCTCAAGATAACAAACAATCCAGATTGTATAGTATCCATATGAAATATCATTTTAAAATATAAATACTTGCACCCTCCTCTAACCTGGCCACCCACCATGTTTCTTTTATCATACTGCTTATTGATATTTTTGTACAAAAGTAGGGCCTCTGTTGGATTTCATGTTTATTTTGGTTGCATCTGAAAGTTAGAGTTTCTTTTATAGATTCATGGCCCACAAGATGGACTGGCAATGTTCTCTTTCCCAACCCAAATAATGACATTTGAGAGTAAAATTGACTTTAAATGGATGCTTACTTTTTTCTGCATCAAAATGGTGTATAATATTCACATGGTGTAAGAGCATAAAATAGTGTACAATGTATAAAATATGTAAAAAGTGAAAAAAACCCAAAACGATAAAAGTAGCCAGGAAAACAGGCAGTATGAAAATACTCGCAACGACGATGACGACAACAACAACAACAACAACAACAACAACAACAAAAGACATGTTCATACATTAGGGTTGCCAGGTCCCTTCACTCCCCCATGGGGAGATTGGGATGCTGGCTCTTACCTCCCCTCCTTCTTGTGTGCATCTCGTGTGTGTGCATAGCGTGCATGCGAGCTCCTGGCTAGCATGATGATGTCACTTCCAGTAAGTGATGTCATCACATAGGTCAAAGGGCAGGCCAGGAGAGCTCTCGCACTCGCGAAGGGCTGAATTGCCCTCCTGTGGGGCCTGATTTGGCCAAATGGGCCTGCTGTGGGGCGTGGGAGCGCGTTGCTGCAGGGCATGGAGTGTGCCGTGCCACCCAAGGGTGCGCTGTGCCACCAGGGGGACACCTCGAGGGGTGTGCCCCCCTGCTGGCCTGGTAAGTGGGGGTGGGGGGGAGCAGGTGATCTGCCACCCTGGCAGGGGAATGTCAAGACTATCATACATCTCTGCACAACAGAATGTGATGGCTGAGACCAGAATTCTAGCAGGTACATAAAAGAAGTTGATGGCTCTCAGGATCATGGGTTATGAAATTAGTTGGCTTATCCTTAAATGCAAAAAACACAGTGGAATCAGGGGCACAGTTACACCCTCCTAAGCCCGATTTACTGCTTAGGGTTGCACATTAAATCTTTATTTATTATTTATTTATTTTAAAGATTTCTATGCTGCCTTTCTACACAATCAGGATTTCAGTGAAGATCAGGTTTTTAATGGTCATTTAAGAAGAGGTAGTATGCTGTGTACTTCGACCAGGGAGGTCTCTACCTTAACCTTCTACTTGCAGACTGAGCTCAGGTGACCTTCTACATACAGTTACTTCATGTAAGACATGAAGGAATCAGGGTAAAAAAATGGTTTTTATTCACTACCAAGGATAGGTAGTGATAAAACAGATAATACACAGCTTCAGCTGGGCACATTAAATTATAACATTTCAGAAGTCATCTCTTGGGTGCACAGAATGGTTAACAGCTAAATTTTTATTCTTGAGCTAAAGATTTCCCTTCTCTCCCCTTGAACAATAATAATAATAACATTTGATTTATATATCACCCTTCAGGATGACTTAACACCCACACAGAGTGGTTTACAAAGTATGTTATTATTATCCCCATAACAAAACACCCTGTGAGGTGGGTGGGGCTGAGAGAGCTCCAGAGAGCTGTGATTGACCCAAGGTCACCCAGCTGGCTTCAAGTGGAGGAGTGAGGAATCAAACCCGGTTCTCCAGATTAGAGTCCTGCGCTCTTAACCACCATACCAAACTGGCTCTCAGGATTCTCACAGCTCAAACTACAAATCATCTGCCCATTTCCCTCAGAAATTGAGCTCTGAGACAAATCCAGTCTCTTTCTCAAGCATTTATTTATTAATATAAAACTTTTGCGCGGCATCTTTCTACCCAAATGGGGTCCCCAAGGTAGAAAACCTCAAAACATTTCAACGTTAAAATATTTAAGACTTTACAAAGTTAGCCTGTTTTCCCACCAAAGTCAGATTCTGAGACTTACATAGTCTCTTGAGACAGGTTCTCTCCCATTTTACACTCTGGAGATGGAAAACCTGTATCCACACATTCATTGATTTAGTCTGCTTATGCTCAAAGCAGAGTTTGAGATAGGATTCTGTCAGTCTCTCTCTTTCTGAAGCTTCAAACATATCTGAACTGAGCTGACAGTGGGTGGAAATACGCATTATTAAGTGCCATGGGATGCTCAAGCGAACCTCATTTCACATGTCCTACTTTCCATGCACTGGCTCACACAGGCACACTTCAATTTGCTCTGCGTGAATATATTCATACATTCAATATCAGTTCCCCTTCAACTGCTAAAATTATCACACATCCATTCATTGAAATGCAGATCTTGACACTTTCTCACACCTTAAATACATGCAAATTGGCAAGTCAAAAGAACCGATAGTAGTTCTCGCAGCAATCTGCCCTTGGGCACACTTGCAGATGCAGTCGCACAAAGGGTACTTCTGTGAAAGCGGCATGCACTTGCACCAAGCAAGAACAGCCTGCATGTGAAATGAGGACCACACATAAAATCCTGCACTTGAGTGTCCCCAGGAAATTTGCAACATGTATTTCCATTTATTGTATCAGCCTTTTCTTTCTCACTCCCCTCCCATCTGGCTTCCTCAGCCATCAACAGGCCCTGAGTGCTTATTGGCTGCTCTGCATATACACCAAACAGGCATACAAGGAATTGGTGATGTACAGAAATGGGCTAGACTTCTGCCTGTCTATCCCAATCATCCCCTCTCTTTCGGGCACATCTCTCATTATTGCTCCCCTTCTAGCCACCAGAGAATATCTAAAAGTTACTTTCCATTTGTGTTGCTGCTGTGATAATTTTGTTAGCCATGTCAGTAAAATGGATTTCTAAAGGGATCTGAATTAGGGAATTCTAGGTTGTGTGGATGGTCTAGGGCCACAAAAAAGGCATGCAGTCCTCAGTGTGGAGATGGAAATGAGATTCAAAAGGTCTAGGGGATGAGGGATGATTGGACTAAGCTTTGCAAGGTAAGGTATATTGGGATATCTTGGCACCTGTATCACACAAAACGTGCAAAGAGAAGCACCTGAGAAGAAATAGGAGGTAAGGCTCCATATTCAGGTCCCAAGCATGAATAGTCCTGTCTCTCATGCATTTTAGAAGAGTAGGGAGAAATAAAAGATACTCCTCTGAAAACTCCCAAATATACCACACTGAGCAAGTGCCATGTTAGAACATCAGACTAGGATCGAGAAGACCCAGGTAATTTGACAATAACTACATTGTTGTTGAATGCTTTTCATTTGTACTTTGGCCATTTCCACACCTCTTTAAAGGGACGGCCCTCTCACCGAATGCTGGCGGCTTTTCCCCATCACTCCAGATGTCTCCATTTTCAAAACAGCTGCAGGCTGTTTGGTTTCTGTTTTTTCAGTGCCTTTTCTGGGAACGCACTTTCTCACGGTCCCCCAAAAGATGTCAAAAAAACGTAAGCCAAACAGCCTGCGACCGTTTTGAAAACGGAGACGACTGGAGCAAAGGGATAAAGCTGCCAGCGTCCGGTGACTGGGTTATCCCTTTAAGGACGTGTGGAAACGGCCTTTGTTCATATAAGTTCTTGGGGTTACTGTCCATTTCTATGTTTTATGGGAGTTTTATTCAAAGGAAGCAAAAATGTATGACAGATGGAGTTTGTCTATATCATGGGTTGGGGCACAACGAAATGCTATTGGCCCTGTCTTCATTTTCCTAAGATGTGTATTGGAGGTGTTATCTGCAGCAAAGAGCAACATCAAACAAACAAACAACATCCATGAGATTGTATAGAACTTTAGATTCTACATTAGATTATAGAACTATAATGCAAGTGTTGTTTTGTTTTTCACATCTACCCTGATTACCAAAATTGCCATGCAGGATAATGAGAGGCTGTAATTACCATTAGGCATTAGTGACCTGTTTTCCAACACTGTATTTAATAATTAAAAGAGCTAAAAACCTGGATATGCAGCTTCCAAGCTGCGATCACTAGAAACCCCTTTGCATTGCAGTGAGCTTCCAAAGGTCTTGCTCATTTGCACTGTTGTGTGAACGGCTGGGCTGCCCATCATTTTTCCCTGGGGAAAGGCGACCGCTCTTCCTGTCAGTGACTTCCCCATAGTTTCTTTTAATTTCTGGAGCGTGCTTTCTTCTCTGCTCTGCACGGCACTCTTTGTAACAAGGTTGTTTTATACAGTAATGCTTAATACTTTCCTGTAGATATGGAACATGGCAAATGTTAAATGAGGAAAGAATGCCGCTTCCTCTTTTCAACTGACATTATAGAAAGCATCAGTTAGCGGTGACTAAGTGGTGATACTTTTGTAAAGACGTCTGTGCTGTGAACATGGTCAGGCTGGCACGAGTGATTCATCTGGCACTATTTTTTCCCCTCCTGACAAAACATTGCTGCGACTACGTTATACTTTGTGCTACGAGGAGGATCCATCTTTTCTGTCTTTTAAGCTCTCATTCTTTTGTTTCATCTTTGAGAAACCACACAGACGTTTGCCTTCAAGAGTCCTCAGAGCCATTACCCTTCCATGTCTTTTGGCTGCCTGCTTTTATATCAGTGACACAGAACGTTTCCCTACTTTGTCTCCTCTACCCCTTGTGTTCCTTCTGTTTTATAATGCATGCACAGTTGTGAGGACCAAGAATCATCAAAATCTCTGTGTCTCTACATTTGTCTACACTGAACTTGAACAGCAAGTGTATTTCTCCCTGTTCACTTGCCCTCCACTCAATCCACTTGCCGTTCAAGTGTCATTTGTCATGTGTAGCTTGGCCCTCAGTCTTTTAACTCCTGGATTCCTGCAGACTATGCAAAGCTGCATTATTCAGGAGGGTTATTTAACTCAGTAATAGGAATATGCTGTAAGAAATGGCTCAGAGTGATGACTTCATAAAGGGACAGGGGCTATAGACTATTCTACTGGGTACTGCCTGTTGATGTAAGTTCCCACATTGCTAAAGATATCATGTTTAATTACATATGCTTTGTTTCAGCATTGTTTTCATCTATGTTTCTTCTCTGTGATTGTTTTCAAACTTTGGTAACCATAGTGTACTTGTTCATTAAATTAACTTGCCCAGTGTAATCTAACTTTGGTCTCGGTGAGAAAAGTGGACAACCAACCAACCAACCAACCAACCAACCAACCAACCAACCAACCAACCAACCAACCAACCAACCAACCAACCAACCAACCAACCAACCAACCAACCAACCAACCAACCAACCAACCAACCAACCAACCTTGTTGAGCCTTGTATCAATGAAATGTATCTTCAAAGTCTAAAAATCTATGCTGTGTTTTTTTCCTTTCTCCATTTCCAATAAGGTTGTGTAAAATGTACCTCAACCTTATGATGTCATTGGTTTCTTTATTTTAATGAACAGATCCTTTCTTTCACAGAACTGCCAGTGCAACCCTAGGGAGAGTCTGGACCTTCTAGGTCCATCAAATTCAACAGACATAGAAGAGTGTAATTCTGCTTAGGACTGCAGTGTAAATGTCACATCCAGTCACAGATCACACTCAAAAACTATAGCATCAAGTGTCTTCTGGCCATATTTTAGTAGGAATACTCCAACTCACATTTGACATCTTTTAAATTCTAACACCCTTGACTTTCCGCAAACGATGCAAAACTGAATTATTCAAAAAGGCTTTTTACTCAGATAGGAGGTCAGTATTGTAGGGAGGGGTCTCAGATGCTTCGCTAATGAGTTAGGAACCAGAGACTTCACTATTATGTTGCCTTACATATTATCTGTTGCTTTAAATATGTACTCCTATATACTACTTTTCTTCATGTTGTCTAATGTCAGTCCTACAATCGTTTATGTTCTGTTTCAGCAATTCTTCAACCTCATATTGGATCTTTGCTAATGCTATGTCTTTGTTAACTTGTATCCATTTACCATATGGCATGCCATTGTCCTTGCTACTGATTGTACTAATCTCACACTGTGTAATCTGCCTTGAGTCTCAGGGAGAAAGGTGGACTGTAAATGACATAAATAAATAAATAAGAGTGGCTATATTTCTTTATCTCTTGAAATTGCCACTTGTACAAGCCTAAAAATGAGGTGCTTGTGAATATGGCTCCAAACCATTGATTTCAGGAGTGTTGTGCTCCAGTTTCAATCAATGGGCTTAGAAGGGTACAATTCTACTTAGGATCACTCTGTATAACTACTAGGAATGGTGTTTTGTTTCCATCAAGAATTGTACCCAATGAACCAACAATTGTACCCAATGAACCAAGAATTGTACCCAATGAATGAGCTCATCGGTCCTCTTTGTATGGAGGAGGAGCAATTGTCTACCCCTCCCTTCCTCCAGGCCAGTAATATAGCTTGGGAGATGAGCACTCCATACATATACACTCCATCCAGTGATATGGGTGTGTATGTCTGTCTGTCCAACGTGCATGATTTCTGCTACTTGTTTTTCACCTGGACAATCCAGTAATTTGGGGGAACATCTGAGGAAGACATTCTCCAAATACCAGACACCTTCCTCCCCCCCCCCCTCCTCCATTGCCTGGGAGCCCAGCCTCCTGCATGGTGCTGGCAGGGGTGGCTAGCCAGCTGGGCACCCAGCCGGTCTGCTGTGGCTGCCTGTTGCCATGCAGGAGTGGCCAGCCAGCCTGGGTGTTCAGTTAGCCTCCTGCAGCTGTGTGTACCTGCAGGAACAGCCAGTTGGACTGGGCTCCTGGGTGGCCTCTGCAGCACTCCTGCCAGGCTCCTGCAGCTGCACGGTGCTTGCAGGAGCAGCCAGCCTGCCCAGATGCTCAGAAGTAGAGATGGGCACGATCCGCATTACGATAAAAAAAACCCCACGACAATGGCGATCACATGATTGGTACCCGGCGGATCGTGCTCTGCCATGGCCAATGATCCAGCGATCGGGGGGGGGGGGGGCTGGATCAGGGTTTGATCAGGGCGATCGTGCTCGGATCAGGAAGCCAGACACTCAGGTGCCAGCAATCTATTCCCCTGGCAACAGAGCCAGGGGAATGCCTGAGCTCTGTTTGCCCTCCTTCTGTCGCCCTGGAAACCTGAATGGAAGCCCAGCTTTCCTTGATCAGCAGGGCTTCCTTCCAACCACGGAGCAGCAAAGCAGTCACCAGTTGGGAGAAGACCGCTGGGGGAGGGAGGGGGAAGGGGGTGTTCTGTAGCCATGGGCACTCCAATCTTATCCCTGCAAACCCTGATAGGCAGCTCTGACAGCCAAACACAGGCCAGACCCCCCACCCCTTGAGGGGAGGCGGCTAGTCACTGTCTCCCCGTGCCCACCAGGTCCGGCACCCACCTCCAGCACCCACCTTCCCACATAGCTGGGAATAGCAGCGCGACCCGCTTTGGCCTCCACGATCCATGATCCACAATCCACGGATCAGGAACGGGAGATGATTGGTGTGGATCGGTTATTGGGGATCGTCACCGGCACCGATCCACGATCAGCTGGATCGTTAATTTATTTTGGATTGTGCCCATCTCTACTCAGAAGTGAGGTCAGCGGACTCTTAAAAGAAAAAAAGGTCAGTGCCAACATTCCACTCTCCCTGGGGCCTGATATTATTCCCGACCCCATCAGGCAACCCTTACTTTAACTAGCAAAACATGTATGAGGTTTGTACTGCATTGGATTATCTTTGCTTCCCACCCTGTTTTCCAGACGGAATCCCTCCTGAGCTGCTATGAGCCCCAGTAGGAGGGAAAAAAGAATGGTACAATATTTGTCTCCCCTCTAGTGCTAATAGAATGGGGGGGGGGAGAGAATTCTGTCAAAGAAATGGCTGTTGGGGGTGGCAAATGCCTCCCTGCTCCAATTAATCCTGCCCCCGCCCCCGCCATGACCGCTTTATAAGGTTAAATCACCCACTTGGGTTTCTGATCCTGGATGCCCAACTCAGTGTGTTGTTGGTTTGTGCTTAAGGCTAAGTTTGCGCAGGCCTTAAGCTGTTCCAAGACAACTTGTTCATAAGAGAAGAAAATATATTCACTGACTTTCTTTTATAATTTGGAAAATAAAGTAGTGATGTTTGTTCTTCTGAAGCACAATGTAGAAACAGCACTTATTTCAAACATAAGATTTCATGTTCTATTTAACTTAAGAAAAGAAACATGATAAATAGCCTAGGCGGCATTTAAATTCCACTGTGTCAAGGTTGATTTCCTTTAAATGTTGACTATCTGGATATCTGAAAGAAGAGCCGTAGTCTGCCAGATTTGCAGAAGTTGGGGGGAAATCCCTAGTCTTTCATTTTCTTGATGATTTGAATGGCATCCCTGCTGTTTTCTTCATAGATTTCTTTTCAGGGTTCTTTCTATCTTGTCAAGTGCAGATTTAACTATTCAGTCTTTGATTCACATATTGATTCTTTACTTATGAAAAGAAATAAAGATTGTTTTGCTTGAATTCATGCCACGGATTGACAATCATCTCTCAAAGATGCTGTATTTTTTCACTTCTGTTTGCAGGTTCTGCTTTGTCATCACTGGGCATGAGCCAGAGGCTGCAGGAGGGTGTCTGTGGAGGGTGTGGTTCAGAGGCCAAAGCACAACATCAGTGTCACGGGCTGGGCCAGCCCAAGCAGGGTGGTTCAAGTCCAAACCTCAACACCAAGTCCAGGGGGAGTTTCAGGAGCCAAAAGCCAAGTCAAAGCAGTGGTCAGAGCATGAGCTAATGCCAGAAGTGAGTCCAGAGTCCAAGAGCAAGGTCAGGCACAGTCCAAGGTCAGTTACCAATAGCGTCAGGTCCAAAAGCAGGCACAGGCAAGATCCACAGAACACAGAGTGGTTGCAGGCAGTAGACACATTGCTTCCACGCCTGGCTGTTGCTCCTGACTGGCTTTTATAGCCAGGCGTGGTTTTCAGCCAGCTGCTGGGGCTCCATCCTGATGCTACTCATCGTCGCTCTCAAGCAGCTGGCGATGGCTCAGGAAATGAGGATTGCGCCATCTCTCCTGCAGTTCCAGCCTCAGCCTTTGTCTGTGGTGTTCTTTAAGCATGGGCGAACCTGGGGGGGTGGAAGCCCTTAGCTGGGCTTCCCCTGTGGTGCTGGCAGTCCCTGACTGAGCTTCCCCTTAGCTTAGGCTGTTACCATTTTATGGAAGAGAATGAAGATACATAAAAGAAGATACAAATCAAGAGCAAGTCTCAACGAAGTCTTAGGGCCAAGCTACAAGTGACGAATGACACTTGAACAGCAAGTGGATTGAGTGGAGCACAAGTGAACAGGGAGAAATACACTTGCTGTTCAAGTGTCGTTCGTCACTTGTAGCTTTGCCCTTATTTGCAACGTCCTTAAGACCTCATGATTTTGAGATAATTCATTTTGACTCTTTTTTTTAAAAAAAACACTTTATTTTTGGTTTTAACATTTTTGTAACTATATAACAATAAACAACCCCCCCCCCCCCCGACAATCACCATCGTCAGGTCATTTACTACATAAAAGTAAGATTTTGACTATTGAAGGTGCATACCCTTGAAATCTAGTAGATCTTTAAGGTGCTCCTGGACCCAAATCTTACTCTTCCACTGTAGACCAACATGGCTACCCACCTGAAACTATTTCTTCCTGGATCACAGCCACCGAGTATAAGCATACATAAGAGTGTATAACACAACCAATCAACAACGGGTAAAACCTCCTCCCTTTGCCTACCCTCTAAACAGACATTTGAGATATATCCCCATATGGCATAGGTCATCTCAAGTCTGGTTATGAATAATGAGGTAGGGGATGGGCTCAGAAGCATCTGGCACTCAAAATGACATCACTGACAGTGCCATAGGGTTTACCCAACCCAACGTAGCTGATGCTCTTCTGTCACAGAAACAGCAGTCAGGTATGCAGGCCAACCAACCAGTTCGTCAGCTGTGTGCAAGGCTGAACCTTCCTCTGTTCCTAGTGCCTATTCCTTTCCTGATACTTCATTGGTTTCATTTTCAACTGAGGCACCCTAGGCATACTAGCAAATAGATGTTGTGACAGCTCTCAAAGTCTTCCTCCTGACCCCTTTCCTCCTTGAATCCTAATACTACACACCCTTTTCCCTCTACTTATCTTCTGGTAAAGATCATCAGCTTCCTCCCATGATGGGGTGGAGAGCTTAGCTTATGGAAAGAGACTTGAAGTAAAGAAGGTTTAACAATTCATTAGTAATGTGATGTACAAAGATCAAAACAGTAATTGTGCAGAAGTATCTTGTGAACAGAGATGGGCACAATCCAAAAATTTTTAACGATCCAGCCGATTGTGGATCAGCGCCAACGACAATCCCGAATTAACGATACGCGCCGATCATCTCCCGTTCCCAAGCCGTGGATTGTGGATCGTGGATTGTGGATCATGGAGGCAAAAGCGGAGGGGCGCCCCGCAGTTCCCAGCGATACAGGAATGGTGGGTGATGCCGGCGGCATCTGTGTTTGTGTTTGGCCATCTGTGTTTGGCCTTCAGAGCTGCCTATCAGGGTTTGCAGGGATGAGATTGGAGTGCCCATGGCTACAGAAGACCCCTTTCCCCCTCCCTCCCCTGGGTGTCTTCTCTCAATTTGTGACTGCTTTGCTGCTCCGTGGTTGGAAGGAAGCCCTGCTGATCAAGGAAAGCTGGGCTTCCATTCGGGTTTCCAGGGCGACAGAAGAGGGCAAACAGAGCTCAGGCTTTCCCCTGGCTCTGTTGCCAGGGGAATAAATTGCTGGCACCTGTGTCTGGATCCCCGATCCGAGCCCGAACGCAACAATCCAGGCCTCTCCTGATCGCTGGATTGTTGGCCGTGGACGATCATGATCTGCCGGGTCACGATCGTGCGATCGCCATTATCGTGGGGGGTTTTCGATTGTAATGCGGATCGTGCCCATCTCTACTTGTGAAGCATGTTCTACTGTACACAACTGAAGAGAGACTTTTGTGTGGATAGACACTGCACTTTTTGGAAGACTTCAAACAACCGCAGAATTATAGAGATTCAAAATAAATTCTGGAAAAGGGGAAATTAATACTGTTTTAACGAGTCCCTTTATTTTGGTCTATGACTGCTTTGCAAATTGCAGCAGCATAAATTAATATAACCTACAGATATATTCAAGTTTGTACAAGATGCTGAGAAAGTGAAATGACAAATTAGGCAGTTGTTGGCATTAAAAATCACATTTACCTGTACCCACACCTTGCCTACAAACAGTGTTAACATCTGTTTTGCTTTTGATTCACAAGGCACTGCCAGTCACTTTAAAGATGAGTGAGAACTTTAATCAATAGTATTCCAAATAGGCTTGGTGAAAGGCTGTCCTTTATTTGTATTTATTCCAGAGAAGGCTCTTTGAGTGAGTATGAATTTACTCTTAACAATTTAGTACAAGCAAGTTCTGGTTTACATCCATTTGCATCAGGGAATGACAAACTGCGAAACTTGCCATTTTCACCATCATCCATCCGTTAAATCTGTTTTCCTTCCTTAGGAGAAATCCATTCTCACACTTACTATCAACACCCCCCAAATTAGATCTATGATGTAGATAACATTTTGACATCTACATTATAGGGCCTTTTTTTTCAATGAAACCAGAAACCAAAAAATTGTGGAATATAAAGAAATGATGATCTAACGAACGTAAATAAAAATAAAAAATCCTAAAAGCTGGATTCTCAAATGTGACATGTCCCATTCCAGACTCACCCATTTATTTACTTATTTATTTTTTTAAAAGACAATCAAGAACACAGCTTAGAAAGAACATTTAATTATGGCTCTCTGAACTCCTGTGACAGTGTGACATCTTTTCAGAAGCAAAAATGAACACCTGAGCCGTCTTTTGAAGTGTTTCATTCTGTCATCCATATGGTAGAATAGATGTGCCTTAAACTGCCTTCTGTTTTGACAGGTAGTGTATAGAATATCTATATATAGGAAGAAATGAATAGTTTGCAAATGAACAATTAAACTGTTGGCTACAACACGTCCCTTTCCTATGCGTGAGAATCACCACATAGTTGTGCATGGACTCAGAGCCCACATGGGAAGGGCTGCTGAGAGCCATTTTGGGCCCTGAAAAGACTCCTCTGCTCCCCCAGATCACTCAGATCTAAACCAAACATTTAAAAAACCCAAATCATTTAACTTGCTGTTAGCATGAATAGGCTAATTTGGCACTCCCAGACAGGGGCAACAGCCACCTTGGCCAGGGGCCATTATTTGCCCCCTTGGAAGGAGGGAGGCAGACAACGCTTTTGGGGCACCAGTTGCGCCTTGTGCTCAGCCCACCCAGCTCACCCTATTTCAGTGCAGGTTTTAGCTGGTCGCCGTTATCAGGGCCAGGTAGGGTTTTTTTTCTCCTCTCCCATAATTGGCATGGAGGAAGGGGAGTTTTTTGCCTACCTTGCACTGTCAGATGAGAGAGGTAATTGGCTTGGTGGATTAATTTCACCCTGGGGCAGGGTAGAAGTTAGGGGGAAATGAGCGGTCCAGAGAGCAAACTTGGCACCTCCCCATTGGTGGGGAAACTGGGGTCTGTCAGGAGCGGCTGGCTGCTTTACAGCCCAGTTGCAAGGACAGACGCCCTGGTGGGGAACCCCTGGACAAGCCAGTATCCCCCCGCAGCTTTACGGCCAGGTGGAGGAGCTTTAAAAGAGTGAACCACTCAGCCTGGCCAGGCTGGGTCCCAGGCTTAAGATGGATGGCTCTCACCCAGGGCAGTGGGTGACTTGCCCAGACAGGTCAGGGCAGAGGTCCAGGAGTGACCCCAGGGCCTGACCTGTACCTCTAGTTTAGGTTCCGTACTGTGTTTGCTATAAGTTGTTTTTATGTTAATAAAGTGTCCCTTTAGTTCCCAACTCTTGTGTCTGCCTCTTTATTCCAACTGAAGGGGCAGTAACGGTTTAACAGACAGAGAACATTAAGGGAGAAAAGATGGGTTTGTAAAAGACTAGCTCAAAAGAGCTTTGCAGGCTTCCTGGCCAGCCAACACTTTGATAACACTGTCTCTACTGCTAAGATTCCCAAAGCTGACAAACAACTTTGACTTCTTGAGTATTTCCAGTCACTACATATTAATTTCACCTTTCCTCCAAGTTTCTCAGGGAAGATTACCTGGTTCTAATCTCTGCCATGTTATCCTCACAACAACCATGCAAGGTAAATTAGGCAGAGAGGGAACGATTTGCCCAGAGTTACCCGGAAAGCTCTACACAGTCCTAGTCCTACACTATGCCACAGTGGCTTCCACATACTTCCTGTTTTTAGAGTCGACTTTTGCAAGGAACAGAAAACAAACTAAACAGTCATTAACATGGTACACAGAAGCCTGATTGCAGAAGTGAAAGTAGGGAGAAGAAACATCAAGAAACCAAGGATCGATGTATTTATGTCTAGAAATTAGGAAGTCTGAACAATTTTGGTACCAACAATTCAGCTTGCTTAAATACTAATACAAAGTTAGTATTTAAGCAAGCAGAACACACATCACAAGTAACTGTACTGGTCTGCTAAGAAAAAATCCAAATGCAACAGTCTTATATTTTATAATCATTTTTTTATCAGGTGTAATTAGGTTAGACCATGCAAAACAGACTTCAAATTGCATCGAGGGCTACTGGGGGAGAGAATTAGCTTTGACTGTTTTACCTTTGAAAATATGAATCACAGCAGCATTTTGGATCTGTCTCTTACCTAATGATTGGAGGGCATGTAGGCTCTCCAAAAGCGAAGTCCCATATGTAGGTGGTAAAGATCTATTAGGTATCCCATTTGAATGTGCATATGCAGTGCAATCCTAAGCATGTTTGCTTGGAAGTAAGTCCCACTAACTCAATGGCGCCTACTCCCTAATAACTGCAGTTTGGATTGAAGTATTGCAGTGCAATCCTATGAACAGTTCAATGATCGAATTGAAATCAGTAGGTTTAGACCAGAGTAGGAGTGTGTTATTTTTTAAAAAATATATATATTATATTCAAGGAGGACTACACAGTATAACTCAATTGGATGTGCAATAATGTTTGGCTAGCATAAAATCTGAAAACAGAGATCTAATACAAAAATGAAACAATGCTGAAAAAAGTTAAAACATGTTGAAATTACCTAGTAGGAGCATACTAACAGCAACAGACACTGTACACAGTACCTAGTAAGATAGTCTTTTTTTTAAAATAAGGAGGAAAAATATTTAATACAAGAAATGATAAAACCATAAAATACAAACAAGAAAGGGATTAAAATTAAACCATAAAAGAAATGATCAAAACAACTCTTGGCAAATTGTTAAAAACCCAAGAATTACAATAAACAAGCATTTAAACTTTGTTGCATTGGGGTGAATTACTTCTTTGGCATTGAAAACATCTAAAACTTGTTTCCATATTTCATCATATTCCACTAAAGGGACTACAATATACAAGTTCCCAAAAAATGGATTGTGCATAATCCTACCCATCAAATATTGCTCCCAGATTTTCTGATACCATTTTTTTAGCAATGAGCCTACAACGGATTTCCAATTCCTAGCAATGACCAGATGAGCAGAGGCAACTAATGTCGAAACAAGAGATCTGGTTTTCCTATCTAGCACAGAGTCGGGCCAAAAATCCAATAGGAAAAATTCTGGGGCGTATGGCAATGAAAGACCCACCATGTTGGATATCTCTTTGTGAACCACTCTCCAAAATTCCGGAACAAAATGGCATTCCCACCACATATGTAGGGTTGTGCCTTTTTGCTTGAAAGATCTCCAGCATAGAGGGCTCAATGACCTATTCATCTGATTCAATTTATGTGGCATTAAATACCAATTGTACAACAGCTTGTAAAATTGGAGTTTAATATTCCAACAACTAGATGTGTTGGAAGGGGAGTTCCATATATGTTTCCAATCAGATTCCGAGAAAACCCGTTTTAAAGAATTAGACCATTTTTTTGGTATAGCAGAGGATCTTTATGTCTCACCCTTAATAATAATTTGTAAAGGGTTGAAATCCTACCCTGTTTGCCATCATTCCCACTCCAAATAATTTCCTCAAAAGGAGTTAGGGACCGAAGCAAATCCTTGGACCTGATCAGATTGGTGAACAGATGTCTCAGCTGAAGATATCTAAACCAAGATATCCTAATTCCGAACCTTTCTTCCACTATAGATTTATCCAGAATTGTCCCATTTTTAAACCAATTAATAATCAACAATATCCTAGATTCTTTCCATCCCCTAAACTCACTTAAATCCTTTCCTGGGGGAAACCAATCTTGATTAATGAAAGATGTTAGGGGAGAGATACCTGGAGCTAAGATTTCCTATATTTATCCCAAGTTTTCAGCATGTTGTCTAATAGGGAATTGGAGGAAGTCATAACTGGCCTGTTTTTAGCTGAGGACCAGATGGTTACTGGTAAGGAAAGTGGTGAAGAAAAGAAACTTTCTACAGAGATCCAGGCTTCTGTTGGGTTCAGTCTTAAAGCCTGAATCAATGAAGCCAAAGAAGAGGCAGCATGATATAAAGACAGGTCTGGGACATTCAGACCACCTAAACCTGAGGGCCGATGTAACGTCCAGAACCCAACTCTAGGTTTGCAACCAGACCAAATAAACTCATTGAGAGCCCTTTGCCAAAGCTGTATTTTTCTTCGGAATATTTTAACTGGGAGGGTTCGGAACAGAAATATAAACTTAGGGAGAATAAGAGATTTAATCAGTGAGATCCTATCAAACCATGAGTAACTTTGTTTTTTCCATTTAGAAAAAAGGATCAGCACAGATTTAAAAAGTTCATCGAAATTTACCCGAACGACATCATTCAAGCATATGGGGATATAAACTCCTAGATATCTCATCAAGTAGGGGTGTGCTATTGATATACCACCTAAAATGAGTCTTCTAGTTAAAGACAACCACTGTGGCATTTTTCTTTGCTTCTGTTTTACAAGAGACATGTTGGCACTAGAGACATATCCAAATGATCACTAGCTTGTGTATAATATCACAGGGACAACTATCGTGTCATTATCTAGGCATAGTTTGAGACAACATGCAATCTTTTTGTAGCAAATCTAATCTGACCTGATTCAGGCTGCAATCCTATGTGCTCTTACTTGATAGCAAAGTCTCTGGACATAACAAGGCCTATTTGACTAAATATGTCTATGATTGCACCATGCTTTATTCCATTAGGAAGTTCTGGCTGGGGCTTTTATATCTTGTTTTGCCCACCTATTCAGAATGAAGAGACGTACACAAGGCTTGGGTGAAAACAGGGCCATTTATTGACCAACAATAACCAAGTACTTAACTAAGAACTAAATAATGGCAAGGGTATTACTAGCAGTATAGGTAGAGACAAGGGGTCAACTGGACCTACTCCTTGACCTGCTTGGGCGAGCACCCCCTGCCCCAGGCACGAGCCATCCATTGCATGGCTGTAACCCAGCTGGCCAGGCAAATGGTTCCCCCCTCAAAGCGCCATACACTCCAGCCATAAAGCCCGAGGGAATTCCTTGTCCAGGGGGTCCCAAGGGCAGTCTGCCATCTCAGCTGACAGCCGTAAAGCCCGCCAGCCGATCCGAGACAGACCTCCATTCCCCACCAATGGGGAGGTGCCACCGGGTGCTCACTGGCCTGCTCTGCCTACCCAAACTAACCTGCCAGGAACTGGGATAACCCCAACAGAACATCAACTTCCTAACCAGCAGTACAAGGTAGGAGAAAAACACCCCTCACCAACAGCCAATAAGGTGAAGGGCGAAAAAATTCCTACCTGGCCCTGTAAACCAGCGACCGGCAAAACCTGTACTGCAATAAAATAGGGATGAGGAGGGTGGGTCGAGCTTGCAATACTGACTGCATGGAGGGTGAGGGTGAGGCTGGCTTATATAAGCCTAGCCATGCCCCCCACAGAAGTGCCCAGATGCCCAGGAAAGCCAGCCTTCTCTCCCTCCATGCAGGAGGGCAAATGGTGGCACCCAGATAAGCATGCTCTGCGCGCTTTGGGAGTGCTGTTTTGTTGCTTAGCGTACAGTCCAATGGCACTGATTTCAATGGATTTAGAAGGCTCCAACTCTGATTTGGATGGCACTGTTAACATCTTGCACTTTTCCAAAGAGGCTATTAATCCAGTAGACAGTTACTCTCTTCAAGTTTTCACAACTGATCTAAACAAGCCCCAGTAACACGGTAATTAAATTAGGAGTAACTAAAACAAAGAAAAGTAATAGCAAGCAAGATTTTGATTTCACTCTAACTCCTTGAAAGAGGAGAAGCAAGAAAAGAGGAGGTGTTTGGGGGACTGCCAGGAGGAAAGAAAGAGGAAAGAGTGCGGGAGGGAGAAATGAAATGCCCCCCCACAAGACCTTGCAGGTCCATTCTCCTACTTGTGCAAACATAAATGTAGAAGAAGGTGGTTCCAGAAATAACATCATACCATGCATTGTACATTCTGTAGTTGGTGCAATCCCCTCCTCTTTTTTTTTTTTTTGGCTTTAACGCTAAATTCTTATATATAATCTTTTGAGTCAAATTTTTGCTGTCAGTATATTTTCAAGGGGCCGTACTTGGTGTTATATCATAGGAAGCTACCTTATATTGAGCCAGACCATGTGACATTCCCTTGACAGACACACACAGACACCTTGCTGAGCCTAAGCTCTTCAGAGTGGCAAGGTGGTCGTCTTTTGTTTGCTTTCAAACAGAGCCTGAAACCCAGTGAAGCCCTTTTTTAAACCTGGTAATGCCTCCAGAAAACTCTTGCTGGGTCCGAAGGTAGTCTTACCCAGAAATAAAAACTACTGTTTAGAAATATAAAGATCTCTATTAGTTATCAATAAAACAAAAATAATTAAAATTCAGTACAGTCTCAGCAGGTCATTAAGCAATAAGCTAATAAAGCTATCTGTTCTAAATAACACAGTTGATATCTGGAGTTCAGATGGTAGATCACAGCATACAGCAATTGTCTGAGCAGTAGCAAAGCATTTAGGCCCGTAGTACATAACCTTTGGTAGAGATGCAGGAGTACCTCATTAAAAAAAAAATTGAAGAACATAAAAAAGGCTGAAAAAATACACACAGACTCCTGCCAAGTTACAGATTTCTAGCTGTTCTTCCATCTGACCAGTGTTAACCAATGGAATGCCTTGCTTTAAGGGATTTTCCAGAATTGTCACATCACTGCTCCTTTCTTCCACCTCAGTTCTTCAGTTCTGCAGTTCTTCAAGCTAGAGAACAAGAGTGTCTTGGACCAGGTGCATCTCATTAAAAGAACTGAGCACAGTTTCCAAATTAACCCTTAGATGGGTTAATTTTCACTACGGACTATCAGGCCTTAATTTGCATTACGGACTATCAGACCTCTGTATTGTTCACTCTGATAGGCCCTGGCACCCACGTAGAGCAAGATCATTTCTATCACCTTCCATCTCAGGTCCTGTAGATGAAGATCTCAAGGAGTCAACAGGGTTCCTTCCTCATGCAAAACATGTGTTATGCCACTGAGCCAAACTCCTCCTGGTTACACTTTTATTCTACTGAGTATACATATATTAAAACAAACAATATATCTCAAATTCTTTTGAACCTTGTGTAACGAATGAACCTTCTAGCTTATGAACTGCCCGAGACACTGAAAGCCAAGCTACAAGAGACGAATTGCCTGAGAACATGCACATGAAGGAAGTCACAATGATAGCAAGGAAGCTGAGTTTTAAAAGAGATCAGAAGGATTTGTCAATTTCCCCTCTCTACAAAGTAAGGGAAGATTGCTCTTCCTAGGGTTTGTTAATTTCCTCTTTGCCTCCTAGAAGTGGTGGTGAAACTGACAGAGCCTTTGGGAGACAAAGAGGAAATTAACCAACCCTCTTAGAAGTGCTCTTCCCTGGTTCTGTAGAGAGGGGAAATTGACAAAGCCTTCCAATCTCTTTTAAAACTCAGCTACCCAGCTACCATTGAAACTCCCTTTATATGCATGCTCTCGTGTAATTTGTCTCTTCTAGCTTGGCTCTTAGCGTAGTTATTTGCAAGACAAGCTAGACGATTAACGGGGATGGCATAATCCTCTAGGGAGCTGAGCACCTCCTAAGAGCTGCTCAATGTTTTTTACTTGCAATGACTTCAATAATAGGTCTCCATTATTGTAAATGCTGCACCCTCTTGGCAGAAAACTAAGCAAACTGAAGAGCATTATCTATGCAGAAAGATCCCATGTGCTGTATGGCAAAGAATGGCAGCACCTGATGGCTCTGGAGAAATATGTTGTCTGTGACAGAACTGGGGTTGTGGGAGCTCATAAAATGACTCACCAGGTGCCACAGCAACTTTAGGAAGGAATAAAAGATTAAATAGACATCTATTTTTCTTATTCGGTGAACCTGGTAACTAACAAATAATCTTAAATAAATCTGATATATTGTTCCCAGCTGACATACTAATACTCCCATGACCTAGTCCTCATAGCTATATCTGCCAAATAAATTTTTTATACTAATAGGCTCTTTTATCATGCGGTGCTACAAGCAAATTTGTTTTAGCACCCACAGTACGAAGGTGAAATTTGTCTCCGAGTCTGGAAATTCATCAATTATTCTCTGAGCAACTGGTTCACTACCTTGTGTTAATGGCAAAAAAGCTATATAAATACTCTTTGAATGCATCCTGGAGGGACACCGAGAGTGAACTATACCATAATTAGAACCCTATTACAGAATCCCTTTGGCTGGCTAAGTGATGTATTGTAATTGTCTAGAGTATAGGAAGGAAACAGCACGTAGCACCAATAGGGTCCGGGTGGCTGTAGCTTGTCACAGGGCTGCAGACATGATATTGCAGTAGACATCGCTCTTTTAAAATGGGAACTGTTTGCTGAATGACAGATCTCTAGCGCTGTGCAAGCCAGGGACAGTTAATATCCATTTTTCCATTTCCTCTATCCTTAGAGGGGGATAATGTGATTTCCTTTCTCTTTTGATTGTCCAGCCCAGGAAGGAAAAGCTGTTTTGTTTTGTACTTTTCTTTCCATGATGTGTGTGACAATTAATCATTGTATATGTCTAGACCCCATGGTAATCTCCGTCCAGGTCCCTGTCTTTCCATTCATCTTTGGCATCTTGTGTTTAGCTGTAATACAGTCCAATTGATTTGTTTGCCGTTGCAATGCTGTTCTCATTCTTTTTCTCCTGGAACATCTTTATAGCACCGACTTGCCACATTCTCACGCTCTACGAAATTGATTTGCAGAATTAGAGCACAAAATTCAAAGCTGATATAGTAGTACAGATACAGAAGCATATGTTCTTGGCTCACCACCTTTCCTTTATTCTGGAACGCTCTGGAGATCCATCAATGATTTCAGAACATTTCCAGACAACCTGAAATGGAAGGTTGGGGGCAATCTAAGCGTACATAGAAAAGAGGTCCAGCACAATAAAGTTGCTCAGGTTTCATCAGAAGTGATTGAACATTCACTGGTTCAAATTCTGTCCCATTTACCAGTCTGTTCATTGACCCACTGGTTGCTATTGCTTCAACTATTCCTTTCTAACAGGACAGTGCCGTGCTATCAGCTTTTTGCCAATGTCCATTTACGCACACAACCCCAAAGATTTCTACTCCTCACCCACCTCCATCCTTGAGGCACGACTGCTCTATTAAGCAGGCAATTGTTTAAATATATAGTTAAATCAATCACATATATAATGTCATAATAACCATACATAACTGGTCATAGGTCCAGAGGAGTTAGCTGTGTTAGTCTGCAGTAGCAAAATAGCAAAGAGTCCAGTAGCATCTTTAAGACTGTGGCTCTTGAAAGCCTATGCTACAGTAAAGTTGGTTAGTCTTAAAGGTGATACTGGACTCTTTGCTATATAAATAAATAGTGGGTGGTTTTTTTTACTAGTCCTTTATTTATTTAAACTAGTCCTTAGTGATGTTAAAGGTATCCAGTCTGTTTGGGTTAGTAGATTTTTTCACACATGCTCAGATTTGCAAAAAAAAACATGCAAACATGTTCAGTAGGCATTTCCATCATTCAGTGTCAAAACAGACCCAGCGATAGGCTCATTTCTGATCAACATAGTTAAACACAGTAAGTTTGACTACCAAACACATTCACCATGAACACCAATAGTGGCATCCTTAGTTTTAGCATATTAAAGGTGATTTTTGAAAATATTTTAGAAGAAGCATTCTTTCCACCCTTAATTAAATACTACCTTGTTCTTTAAATATTTTGAGCGATATCGAAGGAGGTATCCCCTTTATATCTTCTCTCAATGTAAGAGCAAAGCTTCTCCCAGTCTGGCATCTTCCTTCCTTATCATATGGAATGTCTAAATTTCTCCTTCCATGAAATTGAAGGGAAATGATAGATGAGATAAAAAGGGCAGGAGCCTCAGGAGCCTCTTGCGGCAGTCAATGTAAAGAGCTGCACCTAGTGGGATGGATCCACCTATCCTCAAAATGATGTCCCTCTAGCCTATGGAGCCTTCCAACAATTTAAATGACTATTCCTGTAATGAGTCATTTACGTTGGAGGAAGGCTTCAAACTTGAAAGCAAAAGGAAAGGTGGGGTAGAGGGATGTGCATTACGAAATTCTCAAGCTGAAAATGTAAATGCAAAACCCTGTTTTGGTTTTGGCCTGTTGCTGTAACCGAAATCCACGATGCTTGAGGATTATGAAATTGCCTCCCCAAAGATCTGTGTTGCTTGTCATATTAGGTACCTACTGTTACCACTGCAGCAGACATCTTGTTCTCTTTGATTCTACTGATTTCCCAGGCAGTGGCCTGGGGGAGGCAGCTCCCAGCTGGGGCAAGCCAGGCACAAGGCCCAGTGAAACTAGTTCTGTGTCACTCCTTCCCCTTCCCTCCTTCCTTTATGGGGGCATGGCCTTTTCTTTCCTCTTCAGGTTGGATGGATGAAGGCACCTTGTTTGGGGACCTGTCGAATTAGACCTCTTGGTTCAATTCACTTGAAACTTGGGGGATATTTAATGGATAAGTAGTCATAGATTCCTTACAATTTTAGTGTCATTTGGTTGAAAAACAGCTGCTCTAGCAACAAATCCCCCATAGAGAATAATGGCAAAGCTGAAGTTATCTTTCACTCCCTCCTTTGTGGGACATCTTTATTCTTTTGCAAGTAGGATAGCAGAGGCACCTTGTACAGGAGACAATATAATTGTACCCCATGGCCCAATCCTCCTGAAACTTGGGGGGAGGGGAATCTTTAATATATGGGCAGTCCTAGCTCCTCTGAAATTTTGGTGTCATTTGGCTGAAAAACAGCTGCTACAGCCCCACTACCATTCCCTCATAGAGAATAGAGCCAGTTTGGTGTATTGGTTAAGAGCGCAGGACTCTAATCTGGAGAAATGGGTTTGATTCCTCACTTCTCCACTTGAAGCCAGCTGGGTGACCTTGGGTCAGTCACAGCTTCTAGCTCTCTCAGCCCCACCCACCTCACAGGGTGTTTGTTGTGGGAATAATAATAACATACTTCATAAACCGCTTTGAGTGCGTGTTAAGTCATCCTGAAGGGAAGTATTTAAATCAAATGTTGTTGTTGTTGTTGTTGTTGTTGTTGTTGTTATGACAGAGCTGCAGAACAGGACAGTATGTGAAGATTTTCTGCAAAGCAAGTCTTCCACACTTTGTGAAAGGAAACAAACAACAGACTGCCATCCTGTCCCCCCCCCCCGCCCGCCCATCACAATTATCAATAGAGAGTAGTGTACCTGTGCCGAAAGGCACCTACTTCAGGGGTCAATAAAATCAAACCTGTTTGTTCAATCTACTTGAAACTTAGAGAATCTTTAGATCAGAGGGACAACTGTGTTCTGTGCATATATGGTACCATTATCTTTAAAAACAGCTGCCTCAGGTGCTCAAATACATTCCCCATTGAAAGTATTGATCCCCAAACTCTGGAACTCAAAAACTCACACCAATTTCAATCCCAAACTGGTACTGACCTACCTGAAAATCAGCAATCACTGTGAAAATCCTCCTCTCACCCACCATCCAGAATCCCAAATCAAAAATTATTTTTTTAAAAGTTTCTCACAGCAGACCCCTAGTGGGGTATAAATATTTAAACAAATAAACTTTGCTCAGTGGAGTGGCAGAATAGAGATAAGATCCATCCCAATGTTTGAGAGGCAAGCAACAGCCCTATTTTAATTATAAACCTGACAGTATCTGCTTCTGAAATATATTTGCTTACATTTTCAATGGCTATCCCAGCAATAACCCAAAACAAATGAAAATCAAAAAAGAGTCACCTGCCTGAATGAGAACACTAGATAGTGGAACAATTTGAATTGGAATCCAATATTCCATATAAAGTTTCTTAATTGCCTTTGCATATTTTTTATGGATTACTTGGTTTATACTTTATTGCGAATAAGAGCAAAATAATGAGGAACAATTGAGTTAGAGAACAGGCAGATCTTTTTTCTTTTACCTGAGATAATGATTTTCAAACGCAGGTCACTAAAGATGAATATTAAACCTAGAATGAAGGAGAGAAGAAATTATCTTAGTCTGACAATTTAACCACTATGTCATTCTGGCTGTATAAGATGTCTAAAAAGAAGAGTTCAGATCTTGAAACCTCTTCTATTATGACTCTTTTCCAATTGTTAAGATATATACTAAACATTAAAAAATGTCTGTTACCACTGGATGTAAAGCACCTTTAACTTCAGAAGAACTTCAAAGGGCCAGGATTTGGCTGTCCAGGGGGTGCCAAACAACCTCCCAGTCCACAATTATCTCAATGTAGTTTTTCCTGCCAAATCATCTCTGGCGTGCTGCATTAGATCTGGGCTATACTGAACAGTATCTAATGATGGATTTACAAGTTTATCCTTGTAGCCATTCAGTATGTCTACTCAGATCCCAATCCAGATTATAAAGCCATATGCTGTCGAAATTGATATTTAATGCGAGGCCTAATGCAACAACGTGTGAGATAGTTTTACATGTGCATGAATGTCAGATAAGTTACCTCCTCTGGCAGAGATTGTTGGAAGCAGTCTTTAGTTGAGTCGTATGAGAAAAAAACCTTCCTGCTTTCACCACATCTCTGCCTGCTGTGCTTGGTGAGGAGATGTCAGGAAGTTCCAACGAAAAGTTGTAGCCGAAATTCACAGATATTGACCCACTTCTAGTCCAGCCCTGTTCCGTTGCTTCCATTAATGTTTCACACTTTGAAAAATAAGTGATCAACTTTCAGACCTACCGTCATTGTAATGCCCATTTGGTGTTGTCGAACATGTCATACAATCACCGCGAAGCTTTGCTCTCAATTCAAAACGAATAGTACCACAGGTACTTGCCTTGATGGCATTTAGCATGGTGGCTGGACAGGTAGCTGCTGCTGAAGCACAATTTACTGGCTTGCCTGGATTGTGTATGGAAGTCATACATGATTTCAGGTTAAATGTGTAGAGTATATTTTTTATTTGCTTAAAACTGTATACGGGCAGCGCTTGTGCCCGCACGGTTCTAATCACCAGCAGACGGATTCATAGTGCTGGTGGATGGTCCTGCTTATATTAAGTTACAGTGCAATTCTAAAGTGTTTCCTTTTCTAACTCATTGAATTTAATGAATTCAGAACTCTGCTTAGGGTTGCACTGCAAGTCCATTGGAGTCAATGGGATTACAAAGGTACAAGTGGGGAAGGACTCCTAAGAACTGTGGGAGACGGGAATTGCTGAGAGCCATTTCAGACTCCCCCTTAAATTCTAAGATGTGGGGATGGTGGAAGGGACGAGTGGGCTTTTCTTGCTCCAGTCTCCTCCACCCCTCATCGCTCATTTTTACCCACTTCCTGCTGCCACTCCTTCTGTGTCATTTTTAAGTCTTCTTCTCCCACCTCTTCTGTCACTCTTCCCCTCTTAATCCCCACTTTTTCTGTCTCTCTTCCTCCTTCTCTCCCCCTATTCTCTTTCACTCTGTCCATCCCCAATCCATTCTCTGTATTTTCCCCATTACCCCACCCCACCCTTTATGTCTTTCCCTTCTTGTCTCCTTACATTTTCTTCCTCCCATTGCCCCACTGCTTAACTCTTCCTCCTTCCCACCTTATCTTTTCCCCTCTCCCAGGCCCACCATCTTTCTTTCTGGCCTTTGGACAGGCTATTCGTATATAGATGACTCTCGAAGGCTTTCACGGCCGGAGAATGATGGTTGTTGTGGATTTTCCGGGCTGTATAGCCGTGGTCTTGGCATTGTAGTTCCTGACGTTTCGCCAGCAGCTGTGGCTGGCATCTTCAGAGGTGTAGCACCAAAAGACAGGGATCTCTCAGTGTCACAGTGTGGAAAAGATGTTGGCAGGTCATTTATATCTACTCAGGAGGGGTGGGGTTGGGGTTGAGTATATCCTGAGTAGATATAAATGACCTGCCAACATCTTTTCCACACTGTGACACTGAGAGATCTCTGTCTTTTGGTGCTACACCTCTGAAGATGCCAGCCACAGCTGCTGGCGAAACGTCAGGAACTACAATGCCAAGACCACGGCTATACAGCCTGGAAAATCCACAACAACCATAGATAACTCTGTTTAACACTGTACTGTAAATTTCCCATCTGGCAGTGAGAGAATGTGTAAACCAAATTCAAACAAATGGTCATGTGGATTTGAATGTCAGGTTATCCTATATTTAGAAATCTTTTAGGTATGAAATGAGTGAGAGAACCATGTGATTTTCAGTTTGTTTCACCATGCTTAAAATGTTTATTATGGAATAATACATAACGTATGAGAAGAACAGGACACACACCCACATATGCACAAATTATCGGGCTCACATATTTGTGCTGGGATTGGCCAGAGTTCCTGGGGAAAGGTTGTCTGTTGCCTTGTAGACTCTGAAGAAAGAAGGTCCTGGAGAAAGAAAGGAGTCTGTTACTTAGTAATCTGAAGAAAGTAACTTCAAAGAAAATCTTGTGATGTACAAGATTATTCCAAATGAAGCAGAGGAAAGAATTTTAAAAGTCCATGAGTAATAGACACTGTCTGGTATCTAGCAGGAACAGGAAACACAGAAGGTAATTGGTAACTTCTTTGTCAAATAACCAGGTAGAATACTCCAACTTGCTTCATATTCCATGAGCCTTATATAAGGTCTCAAGGTCTTTGTCTTAGTATACAATAGGTTACAATAATAGCCAATTTAGCCAATAGTATCTGACTTGTCCATAGTCTCTTTGGGCCCCAAGAAGGTGATGCAGAAGTGGGGGACGGGGGGCCTTACTGGGCAGTGGCCACAAAAAAGGCTACTGGTGCAGTTGTTGCCCGATGAAAATCACAGCTGCAGTAATGCAGAGCTGGTGGCATGGATTTCGCTCCTGGAGAAGACAGTCCAGCAGCCAAGGGTGTCTGTAGGTGGATGGCTATGTGTGCCCCTTATCTTCAGAAGATCCCAAAGAGAGTTGTTCACTTTTTCTCTTCTTACAGATAGGTTGACAGCACTGGAGGCAGCCTTGCTCAGCGACACCACTGGCTTTAGTCTGGACATGGGATTGGATTCACAGGAACCTGCCAGTTGGAGCAGGTGTCATCTGCAGGTGGAACATCCTGTCCTGCAGCAATAATTTCAAAGAGCAAATTTAATTCAAGAGAGCATGCAGACGACTAGCTGCCAGAGTGATCATGGATGCCTTACATGTGATGCACAAACACAGCAAAGTGACTGAGAGGGCAGTAGCTGACCAACTCCAGTCCTTCTTGGATAACTCTAGTGCTCTGGACCCTTTCCAGTCAGGTTTCAGACCAGGGTATGGGACAGAGACAGCACTAGTAGCATTAGTGGATGATCTCCATCTGAATATAGACAAAGGCCATGCCTCCTTATTGCTTCTGTTGGATCTATCTGCAGCCTTTGATACAGTAGACCATGCCATCCTCTTGAGGTATCTAGAAACAGAAGAGGGCATCAAAGGATGTGCCCTGGACTGGTTTAAATCATTTCTCATGGAATGGACTCAAAGAGTTGCTGTTGGAGATCAGCTATCTCCAGAATATGAACTATCTTGTGGGGTTCCACAGGGCGCAATCTTATTTCCCATGTTATTCAATCTCTACGTAAAACCTTTAGGAGAACTCATTTGCAGCTATGGAGTTTGGTGTCATCAATATGATGACACCCAACTCTATCTCACTATCCAGATCACCACAGGATGCAGTAGAAATCTTAGATTGCTGCCTGACAGCTGTGGTGAAATGACTAAAAAATAACAAATAGAAATTAAACCCAGGCAAGATCAAAGTGATCCTTGTTGGGAAGTCAGATATCCTGAAAGACATTGTACTCCCCACTTTCGATGGGGTTTGTCTGACCCTTGTAGAGTCAGTTAAGAGCCTAGGGGTTATACTGGATCCAGCGCTACTACTAGAAAAACAAGTTAAGGTAGCTGCAAAAAATGCTTTCTACAATCTCACTCTAGTCTGGAAGATAGCTTCTTATCTTGACACAGCTGACCTGGCCACCTGGATCCATGCTATGGTACCACCAAAACTTGACTATTATAATGCACTATATATTGGTCTTCCATATAAGTTAACTAGGAGGCTCCAACTGGTGCAAAATGCTGCAGCTTGATTTTAGCAGGAGCAAGCAGGAGCATAAACATCACTCCCATTCTGCAATCACTCCACTGGCTATCTATCAGCTACCAAGCTCAATTCAAGATACAAGGTACAAAACTCTTCATGGCCTTGGCCCAACATACCTATGGGACTGCCTCCCTCCTTATGTCCCTCTACGGCAGCTTCACTCATCCAAACAGGGTCTCTTCCAGGTGCCAGCCTGCACATGGGCAAAATCAACTGCAGCCCATACACAGGCCTTTTTCTGTGGTGGCCCCTACCCTATGGAACAGCCTGCCTAAGAAGGTCAGGAGAGCTCCTATGCTCTTTGCTTTCCACAAATAATGCAAAACTGAATTATTCAAAAAGGCTTTTTTACTCAGATAGGAGGAAGGTATTGTAGGGAGGGGGTCTTGGATGTTTTGCTAAAAGGATGGTGGTATTGTAGGGAGAGGGTCTTGGATGTTTCGCTAATAGGAGGGTGGTATTGTAGGGAGGGGGTCTCGGATGTTTTGCCGATGAGTTGGGAACCATGGGCTCCACCATTATGTTGCTTTACATATTATCTGTTGCTTTGAATATGTACTCGTATATACTGCTTGTGCTTCATGTTGTCTAATGTCAATCCTAGAATTGATTATGTTGTTTCAGCAATCCTTCAACCCTGTATTGGATCCTTGCTAATGCTATGTCTCTGTAAACTTGTTTGGTATAGTGGTTAAGAGCGCGGGACTCCAATCTAGAGAGCTGGGTTTGATTCCCCACTCCTCCACTTGAAGCCAGCTGGGTGACCTTGGGCGAGTCACAGTTCTCTGGAGCTCTCTCAGCCCCACCCACCTCACAGGGTGTTTAGTTGTGGGGATAATAGTAAGATACTTTGACAACCGCTCTGAGTGGGCATTAAGCTGTCTTGAAGGACAGTATATAAATCAAATGTTGTTGTTGTCATCATCATCATCATCATCATCATCTACCCTACGACATTGTTTATGGAAATGTCCTTGAGACTGTATGGAAATGCCTACCCTTGTGCTTGCTACTGATTGTACTGATCTCATGGTATGTAATCCACCTTGAGTCTCAGTGAGAAAGGCAGACTATAAATGACATAAATAAAATAAAATAAAATAAAATAAATACTTTTTCTGGAGATAAGAGGGAAGAGTGGGCCAAATAGTCGGTCAGCCCTGGGGAGACTTAATCACACTTCCAGCCAAAGTGTCAACAGGAGAAGGACTGTGATTGAAGGTCCTGGAGAAATTCTGGCCACTCACACTTCCAGCCAAAGTGTCAACAGGAGAGGGACTGGGAGTGAAAGTCCTGAAGAAGTTTTTGACCTGCCTAATCCTAGACACGTCCCACTCAATGCCTCCTGGGTTGCTGGCAGGTTTGCTAACCAAAGTGGGGCAACAACAAGTTCCATCAAAACACTTGCATTATGCAGAGCACGTTTTGTCATTGGATGATCATCTCTTACCAGCTACGGAGTTAAAAATATGGAAAGGAAAAAAAGTAGATGATTTTTCTCCTTCTATTCAGGGACCCTGAAGTAATGGAGGATAGTAAAGACAAGCTTATGAAGCATGAGCGCATTAAAAAGCAGTGGCAGAGAGGATATGGCTTACTGGTTATACCCTTTATATGGGGATAGTGAGGCAGGTTTCATTGGAAAAAGGCCTTGCTCTTGTAAATAACACGTGCACGTGCGTCCCTGGCTGGATTCCCTCGTTGTGCCTGAACGAGGCTGCCATGGGAGGGCAGGACAGTGTTCCAGGGGCTGTGGCTGCGGCCTGCCTGATGCTCGTGATAATGGCGTGCTTATCCAGCACCCCTCTGGGCAGATCAGGGCCCACTCTGAGCACTCAACAAAGCCCATGTTAAGCTGAAGAAGTGAGTGGTGTCTCAGGAAAGCTCCTACCTGACCACAAACATTGTTAGTCTGATAGGTGCGACTAAAGTCCGCGTTGTTATTATCCCCATGATTCGGCAGGGGAGCTGGGCTTGGGGGGGCATTACCCGAGGCCACCTGCTGACCTCAGGGCAGCAGTGGGAGCTGGACTCACAGAGCGGGGACTCCGAGCTCCACCACTTAACCACTATACTGCAGTAACCCTGCTTTTCTTTTCAGCAAGATATAACACACTGGTCATAGATCGAGTGTGCTGGGCCCACATGGCTGTGGCATGATGAGTGCCGCTCTGAGTCTAGAGCTGGCATGGGATAAAGAAAACCAACATCTCTGGCCTCAGTGCATGGGTTTGGCCAAGTCCTTTTCTGGCCATTACTCAGACAGTAGCACTTGATTGCAAAAGTGCCAGTTGAGGGACACGCAGTAGCTGGAGGCAGGCCTGGATCTCACCTGAGGTTGTGGTACTGGGACTCAAATTCTTTGGCATATTCAAGTCAGCCGGGCTCCTTTTGTCATGCATGCAATTGGTGTGGGGCAAACCATGGGAGGGGAGGCATGGGTATCCAAAGCATTATGGAGGCAGGGAGCTGAACCTTCTGGTCCAGAGCTGCTTTGACGGTGGCAATCTTGGGCCTCCCTGGCCAGGTCATACTGCAGATTGTCCAGTAGCAATTCAACATTTTCAGGAGTTATATTAGGTAATGCTGGGGCCTTCTTGGCCATTAGAATGAATCAGATATGGGGGAGTAATACAAATATTTTGCTGTCTTGCAGGTGAGCACATATCACAGTGCCCCATCAGGGTCCTCATTTTGGGACAATTGATTGTCTTTAGGACACAAAGGAGGGCCAAAGCCAGAGCAGATGGGGCACAGCTTGGCTTCCCCCTTGTGTGAGCATCAGATGGTATGGCAAGTGGGGGGTGTTATGGGACCAGCTTCTGCCCTCTCTCCTCCAGGTTTTGTGAGATGGCAGTTGTCCTGAGATCTTGGCTATTCATTTAGGAGGGAACAGATAAAAAGGAGCTGCACTTGTAATTAGGGCACAGATCTAGAGAAGATTAGAATTCTATGCCTAGACTGCAGCTGGTTTAGATGGAATTCTTTCAGAGAATGGTCTGGAGGGATGCATACAAAACAGCTGGAATCAAGAAAGCCAGGAGGAATGCAAACATGGACATTAAAATGGCTGCAGGGGGAGAAATCATTTCACACCCTTTGATCAGGCATGATAAGCCACACCTGTATAGAAGTGCTGGAATTCAGCTTTCCAGTTAGGGATGTGACCTCTATTTGACTGATCTTCATCACGGCCTGCACAACATAACTGACAGCAGGTGGGCAAAGTGTGCTAAGTTAGGTGACCCCCTTGTGTGGCAGGAATAAGACAGGTTGCTCTGGATAGGTAAAGGGGCAAACACTCTGAAGCATCACGGTGATGGGGTGTCTGTCCAGAACAGGCCATTGCATGCCGTGTGGTTGAGTGGTGCTGAGGAGGAAGACCCTTGTGCTGAGTGGCATCTTTCTAACCTGGTAGGTGCCTTGTAGTCCTCTGGGGAGGTGGATGAAACCGGGTACCTCTTGGCACAGGAAGGCTGTGCAGGCCAGGATAAACTTGGTGGGTGAAACTGCCAGTCGAGTTTGAAGCCAGGGCAGACTTGCCTGGCAGGCAGCCAAGGAGAATGCTTAGTGCAGCCCACCCTCAAAATAGTCAGCTTATATTTAAATAAGTGATTACGGAGATCGGCCATTTAAAATTACATGTTAAATAAAGAAACAAACTAGTTAACCCCACATCGTGGTGTTTGTATAATTATTTGGCTTGTGTCATAGCTGAGGGGTGCTGGGGCAAACATTTCTGCTTTTAGTCACTTGCCCATAAACTTCCATCTTATTAATTTGTACATTTTTTCCTGTTACATCTTCTTTTCACTTTATTTGTCCCTCTTGCTGTTTATTCTCACCCCATTCATGATCTTTTTTTTTTTCATTTGTCCATTTATTTGTCATCTCCCGGGAATTTCAGACTTTTGACCTTATTTTGTTTTCATACTTCACACACATTTTTTTTCTGTTCCAACATCTACTTTAGTGATGTTCCAATACCCACAATTAATATATTTTAATCTGTATATCAAAGATGACAAATGAAGAAAGCAGTTTGAGAACAGTGCAGAATATGCAGGATATTGTTGATTCAATTTCAAATGTTACCTATTTATTTATTTCATTGATTTGTATGCCACTTCTTCAGACTCCTGCTTGAGGAAGCTTACAATGCCAGAAATAATAAAGAACATAGTACTTCGGGCATTTATACAGTAATTTTAATTTTTGAAGCACCATTCTTCTATCTTCTATTCAATCTTCTAATCCTTATGACAGCTCTGTAAGACAGGCCAGTACTATTAACACATTGCAACTGAAAGACTGAACCTTCAAGAGAGGGCTTTTATAATCCCACTTGAAGGGGCTTGAGCAAGATTTGAACCAGAGTTTTCCAGAACACAGTTCCTTCTTTTAGCCTCTGTACAGTGCGAAGTTATTGGCAGCTAAAGTTTGCTGGAACGCGCTTGAAATTTCCATTATGTAGAATTTATGCTCTAATATTTCTTCTGGAGGTCTTTATTGTGACAAATTATCTGCTTTTGTGGTGTAGGTAAACATATATATTACTACCATTTTAAAAGCAAACTTTCTATGAGATAGGAAATACAAATGAAAGAAAAATATGGATAATATGATTCCATTCACTGCATTGCAGAGCATCCAGAAATACAAGTCAAGGTATAATGATCTATCTTCATTCTCCCTCCAAAGTTTTCTTCCTCAACATCTAATTTAGCCAGCTTATGATCTTCTTGTTACCTAGAAACTGAACTACACAAAGAGAATCAGTGTAGAAAGATGGCTTCTTCATCTTACGTTATTTTAATTAAATTTCTTAATAAAGTCCTCATGGTTCTTATCTAAGAATTTAAAAAACATAAAAATATCTGGTTATTTTAAAATAATATTGTGTTTCTGATCTGTATGATGTAGTGGTGAGACTTTCAGACTTGAATCTGAGAGACTCAGGTTCAGATAGCCCTCTGCCATGAAAGCTTGCTGGGTCATCTTGGGCCAGCCATAAAATCTGAGCTTAATTTACCTCTCAAGGTTATTGTACGGGTCAACGGAGGACAGGAGGATAACGGAAGCTGCTTTGGGTCCTCACTGGGGAGAAAGGCATGGTATAAAAAATAAATAAATTAAGTAAATACAGTGTCTTTATTTCTGTGGCAGCGATGTGTAAGAGCACACATAGATGGTGTTCTTTCTAGGTGAGATTTCTGAAACACTGGGCCAAGCTACACATGACGAATGACACTTGAATGGCAAGTGTATTTCTCCCTGTTCACTTGCCCTCCACTCAATCCACTTGCCGTTCAAGTGTCATTCGTCATGTGTAGCTTGGCCCACTGATGCTTAAAGTTAGGGAGCTCTTATGAAGAAAAAACCCTTTAGCCCTGGGGACTGCAATGAGAATACGACCCTACCTCCATGCAGCTTAAGCTGCTCAAAGAGGGGGTCGTGCATTGCTCCCCTGGAAGCAGGGAGAGCAATGCATTTTCCCGGGCATCCGGGTCTATACCGGGTAGGCGGAGCCAGCAGCCTTTCAGGCGGCTCCGCTTGCCTGGCGTCAGTTGCTTTGAAAGCTCGGCCCACCCTCCTCACCCTGTTTTTGGTGCAGGATTAGCCAGTTGCTGTATTCAGAGCCAGGTAGGAATTTTTTCCCCTTATCCCGAATTGAGCTGGGATGAAGGGTTTTTTCGCCTACCTTGCACCATTACATGGGCAGAGGAAATTGGCTTGAGGTGGTGCCTGTGAGGGGTGTCCCTGGCAGGATAGAGTTTGGTGAGAGGCAGTGGGCTGGTGAGCACCCTTGGCGCTTCCCTATTGGTGGGGAAGAGGGGTCTGCTAGGAGCGGCTGGTACTTCTTGTGGTGGCTGCCAGCACGCATGGGCAGACTGCCTTGGGGAACCCCATATGTAAGTCCTTCCCTCGCTGCTGTATGGCTGAGGCTTAGGAGCTTGATAAGGGGGAACCAATTTGCCAGGCCAGCCGGGTCTTAGCCATCCCCTGGGATGGCTCACACCCGGGGCTTCGGGGCTCGCCCAGACAGGTCAAGGCAGAGGTCTAGGGGTGACCACGTGGCTTGACCCGTACTGCTTTTACCCTTGCCACAGTTATGGGTTAATGTTCATGTTGAGGTTAATTTAATAAACTGGCCCTTAGCTCCAACAAAGTTGTCTGTCTCTTCATTCCGACTAGGGGGGCAATCTATGGGCCAAGCTACAAGTGACAAATGACACTTGAACAGCAAGTAGATTTATTGGAGGGCAAGTGAACAGGGAGAAATACACTTGCTGTTCAAGTGTCATTCGTCACTTGTAGCTTGGCCCTATGATAACAGAATTTCTTACATTAGCAGAAACACTGCTGACAGAAAAAGAGAGGGCAATTTCACCTGGTTCCTGTGACCACATGTCTTTTGGTCCATGTGAGTCATGAACTTCCAGCATCAGGATTCTGTGGAGTCTCAAGGAACTTCTGGGGTGAGGAGGAAGGCAGGAAATAATTATATAAGGAGCATGATTGCACACATTCTCCACAGGGTCCAAGTCAATAGGCATTAATACTTCAATATTCTCCCACTCCTTCCTTCACTGTCTGATGGAAGTGAAGGACTGTTTATATTGTCCCCTCGTCTCAGGTTGCAGAAGGGGACCATATATAGAGTTAGAGAGATAGGTCAGGACTTTTCCATCCTTTCTCTCTCTGGTCTGGAGAGATCCCTTTGAAGTGAAGGCTGATATTTTGGGGAAACTTCCTCTGTCCGTCTTCACATTCTCTCCTAGTTCTCTTCTCCATCTTGCAGCCATGAGGGCAAGGTATTTATTTATTTGTTTGTTTGTTTGTTTAATGTCATTTATACTCTGCCTTTCTCACTGAGGGCCAAGCTACACATGACGAATGACACATGAACGGCAAGTGGATTGATTGGAGGGCAAGTGAACAGGGAGAAATACACTTGCTGTTCAAGTGTCATTCGTCATGTGTAGCTTGGCCCTCAGACTTAAGGTGGATTACACAGTGTGAGATTAGCAGTCAATTTCAAGGACATTTCTATAAACAATGCCATAGGGTAAATAAACATAATTTTACAAAGACAAAGCATTAGTAAGAATCTAATACAGAGTTGAAGAAATGCTGAAACAGAACGTAAGCAATTCTAGGGCTAACATTAGCCAACATGAAGCGCATGTAGCTCATAGGAGCACATATTTAAGACAACAGGTAAGGTAGTGGTGAAGTTTACGGTCCTTAACTCATTAGCAAAGCATGTGAGAGCCCTTCCCTACAATACAAACACCTTTTTGAATAATTCAGTTTTGCATTGTTTGTGAAAAGCTAGGAGAGTGGGGGCTCTCCTGACCTCCTCAGGCAGGCTGTTCCATAGAGTAGAGGCCACCACAGAGAAGGCCCGTACACAGGCTGTTCTTGATTTTGCCCGTATACAGGATGTTACCTGCTGAAGATCCTGTTCGAATGAGCGAAGCTGCTGATATAAGAATAATAATAACTGTGCTTAATACTGCTCTTCTAGACAAATTAGTGCCTCACCCAGAGCGGTGAACAAGTTAGTGTTATTATTATCCCCACAATACAGCTAGGGAGCTGGGGCTGAGAGGAGTGGCTTACCCAAGGCCACCTACTAAGCTCATGGCAGTAGTGGGATTCGAACCAATAGAGTGCTGATTTGCAGCTGAACCACTTAACCACTGTGCTACAGCAGCTCCTGTGTGACTCCTGCATTTCTCAACATCCTAGGCGAGATAGATAGAATAGAATACTATCTCTTCTTTCCTATCCTGAGTGGAGTTTCTTAAGTAAAGGATACATATTTCCTTGCTAAAGATAAATGCAGCTCCATATGGAAGTTTGTTCCTCTTACATGTACATCTGCCCATACTACGCTGCATCCATTAAACTACTTTGCTAACACTGTCACTAAACTTTAAATGTTCAGGACATTTGCGCCACAGTATGATGCTTTCTTAAGCCAAGTTGTAATGGAAGAAGACTTCCCTCCCCAGCACCAGCTTTATGAAATAAAAAAAAAATGATCAGGGGTGGCTTACAATATGGGAGCAACATTTGATGAGTCGGATTATGCACAATCCATTTTTTGGGAACTTGCATATGGTAGTCCCTTTATTCGAATATGATGAAATATGGAAACCAGTTTTAGATGGTTTAAATGCTAAAGAAGTAATCCCCCCAACGCAACAAAGTTTAAATGCTTGTTTATTGTAATTCTTGGGTTTTTAACAATTTGCCAAGAGCTGTTTTGATCATTTCTTTTATGGTTTAATTTTAATCCCTTTCATGTTTGTATTTTATGGTTTTATCATTTCTTGTATTAAATCTTTTTCTTCTTTATTAAAAAAATGGCTTACAGAATAACTGTGGCACTCAGAAAACGGTCCTGATCCAGCATTAGGTGCATTTAATTTCTTGGATTGCTGGCATGCAGCCCCAACAGGACCACCTTTCCCCCAAACAGACAGCTGTTGCATGCATCTCCATTTCATGTATCATCCTTGGACAATGAGCACAATTGCTCAGTCAGCTACAACTATACTTGAAAGTCCTTGGCCTGCTGGGAGGAATCAGGGGTGAATCTTATAGCATTTCCCTGACAGCATGATGTCACTTCCAGTTTTGTGCCAGAAGTGACATCATGCAACACTGGCAACTCTGATTTCTTCCCATTTACCCTTCCCTATCAGCCTTTGAAGCACTGGCAGAGAACAATAGTAATTGCTGGGAGCTGTCCGGCAATAGCTGTAGAACTTGCCACCCTACCTTGGCCCATTGGAGTGCATAGGAATCCCGTCTTCAAAACCTTCTCTGATTAAATGCTTGTCTTCTTGGGTATTATTTAATATAACAACAACAACAACTGTGCTTATATACCGCTCTTCTAGACAGATTAGTGCCTCGTCCAGGGCAGTGAACAAGTTAGTGTTATTATTATCCCCACAATACAGCTGAGGAGCTGGGGCTGAGAGGAATGGCTTACTCAAGGCCACCTACTGAGTTCATGGCAGTAGTGGGATTTGAATCAGTAGAGTGCTGATTCATAGCCGAATCACCAAACTCTGTGCTACAGCAGCTCAGATGGATAGTGAGATGGTATCCTGGACTTTAATCCTCTTTAGGATGTTTTCTGTCTTTGGAAACAACTGCATCCTCTGTTATTCAAACTGATCTTCACAGCTCACCCTGAACTACAAGTCTGAGAAGAACAAGCAGAATGCAGTACTCCCTCTGTCCCTTCAGCTAGCCCACACAGAACACCTCAGTGAACACATCTTGCATGAAAAAGGTGACAGCTCAAGCCAAGTGTTAAATAGCAGCCAACTGAACTAGTCTGCCATATTGGAAATGGAGTTCCTTCCAACCCCAGGCAAATTAAATAGCATTCATTTTCAGTGTGCACTGAAAAAAATTCTGGGGTTCTGAACCAGCTATACACTGTTATTGTTCCTCTTCCCCCAAGCTGGGGCATTACTGGCTCATATATCTAATCTGTTAGGTTTCTTTTTTTCATGATCATGAGTTTTGGTCCCATTTTTGCAATGTGGGCTCCCAGGCTCTTTGGGGCAGCTGTTTTAGCCCTAAACAGCACCAAAATTGCTAAGAACACAGTCCTCCCTGTAAACCATCTACTCACCAAGTTTTTCCTTACTACACATACTACACATAACAACAAAAACAACAGATCTTGAAGAAGGTAAGTGTTGGTAGGTACACTCTGGTGAGAAACTGTCTGGCTAAGGGAAAGCAGGGCAAAGGCAGCGTCATTAAAAACGAGTCTGCTTTTTTCTTTTTCTATAGTACCTTTGATGCCATGTTTCTTTGTGCCTAGTCCCAGGAAAGTGTCTTTAGAACTGAAGCCTATAACTGAAGACTTCGAGGGCTTTCATCAAGTTTGAGTGATTGAACAGACACCCCCCGCCCCAGCACTTTTCCTCACAGCAACTGTCCAATTGTCCAAATGCTGGTAGGGGAGACAGACCAGTGACTGGGTAGCACTGCAAAACAAACCAAGATGCACCCCCTAAACAGGTCTATGCAAATGTAAGTCTACCCATATTATTTGATAGTGCATACTCCTAGGGAAGTGTTTTTTGAACTGCAGCCTATGATTGAAGTATCCCCAAATGTTTCCAAAGCTGTTCGACTGGGAGGTGTCTCCCCTTGTGAGGGCCCAGTTGGAAGGTAGCTAATGCCTTTACCTGAGTAACTACTGGAAAAAAGATGTACTCGTGCACATTGTGCTCAACTCATTCTCGGTTTGCACCAACAGAGTTAATAGCATAAGGGCTCTCTCCCCTCAGGATCCGATTGGTGAATGCTGTTCAGGAAAACAAGAGGTCGCTGTGCAAATCCAGTGCCCAGTGCTGCTGCTGTGAGATACAAATCAAAAGAAAACACACAAATATTTTGGTGGGAGTGAGCTGTTAGTACTTGGTTTCCGGGATTTGGTCCACTGTTCCAGAAGCTGCTTTAACAAAATGAAACAGTGATTTCCAGATGTATTTCTGGCGTTTTAAATTACTATTATTTTGTAGAACCCAATAGCATACACAAATACACTATGGGGCTATAGATTTATTTTTGTATACAGATGAGATAATCTGTGCCATTGGCGAGATCAATGTAGCAGTTTGCACATGAAGACAACACACTCTTTGCTGCTCTTTGCATTGATGGAGAAAGTGTCAATAATTATATCTTGGATGTTTATTACAATATTCAGTATAATATATATGATTTGAGAGATGGGGATTTTTCTGACTTCCTTCTTAATCAAAGTATTTGATCTTTCAGCTGAAATCTTCCTTTCCCTCTTCCAATAGCATCTATAAATGTTCATGATCTGCCATAGAATCCTTCATCACATGGGTGCAGCACCCACCTTCCAAGTTGCCCATTACTCTCTTTTGGAAAAATGTCTGAGAATCTATGGAGCTCTCTTATCTAACCCAGGCTCTCATCAAGGTGTCCATAAATGGGAAAGATGCCATTTTCATTTTTGATCTTTCTAATGTGCAAATGGCATGATCTGTAAAAGAAGGGAGAAAGAAGCAAATGGATAATGTTGCTGTGCACTATTGGTTCTTCCTAAAAAGCACTGACATTTCCCAAGGGAGACATGCCTTCTTTTCTGGCCCGCTAAGATAAGCTGGTATATACCTTTACATTTTCTCATGTACAGCAAAAGGATATGGAATGCATAAAAGCATGAGAAGTAGTTGAGAATTGCCCCCCTAGTCAGAGTGAAGAGACAGACACAGGTGTTGGATCTAAGGGCCACTTTATTAAATTGACCTCAACATTGAACATTAACCCATAACTGCAGCAAGGGTAACAGTGGTACAGGTCAAGCCACGGGGTCACCCCTGGACCTCCGCCTTGACCTGTCTGGGCAAGCCCCAAAGCCCCGAGTGCAAGCCCTCCATGTGGATGGCTAGGAGACCCAGCCGGCCAGGCAAATTGGTTCCCCCCTTTCAAGCTGCTAAGCCTCAGCCGTACAGCAGTGAGGGAAGGACTTGCATGTGGGGTTCCCCAAGGCAGTCTGGCCCGGCACGCTGGCAGCCATCACAAGCAGTACCAGCCGCTCCTAGCAGACCCCTCTCCCTACCAATAGGAAAGTGCCAAGGGTGCTCACCGTCCCTCTCCCTCTCACTAAACTCTATCCCGCCAGTGACACCACTAACCAGCACCACCCAAAGCCAATCTCCTCAATGCCAGTCATGGTGCAAGGTAGGTGAAAAAAACCCTCATCCCGACTCCAATTGGGAAAAGAGGGAAAAATTCCTACCTGGCTCCGAGTACGGCAACTGGCTAATCCTGTACCAAAACAGGGTGAGGTGGGTGGGCTGAGCAATTGAAGCGATTGAAGCCGGGCAGGCGGAGCAGCCTGAAGAGGCTACAAGCTCCACCCACCCAAGCCAGGACCTGGATGCTCGGGAAAGTGCCTTGCTCTCCCTCCTTCCAGTGGGGCAATGCACGGCCACCCACTTGAGCAGCTTATGCCACCCGTGGGTATGGCCGTATTTCTTTTATAATGACATTAGAAAGACACCTTTATTTAAGGGAGAGTCTGACGTAGGCTACCATTGACAAACCTGTATTTAGTGTATATGTTTGAAGTTTTTTTACTTGCTCCTTATACTGTCCTTACTGAACCATATTGTTATTAATGCCATTGGTGTACTTAACAAAAGTATTTCTTAACTTGCAAAGAATTTGCAGCAGGCAGCGCAATCAAATAGCTGCCTTCTGTGCACTTCTTCCTGCTTGCCTGTTTTGCATTATCAGCTAAATAATTGTTTGGAAAGTTGTAATGTAAGTTTAAGCCATGTGTGAATGAATAAAACTCACCTCATATGGAAAATCTTCTTCTGACTAACAGAATTTAATGAGAGTGGTTTGATTACTTCCCCACGACACGTTATGCTTTGATAACAAGCCTATCTCATACATATCTGCACAATCAAATGAATTTTATTGATTAGTAACACTTAATGTCTTCTGAAACAGCCATTCTAGTGGCTTGTGCCAGTTTTTTAAAACTGTTTCATATTTGAAACGTGTAATGTTTATTACTGATTTGTGTAGCCTGCAATATTAAAAAGAACCTCTCCTTCTTGGGACCAAGATTGGCATAAAGTGTTTTCAAATTGAATATTTGGCTACAGAATGAAAGTGAATTTATAAAGCCAGGATACGCTTTCTTGTACTTAGCAGTTCATCTCAGAGTGGGTGACAGCTCAGAAGCAGATTGAATACCATACAGATGTTGATGGAGGTATTCCAATAGCTACTATATACATTGGCCTGATTTTTCAATCAGTTCAACATTTATAGCTCCCACTGACAAGTCATTTCAAGTAAAGATAGCTGGCTTGCAGTATAAGTTCAGGTAGATTAATGTCCAAAGCATCTCACAGAACCAAATCTACATTTTCCTCTGGCTACAAAATAATGATCCCAGTGGTAGACAAACCAAAGGACAACACAACACTAGAAACTAGGGTCAAGTTCACACATAAGACATCACAATAGCTTAGCTACCCTTCATTCCAGAAGATACAATGAAAGATCAGAGCCTTTCATTTCTTATAAAAAGAAACTAGAGTTCCTTTGACGTTCGAAGTTATTTTCCTCTTAGCTTAGATTTGTGATAACTGGCAGATCATTATTTCACACAATGCACTCTTCGTACCAAATGACTTATCCCTTATTTTGGCCAGCATAAAAAATGAGTTCTTCCAGCTACAGTCCCTTTGTATTCCAGACGTTCTTGTTCCTTGCACTCCTTTGTTGCAACTCTGGTTGCTGTATCGAGACTGCACAGGAAGACAATAACAACAACAACAACAACAATAATAATAAACTGTTATGCTTGTGTTCTGGGGCAATGCAACAAATGACAGGTTCCCTGGTTTTAAACCCATCTGTCGACTCCATTTTTAATTTATTTGTAGCTTTTTAACAGAGAGCTGCAAAGCCCCCTCCAGAACTAGAGCACGGTGGAGTACCCCTAGTCTTGCTTTCCTCCTGCTCTCTTCTCCTTTCGCAGGAGGAAGATGGGCGAAATGGCTAGCAATCCCCACCACTCTCTCCCTGCTGTTAACTACACCCCCCAAATGTGTTCAAGATGCAAGAGATTGCAGGGCTTAGCATCGTTGTGCCAGGGGGTGTCACTTGGCATTCCTCACTGTGTAGAAAAACGAACAGATTTTACATTATGAGCTGCTTTTTATTTCTTTCTTTTGAAAGAAAGAATTGAAAATAATCCTCTGGAATAGTGCAGGGTGATTCATGAACACTTAACATTCCTGGGAGGGGGGAGTGCAATGTGGAAGAGCTCAAATGAAAACATACAGACCCTGTAGTGGACAGAGCCGGGATGGGAGGCAGGGACTAGAAGCCTTCAGTTCTTTTTGCTCACAGAAACTCATTGCACCTGGCTTCCCTGTTCCTGACCCCTCTGCAAAGAAGCAACTCTGAAGCTGAGCCCAAGTCTTCTCCTCTCTGCACGTGGATTCAACACTAGGCTGGGCAAGGGAAGGCTGCCCAGTGATCAGAAAGACACAGGGAGGGACAGCTGGGTCAGGTTACCATCTTCCTCCTTCATCTTCCTTAGGTGAGCTGGCCGTCAGCAAGTGCACTCAACTAGGGCTGTCCCATTGTGTGCCTGTTCTGGAGGGGGACTTTGCATCTCCGTGTTAAAAAGCTACCCATCAATTTAAAATGGAGTCAGGGGACAATTAAAACAAGGGAATCCATCACATGTCGCTTAGCTTCCAGTCTCTGGAATGATGGAAGCAGTTTGGACCTCCCTAGAAGGTGGTGGAGAGTGCCATCAAGTCAGAGCTGGCTTATGGCAACCCCTGGTAGGGTTTTCATGGCAAAAGACTAACGGAGGTGGTTTGCCATTGCCTGTCTTTGCAACCCTGGTTTTTGATGAAGGTATCTCAAGGGCAACCCTGCTTAGCATGTGAGATTTGATGAGATGAGGCTCACCTGGGCTATTCAGGTCAGGGTACTTTCTGGATAAAAGAACTAAAAAGGACCAAGTCCAGACAAAGCTGCCTTTCACATGTTACCTGTACTGCAATGTTTCTCCTTTGCTGCTGTGGTTTCTCTGAAGTGATGCAGCAGTGGAGATTTCAGGTGACGTCCCTTAATTCGTTGTTGTTTCCTCATTCCTCAAGCTCTTTCCCCCTTTTATTTGGCACCACATTTTCCAGTTGTAAGTTTTTATTGTTATTTTTTCTAGCTGACATATCAGTGGATCATTCAGCTATGCAGCTTTCTAGATGAGTTAACATAATCAGAAGTTAAAAGTGGTAGCTTACAGAAAGCAATGGGTGAACATGTCCGTCTCTCACAGCATTTAGGATTTTACCTCAAGGCCAGTTAAACAAAGTGGATGGACAGGATGTGGTTTGAATAAGAACTTGGGTGGTAAACAGTGCAGTCCTCAGGATAGTTACACCCTGCTAAGCCCATTGATTGCAATCAGGAGCAGCGCCAGGGTTTTTGGTGTATGTGGCCGGCCGGCAGGCTGGGCACCCGCGTGCCCGCGCCCGTGTGCACACACCAGCCTGCGTGATGATGTCATGTGTGATGTCATCATGGGTGTGAGCGCAAGCTGGCCCGATTGCTGCGGCAGGCAGCTTGGACAGCACACTGGTGGCCTCCCAGCTCTCCCACTCGGTTGCCCTGCATCGTCCCAGACACCTGCCCGAGGCTGCTGTGCCCAGCTGGGGGCTTTTGCTGGTGGCGGCAGCAGCGCAGGGTGGAAGGGCTGGGAGGCTGCAGCTCTGTGGCATGCACTCCTGCCACCAGCACCTCCTCTGGTTCCCCGTCCAGAGCCCCACGCCCTGAGGCAGCCGCCTACCTGGCCTCAATGGGCACACCAGCCCTGACTGCAATGGACTTAGAAAGGTGTAGTTATGGTTGGGGTTGCACTGTTTCTCACTACAAACAGTTTTAGTCCATCATGAAAGAGCAAAGCTTGGCCCTATCTCTATCACTGGGCTTTGGGATGTCAACAGTTTCCAGGTTAAGTCATGTATTGTACTTCTTCTATCAGGATCTCTTCCTCATATAACTATACCTTGTAAGCCCCCTTCCCCATTATGACCCATGTGTTTGTCTTTTTATTCACTACACGTCACTGTACACTCTATGCCCACATTTGATTATGCATGCACTTGCAATAAACTATACACATTACGTACATATTACCTACAGAATGACGTTGGAGGTAACGTTTTGAGTAAATAAGCATTGAATGAGAAAGGATTAAATATCCCTTCTTACACTCCTCCTGACACTACAGTTCCAAATTCCCACTGCAGTTCCACTATGCCAGGCTAATACAGCAATCTGTAGTCTCTAAGTAATTTAATTATCTCCAATTGTGAGAGCTGTTTTTTTTTTTTTTACAACAAAGTGAGTATTCCAGCCGGACAAACTATTCTGTTACAAATATTACAGCTTTGTCCAGTTGGTTCTACAACTGCTTGTGATTCTAGCTCATGCAGGTTTGTATTCTGAGAGATGCCATACATTCTGGGTAACGTAGGTTGGCTGAGTCAATACGAAGTCTTCTTTGGCACATTCTTGATAGATTTTAGACACAGGCAGTGGAATTCTGTATTCTGCGGCTTCTGATCTTGAAGCTGCTATGTAAGGAAGCACCTCTCCAATGTGTCGTTCAGCTTCTTGTTTCCTGAGTTAGGAGGTTATCCATGTGAAGATTACAGGATTGTGTCATAAGAAATAGCTCAGAGGGACGGGGACTAAAAGCTAAGCTATTGGATATTGTCTGCTGATGTAGATATGTGTCTACTGGGGAGTTTCCATGCTGTGCTAAACATGCTATGGAAATTAGTTGTGCTTTTTTTCAGATAGAGTTCATCTCTGTGCTCGGTTTTATGCTTGTTTAAAATTTTTCTGCCACCACTGACTATTGTATCTGTTGCTCTCGATGTCCTACATATTATTCGTTATTGTACTTTGCTTAGTGAATGTCCCAGCTGTTGATTATATTGTATTTTCACTCATATTGTATAATCTGCCTTGGATCTCATTGAGAAAGGCAGACTATAAACAACCAACCAAATAAACAAAGTATCTGCAAAAGTGCTATCTCAGAGAGATATTTATTCAAATTCTATGCATTTTTACTTTGAAGTCAGTCTCAACAAGGGAATACCATTAAATATATGCAAGATTGGGCTATTGGTTTAACAGTCCTATCTGTTCTTTGTTTTATAATGACCACCAGAGCCTACCTTGCTAAGGAAGCTGTTATTGCCAGTAGGAAGAGAATCAAAATGAAGCCTCAGGATACTGTTAGTGACTGGATAAACTTTATCATTTCTTGTGCATTTTCATTTCTCCCATCACACAATAAATTATTAAAATCTCTTCTATGCCTTCATTAAAATTGTTTCTATTCAAAGTGGTCCCTGTAGGTTAACGAGGGCTCTAAACATGCTCCAAATGGACCTAGGGATCATGGGCTGTTGATTTATTATTCGCCCATGATGGAATGCCACACTAAAAGCTATTCTCATTCATTTATCTGATGTAATACATTCACTGTCATTATGCAAAATACAGTAAGATGTACTCCTGAAATTAGAAATAGTTCTTCATTTCCCTTGGAGCACCACATGAGCATGCACTTGTATTGTGGGATTCATTATGGAGGTCTCCAGATCCTGATGAATGCCACTGGAGTAGGTCACACAATCCCACAAGCCATTATTTCCAGTGGAGATAATGGCTCATAGCCATGGCAGCTCAGGGAAACAGAATTTATTGTGTAAGGGAAAAGTAAATCATGACCCTGTGACATATACATTGTGCCTACTTGTCTATGCATATTTAATACTCCAGAAGAAAAGACTATTAAACAGGAAAGAAAATAAAGGTTTTTTAAACCGTTCAGTGCTTGAAGTTTCTTTCAGGGCAAGTCGCTTAATATAGAATTGGTCAATAAGATATTCACATTGTTCAATATTTAGATATGGCTGCTGTGCAAACAGAACACCAGCGCTCACATTGCAGCATGAAGAAGACACTTAACTAACTCTGGTTTGGGGAGTGACATCAAAAGTCCACTGAAATACTAAAGAATATTTGTTTGTACCAGAAGGCCATATAAACATTTTGCAAAGTATCCTGCAACATCATTCTTGCAGACTGCAAATATTTACTGAAGTGTTTTAATATGCTGGTGTTTAGTTTGGAGTATTCTCTTCTGTTTTCTTTTCAGCTTTTCTCGTGCTCTAAATGTGGAATGATGTACTATAATTAAAAGGATGGCAGCAATTGCCAATCTCCCCTGGCCTTCACTCAAAGGACCAATTCATACATAACGTAGAAAGTAAGGAATGCAGAAGCAATGAGTGAAGCAAGCTCTTAATTCCCTAGCCCTCTTTTGAAGTCTGAAATAAGATCATAGGTGTGATCTAGGAATTTCCACTTGAAGCATTCCAGAAGAAACAGGCTAATAAGAGCTGCATTTTTGCAGGTGCTAGTAACATCTAAGTCTTGGTCTCATACATACTTTATCACAATGGTATGAAAGGTTCATTAGAAGAGCAAGTGACGGAAATCCCAGGTTCAGTTCCCAGCATGTACAGTTAAAGCGTGTCAGATAGTAGTGCTGGGGGAAAGCCTTTCTCTACCTGAGGGCCAAGCTACACATGACGAATGACACTTGAACGGCAAGTGGATTGAGTGGAGGGCAAGTGAACAGGGAGAAATACACTTGCTGTTCAAGTGTCATTCGTCATGTGTAGCTTGGCCCTCAGTCTCTAAGTAGATGCTGCTGGTAGGAGCAGATCACTCGGACCTAGATGAACCCAGTAGCCTGAGGGCCAAGCTACAAGTGACGAATGACACTTGAACGGCAAGTGTATTTCTCCCTGTTCACTTGCCCTCCACTTGTGCTCCACTCAATCCACTTGCCGTTCAAGTGTCATTCGTCACTTGTAGCTTGGCCCTGAGTCAGTCAATATAGCTTCATATGCTCATGTGGGCCACTTTCATCACTGCTTCATCACTCAAACAGCACGTGTAGAGAGGAACCAGATGGGTTGATTGAATCATTCCTATGCCTGGGTTGTTCCTCACCTGGAGTATTACTAAGGCCCGTAAGGTAATGCATTATCAACCATAGAAGCATTGCAGGCCCATTATAGGATACCGAATATATATAGTAATTGACCCATACATAACATTTGGGTGGGGAGGGTTGTTTTTAACCGGCCTTGGAACTTTAATTCAGCTCCTCCTTATATTATCTTAAACTTTTACCTCAGGAGCGCCCTGTTTACCAACAACACTCCTTTTATTTCCACACAGAGCTTCAGTTATTTTCTACTTCGATGGTTGTGGAGAGTGTCATCAAATCATAGCTGACTTTTGGTGATCCCTGGTGGGGTTTTCTTGGCAAGAAACTAACAAATGGTTTGACACTGCCTGCCTCTGCAACCTTGGCCTTCGTTGGAAGTTTCTCATCCAGGCTTACCATGCTTATTTCCCAAGGTCTGATGAGATCGAGCTTGCCTGGGCTATTCAGGTCAGGATTTTTTCTACTTCACTAAGGCTTATACCTCAAGAACACCTTCCCTTGGGGGTTTGAATCCTGCTGCTAATCCCTATATATGACCTATATATTGCTACCTCCCTGACTCCCTCAAAAGATTTTCAGTGCCACTGAAAACTTTCACCTTAGACCTCCTCTGTTTAACTGGCATTGCGGTGCCAGCTCTATCGGACTGGTAGTTATTTGCAGGAAAAAGAACACGCTGATGCTTGTAGATGGGAAAACAGGCCACAACTTTATTGGTTGTATAACAGAAGGAGCTATGGCTGTGTAGGGCACAGATCCCAGCATCGGCTGACCCGCCTGCCAGCCGATGACCCTCACCCTTTAGCCTGCCTGCTGAAAGGGGAAACCATGGGGTGACAGTTAATGGATCCACACTGGGCAGTAGCCTCTGCATAGCTCCCCGTCACCTGGGCGCAGGCATGCTCCATCAGCCCCCGAGCTGGGCTTACCAACGCCATTCCTGTCCCAAGATCCCATATGGGGATCCCCAACTATGTGGAAAACAGTGCCACGCAGGTGCTGTTTTCCCCGAGGGATCGGTGCCCAATGCCCAAACTGCCAGATCTTAAAGTTGGTATTGAACATCATACCAGAACAACCCAATACATATCACATGTAGATGACTGACAACATCACTTAACCAATCTTAACTCTAATACATGTACAACTAGCTAACCTCCCACAGACCTCAGCAAATAAAACCTTGATTAATGGGAGGGGGGTGGGGATCGCTGCCCTGAAGCCGACTGCCAGGATCCCGGGGCCGGCTCTGATAAGTAGGAGGTGGGAGGACCTGAGTGAAGCCTTCGCTTCTCAGGTCCAGCAAATGGCTCCCACCCTCCTCCAACCCCAGGCAGCTCCTGATTGGCCGTCTGGGGATGTTTGAATAAATCAAGCGCACGGCATTGCAGCCGTGTGCTTCAGCAGAACCAGGCCCAGGAGAAACCGTTCCTGCCTCCTCCCATCTGAGCCTGCCCGCAAACACCGGCCCCGGTAAGATCGGGGCCGGGGGCTTATAGGAAGACTTTGTTATAGACAGTAGTATGACAGAACAGTCAGTACTTGGGGGTGGCTGTGAGGTAAAAAAGGAACCCTTTCTTGATTTATCAGAAGTAGAATTTATTTATAAGAATTTTAAGTGCGATGGTTGCAGAGTTTTGATAAGCATATCAGTTTCAGAATTGTTCTTAAACTCAATTTCAAAAACAGTATCTTCATAGACACACAGACAAAGACTAATTTTCCACACAGATCTTCACTAACAGAATAAACTCTCATCCACACAGACATTTATTCATTCAGGTCTTTCCATACAACTTATTTTACCTAGATAGAATAACCTCTCTGAAGTACACAAAGACTGACCCAGACACACACACAGTTTGCCTGACTTAGATGGAACTTCTCAGAACTCCAACAGAATTAGGCTCTTTCAGGCTTCCTTACAGTTTATCTGAGTTCACCAGAATGAACACTTTTCATCAGCATTCAGACTAAAACTGCAGTTCACTCCACCCCTAGGGTACAGCTACCATTCAATCACAGCACACTTCACTCACTTGTCCAGCACCACCTCCTTCTTACTTCAGAGGCCTGCATTTAATACCCACAAATATATTTACATGCAGGCTCTTGAACAATCTGTGTCCATGGGCTATGAACACTCACTGAACCTGCTACAGGCATTATTGTACAGTGTAAAATTTGCTTAATAAAAATTAAAATATGATTCTTCTAATAGCTAACTCTATATCATCTAGAACTAAAATATCATATCACACTTTTCCATTTAGCTATCACCTTTCTTTTCCTAGATGGAAGTGAAATATTTAGTTTTCCAACCAATGGGGGACTGGGTATTTTTAAGGAAAATTTAAGAAAAGATAAAAAATAAATTGTCTTTTTATCATAGTGTCACTGTTCTGTTCCTCAGCCATATTTCACTAAGTTTGGGTGTCATAACAACCTTCCACACAAGGTTAAATTTTGCAATAATGTTGTGTTAGAGAGAGGAATTTCTCATGTATGGGAAGTGCTACAAAACTGACAGTTTTACTGCAAAGAAATGTCACATAGATATGTTAGCACTCTAAAAGAAATGCTAGACTAGCTTCTACATTAGAATTAAGAGGTGTCAATCATTTAACACTGCATAAATGTCACCACATTTGTTAAATGTTAGGCTGAAGAATGACATGAATTATTTGTTTCAGTATATTGAGTATTCCAGACTCTGCCTATTGCTTGTATACAAACTCCTCATTTTCTTCTTTTAAATTAAGCTTAAATCATATGAGCCATAAATTAGAGATTAAGGATTTTTTCACTTGGCGCGATCCTCAGTACAATGCACAGCCAAACAAATAAACAGAGCTCAAGGTTACTTTGGTGAAGATGAGTGCCTTCAACAAATGAGAATACACAGAATACATAAGGCAGACCAGTTACTCACAAGACGATTACAGAATCTGCAGCCAACTGTAACACTAACAAAGCCAAAAACTAGTCGCTCCTGAGAGAGCTGCCAGCTCCCTGTCTAATGGTAGAAACTTTACCTTGAAATGCCACATGACAAGAGGAGGTTTCATCTCTGCAGTATGGGGGAAGGTTCTGTTTGAATAATCAAAGCTGCTACTATGGAGCAGAGTAGGAGAGGCAAGTCTTGCAGGAATGTGGGACCTAGGATATTAAGGACCTTGTAGGTGACAACTAGAGATGGGCATGAACAGAAAAAACAAACTAACATGATGTTCGTTGTTCATTGCCATCCACGAACAGGGACTCATGAACAACCACGAACATGGCCCTGTTCTCAAACATGTTCGTGGTTGGCTGTTCGTGGGGGCCAGCAAGCTCTCCTCCAGCCATCATCCAAATTTGGTCAAGAATCCCTACTGCATCACTCCCAGAAACCTGACCTGAGCAGGCAGCAGGAAAGGTACAGTGGAAAAAAAAAATTTTTAAAGGAAAGGTGCCAATAATAAATAATAGCTTGGCCTAGAGCCTGGCAGCAGCCCTGGAACTTGAAGGGGTAGATCCCTATCCCACCAAACACAAAGAAAATTAAAGCTCCAATGCACTCTATCACAATGCTAACAGCAACTGTCTCTCCCTCTCCACTGTCTGCAAACTAAGTCAGCACTGGGAGCTCCCCTCCCCCCTGGTCTTTGCTCCCTTGTAACAAATTTGGAGCTCCACCCTTGAAAGAAAGACCTGCCTATCAAGCTAAATTGGGCTTAGATTGGGGTTTCCAGGGTAACAGCAGGAGTTCAGAAAGAGTTCAGACAATCCCTGACTAAGTTGCCAAGGGAATTGATTGCAGGTGCCAAACTGTCTGGCTTGACGAACAGCAACGGACAAGGCTTGCAACAACCACTTGTTCATTTAGAATGGGGCCTCACAAACACCTTGTTTGGGAACAGCAGATTGGGCTGTCGTGGCTTTTTTTTGTTCGTATTGCTGTTCATGCCCATCTCTAGTGATAACCAGTAGTACCTAGTAACTGATAGGTAGCCATTGGAGCAATTGAAGGATTTTTTTTTTAAAGTACCTCCCAAAGTTATTTCAGTGGCGGAATTCTGTAGCATAATTTCTTCCTTCTTGTGACAAGTGCATTGAAACTTTAACAATCTCAAATCCTGCTTGGGTCCTGTTCACAGAACAATCTACAGAAGGTCATCCCCCCCCCTTTGGAGAACACTGCTCTGTAAAAGAAAGCCCCTTGGAATGTCAGTTTTTTTCTATGAAATATACCCCACAAAAATTGTTTCTCATTTCTTTCACATCATGTTCAAAGCTTTGAAAATCCTCCCTTTCATTGTTATTCATACAGACGATACTGACCAAAGCTTCCCTCTCATAACTTCTACATAATATTTTTCTGCAAAGCATCTGGATAATTTGAGATACAATAAATTATTTTGAATTTGATAAAATGCAACCCAAATCTGCATGTGATATTTCAGCCATGGGTTGATTGATTTGACATTGGCTGATAGTATTACCATCTTTTTCCTCCATCTCTTTAAAATTCCTCTCAAAATGGCTCGAGCCTTTTCAGCATTGTATTATCTTACACACTCCTGTCCAATTTGCTCTCCATTACTCTCTTTATGGCTTTTTAAGCTTTATTGCTTTTTGGGTTTCACTCCTGCATTCAATAGATCTGTTTTGGATTATATTTTTTTCTCCTCTGATATTATTATATTGCTGTGTTCCAAACTGAATCTTGTTTTATCATTAAGACCATGTTTCCAATATTTTGCCCCCTTTCTTTTATTGCCATGTCCTGGCTGATATTTGCAGTGCCTCCCAATTCAGTGTAATATGTGAATAGCATTAACTTGCTGTTTACTCCCCTTTCCAGATCATTAATGAAGATGTCTCCTAAGTATAAAAGGGATGCTGGATGTTTTTAGTTCCCACTAGATACCCCCACAACTTGATACATTGATTTGCATCATTATCCTTCATTAATGGTTCTTCAGTCATGTTCGTTCTCATGATAGGATTCAAACTCCATTTTAATTAATTTTGTGAAAAGGGTTTTCATGCCAGCATAGAACTGGCTTGAAGTATGTAGACGAGGGGTATAGAGTAACCTTTGATATATAAATGTACATTCCTATAATTATGTAAACATCTTTTATATACCCAAAGAAATAATATGAAAGGCTACGACTGAGAACAGTTCAGTGGTAGAACATCTGCTTTGCAAGCAGGAGGCCCTAGGTTCAGTCCCTAGCATCTCTATTTAAAAGGATAAGGTAGCAGATAATGTGATAGGCCTGCGTCTGAGACCCTGGAGAGCTGCTGTCAGTTAGAGTAGACAATTCTGACCTAGACAGGTCAATGGTCTGACTCAGTATAAGGCAGCTTGGTATGATCATTTGGTATGATCAAATGATCAAACCATGAGATTTTCAACAGGTAGTAAGTTTGGAGTCTGCCAGAACAGTGATGGCTTTGACAGATTTATAGCACTATCCTAAACAGAATTACACCATTCTAAGCCCATTGATTTAGAGCCAGTTTGGTGTAGTGGTTAAGAGCAGCAGGACTCTAATCTGGAGAACCGGGTTTGATTCCCCACTCCTCCACTTGAAGCCAGCTGCGTGACCCTGGGTCAGTCACAGCTCTTCCAGAGCTCTCTCAGCCCCACCCACCTCACAGGGTGATTGTTGTTGTGGGGATAATCTTACTATATATAAAGGCAAGCCGTATTGGCGACAACTCACTTTTTATCTTCACATAGGCGCATTGCCGACAACTCTGGCCTTGAGGCCACTGTGAAGTGCCCGTTTGCTGCCGGGAGAGGGCCTGCCAAATCAGTTTTATAGGGCCTGTTGTATTTTTTCACACAATGGGCTTAGTTGATAATAATAACATACTTTGTAAACTGCTCTGAGTGGGCATTAAGCTGTCCTGAAGGGCGGTATATAAATCAAACATCATTATTATTAATGGACTCAGAAGGGTGTAATTCTGCTTAGGATTGTGCTATCTCTTCAGTGTGGTGATTTAACATAAATAATTATGTAGTATAATAATTATGCTGTAGAAAAATGTATGGAGTGAACGCAAAGCAAGATTTCACAATAGAAGGATCATTCTGCAAAGCCAGATTTCGCAATAGAAGGATGTTTTCATTATTCATCTCGTTTATTTGTGGTTATTTTTCTTCCAGTACTTATCTCATTAGGCTGTGTAAGGTAGGATGAAAGGAACGAACATTTCATTACACTGTGATATGCACTAGAAATAAATTATTGTCTTAATATTTCCTCTTAATATTTCCTGTCCTTATTCTTTAATACTCATACATAATGGGTCGAGTCAGCTAATACTTGTTTTTTTTTTTAAAAAATGCAAAAATTTCTCCTGAAATGATTTGTCAATTGCCAAATCACTTTCCTCATTCATTCTCATAGAAATAGGGAGTTCTGAGTCCTGACATGATCCAGATTAAAATGACTTGCAGCTTACCAATGTCATTTATTTGTGCAATTGGTCTCTTTGGTAAGGAAGTGTGAGTGTAGCTTTGTGATTGTTTTTGCATGTTGTCATTTTGCATGTTGTCATTCTCTGCAGTCTCTGCAATACAGGTTGCATAACAGCATGAGGGATAGACATCACCTCTATAGGCATAAAACCAGCTTAGGAATCCAATGAGCTTTCTGCTAGTGAAAAAAGGAAGGACAGAATATCATAAAAGGTAAACCTGCATGCCCAAAAGCCTTGTGGGACAGAGGCTATAGCAAGGAGGGTAATGGGGCAAGATGGAGTGAAAAACTGGACAATGAAGGCGCAACCACAGAGGAGGCAGAAATAATGCTCTGGAAGATAATATAAGGCTTAAGACGGGGACTTTGACAGCAGGACTCGCCCATCTGCTCCCTGTGCCACCAAGGCAGCTTGCTTGCAGAGGCCATTATTGGAACAACTGCTCTACAATGCCACCCTACAGAGGACCAGCTGTTGCCTTCTTTACAGTGATGCAAGGAACCATGAAGGATTTATCTGTGTAACTTCTGCCTTTGGCTTAGCTCCTCAATGGAAGAAACACACTGTACTGTATAGCTGTGGGAAGTTTTGCTTGACCATTTCTGTCCACTGGCTTACCCTTCTTTCTCCTGGCCACCTGCCCTGACTTATGTAAACTGGGCCCCACTTTCAAGCAGAAGTTTCTTTCTTTCTTTCTTTCTTTCTTTCTTTCTTTCTTTCTTTCTTTCTTTCTTTCTTTTTCTTTCTTTCTTTCTTTCTTTCACATTCTTCCCTGGCTTGTGAGCTAGCTCAGAGGCCATCTCTGCCATCATTTTGGAATGCTTTGGAGTTTGGAACTACCACCTTCACCCAAACTATTTCTCAAAGACCCTTTGATGTCCATCCCTAGAACATACATAGTCCTGCTCCTCAAAAATATCCTGCATCTTCTCTTCTGAGCTGCTTTCCATCTCCTTCACCCATCTTTTTACATCAAGTATAGGTGGGACTTTGTTATTCTGAACCTTAAGACCAGCATTTTCAGAAAAGTGCTGCAGAACATCTTCATTGGCCACAAATATGATTTCTATGACCCGATTTTCTGGCTTACTCATAGCAAGACATGCGGAGCTGGAAGGGCTGCTCTCTTGGAGCACAGGCAGCAGTGGCTGAAGTCCACAACAATGTGCTTCCCTCCTTGTCACAGAGCTGGGCCCCTTTCCTTCCTTCTTTCCTTCCTTCTTCCTTCCTTCCTTCCTTGTATTGGACTGAAAAGAAGCATGCCAGAGAAGAAAAGAGATAGGACGATCGCTTGACAAATGAAATGTCCTCTTGACTTGCTTATGGAATAGAAGGGCATAAAATTAAATGTCTTACTCCCAACTGTAAAAAGTATAGAACAGTTGTAAGTTTCCAAATGTATAAATACATTATTTGAAAGTTCGGGTGATTTTATGATATGCAACCATAAAACAGGAGACCTTCAGGGATGTGTTTATGATATATTTAGTGAGGACTGGACATAGAGCCCACATAAACAGCCTGTTAGAGGTAAAGATGCATTATGTCTATGTTCCACACTGTTGTTAAGTACATTCCAGTAGTCATTCGAGGCTTAAGGGGAACAAATAGCTCTTTGGTTTCTTCTGCCTCGCTCTAGTTAATATTCTGTTGAAACTCAGAGGACATGTTGAGCTGTGCTGAACATGCATTAAAACTTCTTCTTTTAACATAAGTAATTATTGCCTAATGGCCACATGAAATGAAAATGATGATAGATATGGTTAAATTACTGAAGCACTGCTAGATCTTGTTCTGGATCCTAAATTGCATTTCCATCCGCAGTTCAGGCACTGGCTGTGGAACTACACCGTAAAACCAGCACATTATGTCCTGAAAACATTGCCATAAAAGAGATTCACTACTACTGTTATCTTCACTAGTCACCAGAGTACATTTGTGGCATCCTTCCAAGATAGTTCAAAACTTTTCTGCTTCCTCCTTGTGCTCAAGTGCAACATGTATGATGCATGTATCTTTCCATACTTAAGTCAATTTCTTTTAGGATTCATTTCTGTTCACACATTTTTGTTGTGTTAGCATGACTATTCATGTGGATTCTGCAGCTGTGGTCCTCTGGGCATAGATGTCTGAAGTTAAAATGCATACTTGTAATTGCTGGGGTGCATTTTAACGGTTTTCTATAAAGGTAAGCATTTTGCAGATAGATATTTCATTAGAATTTTGCACAATAATCAGGGTCAGAGAACATTTTGCTCTGCAGTTTTCTCCCAACTACTTTGGAAAGAAGAAGCTTGCACATTGCTTGAGAAACTGCCATCCACACTTGGGGGAGAAGGAAGCAAGTGGGAAAGGCAGAAAGCCAAGCAAGATCTGATAAAACTCCCTGCATGTCTGCACTAAAGCTTACACTTTTCAGCACAGGGGATCCTTCTGTAAAGAACTACTTTCCAAAATAAACACTAATTTTGAACCAAGAAGACCGTCTTAATATAGTAAAAAGTCCAGTAGCACCTTTAAGACTAACCGACTTTACTGTAGCATAAGCTTTCGAGAACCACAGTTCTCTTCGTCAGAACAAAACTTGCATCCAAACTGTGGTTCTCGAAAGCTGTGGTTCTCGAAAGCTTATGCTACAAACTGTGGTTCTCGAAAGCTTATGCTACAGTAAAGTTGGTTAGTCTTAAAGGTGCTACTGGACTTTTTACTATTTTGCTACTACCAACTAACACAGCTAACTCCTCTGAGTCTTAATATAGTAACACGAGGAAAGCCAATTCAGAACAATAAATTCAGAGAGCTAGAAGAGGATAGATGGTGAGTTAGTGTGATTTCTCTGTCCATTAGTGTAACCGGGGCTTTTTTTCAGCTGGAATGCGGTGGAACGGAGTTCTGGCATCTCTTGAAAATGGTCACATGGCCGGTGGCCCTGCCCCCTGATCTCCAGACAGAGGGGAGTTTAGATTGCCCTCTGCGAGGGCAATCTAAACTCCCCTCTGTCTGGAGATCAGGGGGTGGAACCACCGGCCATATGACCATTTTTGCCAAGGGCGATTTAAACTTTTAAAAACTCCCCCCTTGTTCCAGCTGACCCAAAGTGATGTCATTGTGTGGTCCTGATTTCCACCACTGAGTTCCACCACCTCTTTTCCCAGAAAAAAAGCCCTGAGTATAGCTGTGTACCTACTAACCCCCCTTGCAACAGATTTCCTATTAAAATTAAGGCCTAGGCTGCTTTTAGGCAGCTGTGCAAAACAGCAGCAGCAAGTAACATGAGGAGCAGGCAAAGGCAGTGGTACATTGAATCAGTCCCACCAAGCAGCAGTCCTTTTCAAATAATATTTTACTGTGCATTAAAAAAAAAGGAGCTCTGTTTTTTTTTTAAAGCCAGAGCATTGGCACACAATCTTTCTTCTTCCCTTTTTGGTTATGCTTAAACAAGGCTCAGCCTAGAATCTTTTCTTGGATGTGCACTCTGGAGCCAGAAAGACACTGGGGTCTGGCCTCGAATCATGCCACTCAATTGGATTGAATTTAGACTGCATTTAAAAACAGAAAGTGGCTTCAAATCATTACTGAGCAGGTCTGCCAACATTAACTCTAGGAAAGTCTTTGATAAAGAGAGCTTACTAAAATAAATTTTCTTTTATCAAATTGCTTATTAGATATAAAGGGTATTATAATTATAATGGAGTGAGTAGGCTAGTTGCCAAGAAGCAATTAAGGAAACACAGCATACACTACCAATGTGATTGAATTTAATCAAAGTAGCGATAAAATAAATTGGTTAAAACGTTTCATCTTTGAGAAAGTCATGTTTCTGTTGTGAGTGGAACACATGCATTGAAAGAAGAAAGCACACTTTTGGGGAAAATGCTGTGTCTTGTTTGTCATCTTTTCGCTTTGCTGGTGCAAAACATGCCATAACAGAGCACAAAAGTTTGGGTTTGTGCTATTGCCAGGTTGTAATTTCCTGATTCAGCTTCAAAACCAAGGCAAACATTAGGAGCAAAGACACTGGATGGTAATAAGCGAGGAACTTGTCCTTCCCACCCATCCTTACAGCTGTAGTGGATACGACAGAGCAAGGCAAGATTAGATGTCTTGGTTCTCTCTCTGCTTCTCTCTTGGTTCTCCCTTTGATTATTGAGTTCAATATCCTGCTGTAGCATCCCTGGCGAGTAGGAGGCTAGAATATATCATTTCCAGGGTACCTGATGTCCATACAAAGAATACCAGAAACATTGGAAAAAATTAAATTTTGCATGCCCTCAGTTCACAAAACAGCAGCTGCATATCACCACGTACCAGGTAAAGGTAAAGGTGCAAGTACTGAGTCGTTATTGACCCATAGGGGGACGTCGCATCACAACATCTTCTTGGCAGACTTTTTATGGGGTGGTTTGCCATTGCCTTCCCCAGTCATCTACACTTTACCCCAAGGAAATTGGTTACTCATTTTACTGACCTCGGAAGGATAGAAGGTGGAGTCAACCTTGAACCGGCTACCTGAATGGAGCTTCAGCCAGGATCGAACTCAGGTCGTGAGCAGACCTTGGGCTGCAGTACTGCAGCTAACCACTCTGTGCCACAGGGCTCTAGTACCAGGTACTAGAAAATAATGAAGGAAGGAAAGCAAAGTCTCAGATATCTTAAGGGCTCTGGATTGTGGCTTCATATGGAGGCTTGCGAGAGGTCTTTTGAGAGTGTCGTGCTCCTAATGATATCATCACACAAGAAGCTGATTTTTTAAAAAAGTGATACCTTCTCTGTAAGTGTTAGAAAAACTAGAATTTAGATTCTAATGACTTTAGGCAGCTCATGCACCAATCACAATATTGAAATGTTGCTACCGTACTACAATAAATAGTTGGATCCAATCACCTGAAAATGGGAGGAGATTTGACCCACTAAAAATACTATGTTGGATATCATGAGAGACCTGAGTAGACAAAAGTGATGTGAGACGGGGGCTGTAGTTAAAAGCAGAATTAGGCTGAGACTAAGTGGAAAAAACCCTGGCTGGATCCAACCGATTGTGTTTGGAGTCATACACTCGGGTAACTGTTGGTAAATTACTTTTGGTATGTTGAGCACTTACCAAACACCCACCAATCAGCTATAAGAGCCACCAATAATCTTATCAGCTCAGAGCTAAGCTACAAGTGATGCCAGACATGTATTTTTAAGGCGTTGGTGGCATAATTTTACCTAGGAATTGTAGTTGAAAACAGTGTTATGTCCCTAGCGTGGGGAGGCAAGGGAGAGGACAGTTTTCAAAGATAGTGCCATGTGGGATCGCTGGGGGAGATAAAGTTTGCAAAATGTTTTCTTGTAGTCTCAATGGAGAGAAGAAATAACACCTCTTCCTCTTCCCTGACTCCCTGACCCTGACCCTATGGGTCAGGATCCCATATTCCTCTCTCCATTGAGATTGCAAGAAAACAATTTTAAATTCCTCTCCCCCAGCTATCTTACATGACACTGTCTTTGAAAAGCCCTTCCCCTCCCCTGCCTCCCCATGCTAGGAACATGCAGCCCTGACACATTAACATTGTATCCCAGACACCTTAAAAAGCACGTGTCTGCACTCGAGTCACTTGTAGCTTATCTCTCAGAGAGCCTTGTTATTATGCCTGTAGTGGAATTTCAGATGTTTTCTAAATTCCTTGGCTATTATCCAATAATGAACCTGTATGGGTTTTTATGTTTGCACATTTTGACATAGATCTTTCATATTCTCCTCTATGCAAGCATGAAACATTTCCCTCATACTTTTCTGATGGACAGGTATCACAATCGCTGCATACATTGAACAGTGTTGATTGTACGTGTGTTTGTGCATAATTTCAGATTTTGGTTCAGGTACTGATGTACTTAAGTCTCTGTCACCTGAACTCAGTGCTCCTTGCCTGATTCACCCACCTTTCATTGTACTGAATTTGTTTAAGTCAATCCTGTTTCACAGTAGCTAGAACAGCAAACTGCCAAATACTGCAGCAGATAGCTGAAACCAACCTATCTTCTGACCTTTGACTAGGATCAGTATTTTAATCTTGCACTTGAAAATTACCCTTCAAAAGACTCCAATTCAAATTGCCAACATGATATGTCTCTTCTAATGTGATGTGACTGGAATGATAACACTTGCTTTGATGTGTAATGTAATCCAGTGTGACTGATCAGATGCAACCTGCCATAATACTGCATAGGGCAATGCATCACATTGGAAATTAAAATCAAGTTGTTTTGAGAAGCCACTGTAAAGGACACTTATCCAGATCTTTACAAATATAAAGATGTTAATTTGGGGGGGGGGGAACCCCTCACTGTTTCCAGCTCAGAAATCAAGAAAAGAATTATAATTCATACTGCTGTGGGGGGATCGTTTTATTTATGCTTTGTTATTAATGCACAGAGTGTTTTTAAGAGGATGCAGTGTTTAGAAACAAGTAATCCCTACCTTTTAGGAATTTATAGTCTATAATGGCAATTTATTTAATAAGCTCTTCTGATGAGCTACCATGCTGAGGCTGGAGAAAGGTGATATTTTTTTTAATAGAGTCAAAGGAAGATGTGCAAAAAAGTGGCTGAATTCAGAAGCAGATGGTTTGATATTTCTTTAAAAAACTTGACTTGTATTCTTTAATATTAAAATGAACATAGCCCTTTTCAGAGAATATAACCTCATGTACTGGGAACACATGCTACTTCTGGTGCCCTTGATACCAGTAGTCACTGCCATTTTCTGTGAAGAGATTTTTCTAAGCATGTACAGCTTCAGTAATACAATTGTATTCACACAGAAAATCCATGCTGTCCTCTTTGCCCAGAATGGTGATTGCATGTACCTAGAGCATTGTGGGTAGTGGAGGCTTCAAGTACATCTGAAAAGGGTTAGGAAATTGGTTTCTGTGGTAAACATCTCCACTTGTAACTTCACCACTTACCCACCTGCTAGTTGAAAGGACAATTTCAGGGACTGCATGCCTCACCCAAAAGAGCCTTCTCCCAGATTTCAGGCAGGTGGGAGAAAGTATTCCCATTTGTTGGCAATGAAAATCACCTCATCTCCACAATGAGGTCTGAACTAACATGAGTGTTAGTTTTTCCTCTTTCTTGGAAGCTTCAAGCACTAGTGAACAGATGTGGGAGAAAAAAGGGAAGGAAGCTCTCTCACCCCCACCTCTTTCACTGTGTACTACAGTGCTTTTAGCAGGCTTTTCCACCCTGGCAACAAGTAAGCTAGACCGGAGAAAAATCTTAAAAGTATCAGTGAGGTGAGGCATTTCTTAGCTTTCCTGATATGAATGATCCTGTTTGTTTAAAAACAGATCATGCCCCCCCACACACAGTCTTTCTCATGCAAATGGAAGGATTCATGCCCCCCTCCCCAGGACTAAAGCAGCTTGGGAGGTGATTTTTACTGGAGGAAAGGTGAAGCTGCTTTTACGTGAAATAGATGTCAGCAGATCCTGAAGCAGCAGTTTTTACGTAAAGAAATGATCCAATCCTTTATCTGTTGTAGGTTTGTAGGTTGTGCAAGGCAAACTTTCAATTAGGTCAGAAGGTCTACAGGAAACCAACTCACATGAATCAGTACACTTACACAAAAACTCCAATCACCATCTGCAACAGAAAAGAGGCATAATAAAAATGTTAGTAGATGGTGCAAGATGGATATGTGAACTGCACTTTCGCAACGAGGAAATTAATCATCTAAAGCACGCACTTCAAGCAAATGGCTATTCCAGAAATGAAATCAGAAGAGCGATTAAATCAAGGATAAATCAAACAACTAAAGAAAAACAGTCCCCCACAAGAAAAATGTTTTTGCCCACATATTCGGAAAGAAGAGACGGACACAAGGCTTGGGTGGAACAGGGCCTTTTATTGACCAATTCAATATGAACACTTGAACTAAAACTTAACTAACGGCAAGGGTGAAACTAGCGGTACAGTTCGAGCAAGGGGGTCACTGTGACCAGCTCCTCGTACTGCATGGGCGAGCACCCCCTGCCCTAGGCGCAAGCCATCCACTGCATGGCTATAACCCAGCCGACCAGGCTAATGGTTCCCCCCTTTAAAGCGCCATACACCCCAGCCGTAAGGCCCGAGGTAATGCCTTTTCCGGGGGGTCCCAAGGGCAGTCTGCCCTCTCAGCTGGCAACCGTAAGGCCCGCCAGCCGATCCGAGACAGACCCCCATTCCCCACCAATGGGGATGTGCCACCGGGTGCTCACCAGCCCGCTCTACCTACCCCAGCTAACCTGCCAAAACAGAACCAACCTAAACCAGGCAGTACAAGGTAGGCGAAAAACACCCCCCACAAACTGCCAATCCAGTGAGGGGTGAAAAAATTCCTACCTGGCCCCAAAACGGCGACCGGCTATACCTGTACTGCCAATCCAAGGGTGAGGAGGGCGGGACGAGCCAGCCCGCAACTGCACGGAGGGGGAAGGCGGGCAGAGCCAATAACGGCTCTAAAGCCCCGCCCACATCAGGCACCCGGATGCCCGGGAAAGCCAGCCGCTCTCCCTCCGTGCATGCGGGCAAAGTCAGGCACGCGGGTAAGCGCGCGCGCGCGCACGCACCGGGAGTGCCTATTTGCCCACATATTCGGAAAGAAGAGACGGACACAAGGCTTGGGTGGAACAGGGCCTTTTATTGACCAATTCAATATGAACACTTGAACTAAAACTTAACTAACGGCAAGGGTGAAACTAGCGGTACAGTTCGAGCAAGGGGGTCACTGTGACCAGCTCCTCGTACTGCATGGGCGAGCACCCCCTGCCCTAGGCGCAAGCCATCCACTGCATGGCTATAACCCAGCCGACCAGGCTAATGGTTCCCCCCTTTAAAGCGCCATACACCCCAGCCGTAAGGCCCGAGGTAATGCCTTTTCCGGGGGGTCCCAAGGGCAGTCTGCCCTCTCAGCTGGCAACCGTAAGGCCCGCCAGCCGATCCGAGACAGACCCCCATTCCCCACCAATGGGGATGTGCCACCGGGTGCTCACCAGCCCGCTCTACCTACCCCAGCTAACCTGCCACCGTTAGGGCCAAGCCTCTGCTTAGGCCCTAACGCCCCACATCTCTTGCAGGGCCAACCACAACCCTTGCCGCAAATCCGTAAGGAATATCTCATTACCTTTAAAGGACAGGTGCACACCGTCCCCCCGAAAGAGGTCAGCGTACGTGTCCCTAATTTGAGGATGGGGCAAATAAACCCCTAGGCCCTCACCCAAAGCCTTAAATATGGCCTTATTGGCCTTACGCCTAGTCCTCTCAACAGCATCGTGGTCCAAAGCCTCCCTCCATACCCGCCGGGGGAGGATGGCTGACCACATAATGAGGACGCCAGGCCACCGGCTCAAAATAAACCGAAGGTCCGCTTGCACCTGCAGCGTAAGAGCCTTACCTTTGACCCAGCCTAAGTCATTACCCCCTAAATGTATAATTAAAAAATTAGGCGGAGGGGCAGACCTTCCCTCAAACAGGAGAGGCAACAGGCCCGGCCAACGTAGGCCCCGTCGGCCCTGCCACTCGATCTGGGCCCAACGGCTGAGGCCAAGCTGGGATCCGAAGTGGGTCCTCTTGGCCTGATGGGCGGCCCAGAAGACCATGCTGTGCCCGCAGATGAGGATCCGACACCTCCCACGGTGAACCACAGCACCTAAAAGAAATAACAGTCAAACACAGGTCACCTCGGGGCAGGCAGAGGGCGGACATACCCCCGGTAAGCCGCCGAACGCCACCGCCCCACTCTGCAAATAGCCGCATCATTGTAACCCATAGCAGCTGCAGTAGAAGCCGCCCCAATTCTGAAAGAATGGGTACCGAACTTGAAGCCCTCTAGGCCCAACTTAGCCAAGGCCCGCCCAGTGACAGACCAGAACTGATACCTGGTAAGAGGCGACTGATCGCGGTGGCGAAAGAGAAGACCCTCGCCCTCGCCCCTTTCCTTAAGATACGCCCGCAAACCCTTAACCGGGCACAACTCGGCATCAGCGCAAGAGCCCAACCAAATGGTCGACCCTTTACGATGCTGGTCAGTCTTGGATGACCGGATCCTTAAGGAGACTTTCTCTCCTACGAACCGCACATCTTGAACCAGCAGCGCCCGCTGAGAGAGGTCCAAGCGAGACTGAGCCACCAACTCACCGACCCTAAGAGCCCCAAAGAAGGCCGTAAGCGCCGCAGCATGGAAGAGCGCCGCTTCATAGCCCGATAGGCAAACCGACTGCCAGGCGCCCCCCAAGCCCTTCAGTATGGCTGGTGAAATCGGTTGCCTGGCATCCTGCCGCGCACCAGACTCACGGGACCAGCCCTCAAGCATCTTACAAATCCTGAAGTCGCCGGTCATATCCGGAACGCCCCTAGCCTTACTAATAAAGGCAAGGGCAGCCAGGAGCCCCCGAATGGACTTAACAGATAGGCCGCCAGCCTTCCGTGCAACACAGAATTGCATAAGGTGCTCAGCCGGAATGGGCCAGCTCTGCTCCAAACCAGCCTCGATACGAAAGCTCATGAACTGACGCGCAGCGCGATCATATGCTCTTCTCGTGCTGGGTGCGATGGCTAGACGGATGGCTCTGTGCACTTCTTCCCTCCAAGACTCCACAACTCCACAGGCATCAGAGATGGCAAGGGATCCGCGCCGGGTGCAAGCAGGCGAAAGCGCTCCATCTGCTGGCGAGACAGAGCGTCCGCCACCCCGTTGTCAATACCAGGGACGTGCCTAGCCCTGAACAAAATGTTCAGGCGAAGGCAGCGGAGCGTGAATGGCCTGACCAACCCCATGACCCTGGGAGACCTGGCAGAAAGGGAATTAATCACGTGCACCACTGCCATGTTGTCACACCAAAAGTGGACAACATGGTTGGCAAGCTCATCTCCCCACAACCAAAGCGCAACTAGGATTGGAAAAAATTCCAAAAACGTTAGATCCCTAGTGACTCCCATAGCGTGCCAGACAGCTGGCCAAGGCTCAGCGCACCAGTGTCCCCTAAAAAAGACACCGAAGCCCCAAGCCCCGGAAGCGTCGGAAGCCACACGCAATTCGGCTTCCAGTAACAATTCTTCCCGCCATAAAGTCACTCCATTGAATGAGGCAAGAAAATCCTCCCACACTCGAAGGTCCTCCCTAACACCTATAGACAACCTGACCTTATGATGAGGCAAACGCAATCCCACCATGACCTCGCACAGGCGTCGCAAAAAGGCGCGCCCAGGTGCCACAGCTTTACAAGCGAAATTCAGGTGACCCACAAGCTGTTGTAGCTCACGAAGCGTCACCTTGTGTTTGCTGCGCATGGCAAACAGTCGCTCACGTAAATCGGCCACTTTGGCTGCTGGGAGGCGAAAGGTCTGCGCCACCGTGTCGATCTCAATCCCTAGGTAAGTCAACACCTGCGTGGGCCCCTCGGTCTTCTCGTGCGCCAGCGGAACACCCAGTTCATCCGCCAACGCCATAAAACCCGCCAATAAACGGGCACATTGACCAGACCCCCGGGGCCCACAAAATATAAAATCATCAAGGTAGTGGGCGGAGTCACGGCTTCGCAGCCTCTGACGCAAGGCCCACTCCAAAAAGGAACTAAACTTCTCAAAGGCCGAACAGGACACAGAGCACCCCATTGGGAGCGCCCTGTCCATGTAAAATTGGCCCTCGAAGGAGAACCCCAACAACTCAAAGTCCTCCGGGTGCACAGGGAGGAGGCGAAATGCTGACTTTATGTCACATTTCGCCATTTCCGCACCCCAGCCATTCTTCTTAACCATACTAACTGCCTCATCGAATGACGTATACCGGACGGAACACAAATGTTCCGGAATGGCGTCATTAACTGAACCTCCCTTGGGAAAAGACAAGTGATGTATCAGCCGATACTCACCAGCTGCTTTCTTGGGCACAACTCCCAGTGGGGAAACCCTCAAATTGGGCACCGGAGGGGCGGCAAATGGGCCCAAGACACGCCCGTCCCTGCACTCCTTATCTATCTTACGCCTAACTACGTCCTCCAAACCCTTAACTGAACGTAAATTCTGAGACATGAAAAGGGGCCCGCGGGCCCTGAAACGGAATTCTAAAACCATAAGTGAAACCGTCTAACAAGAACCGTGCTGAAACTCGGTCAGGATAATGCCGCAAAGTGTCAGCCAGAACCTTCAGTTTTATGGGAGAGGGACCCTTTATCAGCAGCAACTTGTCCGGCGCCGCCACCTGGGCGCCTGTACCCGCCACCCCGCGGCTTGGGGCGGGGGCAGGCCGGAAATGAATGGGGGCCCTTGCATCGTGGGCATTCGTGCTTAAACCCGCACCCCTTTCTAGAACACACGCCCTGATAGGCAAAGTCCCAACAAAGCAGCCGTGGCTGAACCGACTGCCCCGCTGAGGCGCGGGTACCAGATGTGGAGGCAGGCCTATGCAACAAATGCCCACTATCAGCTCTATCACCCAAATTGGGCTTGGCCGGGGCCATCAACTGGAGCCAAAGCTGCTGATGTATGCGATCCCACGGCAAGGTAGGGTCAGAGGCTGCACGCATACGGAACTCTTCATCGTACTGCATCCAAGCAGCACCAACGAAATCCGTATATCCCCTGTATATAATGTCAATATATTGAAACAGGGGGGCAGCCCTGTGAGGCTGCGCACGGGCAAGAACACCAGCGTAGATCAACATACCCGGCAGCCAATTGGACCAAGATCGGTCCACCTTACGCCTCTTCATTCTTTCCTTATCGCGCTCATCCATGTCCTCCTTATCCTTCTTTTCCATTTCCCGGAAAAGAAGAGTAAAGACGTCGACGAACTCACCACGCAGTATCTTGTCCCTGGTGGCAGGGGTCAGGTGGTCTCCCAATGGGAGGGCCGCGTCCCCAAATGGCATGGCCCGGTAGGGCAACGACCCCAAAGGGGTGGGCTGATAATAAAGACCCCCTGGATAGGGAGGCCATAGGGCCGCCGGTTGCCCAAACGGTTGTAAGCCACTCCCCACAGCGGCAGAAGAAGCAGGCGCTGAGGGTACGGAAACAGGCGGAACAGGGGCTGGACCAAGGCCCCCCAGCCCCTGTTGAGCCGGGACAGGCGCGTGACCCCAAGGCTGCCATGGCCCAACACCAACAGGTTGTAGCTGCCCAGGAATCCCTGGCCAAGCCGGATGACTGGAATAAGAAGAATGTGGCAACTGAGATCCCCAGCTGGTGGGACCACATGAAGTCCCTATAGGCCCCCAAGGCCATGTCTGAGATGTCTGTGGCAAAGCGGACTTACCCTCAGGCTCCACCTGTTCCACGGCCACCGCTACTTGAGGCACCTCTGACACCTCGGCTGTGTCATCCTCTGCCCGTGCCGAAGTTCCAGCTCTGTCCAGGTCCTCCTGAAGCGCATCTGCACCGCTCATCTCACCACCTGTAGAACTTTCCAGAACAGAAAGACGCGTGAGGACGTCACGCTGAAAGGTGGCCCGGGAAACCTTCTTAGAAGCCCTACCGGCCCTATTGGGTACTACCTGACCGGGAGAAACCCCCTTTGCCCGTTCCAGTAAGGCTAACTTGGCCAAAATCTCCTGTCGGAGCGACCCTGGATCCTCATCATCTGAGGATGACGCAGGGAGCGGCCCACTCACTCTGGGGCGCTTAGCAGGCTGCTTGCCTTTGCTGTTGCCTACTCCTTTTTTAGGAGGCATGATGACAACACACCTGGCAGTAGGCCCCCGCCAAGTACCAATTATACCAGGGCCAGAAATACAAATCGTGCCCTAAGGTCACGACCGAAAAGACTCCCAGAAAACGCGATTAGAATCGCAGATGTGAGCCCCTTCCTAACCCAGTCTCTCTCCACACTCTCACCCCCTCTCCTTGTCCCTTTCCCTCTCCCTATTACTTATTCAATGGTTTTTCTTTCTTTCTTTTTTTTTTTTTTTTTTTTTTTAAAGAGAGAGGCAAAACAGACAAAGGCCACCCTACAGCCACCAGAGAAAACAAAAAAAAAAGGGGGGGTATGGCAAGAGGGAGGGTGCCACAAGCCCGGCAGAGGGCAGCCACCCTATGTGGCGAAGCGCCGCCGCGCGGCTGCAGCGGCCGAGCAAGATGGGCGGCGGGACCGGCCCTTCCCTGATGAACCCCAAAGGCAAGCCCGAATGAGAAACGGCGACGGAACGCCGAAGGTACAAAGAACAGAACTGGGTGAGGGGGGGGCGCACACCGCCCAGCCGCCTTCAACCCGCCCAGAACCCAGTGCCCAGAAGGAAAAAAGGGGGGGAAGGGGGAGGGGGCGAAGCGACGAACGCCAAGCTGGAAGCCCGAATTCGCGGCCGCCCGCCGTCTCCAGACCCGGGAGGGCAAACTGCCCTGAAGCCTCGACGGCCCGAGAGCGTCTAGGCGTGCGGCCTAAGCGCCAGCAGCGGATACGGCCGCACGTCCTCTCCCTCCACGAGCCAGCCCGCAACTGCACGGAGGGGGAAGGCGGGCAGAGCCAATAACGGCTCTAAAGCCCCGCCCACATCAGGCACCCGGATGCCCGGGAAAGCCAGCCGCTCTCCCTCCGTGCATGCGGGCAAAGTCAGGCACCCGGGTAAGCGCGCGCACGCGCACGCACCGGGAGTGCCTATTTGCCATGTATCAAAGGAATTACTGTTCAGATGGGAAAACTTATGAAAAAGCACAACCTACAAACAGTATTCAGACCCAACAAAAAAATACAACAGATGCTACAATCAGCAAAAGACAGTAGAGCCCCCCTCACCTCTGCAGGAGTATACCACATACCCTGCAGCTGTGGACAAGTTTACATCGGGACCACACAGCGTAGCATCCAGACAAGAATAAAAGAACATGAAAGACACTGCAGACTTGGTCAACCTGAAAAATCAGCACTGGCTGAACATAGCCTAACTCAAACAGGACAAAGTATCTTATTCCAGGACACTAAAATACTGGACAACACATCCAACTACTTTGTCAGATTGCACAGGGAAGCCATTGACATTCATAAGCATAAGCACAATTTCAATGGGAAAGAAGAGAGTTTAAGAATGAATAGGGCATGGTTTCCAGTCCTGAAAAACACCAGACAAACAAAATACTCTACATCTTACAATAGCCCTGCAGATAATTAATAACAACAACAACAACAACATTCAATTTATATACCACCCTTCAGGACAACTGAATGCCCACTCAGAGCGGTTCACAAAGTATGTCATTATTATCCCCACAATAATCACCCTGTGAGTTGGGTGGGGCTGAGAGAGCTCTGAGAAGCTGTGATTGACCCAAGGTCACCGAACTGGCTTCAAGCGAAGGAGTGGGGAATCAAACCCAGTTCTCCAGAGTAGAGTTCCCCGCTCTTAACCACTACACCAAACTGGCTTCCAGATTAGCATATCAACCACCAATCCATATGCAAAAGAACCTCCTCAGGATACAGTGAAGCTTCCTCCCATTAGCATTCCATACCCTGAGAAAATCTTACAGGATGACTCAGCCCAAACCCACCTTCCTGAGTAGACATAAATTACCTGCTAACATCTTCTCCACACATTGACACTGAGAGATCTCTGTCTTTTGGTGCCACACCTCTGAAGATGCCAGTCACAGCTGCTGGCAAAACGTCAGGAACTACAATGCCAAGACCACGGCCATACAGCCTGGAAAATCTACAACTAACTCCTTCCTTTCATTGTCCCAGAACCTCATGTTTCCCATTGCCCTGGAAAACCAGGCACCAAAGCACCAGAATAACCGCATATTAAGAAGGCTTCTGCCACTCCCAAAAGTTAGAAATAATTTTGTTCAGATTCTAAGAATTTCCAAATGGGTGTTGTTTGGACTAGATCTTAATTCATACATTTCTGACTGTGTACCCTTAACTGAGGATCCTCCAGCAGAAGTAGGATTGCAGCTTTTATAGTGCTCCAAAAACCTGCAGAGACAGTACTATGAGAACGAGATATGAGCATGTACCCCACAAGCAATGATGTCTCTACTATGCCATTCTAATGCTCTTAAAAATACTGGCCCCTTTCACACACATATACACAACTGCACACACATACACTGGATAGCTGAAAGGAACATATATCGTCAATATATACAAGCCAGCATGCACATAGACATGTACTTGGAGTGATATGGTGGGGGGCACATATGCAGAGCAGAATTTCACATCAACTAGATTGACCTTTACTGGGCACAGCAATGGTCAGAAAGGCAGGAAGAGCAGGTAGATTTCAAAAAAGCATTGGGAATCAGGTTGTGCAAAATCAAGGGATGGAGTGGAAAAAGCAATGAAACTATTTTGAATGGATGTATCCACCCAAGGTAGTACAAGCTGAACCCATTCCTGGCCATATGTATGCTGTCCCCAAAGAAAGAAATGGAGCAAAGGGAAGAGAAGAGGTTAAACTGATAGTTGGCAGAGAGATAAACTAGGTTTAGAGTGGAGAGCAGAAGGAGAAAGGGCAAAGGGATATAGAATGGAGGAAGCTAGCCAAGCCAGTCATGGAGAAACTCGTGGAGAGCAAGAGTGGCTCAGAGCACAGAAGGGCTGGAGGGAGAGACAAGAGTTAGGAGAGAGACAGGCACATATGCTGCTTGATACTGAAGAGGGATTGTTGTCATCAACAATCCTTTAGCATTCTAGTGGTGGATGAGAATCGGGGGCAGGAGCTGCTATAAGGGCAAGAGACTGTCTAGATCATTAAGGCCCTGCTCCTTTTACTGGACATGTCTGTATTATTTGGATTGAGGAGGTTGGGATGTTGAGCTACTGCACCTCAGTGGCCATTCATTTTAGTCTGATTATGGTGAGATCTCATGGAGTCACAAGACAAATGGCTAACAACCATTTCTCATGGAGGCTTGGCTGTGTCATCATGAGAATGGCATCTTATGGCACATAATCCCTATCACAATTCTCTGGTTTGTATAGGTACTAAGACTGTAAAGTCCGAAGAGCGTAAGGGACTCTGAAGGTAACCGTTCTTAGGATCAGAAAAGAGTTATAGTACATTTCCAGCAATATGCATCAAGTATACAATGCTAAATCCATGCTCTCAATTACATAATCTCAATGTACTTTTCAACTATTTACCTCTTAACTAATCACCGTTCTCTATTTTAGACACTGCTCTGCTGAGAACTGAGTTCCTCCATAAGAATTCCAGTAAGAAAAACTCTAGTGAGATTTAAAAATGAAAGCTTTCTTAAGTATAACCTCTAATACTTCTCTCTCCTGTCCTCCATTTCTTAACATTCCACGATGATATGTCATCTTCTAATGTGATGTGACTGGATTGATAACATTCATTCTGAAGTGTAATGTAATCCAGTGTGACTGATCAAATGGAAAGCGCCATTTCACAGCACAGGGCAATGCATCACATGTGAAATTCTAATAGAACCTGCCTTCTGCATGTCACAGTGAAAGCAGCCCATCTATATCCCCCATGGTTAATTGATCAAACCTCTTAAATCTATTCTTTTTCCTCCTATGACTTTTCTAGAAAAGGGAATGAACAAGACAAGCTGATTTACCTAGTTGCATTCCTTTTTTCTCATTGCATTTTCACATGTATGGGTGTATTATGATGTAGAGCAATGGAGAGACATTTGTATGGAGCTTTATAAATGCAGCCCTCTCCCATTCTCTGTTGCTAAAGCACAGCCAGAATGCAATATGGTCAGGATTGTGTTGCCTTCTGGCTGCCCCCAAACAGATCCAATCAGCTACTGCCAAGGGGAATAACAGGAAAGTGTTTTTGGAGAACAAATTGGACAAAATCCTGAGAAATACACTAAAATGAAACTGTTTACTGGGGGGGGGGGAGTCACGCTGCTGCTTTATAGGCTTATTCACAATCACAACCCAATTAAGCAGGAGTACTTGAATGAATGTATTCAGGAGCGTTGACTATAGCTGGAAGAAATTGGCTTATATTTTTTTTAAAAAAACAAAAATGAGAAATTTGGATCCAGGTTTCAGGGATCCTCCCAAAATCCAGGATTTGATTTGGGAAAGCTGGATTTAGCGACATTGGCAAAAAGTCAGTCCCCCCTCCTAAATCCTGGATCCAGATTGTATACCCTAATGCCAATTGGAAGTTCAATTCAATTTCAATTTCAATTTATTGCGGTCATAGGACCAGCAATTACAAATTAACCACCGAAGGTTGAAGTTACAAGTTATAAAATCAAACTATACATCTGAAATCTTTAAAAGGGCACACTAACTCAAAATTCCATCAATCAAGGATTTTCGTTTCCAAATTGCTAATGAACAGAATTTAGCCACTGCATGTGAGACAGATTTCTAGGTGTCCTCTAAGAGAGATTCCCACAGAGTTTCGGTCTTAAAATTCATAAAATATTGCAAAGGCTTAAACCTAGTGAGAAATGGAAAAATCAATTGAGTTCTTTCTTCTTGGTAAAACTCACAATGCAACAGGATATGTACAACTGACTCAACCACATTTTCAGAGCAGGGACAACAATGCTGCTGTAATGGTAGATGACGGAACCTACCACGTAAAACTGCAGTGCAGAGGGAAGTGCGTCAAAACACGCTCTCAAAAAGGCCCATCTGTACCCCTCATATGTGATATAGGAAGTTCTACCAAAGGATGGCAATGGATTTAAGGTCAGTTCTATACACTGATTGATTCACTATAAATAGATATTTAATACCATCAAAGTATTTACACCGGCAAAATACCACTGTAGTCCATAGTATTAGGTACAAAGACTAAAGCTCCTTTTCACATTTTCTATCAGGAGTTTATAAAGTGGGTCCAAGGTTTTTGGACCTGCTTCTCCGGTTGACAGGGATGCTGTCAGTTCTGAGGCCATGCTCCATATGCAATGCTTGTCATAAAACTCTTTGGTCAAGAAGCTTGTACTGTCACAGCAAAATATATCCATGAGGTAACAATGAGGTAATTTCAAAAGTAAACGTATAACAACAATTGTAAATATCTCAGCTATAATACTTTTTCTTCTGAAATTCTCTTCCTTTTGAGACTCAAAGTTACAAGGAAAAGTTATCTCTGTGATATGGCCTTCTAAATCTACATGTCTTGAACTAGACAGCCAGAATAATAGCCTCCCATTCTTTCCACTGATACCTGTCTGAAGAGCAGTATTTTTGGTTCGTTCATGCTATTTCCTTCCATGTTGCCAAGCTTGCAATGCATGACATATCTATCAAAAACATCCCCCTTTGTTGGCATTGCCCCTGCTGTCTTTCTCTCTGTTAGCTCCTCTTTCCGTCCTTTTCTCTTCTCTTCTTCTCTTTTGGTTCATCAGCTGGTAAATGTAGCTATGGCAGTTCTGCCTTAACTGCATTGTTCAGCAATGTGTTTCATGGCAGCTTTTCAGCAGTGTTTTGCATTGGTAGCTGGTATACTAGGGAGGGAGTTGTAAACCCAGATTCAAATGGCCATTCAGCCATGATGCCCACTGGTTGACCTTGGGCCACTCATGTTCTCCTAGCATCCAGAAAATAGTTCACAGTCAGAATTTACAACTCCTCTTGGAAAGCCCTCATTCAGCGGGGCAGGAGGAAAGCCCTGGACATTTTACACAGCCCTGACCAAACATACATTTGAACTGGTCCAGGATGTTCTCCTGAGAAGGCTGAGAACAAAGACCATCTTCGTCAATGTGGTTGCATCTGCCAGAAGAATCTCAGAACTAAGCGCATCATCATTTAGACCTGAACTCTTATCTTTCACAAAGATAAGGTGATACTTCATACTATCCCCAACTTTCTTTCAAAAGTCTATTCCAAATTCCATAGGCTGCAAGAGATAAGGCTACCATATTTCTACCTGTACCCTAAATATCCTAGGGAGAGGCTCTGACAGAACCTAGATGCCAGAAGGATGCTCAAGGCCTATCTGCTCCAAACAGTGCAAATCAGAAAGTCGGATTTACTGTTCATCAATATGGGGAAGAAAATGCCTTCAGCAGCCATAGGTGCCAATAGCAAACATACGCTATCGAAGCTCAAAAAGCTCTCATCGTAGAGGAATGACAAACTCTGTGAGGAGTGCTGTTACCAATGCAGCATTACACAGGAACACTTCTGTAGAAGAAGTCTGCAAGGCAGCAACATGGTCATTGGTCTAGACCTTGGTGAAATGCTACAAATTAAATCTATACGATTCAGCGGACACCACCTGTGGTAGAAAAGTACTGCAGTGCATGATCTTGAGCGAAGACCACATCCCACCCAGAAAGTGGAATGCTAGGAGCTTTACCTATCTTACAAGGTTGTAAGCGAAACAAGGAAGAGAAGGAACCCATGTCCATCGCCCTAAGTAGGGCAAGATTTTAAAAAATGTGATTTATTAATTTGTTGTGAATTAGTAAAGATTAAACATTGATTTTTAGTAAATAGCTGTTGGTGTTCCATCTCAAGTTCTCAGAAGGTAACTCACATTTTATTCAACGGTGCTGCCTCCCAGAAAAGTGTTCCTCCAGTTGCTCTGTCAGTAATGTTTTGGATGTAAATAAGTGTTTGTTTTATTTCTGCTGATTATGTTGGGGTTTTGAATATCTGTTACTGAAGATTTAAATGCAAGACTCTGAAGTAAGGTGGGGGGGCTGGATGGGTGAATGGCATGTGCTGTGGTGGGACAGAAGCTGTACCCTAGGGGGGTAGAGTGAAATACAGTTTTTATTCAGAGTGCTTAGAAAAGGTGTTCATTCTGTCAAAGTTCAGTGGATCTGTGTGAAGTTCTGAGAAATTCTGCCAAAGTCAGGCAAACTGTGTGTGACCCTGGCTCATCCTGTGTATATCTCAGACAGAGGTGGTTCTGTTTAGGTCAGGGAAGCTGTGTGGAATATATACAAAAGATCACTGTGTAAAAGTTAATGGGCTAATAATATATTATGGATTTTTATAATCAACCATAAATAAATGTCTGCTATGATATGTAGGATGAAAATTTCAAATTTTTCTGCAAACCTGGGGCATTTTTCTGGTGTGTAGGAAGACCTGTCTTGTCTGTTTATGGCTCCAGTTTCTGGATTTAAATATATCTTTGCCACTGGGATCAGGAGCAGAGGAAGTGCAATGCCAGCCCTCTGCATTCACCCAAGTGGAATCAAGAATGGAGCAGGTGGCAATGCTCTCCTACCCTTCACCCAGCTGGGATTGGGAGCAAAACAGGTGGCAATGCCTGCCTTCCGCCTTCACTCAGCTGGGACCAAGAGCAGAGCAGGTGGAGATGCCTGCTCCCTGTCTTCACCCAGTTGGGATCAGAAGCAGAGAGGGGGGAATGCTAACCCCCTGCCTTCACCTAGCTGGGATCAGGAGGAAAGCAGATGGCAATGCCCAACCCTTGCCTTCAACCAGCTGGGATCAGGAGTGGAGCAGGTTGCAATGCCCTCCCTCAAATTCACCTGGTAGGGATCAGGAGTGGAGCAGGTGACAATGCCCACCTGTTTCACCTGGCTCACCCCCTTCACTCAGCTGGGATCAGGTGTGGCACAGGAGGCAGTGCCCACCCCCACTTCACCTAGCCAGAATCAGGTGCAGGGTAGGAGACAATGTCCATCCCTTCTTCACCCAGTCAGAATCAAGAGCAGAGCAGGTGGCAATGCCCTGTTTCACCTGGCTGGGATCAGGCATGGAGCCGGCGGCAAGGCCCACCCCTTCAACTGACCAGAATCATGAGTGAAGCAGATGGCAATGCCCACCCCACCTTCACTCGACCAGGATCAGGCACAGAGGAGGTGGCAATGCCCATCCCTCCTTCATGTGGCCAGGATCAAGCACGGAGCAGGTTGCAATGCTCACCCCCCCCTTTCACCCTGCTGGGATCAGGTGCAGAGCAGGAGGCAATGCCCCCCTATTCACCTGGCTGGGATTAGGCGCAGAGCAGGCTATTATCAGGTGCAGAGGAGGTGGCCATGCCCCCCCTACCTTCATCCAACTGGGATCAGTGACAGAGGAGGAGAGAATTCTTGCTTGCCTGCCCTCCCCTTTCTAAAGCCCATTGTATTTTTCCCCGCAACGGGCTTTGTCGCTAGTAATATATATTCTGTGTTCTTGATCTTTGAAATAGCACTTTAAGATTTGGTTGAATCTCCTTTTCTTTAAGCCCTAGAAGATATCCTATATCTTTGTAACAGGATCATGTAGTAAAGTAATATATTTATTTTATTTAACGCTTTTCTCTGCTGCCCTCCCTACACAGAGCTTATGGCAGTGTACATCATTCTCCCCCTCTCCACTTTATCCTCTCAGCAACTGCATTTTGAAACGGGTTAGGCTGAGAGACAGAGGGAGTGGCCCACGTCACCCAGCAAGCTTCATGACAGTGTGGGGATTTGAACCTGGGTCCTTCCATAACCTAGTCCAACACTCTTACCACTGCGCCATGCTAACAAATCGTCAGCGGCTTTGTAATTTAACCGAATATGGAATCACGTCATTTAGTTCTGCTTTCCAGCAGTTCAGCAACTCACAAAGAGATGGCATCATACATTTATTTACAACTGGCATCTACCTCATTTCCCTGTACTATCTTGTTAAAAAGACAGTCGGTCTGACTGAGAATGACCATTCTGTGTTTGGGAAACCTAATCTGGGAGTCATTTGGACAGGCATGATCTATGAAGAATCCTGCACCAACATTACTTGGGAATTGAATTATAACCTTGACATGATGGCAGCAATTTTCAGTGGCTGAGAACATGATCCATACGATGGGGTGCACTGCACTGCCACCTCACTGCACTGCCAGCCCTGACCTGGATAGCACAGGTGAGCCTGATCTCATCAGATCTCCGAATGAATTTATTTTGCGGTCAGAGACCATAACAACGTCAACACATCCTTATCCTTCTCAATCAATAAAGAATTAAATCCAGCGTTAAAATGTAAAGGACATAAAAAAATACATTTAACATTTAAAATCTTATCTTAAAATGTATATAGTTCTCTGGGAACCGCAGGAATTCTAATATTTAAAGCATTGACATTTAAATAGTTAAAATTGTAAAAAGAGCAGGAGACTACGTATGGCTATTCTTTTTATTATGGAATTTAACCAAATAGAGACAGAATTTGGCTATTTGCCTGGAGATAGTTAGATTTTCATCAATTAGGAGTTTCTCCAGGCAGGCCTTATTTGCCTCTGCAATTGGTGTGTCTAAGAGTGGGGAAATAAACTTATCCCTATAGACATGATGGAAAGGACAACGAAAGAACATATGAATAAGTGATTCCACTTCACCAATGGAGCAATGGCAGCATCTATCCTCATATGGGATCTTTCATTGAAGGGAAATATAGAAAGATCCCATATGAGGATAGACATCATACATAACATAACTTCACATCGGGCCAGGGTGAAAGCTCTTCTATAAGATGGGACATCCAAATGAGTGAGATATCTGGCCATACCCATAACATATCGAGATTCCCTAGGGGTCATAAAATGAGGAGATGGAGCTAAATCTCGTTGGCGCTCTGTGTCTCTCACATGTCTCAAAAGCTAAGCAGGGTCAGCCTTGGTTAGTAATTGGATGGGAGATCTCCAAAGAAGACTACGTTACAAAGGCAGACAATGGCTACCCACCTCTGTTAGTCTCTTGCCATGAAAACCCCACCAGGGGTTGCCATAAGTCAGCTATGACTTAAGGGCACTCTCCACCACCACTGCACTGCCAAAGTAGGAACGGACAGGATTTGCCTGTAAATCAAATTGCCATACAAATGTGTTTCAGAAAATTTTGCTAAAGATAAATATAATACCCCTCAGTGACATTGAGGTAGCTGAAAGCAAGAGGACAGAGTCACAGTGTAAACCTAAGCAGGTTTAATTCTGAAGTAACTCCCATGATATTCAATGGGGCTTACTATGAGCAGTGCACCCTTAGGGTCACAGTCAAGGATTTGTGGTCACCTGATCCCTGCAATAAATTTACACAACGTTCCTTTTTTAGAGAAATGCCTAATCCCCCCTTTCCCTCCCTCCCTCGAGTTTTACTTATTTTAAACTCCTGCCATATGTTGTTCTGTCAGCGAAGACATATGGTTCACAGAGCAATACCATATGTCTAGTAATGTTGTATAGTGTGTTGCAGTGAAAAGCAAACATTTTTAATTTGTACAGGAACTGCTTCTGAAGTATGTTTCCCTCTTGTTCAATATTATAAATATTGTCAGTGATGTATATGAGCAAACCCTTAAAACTGGAAAATAACTCATCCCAAACCCAACACTGTATCACCTTCAAAGACGTATCACTTAAAGAATGTGCATGGCAGCATTCTTGATTTATTACATGTAGAGTACAAGTGATACCAGTATTTTATCTATTTAGATATTTATACTCTGTTTTCCTCCCCAATGGGCCCCAAAGCAGCCTGTAACATCTCCTGTTTTGTCCTCACAACCAGGGCTTTTTTTCAGCTGGAATGCGGTGGAACGGAGTTCCGGAACCTCTTGAAAATGGTCACATGGCTGGTGGCCCCGCCCCCTGATCTCCAGACAGAAGGGAGTTCAGATTGCCCACCGTGCCAGCAGCGCGGAGGGCAATCTAAACTCCCCTCTGTCTGGAGATCAGGGGGCGGGGCCACCAGCCATGTGACCATTTTCTCCGAGGGCAACCTACTGAGTTCCACCACCTCTTTTCCCAGAAAAAAAGCCCTGCTCACAACAACCCCCCATGAGGTAGGTTAGGCTGAGTGAAAGAGAGAGAACGGCTGGTCCAGTGTCATCCAGGGATTTTCCGTGGCATAGCAGGAATTCAGAACTGAGTCACCCTAGCCACTACACCACACTGCTTTTCAGTGTAAAATGTGTATTTTACATAAAGTGCTATTGCTGCAATCTTAAACTCATTTACTAGGGAGCAAGTCCCAGTGAACTCAGTGGGAATTACTTCCAAGTATACATATTTGGTAAAAAAAAAAAATTGACAAAATTAAAAATGACACTGTATGTAATTTAGAGCCAAATTCTACCTCCATCCTGAGAAACGAATCTACCTCTGACTTAGGTTTCTGCATGCCGCTCAGTTCCACTGCCAGTGCAAAGAGCTGCTGCAGAATAACACACTGCACGCAGTGCAAGGGCTTATACTGGCACCTTTGGCAGTGCTGAAAATCAGTGCTGGGGAAAGGGAAGGGCGAATGGGGATGCACTGAACAACTGTGATTTGTAGGATTTGAGTCCAGTGGCACCTTAGAGAACAACAAGAATTTCAAGGTATAGCACTGAATGTCAAGGTTAGCACTAAAGCAGAAAGAGGGGGAGCTAGGAGGCCAAGGTGACAAAACACACCAGACACCCATGATGGAGTTGAAAGAGGTCAAAACTTTATTAAATTACATATCTCAGAGCATTGGCACTGCATAGGGCACATATCTGAGCATAAGCTGACCCACCTGCCAGTCCATGACCCCCATGCCCCCTCAGACACGAGCTGAAGGGGCAACCATGGGATGACAGTTAGTGGGATAGCACATGGGTGTACACCCTTGTGAAGATCCCCTGCCACCTGAGAGAGTGGGGGGCTTAACAACCCCCAAGCTGTGGGGGGCTTAATAGCCCCCAAGCTGGGCATGCATCTGCCATGCCTCACTTTCCAGACCCTTTACGGGGATCCCCGTAATAGAGAAACTGAGCTCATGGTCCCCCAATCAGATTGGTGCCCAATGCCCAAGTGCCGAGGTGTGGGGAAAGCTTTCCCTAACAAGGGTTGGCAGTGGACCTGAGAGGAGACTATACCTCACAGGTCCACAGCCCTTTCCCTGCCCCCTGCCACCCAGGTCAGCCAGCTCTAATTGGTTGGCCTCAGCTTAGAACCAAGGCGGCATGGGCGCCTACAGGTTGCTGGAAGACCCACCAACCTTCAAACATGGTGGCCATCATATACCTCCACTCTCCCCCCTGTGCAGTCTGCAACCCTTCCCCCAGGTGAGTCTGGGGGCCCATGTTTCCAGAAGTGAAAATCACATATTTGCTGGAAGTCTTTTATGAACAGTGCCATTCCATGAGGAGTTATACTCTTCTAAGGCCTCTGAAGAAGAGTGAGTCTGCTTAGAATTGCACTGTTGGTGTTTGAATACAGCAGAAAGTTTAGTGTTATCACAGCTCTATGACAAATGCTGCAGTTTATGATCATTATGGGTTTATAACCAATGCAACAGAAAAGTAGATATACTTTAATTCATAAACACTTTTCCAAAATCAGGAAATCTCTGCACTATTATACGCCATAAAAGAGTTGGAATTATGAAAAGGCATCTATTATTCTATTATTTTCCTTCTGAAGGTAGCTCTACAGTTCTAGATTTCGTCATCAGCTTGTGAGATCATTGTCCTGTTTTATGGCTGGGGAACTGAGGACAAAAGATAGAGTTATTCGAAGCTACTCGAGGATACTTGGACAGAAACGATGCTTCCCAAATCCCAGCTGAGTACAGAGCCACGCTAGCCCCAGTAGCACTGTTTCTGTAATCCAAAACAGACGCAGCTTTTTTTGTACAGTATACTACAAGAGTTGTATCCCTAAAGAATGAACTCAAGTCTCTTTCTATTGAATGCCTCATAGAACAGCAGGTAGAGTAGCTGTTCTTGTACTAATGAAAGTTCAGGGAGCGCTCTGTGGGTGCGTTACTGCAGCTTGTTTGCTTGTTTTTCTTCCTATCAGAAAGTAATGGGCTTTGAGAAAATACACATCCAGTAAGGGCTTTCCCTTATGGAGATTTAATTCAAATAATATAATAATAACCGAATTCTGTGCAAACTTACTGGACGGATCAAAATAGCATTAAGAGTAGGGAAGAAGCTATCTAGTCAAGAGCGGGGAATGATAGGAAGAACTCCTTTGAGAGCTTTTGTTGTTTAGAAAACAATGGCAGAAGTGCTCTTGAAAAGGCAGCTGGAGCCCAAACTGTATAAAACCTTCGAATTCAAGAAGTATCTTTGGGTCTCCTGTCTCTGTTTTTTTTTTCCTTCGAGTATATGTAAGAGAGATTGGCCCAGAGCAGGCTCATCCAAGGATCTGTGATTGTAAGGAACAATTCACACAGATTTCTTGCATTTTGTCACTGTTGTATTTATTATGGTTCTGGCTGGCCAGATTAATTTTGGCTCAGCTAAAGGCAATGAAATGTTTCTGTAACCAGTCCAGGCTGAAGCCAGATATATATCAGTAGTGTAGGAAAGAAATCAGAGAGCAGCTTTGTGTTTTCTATATCCAATTGTGTCTGTAGTGAACTTGGCTGATGATGTAGTAAGTTTTCAAAAGATCCTCTTAGGATGCGGGGGTAGTGCAGAAGTGTCCATGCAGAGTGGCCTTTTGGATTCAGCCGTGTGGAAAAAGTAGAAGCTAGCCACATGCACACACACGCATGCATAAACTAACCAGCATACATCCTGATGACATTATGTGGCCTTGATGGCACATTTTCCAGCCATCTCACATAGACAAATGGTCACTGGTGGAGGTACTTCCTGATACATCACATTTACTTAATTTATAGTCTACCTTTATCACTGAGACTCAAGGCAGAATACACAATTAAAAACAATGCATTAAGAATATGCAATAGAATACATTCAATCCACTGTTGAATAAAACGAGATTATATAAATTATAAATCAAAGCAAAGTTCTAAAACACATACAAGAGGACCGTGCAATACAACAAACAATGCAATACATCCAGATGGCAAAATTAGAGAACAATGCAATAAAGCAGTTTGAATAACGTGGTGAAAACTGCCTAAACCTTTTCACAAGCATGCATTTACAGGACATATCTGGCTGGAGGATTTAAGTCAAGATTTCTCAGATTACAGATGCAATCACATTGGGATGGAGCCTACCCCTGTCCTACCACATTTATATGTTTCTTTAAATATTTATACCCTACCTGTCCTTTTGATTCAAGCATGAAGCCTTCCTCCAATCTAAGAAGCCTTCCTCCAAATTAAGTAGCTCTTTCATCGAAGGAAGAGTCACTTAAGTAAGAACAAGTCCTCTTAGCCTGGAGGATGGCTACTGGAAGGATGGTTGGATCCAATCCAGTATTACTATAATCCCACCTAAAGAATGGCTGAATCCACAGGTCCCAGCATAGTGCTAAACTGCCAGAATGATAGTGTCTTGCTGGCGTGATTTCTGACATCATCGCACTACATGGCACAATGACGTTAGAAATCGCGCCAGGAAGACACTGTCATTCCGGCAGTTTAGCGCTATGCCGGGACCTCTGGATTCAGCCAATAATTTGAGGCGTATAAAGAAAGTCTGGATTGAGTAAAAAAATAGCAGGACTTCTGAGATAAAACGGGGGGGGGGGCAGGAATCCAAACTTCCACTGAAATTTCTTAGAATATGTGATAGATTGATAGATCATGTTTTGAAAATAAATTCAAACTGAATTCGTAGAGGAAATATCCATAGTGGTTTTATGGAAAGTTGTGAAAATTTTGAAAGGATTGGTGATTAGTGGAGAGAGGCAGGGGTGGCTTATTTCTGGTCAAAAAGAAATCTAGATTTGGCAGTGTTTAGATGAGAAAATGGGAGATGTAAAAATAGTATGAGAGAACTGAATATAGTTGATCCGAAGGGAGTGCAGAGAAAAGAGAACTCTGCTAGGTTTTTGTGGATTTTCATTCACAAAAAGAAACTCTGGCATTCTTCCTGTCTTTATTAAAGAGGTAGTAACTGTGAGCCAAGCATTTCTAAGGTTGTGGATACCTTGAGCCCAGATTGTGTAGGAAAGAGGCAGGCCCAGCTACTGTCAGGGCCTTCCTTGGACCTATCCATCATTAGATGGAACTACCTCAGAAGGAGAGGATTTATACTCACTCCATTCAACAACTGAGGTTCTGAGTACCTCAGTGTTCTAAGAAGGAAGCTCCAAACCATCTACACAACAGCTGACCCTATCGGGATAGCTACTGGAGATGAAGACTCAAGAACTCCTGACTGGAATCCCCTTCAGAATCCCCAGAGTTCCTTCAGAACCCCAAGAATGAAGAATGTGGCAGGTTGAAGCAGAACCCTGGACCTTGAGGCAAAGCATATGCTGGAAGCCCAGGGCATCCGGTCACTACTACTTAGGAGGAGGGAACAGAGCGCTAAGTTTTGGCAGAATCAGGACCCCCCTTTTTTACAACAGGAAAGATGGGACCATTAAGACCGATGATACTCTTCAACTGGTTTCTGATCTTTGCTGTTTCAGCAGTCCAACTTGGGCTCCAGTCTGGTGGACAGCTCCACTCTGGCTTTCCAGGATCTTGCATATCATCTTTCCTGCTTCTTCTATTCCATCCTGATTCCTGTGGACAGCTCCTGCACTGATCCATTTTCAGCTGCCAGCTCTTACTCTGTGACCTTCCTGTTTGAGCACTGGTGGTGGCCAGACTGCAAATGATTCAGAGATATAATGTCTCCTATTTTTAAAGCACACAATGGCAACTGCATGCAAAAAGTGCAAAAACTACTCCACTCACTGAACCAACATATAGCATGCAAAAATTCTGTATTCACTGTAAATGGGACTGGTTAATTTCAGTGAAATTTATTTTTCGCTACATCATTAAAAATAATAGAGGATATATATTGGCAAAGGCAAAAAATACCTTGTATAGCATCTGCTGCTAATGTTATAGTTGATGAGCTTTCAATAGCCTGTGAAGGGTAAACAAAGCAAAATAAAGCAAAATAGATTTTACTGTATAATTTTGAAACTTTAGCTGAAAGCAAGCATTTGTACTAAACAAAGTTTTCACATAAAAAGACACGTGTAATCTTGATCTGCGATTGAAATCACAGAACAAATACAGAATGCTGAATCAATAGAACTAATTAAATGATTTTTAGATTCAGGTTGGTAGGATGTCATTGTATTTTAGTAAACAGTTTAAGAAAGCTAGGGTATAGTCATAGCAGAGATTCAAAACATCTGGCAATCATTTATCAAGACACTCTGCAGTCACATGATCAGCACCGAAAGATCCCATCCTATCTGTTTACCAATTCCAGATTCCCTGGGCATATGTAAAGCAATGTTTGGAAATAATAAGATTAGAGAGAGAAAATTAATATTTTAAGTCTACAGAGGGGGAAAGTTAATAGCGTAAAATCTCAGTGTTTGACCTGTGCTAAATATAAATGTGTTAATAAACTATTAGCATAAACAGTGTAAAGAGCAAAGCACTTCTCGCCAAGCTCTGCAATTCTTCTTCCTGCTATGAATAGTACCATACTTTCCCCTTTAGCTGTAGTTGCTTCAAACTGGAGTTATCAATAAGCAAAAGGTCTCATCTTTCCCTTTCTAGCATCATCTGTTAACATGAAAAGGGCTTTGAGACCTTTCCCCCTACTTCATTAGGGAGTCTAAAAGTTCTTGAGAAATAGATGATGCCCATAATGCAGGTTCTATGGGACCCGTCTTCATTATCTCTGCTGCTCAGTTGATGCAGGCAATCAGGGAAAGGCCAAGAGACCCAATATGCATGACCCCCTGCCTAGAGCAAATCAGCAGTATAAAGATGCATCTCTGGTAACATTGCAACTTCTACCTGATGGTCACCACTTATTCCGAGTTTGCTCAGAAAATTCACAGCATTGGCTCTGAATGTTATGGGTATTTCAGTGGTTATGATACTTGTTATAATTATGTCTGTGTTCATGTTAAATTGATCGTTAGCAAATTTAAACCAAGATGAACAGGCATTATGGATTCTGTAGCTTTAATTTTAAAGATAATTAACATGTGGGAGAAAATGCATATAAGTTCCATGCACCTGAATCCACAATCACTATATATTTTGGCTAATAAGCCCAGCTTTATAATCTCTTGGACACAGAGCCTTGGTTTCCTGAGCAAAATCATACGGCTAGTTACATTACCCAGCTGGCCTTAGTTATACAACATTTTTATTCACTTCAATGACTTATCCTTGAGTAACGAGCCCCAAAGAGATCAAGTCGTGTTGTTAAGAGATGGCAAGTCACAGGAGCAGCAGACCATTGAGTCATGCTATGATTAATTAGCAACCCTTATTTTTATTGCAGTGCTGTACTCATATGCAACAGTAAATCTTAGAAGGCTCACTTCTTAATGTTCAGTAATAGACTCTTGCCAGTTTTTCAGCAGCAGCCTTGATCTTGGGACTGATTCAGACATTACTTCCCACCCCAACCCATCTGGTAAAACGGAATGTGTAAAAGAGATGGGATACTTGGAAATATGTTTTGAATAATCATACCTGAATGTACTTTTCTGCACTAACAGTGCAATCCTAAACAGAGTTACTCTAGTCTGAGTCCATTGACTCTGCTTATAATTGCACTGTAAGTTACTCAAAGTTCTGAATTAAAATATCAGAAATCTGTGACCTATTTCAATTATTTACTATATATTAATAACAAATTATATATTGATTATTCAAAATGATTAAATGTGCCCTTTTGATCTCCCCCCTCCCCGCCATTAGTCACCTATTCATTGAGATGGGCAAAGGACCACGGGAAATTCTGCCAAACTCCCCTTTCCTCCAAATATGCTTCTGAGATTCCACTAGGCATTGCCATACACATTCAAAATTATCTTTTAATAAATGAAAATACATTTTTGTAGATCCTGAACTTTACATGATCATGGAACCCGAGAATACTTAATTCTAAAATTGTTGTTTCCTGCTCTAAGTCTTTGGAATGTGGCCAAGGCCAAGTTTAAATAATAAATAATTTAAGTCAATGATGAGCAGCACAGTCCAAGAGTGGAAGAGAGAAGCCCACAGCAATGCCACTGCAAGCGCTAGCAGCCACTAGTCTATATTAGAGTTGTACATATTTGTGGATGGTGCATCAACAGTATCATGATTAGAGGACTGCAAAATGGAACAAATGGGCTGAAAATACACACAGAAATCACTGGTTCAGTTGGTTAAAGCGGCTTCCAAAACAAAATTGGGAAATGAAACTGTAATGAGTCCACCCACCAAAACGTTTGTGTGTTTCAGTCCAGTTCTTACCAAGCAGTACAGGTGGGCACTGGCTCTGGGACAGCAGTGGCAGGCAGCAGCATTCTCTTTAACGGCTAACCAACCAATTGCATCCTGGGGTGGGGGGACACTTGAGACCTAGCATAGCATAACTCTGTTGGCAGGAAAGGCAATGTGTGCTTGGCACATGAGAGCATTTAGTGTTTGGTGCCTCCCAGGCAATGGCATTGGCATTGAGTGGCTTGTCCTTGTCAGGATCATTTCACAAAAGGCTTGCTTTGTGCTGGTGACAGGAACAGCAGATGGCACAATGCTGTTGGCATCACCTCACTGCCAATCCCTTTCTGTGAGCTTTTAGTCTCAATACAAGGAAAGGCCAGCAAGCAACCAATATCCATGTGAGTGTATGTGCATGGGTTTGAGGAAGGAGTGGTCTCCTCCAGTCTCTGAGTCCTTGGTATCCACAAAACTGGGTGAAAATTGGAAATAATAAACAATAAATAATTATTAAAGGAGAGTTGCATGGAGGAGAACCCAGACATGTGTGGACCAGGTTGCCTAGCGGCTTTCTGCTGCTGTCCATTGCTTAGGTGCCATGACTGTGACTAAAGAAGTCCTCTGAAGATAACAGGTCAAGAAGCACTAGAAAGAACTTAACCCTTGTTAGAAAAACTTCAGTCTTTTCTGGGCTCTTCTGATTAAAACTGTTCACTCCAGATTAAAGAACAGGAGAGAAAAGCCTTAGCAGTCCACGTGGGAGTCTTACCTATCTTTCCAGATCAGTATTGCATGTCAGAGTGTTACCTTAATAGTTGTGGTCACCTTGTGAGTTTGGGGAATTAGGATTCAAGGAGAGTCAGTGAGAGGGGGTAACTAGGGATCTGCAGCAATGTATACCAGGATTGTTCCCTCAGAGCAACAGATGTTCTAAAGGAAATGTTTCTTTATGAACAGAACAATATAAGGCAAACACACAGAATGTCAGAAGCAGCAAACACACAGAGCTAACTAGGAAACCAGAGAAGAAGAGGGTAGGGTGATATTTACCAGTCTAGAAGACGGAGGATGTCCATAGAGGTAGCAATGTGAGCGGCCAGCTCTTCATGGCAGGAAGAAGAAGGCTCAGACATGCATCTGAGGGTGTGCAAAGGATCCGAGGACACACACACACATGGTTGGGGGCAGCCTAATTATAGAGCAAAATGTATCCTAGGGCAAAATTAACATCTCTGTCCCCCAAACAATGACTTGATGGCTGTCTTCAGAGGTGGACAATACATTGGGAGAGGTTTGATTGTGCATATCTGGGGGAAACTATTGGTGAGAACAGTGATTGATGATCTGCAATAGCTGGATGGGAAAGGCTTATCAGGTCCCTGAATAGCCCAGATTGGGAAGGTGGATAAGGAAGGTATGTAAGGGTATTGATGAGATAAAGCAGGAGATTCTGGAAGACCTCTTTGTTTTACTTACATGCTTCTCAGGGTTGCGGAGGGGCAGCTAGTCAGCCTGACTCACCTTCTAGTAATTTTCCAATTCCAGCCAGGGTCAGCATCTGTTCTGCCTGGCTTATAGCACATGGGAAAAGGGCTTATGATATTTCATATTCATAAGGGGTCTAACTGCTAATAATTGGACCGATCTCATTACCTATTGTGTTTTTCATCAAACTTCACTTTGCCTTTAATTCAACTTCTTCTTCTTCATTCAGCTCTGGGTTAACACTTTCAGTCAGAAATGAAAACTGGGGAACCTGTCCAGTCTTTTACTTTTACTAGTAAAAAATAGAGAAAAGTCCCCCTCCCTCTACTTTTCTTTCCATGAAAGAAACCAAACATCCCTTCTTCCTTTTTTCAGCACTTTTACGAATAATGCCAGCAAGCAACCAACCTCCATGCGGACATACGCAGGGTATTGAGGAAGGAGGGGAGTCATCCAGCCCCTGGCTGCCACATAGCCTCACGTTATGCAGATTAGGGTGAAAATTGGAAGAAATAAAGAATGTTTAAAGGAGAGCTACACTGAGGAGAAGTGAGGCATGTGTGGACAAGGTTGCCCATTTAGTGTCTTTCTGTGGCTGCTGTCCTTCACAGGTGCCACCACTATAACTAAAGAAGGCCTCTGGAGATAGAGGGCCACAGGAGCACTAGGAGAAACTTTATGGATTCTGCCTGGAAAGATTTTTTTTTCTCTTCTGTGCTCTTCTGATTAAAACTGTCAACCCAGCATTAAATGATGGGGAGGTAGCAGGTTCTGTGCAGAGTCGCACACACAGACTCATCTCTTTTCAAGTCTCCTTGAAAAATGCCAGCTCCCCATAGGAAACAATGGAGAGTGGGTGGGGGCACCTTCTTGGGGAGCCCTGGGGTTGGATATTCATGGAACTTGGGGGGAGGGCAGTCAGGAGTAGGTTCCCTCCAAATTTGATGACGTTTTGGTTGAAAAATGACCCCTGCCAGCCCACCAAATAGCCGGAGAGTGATTTCCCCATAGAAAACAATGGCTAAATTTTACTGTGCTTTTTCTGAAAATTCAATAAAAAATTGGGATATATTTCAGAATACCCATATTTTAGCACATCAGCCCAAATTCAATGTTTTAATCCAAATTCCAAACCGAATTACACACCCCTACTTTTCGGTTCCAGAGCTGAAAGGTCAAGATTAGTGGTGAGGACGGAATTCTTTCGGGCCCACCCACATCAGCTCTGACAGGAGGCTCCTCTTGAGTGTTAAAATTAAGAGTCCGCCCCTTATCACAGGTAAGCAACTAAAAAGTACATGGAAACATGGTATCGACAGGCAACAGGCAAGGTTAAAGCAAGATTAAAAAAAAAAAATCACTGAGCTGTGCTGATCAGCAATGGGACTCTCTCTTCCTTGGGCGCCGGCCTACTACCGCCACTGCTTTGCCAGTCAGTTTCTTGTCATTTTGTGCACTCATCAACACTCACCTTCTTCCAGGTTCATTGTTGTGCGTGTGTTTTGTGCTTGAGGGAAAACTTATTGGATCAATGGGTTTTTGGACAAGGAAGAAGGACTGATGGTTGGTAGCATACTTGCAGTTTTGCTTGGTTAAGCATGAATAGAGCTTTGTTTCCCCAACCCCGCCTTGAAAAGAACAGTGCATCCATGCACAGCTGCCCAACACTTACCTTGACTCCTTTCCCGAAGCATTCTTGTGGGTTCATAACACCGAACCCTGTTGTGTTTCTGCTGAAAATTAGTGGGTTGATGATTCGGAGGGAGGGCTGTGTTTTCTCAAATGCAAAAACAGCTGTCCCAGAGCCATGTTTCCCCACCTCCCTTTTTAAAGAACAGCATGCATGTGCTCATGCACAGCAAACACCCACCTCACACATGACAATGGGAAAAAACTCATGAAAAGAAAAGAAAAAAGGAATAGATCTGAACTGACACCAACCTTACATCTTCAGGGAGTCTAATCCACCAAGTTGGAGCTATGATGGAAAAGAAATGAGCTTAGGTTGATGCAATAAAATAAACAACAGAGAATAGACTATTTTTTAAATAAAACAGTGGCAAATTTTTAACCACTCAGTTCTGGGAAAAGAAAAAAAATAGCAACAAAGGAACAATGAGAAAATAAAATCTGAATTATAATATTTAAAGTCATCAAACGTTCCATGCAGAGAGAAGGGGAGGATAGATATAATAAGATTCTGGAAGTGACGAACAGAGCAATCCTAAGAAGATATACTCAGAGGGTTTACTTCCTGGAAAATATTCTTAGAAGAGTTACTCCAGTCTAATCCTTGAAAACCCCACCAGGAGCTGCCATGAGTTAGCTATGACTTGATGGCACTCTCCACCACTATTTTATATAGAACAACAATACATCAAAAGGAATTGCAGACTAGCAACAAAGGGTGGGAGAGGGACAGGAAGCACGGTGACAAAAACCACAAACACCACAGCTTGGAATTAAAAAAGAGGCTACAACTTTATTGGAATGCAGCTTATGGAGTATTTACAATGCATAGTGGTCAGATCCTGAGCATTGGCTGACCCACCTGCCAGCTGATGAATTGCTGTGCTCCCTCAGCTCGTTGCTGAGGGTGGGAAACTGAGGACTGGCAGCCAGTGGCATGCCACATTGATCCTGTGTGGATCCCCTGCCATCTGGAAGTGAGTACGCTCTGGCAGCTCTAGCTAGACATGCACTATTATACCCAGTCCCAAGATACCTCATGGGAATCCCCTAACTGGGAGACTGGACATGCAGGCCTCCATCTTCCCCCAAAAGGATCCAATCCCAATGCCTAAACCACCAGCCTAAAGTTGTGACAAAGATAAGCAAAATACAAAGCATACACAGCCTGCAGCAAAACCCGAAACCATGTGGAAGATAGGGAGGGCTGGGTGGGTCAACAGCAAAAATGCATTGAGAAGAGGCGGAGCCAGTGGCCCCTTTATGCCCTGCTGATGGACCTGAGGGGAGACTGCACCTCCCAGGTCTAACTCCTGGCCTCACCCCCTTGCTAGCCTGCCTGGCCGGCTTTAATTAGCCAACCCAGGATTTTGAATTTCCTGGGCGCAGGGCCAGGCACACATCATGACGGCCATCATGTCTGCATGCCCATCCACCAGCCCACAGGCTTCAACTCAGCTGCCTCATTTACAGGTTGCAACTCAGCCACAGGCTGCAACTCAGCCGCCCAGTTTGGGGGGCCAATATACCTCTAGGCTAGCAAATGTCATTTTGCTTCTCTTAAAATTAATTGAATTTTTGTTCAATTTTTCCCAAAATGTTGCATGGGTAAAACTGATGGTCATGTTTTACAGCAAATTCACCATTACTTTAATGCACTCTGCTTCTTAACACCCACAGGCATCTAGCAGTGTGTTGCTGGAAGTCGACAGTGAATGGATCTTAGGGAATTATCAAATTTGGGTGCTTCTGTTTGATTGGAACATGCCCTGTTTTAGTCAGCTATTGAGATCTGTGTGGTGTTTCTTTGGCAAGATAGCCCTAGAACTGCAAGATTTGGAAAATAAGTTTTGTGAGTAGGCCTTTACAGGCCTGTTCATGAAAATTTCGCTCAGTATTAATCAAAATAACAGCTGTTCACTGATAGTATTGGTATTTAATTAACATGTAGATGTACACTGATTTGCAGGATCACTGTTACGAGGGTTCATCTAGATTAAAAACATCTTATTTGAAATGATTAATGGAAGAACAGCATGTGGAACATTCTGCAGGGCTAAGTTTTCTAAAGCAAAAGCACTGCTGTGAAATCAGGGCAATTGATGCAAAGACTTGCCAGCCTGCTGTTCAACAATGCACTACACAGGTTCCCCACCCACCTTTCTGAAGGAGCATCTTGCTGGCTTGACAGCTCTTTTGCTTGACTGGTTGAACTTTTTGACTGGTTGAATTTATTGTGTGCTGAGCCACATGGAAGCTGTCTTGCCTTGAACCAAAGGTTCCATGAATACTGGACGAGTGTTCTTTTCATTTGAATGATGATGGTAGGTCAAATTACAGCTGCAGTCATGTAAAACTAGGTGATGACTTCAAGCTGTTTGTTTTCTTTTCAGTCTTTTCTACTGATCTATGGGAACACCTGTATTCGTACATTATTGTACTAGTTGAAGAGCGTGATGGGATTTTTTTCTGAAGTTATCACATGGTAAATAGAAGAAATAATATTTCAATGTTTGTATCCACTGAGGTATTTCAGCTTTTGTTATATAAGTTCTTCGTATGGGATTCCCAACACTTTGGTTGGATCATGTTCATTCAGGTGTATATCTCATCTGAGTGAAACAATGACCATTTTGGAGAATATCTCCCCTGTGGCAGTCAGAAGGGCAAGGATGCTCTTCTGACTAAATTCAGATATACTAGTTGGAATCCCTACAAGTTGTCAGAAAAAAGCTATCCACAGGGCTTTTTTTCAGGGGGAACGCGGGGGAATGGAGTTCTGGAACCTCTTGAAAATGGTCACATGGCTGGTGGCCCCGCCCCCTGATCTCTAGACAGAGGGGAGTTTAGATTGCCCTCCGTGCCACTCAGCAGTGTGAAGGGCAATCTCAACTCCCCTCTGTCTGGAGATCAGGGGGCGTGGCCACCAGCCATGTGACCATTTTCACTGAGGGCAGCCTACTGAGTTCCACCACCTTTTTTCCCAGAAAAAAGCCCTGACTATCTATATGCTATTAAATACTTTTCCCATGAAGGAGAGAACCTGTCCTTGTGGCATCGAAGAGGTAGAATCAGTGGAGCATGTCCTGTCCCATTGCCTTTTTTATCAGGGTGTTTGTTCAAATAATCGCCCCATTGCTTCAAAGCTTTCCAGGCTCTTCTGATGTTGATATTTCAAAGAAGCTTTTAATGGGTGTTAACCAACAGATTACTATTAATTGTACAAAATTCTTTTCAGCGGCTTGCAAAATCCATTGGGATTTTAAACTTTAGTCATTTTCAACTGCTGTGTAGCAGGATAGACTTTTTGTATCTTTTATTTGTCTTAATGTAAATTTTCTGATCTTTTGAATTGTACTGGTCATAGATCAAATAAATCTGAACCTGAATACTCTTGTTTTGTCGAAGGCTTTCACGGCCGGAGAACGATGGTTGTTGTGGGTTTTCTGGGCTGTATTGCCGTGGTCTTGGCATTGTAGTTCCTGACGTTTCACCAGCAGCTGTGGCTGGCATCTTCAGAGGTGTAGCACCAAAAGACAGAGATCTCTCAGTGTCACAGTGTGGAAAAGATGTAGGTCATTTGTATCTACTCAGGAGGGGTGGGGTTGAGCTGAGTCATCCTGTAAGAGTTTCCCAGGGTGTGGAATGCTAATGGCGGGAGGCTTCACTGTATCCTGAGGAGGTTCTTTTGCATATGGATTGGTGCTTGATGTGCTAATCTTCTCTGCAGGGCTATTGTCGAGTATAGAGTGTTTTGTTAGCCTGGTGTTTTTCAGAACTGGAAACCATGCTCTGTTCATTCTTAAGGTTTCTTCTTTCCTGTTGAAGTTTTGCTTATGCTTGTGAATTTCAATGGCTTCCCTGTGCAGTCTGACAAAGTAGTTGGAAGTGTTGTCCAGTATTTTGGTGTCCTGGAATAAGATACTGTGCCCTGTTTGAGTTAGGCTATGTTCAGCCACTGCTGATTTTTCAGGTTGGCCCAAGTCTGCAGTGTCTTTCATGTTCTTTTATTCTTGTCTGGATGCTACACTTTGTGGTCCCGATGTAAACTTGTCCACAGCTGCTTTGTGGTCCCGATGTAAACTTGTCCACAGCTGCAGGGTATACGGTATACTCCTGCAGAGGTGAGGGGGTCTCTACTGTCTTTTGCTGATCGTAGCATCTGTTGTATTTTTCGGGTGGGTCTGAATACTGCTTGAAGGTTATGCTTTTTCATAAGCTTTCCCATCTGATCAGTAATTCCTTTGACATATGGCAAAAACACTTTTCCTGTAGGAGACTGTTTTTCCTTGGTTGTTTGATTCATCCTGGGTTTGATTGCTCTTCGGATTTCATTTCTGGAGTAGCCATTTGCCTGAAGTGCGTGGTTTAGATGATTAATTTCCTCATTGAGAAAGTGTGGCTCACATATCCTTCTTGCACGATCCACTAATGTTTTCATTATGCCTCTTTTCTGTTGGGGGTGGTGATTGGAGTTTTTTGTGTAAGTACTGATCAGTGTGAGTTGGTTTCCTGTAGACCTTGTGACCTAACTGAAAGTTTGCTTTGCAGATGACCAAGGTATCCAGAAATGGGAGTTTTCCCTCGATTTCTTTCTCCATTGTGAATTGTATGTTCAGGTGGATGTTGTTGAGATGATTCAAAAACCCCATCAATTCTTCCTCCCCATGGCTCCAAATGATAAATGTATCATCCACAAACCGGAACCATACACTAGGTTTGTGGGGTGCTGTTTCTAGAGCTGTTTTTTCAAAATGTTCCATGTAGAAGTTTGCTATAACTGGGCTGAGAGGGCTCCCCTCCCTCTCAGCCATTAGCATTCCACACCCTGGGAAACTCTTACAGGATGACTCAGCTCAACCCCACCCCTCCTGAGTAGATACAAATGACCTGCCAACATCTTTTCCACACTGTGACACTGAGAGATCTCTGTCTTTTGGTGCTACACCTCTGAAGATGCCAGCCACAGCTGCTGGCAAAACGTCAGGAACTACAATGCCAAGACCACGGCAATACAGCCCGGAAAACCCACAACAACCACTGAATACTCTTCTTTTTTTGTTATAAATTGAATACACTTTGTTATACAGCTACATAAATCAGAATGGTTTTTCCATCCTAAACTTTTTTGAATCTCACTCTCTTTTGGTGATTCTATAAATCAATTTAATTGGATTTTTTCTTTTGATTTCTATTGCTAAAATATGTTGTTGTTTTCCTCTAGTGGACTTTTGGGGTACTCTTGTTGGGTTCTTCTGAGTGTTTGTTGCTAGGCAAACTTACCATCAGGTTTTAACGTAAGTGAGGTGTAGGTCTTGTTAAAATACACAAAGTAATTTTCAACTCAGAGACCAACAGCGTTTCCCCCTAAAGCAACTTCTGTAGGCATTAAGAAGGGCTCATGTCTTGTTGCTGCCAAGTAGATAAGTAGTCCCCATAATAAAAAAAATTAACTAGACTGCTCATTTTGTTCTTGATCTTTTGGCTTCAGTGAAGTCAGGCCAGGTAGTTTAAGAAAGTAGTGTTTGTAGCCATAGGTTTTAAGGAAGGAAGGAAGGAAGGAAGGAAGGAAGGAAGGAAGGAAGGAAGGAAGGAAGGAAGGAAGGAAGGAAGGAAGGAAGGAAGGAATGCCCACTCAGAGCAGTTTACAAAGTATGTCATTATTATCCCCACAACAATCACCCTGTGAGTTGAGTGGGACTGAGAGAGCTCTGAGAAGCTGTGATTGACTCAAGGTCACCCAGCTGGATTCAAGTGGAGGAGTGGGGAATCAAACCCAGTTCTCCAGATTAGAGTCCCACTCTCATAACCACTACACCAAACTGGCTCTCCTTGACCTCACCCTAGGTTCCCAGAGGATGCTGGAGGAACTAGACGAGAGGTTCACTACTGATTAATCTTCTCCAGTTTCCTCTGAGGCCAGCAACAGTTCTTTCAAAGAGAGGCAGGAAGAGAGACTGGGGGTAGAAGAAGAGATTTTATTTATTTATTTTATTGTATTTATATTCCGCCCTCCCCGCAAGCAGGCTCAGGGCGGATAACAGCATTAACAGATGGAGGGAGTCCCCCCCAGGGTGCTGCTATCTCAACTTCTTCACCCTTAGCCCTTGGCCATCTCTTTCTGCCCCTCTATACATGAGGTGCCTGCAGCTGCAGGGCAGCATGGGCCTTCCTACACCACCATCATCTGGATCCCCGCCTGTGTAGGGCCCAGATCAGTTGACCCGGCTCATCTCTCAAATTTTGTGGGTTAGTGCTGTGGGAGCTGCTATAGCATAGTGGTTAAGTGGTTGGAATGTGAATCAGCTCCCTGTTGGTTCGACTCCCACTACTGCCATGAGCTCTGCAGGTGACCTTGAGTAAGCCACTCCTCTCAGCCCAAGCTCCCCAGCTGTATTGTGGGGATAATAAAAACACTGACTTTGTTCACCGCTCTGAGTGGGCAGTAATCTGTCCAGAAAAGAGGTACATAAACACATGGATATGATTATTATTATTCTTCAACTACCGGACTCCAGAACCGCTTGAAGAAGCATCACCAGATAGCATTTCTACTGGGGGGGGGAGAGACACAGCCAGCAACAAGTCCGGAGGAGAGTCACCCTGAGAGACCAGCTCTGGTGCTCCCCCCCTCCTTGTCCCCTACAGGGAAGGGATGCCAAGCCTCCCTGAGAGAGGTGTTTGGTGGGGAGGCAGTATGCCAAGAGGGAGGATCCAGAGGGCAGGGGAAAGTGTCACTTGCCACACTGGTGAGCTGGTTGCTCTATCTGAAGGTATGGCTATATTAACACATAAGCATGTCTCTTTTCAGGTTGAAGAAGTAATAACAGACCCAAACAGTTGCTTTATTATTTTGGTAGTGAAAAGCTTTGACTCTGTTATGGTTATGATTAATATATATTGTCCAATTCTAGATTCACCAGATATGTTTCATCAATGTTGCAGTAAATAGGTAGATCTTAGATATAATTATTTCTTAGTGGGGGAAGATTTTAAAGAAATATTAAGTACAGCTTTAGATCGAAGTGCACCCCCACATAAAGAACGTTCATTAGTGAGATCTACACTTAAAGCCTATATGGTTGAACTAGATTTGATTGACCCTTGGCACATGTTACACCTAAAAGACAGATACTATACTTTTATTTCTTCTTTACATCATAATTGTTTTCGACTAGATTATTTCCTTTTCTCAGCTGTGCCGATGCCTCAGATTAAAGCATGCGATATAGATGTAATTGCTATTTCTGTTCATGCCCCCATTTCATTAGTTCTCCGTTTTCCAGATTGGGTTAGACCACCCAGTCTATGATGTCTTCTCTGTTGAATGATGAAACTTTTAAAAAGCAGATGACAGCTGAGCTTGCAGAGTATTTTATTTTATTAATATATTTATTTCATTTATAATACGCCTTTCTCATGGAGACTCAAGGCAGATTACACAGAGTGAGATTAGTACAGTCAATATAATGAACATTTCCATAAACAATGCCATAGAGTAAATAGATACAAGTTCACGAAGACATAGCATTAGCAGGAATCCAATACAACATAGTGGTAAAGTCTATGGTTCCTAACTCATTAGTGGATCATCTGAGATCCCCTCCCTACAATACAGCCCTCCATCTGAGTACAAAAGCCTTTTTAAATAATTCCATTTTGCATCGTTTGCGGAAAGCCAGGAGAGTGGGGACACTCCTGACCTCCTCAGACAGGCCATTCCACAGGATAGGGGCCACCACAGAAAAAGCCTGTGTACAGGCTGCTGTTGATTTTGCCTATGTGCAGAGTGACCCTGTTTGGATGAGCTAAGCTGCCATGGAGGAGCATAAGGGGAAGGCAGTCCTGTAGGTATGCTGGACCAAGGCCCTGAAGAGCTTTGTAAGTGATAATGAATACCTTGAACTGAGCACAGTAACTAATGTTATTGAATGGGAAGCTGGTAAAGCTTTCATCAGAAGGATTATTGCAGCTGTGCCTTACAAGAAGAAGCTTAGAGAAAGGGAAGGAACAAATATGAAAAATAAGTTGAAATATCTGTTAACTCAATTTGCTATCAATTTGCTAACTCAATTTGCAATCCAGATTTCTATTCAGAGTTGCAAAAGGTTAAATATGAGTTGAATAACATATCGTCAATGAAAGCAGAACGGGCTTTGACGTGCTTGCGCCAGTCATATTGGCAAAGGGGATAGATTGCAGGCAGATTATTGGTTCATTCTTTTAAGATAGGTAGGCAAGGATGTCACTATGGAATACATGGTGACCAAATGGTGACACAAACATCCAGGCAGTGACATTGCAAGTGCTCCTCAAGTACATTTACTGCGTGGCTCACAAACTTCATCTCATTGAAGGATGTATTGGCTCTGAGTCTACATCCTGAGGATCCCAGACTGGACACTGTGACTCAATTTCCAGTGTCCTATCATAAGATTCCTTTGCATCATGAGTCACTTCTTGCTTAGTGTGAAGGCTACCAATCTGCTGTACCAGGAGCAGGTCCTGACAGGTGTGCCACATCATCAGCACTCACTGCAACTCCACCCACACCATGCTTGAACATCTGGTAGAGCAGCAGGCTTTTGGAGAGCAACACTGTGAGAGGGGAGAGTCTGTTCACCCAAGATGATCTCCCAGATGGTGGAAGTCCATAAGCTCCTTAAAGACTTTAATGTGATGGTCTTGTTTTACGCAGAAACCCTACATCTAGTGATTCCTTTGATCCAAACACTTCAGAGGAAGGTAGCTTCCTTTCTGGAGCCAGCCACAGGGTGTGCAGATTTTGTCCCAGCAGTGCATGCACTTTTGAGAAGGCTGTGAGAGGGCACTGAACTTCCCACTGAACAGAAGGTGTACATGTTCAATCTTCTTTAAGAAGCTATTGGAAACTTATCTTCAACTCATCTTTAATTTTTTTTTCAGAATCTTGTCTTTATCTTTTGTGTGTGTGTGTGTGTGTATGACTTAGACTGCAATTGTAAGCAGGTTTACTCAGAGTTCCAAAACAGTCACTACAACTGAGGCACCCAGAAACAACAGCTACACCCAAGACCACATCCTCATCAGCAACAAGGTCATGAGTGCCCCCTGAGGTGACCCATGTTGGATGCCCTTCCCCATCACATGGGGCCTGGGCCCCCAGTCTTACAGTGAGGACCCTCAGGATGCCAGCACAAATACCTTCACATGAACAAATTAAAAGAATGGCATGACTGGCCATTATCAGAATGCCAACTAGCAGACGTCCCCCTATAACTAATTGAAGGAGAACTACCATGGGGGTCTGTGAGAGAGGGGGATGCTCTTCTGGAGTTAGATCACTGCCTGGCTACCCTATAGGTTGCCCAGGAGAAAGCCCTACCTGGGGAGTTCTTGGCAACCAGGACGGATGCCAGTTCTAACCCACGCTATTCCAACTCAACCAAGCCAGGTTGCCTGCACTCCCTGGAGACCGGAAACCCAGAAGCGATGGGAGGCTATGGCCAAAGAAGTTGAGGAGATGCTGCTCCTGGACATGATTGAATCCTCCTGAAGCACATGGTGTATCCCCATCATTCTGGTCTCCAAGCCCGACAGAAGCATCAGGTTCTGTGTCTATTATTGAGAGGTTAACAAAGCCACACAGTTTGACACTTACCCCATGCTCCATATCAACATGCAGATAGACTATTAGCCTCAAGGGCACCAGGGCAAGGACCAGGTTGATGCCCCTGGCATAAGAATAGAAGAATAGAATATTGGAAGCGCCTCTAGTTCAGCATTTTGTGGAAAGAACTCACGATGAGAGATGTTTTAAAGTTGCGGTCCTTGAGGTAACAGATCAAACTGTTCTTTTACGGAGGGAGGCTTTTTGGATTCATGAATTACAAACAGTTAAACCTTCAGGCTTGAATAATGAACTTTCTTTAAATTGTTTTTTGTAAAGGGTTTTCTGATAAATGAATCCACAATTGTTGTAACAAGGGTTTTACTTGAGAATTAGAAACGGTCCCTTTAAATGAAATGGTTGATTCTAAAGGATTCTAAAGAATTTGCATAAGAGATACCGATGGACAATAGGGAGGCTGCGCGAATCCACATGCAGCCACCGGTGTCCTCCCTCTCCAAGGGAAATTCAGAAAATACAAGAAAGCAACAGGTCTGTATGGGTAAAATGATGAGGAGTTTATTTTTTAATTTGCTGTATTGATAATACAATGGTTATGTATGAATATATGTATGTATTACAGCGGTATATAATGCCCCTGAGGAAGCAAATGAATGAAATCTGAGCTTATACAGCCGGCAGTTAGATTGGGCATTAACCATCATTTGGAATACTACCGCGGCGTAATATACTGGGAACCTTTCCGGAGAAGAGGAAAAGGAAAAATTTCGTTTGGGACACTGTTGCTTTAATTTGATACAGAAAAAACCACAAGGGAACAACACTTAATGAACTTTTTGAACTTTTTCATCCTGATTCTAATGGACTAAAATGAATAAGGTCACTCTTTATGAGTAATATGTAGCAATTGCACTTGATTAATTGACTTATAAATTTATAATTTGTATGCTCCTGTGAGTGTATTCTCTTTTGGATTTTGTCTATTTGGTACAGGAACAGCCATTTTTGTTTAATTTCCCTGTGGAGGCTGGCAAAGCCTGGGTAAAGTAGAGAACACTTGAAGCTATGTATGTGTGGAGAAAAATGTTGGTTGTAACCAGAGCCCTCCTGAGATATAAGATTAAGGTAAAGTAAGGCAGAGCTGGATGAAAAGTCAAAAGGCAAACAATTTTAAAGGTCTGAAAATAAACAAGCGAACCATTATGACATTGTTTATGTTATATTAGGTCGTGTCATGTCACATCACAAATCCTGAGATCAGAATTATTCTCCCAACAGTTATTAGCTGACTTGATTGTTATCCCTTATCCAGGTGTGTGTTTTTTTAATGCTAGGCAAAAGTAAACATCTGTGATGCCTGGCCCTTTAGCAGCAACTTTGCTGTCTGAAGATAATTAATCCATGCTGGATAGATTGGTTGGGGTGTTTAACAGCTGGATACAATTGCTAAATTGTAGGAAATATTAGTTGTGGGCGATCAGAAGTTTAGTGGTATTCCATTTCTGAAGTGTATATAACAACAATAACAACAACATTCAATTTATATACCACCCTTTAGGGTGCCCACTCAGAGCGGTTTAGAAAGTATGCCATTATTATCCCCACTAATATAGGAGTGAACAACACAACCAAGGGTTAAATTTACAATTCTCTACTTTATATTCTAAGAAACCATACAAAAGGTATCACCTACAAATAAGCTTATTAAAGTGACTTACTGCAAAATTGTAAAAGATTCTCTAACAGTATATTGAGAACATACACAAAGCTATAAACCATAAGGGTAAACAGCCAAGTGCAAAAGCGAACAATAAGTACACAGTGAATACAATGCATATACAAACATTCACAATAGATTAAATTATCAAGCATTCCAGACAGTCCAGACAGGTAACTGGAAGTGGCAATAATGTCCAAAATGATACGTTATATTCACTGGATTTTAACTTGTTGTCTTTGAGGTGGGTGGGGCTGAGAGAGCTCCAGAGAACTGTGACTAGCCCAAGGTCACCCAGCTGGCTTCAAGTGGAGGACTGGGGAATCAAACCGAGTTCTCCAGATTAGAGTCCTGCGCTCTTAACCACTACACCAAACTGGTGTATGAATTCAGAGGTAGCTTCCTGGAGGGAATTTTGCCTCATTTCACTTTTCTTCTTGTCATTAGAGTTTTGTACAGGCAGGGGTAGCTTTTGTTTAATCCATTCTGTAATCCTCCATCATTACTACAGCAATAACCATAATTCTCATGTTCTTGAGAGACTTCATTTGCAGAAGACAATCCATTGCCTGGGGCTCCAACCTTGTTGAGCTTGTGGATATTAGAAAAAATTTGAGAAGGGTCCATCACAACGTGATTGCTATGGGAGCTGAGATCAATTGCAAAATGTTGTGAGGTTTCAAGCCAAGGGGATGTCTCTTGGGCTGTTTTGAAGCTACACCTGCTCCCAAAAAGTGATGAAAAGCCAAGACAAGTCCTTTACTTTGGGGAAGAGATGGTTTGGAGAAGGAGGAAATGGGCACCAGGAAACATATTATCAGGCACCAGGGTACTCACAGGTGTCAGAATGATGATGACAGTACTGAGTCAGCTACTCTGAAGATTCTTTCTCTGATTGATAGCTGGAGTGTGCACCAGTGAAAGATAGAGAAGATGTTGTGTTATTTTGACATGTAGTCTCATGAGGTCCTCTCTCAATATTTCATAACATTGAATTATAATTAAAACATCAGTGGAATTAGTAATTGAATAACCTTTTACTCTTGTGTAATACCTCTAAAAATAACTTCCTATTAAGGAGTCAGATTTGCCTTTGCATATGGAAACAACATGACCAAATTAGAGAATTAGCAAACTTTTCCTTCCTGTCCTCCACAGACGGAAAAGCCATCCCATTGTTGGAACTGCTACTGCACTGAAGAAATGGCTCTTTGGGATCTAAGCTTCTGTCCTGTATCGTTCACCCCTGACATTTTTCTTTTTGACAAAATGCTTTCTGGGAGGCTGCAAATTTAATCACATGACCGGCACAGGAAGAACAAAGGGGTTTAGCTTGCTTATTTATTTATTTATTTATTTATTCAAAACATGTATTAATCACCTTTCTGCTTTGCAGGAACTTGAAGCAGCTTACAATATGCTCTTTTCTTCCCTTTATGCTCATGCTTTTCTTCTATCAGAATTGCCTTTTTTCATCGGCTGCTTTTTGCCCAACTAGTGAAAAGACGTAAAATTATCTTTCCCTTTATTTGGAAAAAAAAGATTAAAAGACAACTTTGAGTGTGCAAAAGTTGTGAAGGAAAGGGGTTCAAAACCCTCCATGCAATGAAGCTTCAAACTCCTTTATGCCTATGTTGTAAAGCATCACATGCTAGATACAAGCTGTACGTCATTTGACCCTGATGTCAGAGGTAAGGCTGTTACATGGTGGTGAGAGAAATGCATCCTACATGGAAATGATACACTATATGGATAGTAGATTCACTGAATCCCCCAAAGTAATATTATAAAATCAGCTCTGTCTAGGGTGGGTTGAGGTTTAGTTGAAGTTATGAGAAGGGGATTTAACCTTATTCTGCCTTACCACATCCTTGAACGAAATTGCCCTCCAAATTGCTGTTAGGCCCAAGAGTACAGGAACCTTTGGCTTTGGGTTCCCATGGAATGGGGGGGATGTGGGTTATAAATATCTAAATAAATCTATATACTACCTGCCTTGTCTCCCTATGGGGCTAACTGCAGCTCCCACCCCACCCCACCCCAAGTGTGTGCATGAGAAAGAGAGAGAGCCTGAATGAAAATAAAGTATCTAAGACCCTACTGATGGCTATACCCGTTGCATGCCCTTTTTAATATTTATCATATGTGCCTCTTCTCTCTTATCCTGTCTATATCCTGTGACTCATCAAGTTAAAAGCACCCAGCAGGAGCTCAAGAACCTGCTGCTTTTGCTTCCTACTTGCTATTGGGAAAATGAGAAGGAGGCAGAGTTGTCATTCACAAGCACCAGGAACGCGAGGACACGTGCCTAGTAGGCTGCATTTAGCTTGTGGAGACCAGGTCTATATGACAGTTACTGAATTTTAGGGCTATCTGGTGGGGATAGTCTTCTTGGCCCCTGCTGTGCCTATTGATGCAACGCTCTTTTGCTTTGATGGAAACTGACCACCACACACTAAAGAGAAAACTGAAGCATTGTCTCTCACTCTCGGGCGCTCTGTTGATAATTCTCCTGAAAGATTTACAGTGATTCAGTTCCGGGGAATAACAAATGCCTTTAAATCACGTCCTTTCCCCTCCCTCAATCTAACATCAATGAGATTTCTTGTCAGTCTCATTTACAGCTGACATAGATTTGCTGTACTCTAATTCTATATACACTAGCCAGTTTAAGAGGCATAATGCACACACTTTTGTGCTTGTTAGTTTTATTTTTTCAGATTTGGTGTAAAGAGACATAAAGCAACGGATCTATAAAAATGCCAATTATTGTGAGAAGTATGTCTAGTGTACTCCATGCCATAGGAGCACCCTCATATTTAGGAACATAAAAGTGCCTTCTCTTAACATTGCTGACTTTAAAAACAATTAATATATTGCCAAATGTTCCTTAGGGCTTGCCACTGTCAGGCCCTGCTGCAGTACAATAGGCTAGGCAAATGTGGTCTGTGGTCCACATGAAATGAGTTTTTAGCAGCTCAGGGATCAAAGTGTTCCATTTGATGTAGTCTTACCTATTGTGCAGCCTGTTTTCCTGTTAAAAGGCTTTCTTGCTGGTCTGTGGGTGGCCTGGTATCTAGAAGTTGTTAGGCTCAGACCTACTGTATGTGTGAGCCCTGGAAGCCACATCCATCTAATCTGGCCATTGAGATTTCTGTCCAGGGGTGGGATACACAGGGAAATTTCCAATTAGTCCACTCTACTGCCCTAGAAGGTTGCTGGCAGCCAGGAACAAGCAGAGTCAAGCTTAGGGGATCCGAGAGTGCTATAGCAGATCATCCAACCTGGCCCTCTATCCCCCACCACTACATGAGGATGGCTTTTCAGTGTTGTGCCAATTAGGGTTGTGCACCAAAACACACACGCACACACACACACACACACATCTGGATGATCTGGGTTTAAGTTTTTTTTTTTTTTTAATCAGAATTCCTGAAATCTGGGTCAGATTCTGATTCAGGTTAGAAAATCCTGGATTTAACAGGCCATTATTCCCTATGGTGGGAAATGTCCAGGGTGCTGGGAGGTGCTTTTTATGCAGTCTCCATTAAAATTTTAGGGAACCTGCTCCTGATGGTCCCCTAAAGACCTGCCAGATTTTAGGATGATTGGACCTTGGGCTTCAATTCTATGTGCCCCTGAACAAGTTTCCCCCAGCACTCTTCATTGTTTCCTATGGAAGAAACATTTCCAAGCCTTGCTTGGGATTTTCTGTCAAACCAGAGAATCCCAATGTCAAACCAGAGAATCCCTAAGGAGAATCCTTTTACTGAAGTGGGGGGGGGGATCTAAGTCAAGCCATGGAGTTTTAAAGGCAACTGGTAGCAGTAGCAGTTTGAAGGGACTCTTTTGGACCTTAGGCAGGGGGGAGGGGGAAAATGGGATAGGAATCCACTTTTCCCATTGCCTCCTTTCCTGCCCCACTAGCCTCACACTGCTTAGATTGGCTCAATTTGTGCTGCTGCCCTCTCATTTGCTGTCTGAAGCTGCCTGCAACAGCTGCCTGCAGCTGCCAGCTAAATAATCCAGCCCTGCACAGTCCATGTGCCTGGATCAGATCCAGGGTTCTTCAATGGGAACCGGAAAAGTGAGATTTAGCTGTATTGGCATAAATCCAGTTTATTTCCTGGTTCCTGGACCCAGATTGCACACCCCTAGTACCAATTTGTGACATCACTTCTGATGCAAAACTGGAAGTGATGTCATTGTATCAGCGTGATGCTGTAGGGTTCACTCAAAACTCTATGATTAAACCATAGAATTTTAGGAGATGATGATCATCCTGATGCAATGATGTCACTTCTCGTTTTGTGCCAGAACTGATGCCACCCATTAGCACATTGTCCGTGCCCCCCCCCCCAAATGTTCTGGAGTGGCAAACCAAGTCAAGTCCCAGTAACTCTGCCAGCACCTCAGAAGCCACTTGCTTGGACCCTTTGGTGGCAATGATGAGCAGTGTCAGCTCAGCAATTCCATCTTCCTGCATTGCTTGTGGTTTATAAGAGAAAGCAATGTGCAAGCCAACACTCATTGAGAGCACTGGTCACTAAGTGGACTTGCTGCTTTTGCTTCTAATTACAAAGGGACTGCTCAGCTTGGCTTGCTCCAGAGCCATTTTCACTTCTCAATCTTTACCTGTTTCCACCTATCCTGTTTTGTCCTTGAACCTCTTTCTTTGTCTTGATTACCCAATATATGTTGTTTACTTTATGTTGTTTACTTTGTTTACCTGACTCTGCCCCAGATGTCCTTCTGAGAGCTTTGGAGGCCACGTCTGGTTGGGTGAAGCAGAACAGACTGAAGTTGAACCCTGCAAAGATGGAGGTCTTGTACTTGGGCCGTGGGCTGTCGGATGCGGAGTTCCATCTCCCAGGCTTGGGGGGGGGGCTGCTGGTGCCCATCTCATCGGTTAGGAGTCTTGGCGTGATCTTGGATTCCACCCTGTCTATGGAGGTCCAAGTCACATCTGTTGCCCGGACTGCTTTTTCCATCTGCAGCAAGCCAGGCAACTTGCCCCCTATGTCTCAGCCCAAGACCTAACAACAGTGATCCATGCAATGGTCACCTCCAGGCTGGACTACTATAACTCATTCTATGCAGGGCTTCCCTTGGGTCTGACCCAGAAACTACAATGGGTCCAGAACGCTGCTGCTCATGTCCTGATGGGTGTTCCATACAGGACACATATTACACCAATTTTACAGCAGCTTCACTGGCTCCCTGTGGAATTCCGGATCCATTTCAAGGTGTTGGTTTTAATCTTTAAAGCCCTAAATAGACTGGGACCAGCATACCTGAGGGACCATCTCTCCCCATAAGTGCCCCAGAGAGTGCTTCATTCAGCAGAAAAGAATTTACTAGTGATCCCTAGCCCTAGGGAGGCTCATTTGGCCTGGACCAGGGCCAGGGCCTTTTCGGTCCTAGCCCCAACCTGGTGGAACTCTCTGTCTGAAGACACCTGAGTCCACAGATATCTTGTATCATTTCAGTGGGCCTGCAAGATGGAGATGTTCTGCCAGGCATATGGTTGAGGCCAGCATCAGGGACATCATTGAGCCTCCCACCAGTCCCCAATATTCTATTACATCTTGTCTGTCTGTATCCCTCCTCTTTGTATGCTGGGGGCAGGAATGTCTGAGATTTTTGTGTATATATGATTTCAATTGCTGAATTTTATTGTAAAATCTGCTATTTAATTGTATTTTATGGTGTATCCCACCCTGAGCCCACTTACGGGGAGGGTAGGTTAAACACCGAATAAACTAAACTAAACTAAACTAAACTAAACTAAACTAAACTAAACTAAACTAAACTAAACTAAACTAAACTAAACTAAACTAAACTAAACTAAACTACTTTATGTTGTTTATAACCTGATTATGACTAAAGGCACAATTATCTTCATTAACAAAAACTTGCCCCAAAAGTCGGTTCTGATTTTGCACATTATCCACTTATTTAGAAAGGTGAATGAACGCTTGCATTGAGTAGTGCAAAATCCTTCTTTCTATACCTTATCCCCAGAAGTAAACTGGCCAGTTTTATGAAAGAAGAAATCCCTCTGTCATCTAAACAGTGCACAACATGCAAGGCTACAGTGTGTACTGATGCAGACAGGAAGGAACATATTGCACTGGAAAAAAATATCCAAGGATTAAAGCACAAGTTTAATGGTTGAGGCATGGCTTGAGTTGTGCCATTTGTGAATGCTAAAATTACTCTAAAATAGTTCTAGGAGTGTAATTGATGTTCAGGTTTGTGGAGGTTTAAATGTATACCTATTTCTCATTGATATGAAGAATTCTTGAGTAAAGAATTTCTCAGATTACAGTTCCCAAAGGTGAGCTGGTCCAAATTAAGTTCAGAATTAAGAGATTCCTATTGCCTTTTGTTTCGAAGTGCAGTCTCTGTTTATTCTAGTGTTCCTATCACTGCCGCCTCCAAAAATTAACTCCAAGTTTCATTTGTGTGTGTGTGCTCATCCATGACCATGACATATTGGAATACAAGCGGAAGAGTGTGAAATCAACCCTGTAATTCTGTCATGGCAGATTCCGACTCTCCTGCCACTGAAAGTTTCCCTGGGACCAACAACTAGCTAGCGGCAACTTCCTAACATCCTTCTGGGAGATTCATCTTTCAAAGGTGTCAAAGAAATGGGAATACAGTGAGTTCCTGCAAATTAATAACAATGGAGAAGTAGCACTCGTGATGCTCTGAGAAACCCTTAAACCAGTCCTCGGGGGCAGAATAATTGTCTTCACTTTAGACAAGAAAAAGAAACGGTCAGAGGAAGCCGAATTCCCCAAAGATCTTTTTTGCAGACATTGGAAGCAAAGTGCGGAAAGGCTGAAACAGAAGAAGTTGTTCAAATGTTCAGAACACAACAGGACAGAATTAATTCACACATTAAATGAAAATCTTAACCACTACTCTAGACCAAGCAAAACAAAACTATTATAAACATGCACTTAAAGCAAATAACTGTTTGCTTTCCAGCTGAGAAAGTAGCAATTCAGCAGAGCAATAGTCCATATTCCTGAACCATTCCTGAATACAGTAAACAGGAAAGCATATTTTGCAGGCTTTGCTGCTGTAGGCCCCATTCTCATCATGGTGAAATAGTCATAGAAACTACCCAATATACTACGGATCTTTTTGCCATTATCGAAATTAACTAACTGTATCAGCAACTAGATAAGAATTGAATTAATCCTACAGAGAGGAAAAGAGTTAAATTATACTAGGGTGGTTCCAAGCAGTCTTCTTCAAGCTTAAGGAGAATTCCTCCAACTTATCTGGTTCTTCCTCCAATGGAAGAACTGTTTAAGTTGGAAGAAGTTTCCTTAGATTCGAGCCACATCAAACATGAGCCACAAAGGGTGGGGGGGGGGCATGGTGTCGGCACTTAAAAGTAAGCAATGTCTCTCCCTGACCCCAAAACCACAAATAAAATTGTCATATCATTCAAAATCAATCAAAAACTATCAGGATATGGGAAAACAAGACACGAACAGCAAAAAACCGAACTTAACACAAGTCCAGAAACTACAGGATTTTTTCCCTCAGCCTCAGAAGCCAGTACTTCAGAAAGACAGCAGAAAAGACACACTTAAAATGGCTGCTGAGGAAAGCCGAGTGAGTTTGCCACTGACTCCCCCCACCCCAATCCTGCTCTAACAGCTGTATTGGCCTCCATGGAGCAAAAAATTCTTGAAAAAAAGGTCCCTACCTATTAAACCACTAACAGATCAATTTGCAGATTTTAAAATAAGCATAAACGATAACGACACACAAAGCAGATGGTGCCTTAGAAAGGAGTGAGACAATACAGGAAGACGTCGGGGAACGTCAAAGGGATAAAATAGTAAAGAGTCCAGCAGAACCTCTAAGACTAACCAACTTCATTGTACCAACTTTATTGTAGCTTATGCTTGCTGTAGTTTATGTTGGTTGTTGTAATTTAATAAAGCAGCCCATTTTAGAATCCAAATATTGTGTCTGCCTTTCATTCCGACTGGGAGGGCAAACATGGCTAACTCCTCTGGATTAAAGGAATAAGAGGCAAATCTGACATAATGATCAGATACGAGAAATAACAATTGCATCCAACAATTAAAAGTCAGTATCTTTTGCTGACTTCATGTTACTTTACATCAAAAATCCAGTAAACTCTCTTTCCCAACTTCATGAAATGCTCTCAACATTTGGACATATATCAGGACTGAAACTTAATCAAACCAAATCTGGATTACTTCCTATTAATCTATCACCAGAAAGAGGAAAATTAATTTGGCAAAAAATTAAATTTCAGTGGACTGACAATAATCTACATTATTTAGGAATGTTGATCTCATACACCTTAAACAACTTGATTAAGGTCAATCATATTTCAAAATTCAAGTAAACAAAGTAAGATTTATTCAAATGGAATTGACAACAACTATCTTGGTATGAGCGTTATGATCTCATCAAGTCCTTTGTACTCCCAAAATTAATCTTCCTGTTTTGAACTTTACCCATTTGAATTATCTGCAACCTTATTGAAAAATAGGCAGACTACCATCAATAATTTCCTATGACAACATAAACGTCCACAGATTGCAAAATACATGTAGAGGCTTCAGCTATCCAGATGTTGATATTTATGCCAAATCAATGAAAATAACAAATATAGTGCTGATGCTGAAAATGGGTGACAGTCTGGATTGGATCAAAACACTACAGCCGCTCCATCAACCTCAATCCATAAAAGAGCCGATCTGGAGTAAAGCAAATTTATGTCCCCTGACAATCAATCAAAATACTATCCTGGCGTCCGCACTTAAAGTGTGGATATTCATAGAAGCATATTAGTGCTGGAAATATCCTGATTTTCCACATTCACAGCTGAAGTTTGGTTTCCACCCAATCAGGAAACAGCCTCGAGAGAACTCTGGAATCATCAGAATGTCAGGCATTTGATAGATATTGTTACTGATAAAGGGATTCTTGAAAAATCAAAACTAGAAAGGAAAATACAAAAAAAAAAAAGATCCCGTGGTACTCTTATCTACAGCTCAAACACATGACCACACAGATTAAAACAACTGACATACTGGCCAAACCTAAATCAGAATTTGAGCAAATCTTAGATAATCAAATACCAGTTCGTAAAAGCTTAATTTAAAAAATGTACAATGCAATCCTCCTTCCCTGTAATAATAAAGTTCCAACGTGCCAAGTTAAATGGCAGCAGGAGTGCACAAATCTGAACTCAAATGATCAATGGAAGTCTATATGGACCTCAAATCTCAGTTCGCCTGTGGTTAACACCAAGCTACAAACCTACAAAATAATACATCATTGGTACTGCACACCTAAGAAATTGTCCACAATATCTTCAGCAAAATATGCTCTGTGTTGGAAAGGATGTGGAGAAATGGGCACCTATGCCCACTGCTGGTGGGAGTGCAAATACATTGAAAAATTCTGAAAAGAAATCTTGGAACAAATAACCCATATAACTGGTTACACGCTCACAATAAGCTCTGAAATGGTCTTTCTGGACCAATGGCAGATCTCAACTACACCACATATTAGGTGCGATCTCATAAGGATCTCTTGGTGGCAGTGAAAATTACAACAGCTTCAAAGCTCCCCTTCATTTAACATATAGCCCAGAACGACATACAACCAAAAATCCAGTGTACCAAACTACGATGTTATGAAAATTTCAAATCTATGAAGACTCATGGCTATTCATCCTTAGTCAGACCTCACACAACAACAAATGACATGCGCAAACAACTTATTCAATGAAAGGGAGCTTCAAAGCTCCCCTTCATTGAACATATAGCCCAGAACAGCATACAACCAAAAATCTAGTGTACCAAACTACGATGTTATGAAAATTTCAAATCTATGAAGACTCATGGCTATTCATCCTTAGTCGGACCTCGCACAACAAATGACATGCGCAAACAACTTATTCAATGAAAGGGAGCTTCAAAGCTCCCCTTCATTGAACATATAGCCCAGAACAACATACAACCAAAAAATCCAGTGTACCAAACAACAGTGTTATGAAAATTTCAAATCTATGAACACTCATGAATATTCATCCTTAGTCGGATCTCGCACAACAACAAATGACATGTGCAATTCGGTTTCGTTTTCGCGGCCATGTCGGACGCTCCTCTCAGCAGGTCTGAGAGGAAGCGGCCGAGCAGCCTGACCGGGCGGCTGATCTGCAAAGGTTAGCCCTCAGGACTCCCAGGGAGGGAGTCTGGGTCCGGGACGCGGTGGGAAGAGCCCCCTGGAAATCGAGCAGGGGGTAAATTGCCCGTTTGTCCCCATGGAGGCCAGCAGATGTGCCCGGCACCTTGTGTGCTGCCGGGCCACGGAAAACATTCAATAAATATTTAACAGTTCATTCTCATGCAACTATATACACATCACTTATTATACAAAACATTGAACTCTACAATCACAATAGGTACTGCATCGACAAATTTTGCCAGGTACAACTGAAAATCCTGAAGATACGACAGTTCTTTTAAATATATTTCTTCAATCCTGAAGATACGACAGTTCTTTTAAATATATTTCTTCAATTTCTCAATTAACACTCCTTCAGTGTGTCATCCTCTCCATTCAGATGAAAATGGATGTGCAGGTAAGGAACACTCACGCTCAATCTGGGGCCGGCTACAAACATGTGATTGTAGAGTTCAATGTTTTGTATAATAAGTGATGTGTATATAGTTGCATGAGAATGAACTGTTAAATATTTATTGAATGGTTATAGTAGCACTTGCACTTGCACTTTAAAGAATTTTTCACTTGACTTAGTATTTGGCGTGGACCATAAGTTCTGTCAGTTACCCGTGGGGTTTCTCCCTCCCTGTGTATCTTTTGAAGTGATTATGGGTACAGCCATTGTTACCAGTATTGGGCCACGGAAAACGGCAAAGAACAGGACTAGGCGGAAGCCTGTAAGTAAGCGAATCCCTTCTGTTATTACAAGCGCATGTGAAGGAGTGGTGGGATCTGAAGTTAAGAAGACTCGGATTTCTTCCCCCTCGCTGAGTTTCGGAAGGTTGGCGATCCCCCCCCCCCGTTAAAATGGCAGCGAAAAAGCAGAGTCCTGCCTTGGGCAAGTCAGTTTCGGCTGCCCTGCAGGGAAGAGGGGAGTCGCTCGAGGATTTGGTGAAAAGGTCGGTTATCAAAGCCATAAAACCCTTTGTTGACAAGTTGAATGAAACAGATCAAAGGGTGGGCTTAATTGAGAGCGATGTGAAAGCCATCAAGGAAGTAGCGGGGGGGGGGCAGAGAAGTCTGCTCGGGAAAATGCGTCACTCATGAGAGCAACGAACAAGGAGCTAAAGTTGGTGGAAAACCAGCTGATTGGGCTGCAAGTGGAGCGAACACAGACCATTTTGTGTCTCCAGAATGTTAAAGAGGAGGAAAACGAGGATCTAAGGGATCTTGCCTCGGAACTATTGGCGACACCCGTGAGGGCAACTAAAGAAGAAGTAAAAAGCGCCATTTTGGAAGTCCGTCGGGCTTCTTCAAAATATGCAATGAAGCGGCAGCTGCCTCGCGAGATTTTTATTGAGTTTTCATCTAGGAGGGTCCGGGACACTATCCTATATAACTCATATAATGCAAACTTGGACTTTCTGGGAAATAAAGTCAAGATACTGAAGGACGTTCCATTTTTAGTTTGGAAAAGAAGATTTAAGTACAAAAGGCTGGCAGCTCTCTTGAGGGAATGTGGCATAAAGTACAAATGGCTATTTCCGGAAGGAATTTGGTTCAGTTATAAAGATCAAGCTTACAAGATAAATTCGGAAGATCAGCTAAGGGATTTTGTGGACAAAAATCAAGAATTTGGGCAAGACACCAAGCAAAAAGAAGAAGATCCGAAGCCTGAAGGGAGGGGGGAGGCAACGAGCGCTGTGGCTGTAGCTGCTCAGAGAGAACTGCGTCCGAGGCCCGGGGGGGGGGGGGAGATTTAATTTGAACTGTAATTTGTATTTTGTAAGATCAACCATTCCATCATTACTTTATTAAGGTTTAATTTTTAATTATGGCAGTATGAAGGGAAAGCATTGAAGTGTAGTGTTTATTGTTTGTATGTTGCCTTCCCCTTTTTTCCACCCCCCCTTCCCTTTCTCTTTTTCTCCCTTTTTCCCTCCCCTTGTACTATCGTAGTTTTTTGTAGTTCATTGTTTTAGATGTTAAAAATAAAAAATATATTAAAAAAAAACAACAACAAATGACATGTGCAAACAACTTATTCAATAGTTTGGTCCATCATGATGCATCTTATCCTCCTAAACAATAGATAACAAAATAAAGCTTTCAATCTCATGTAACATTGAAAGAATCGATGCAGATAACCCGAGTTATTGAATCAACAGACAAATAACAGGAATGTCAATATTGTACCTTTCAGCAACTGGTTTTATTATTATTTTTAATGTTATTGTTGTTTATCTTTAATGTTATCATTGTTTATAAGAAGTTACAATCAATTTTAATAAATGATTAATTTTAAAAACAAACAAACAAACATGAGCCACAAGGAAAACTGTGGTATAAACCAACCAACAAACTTTGCTCAACAGAATGATAAGATAATGGTGGAACTGCCCCATCATATGGGCAAACTTTCCAACAGGAACATACTGTTTACCTTTAAGTGGTTTTTGATTGTACAGTATCCAGTTCTTCCATAATCCTAGCTGTTTGCCAGGGCTTATCTTCTTGAACTGTTAAGGGAGTTGGAGAGAGAACCTTTTCTGAATTGCATTCTAAGTCATATATTTCTTAGTGGATTAGTTACCCAAATTCTCAAAAATCATGTGTGGATAAATATCTTTACACTTTATAATATTGCAATTCTGCCCACGGGAGAGACCCAAAGTCCTCCACACAGGAAATTTTAAGGTCAAAACAAGTTTTTTTTATGCTGCAGTCCAGTTCCGATAGTTCTGTCTAATAGCTGAGCCTGTACCCATCTGTTCCATGCACAGAAAATTCCAGCCACTGATCTGCAGACCAGCTCCTCTATACGGCTCCTGTGGCCCCAGGAAGACCTTTCTGGAAGTTAGCAAGGGCTTCTGGATCACAGAGAGATGCAAGAAAACTGTGTGCCTTTTGTGCAACATACTCAACATGGCCCTCTATATTGCCACATTTAAAAATCATTTTATATTTAAGTCTCAGTCATGTTAGTCTGTAACAATGCAACAAAATTCAAGTGGAGTACAACCTTAAAAACCAAAACAATTTCCCACAGTATGAGCTTCTGTGAGTCAATGCTCACTGTGTCAGATATTCTACAAATAATTTTCACCTCGAATTCATAAGAAGCCTAACTCAAGGAGCAGTCAAAAAACGAATACTTCCTTTACTAGGGAGGCTACTGAATTTCATGTGTGTGCTGGTTTGATCTGAACATCCCTCTTTCAATTTTGCTTTTCTCTTGTACAAATAAAACTTACAATTCTATTTCATGTAATTTGCTATTCTCTTATGTTGAACTTTTCCAAGTAAAATATAGCCTTTTTTCAATATGATTTGTCTTCCAATAAATCAACAATATCAATTATATGTACATTATGCACATAAATGATGTATGTCGTATGTATAAAGTATACATTGAGTACAAATGTATATAAAAGAAACACATCCATTATATCAGCAACTAAAATGGGTGCACAAAACTAATTACATTGACAAAATATGGAAACAGAAAAAGAAAGTGGTGCATATTTGTCCAGATGTAGAAAAGAGTTTCCTAATATAGAAAAGTTACTAATAAAAATAATGTAATTCTATGTGTATCTTTCTTATTTAACTCATTAATAAGTAATAATACATTTTCAGCACTTGGTGAGATTCTATACATAAAAAGCTTTGAAGAAGCCAGTAAATTATCAAAGAAAAAGTAACACTTTGGAAAGCAGAATATAAATTTACAGCAGCCTCAGAAGCCAACAGATTGAGAGTGAGTGATCTTAAATGGAAAAAAAAACCAGAATAAATTCAGGCATATAAAAAAGAATAATAAAATAGCATTCTAATTAACATGAATATTTTAGTAACAGGTGTTAAATGCAATTGGACATAAAATTCCAATCATTTTTGTTTGTTGTATTTTTATGTATATCCCAGAAAGAAAGACTATTGTGATAGATGCCTAAATATTCATCTGGTTGGCTGAACCTTTAACCAGACAAATTTTCAATTCAAGTTATCCATTCTGAGAGATAATGGCTTATATTATACTACTCAATTAGGCCATATCTGAAACCCAGCTCAGTAGAAGTGGTCTTAATACTGGAGGTAGTCTTATTAGGACATAGAAAATCTTCAGGCTAAATAAGTGGTGGAGAGCCAAACTGGCAATAAAATTGATATTCACTGCAGACATACCATTACCAACATGTCTGCCACACCATTTAAAGATTTAGCTGAGGAGGTGTATCTTTTTTGAAGAAAAACATTTTTAATGAATCGTCTGAAAAATAATGACAGCATATCTAAATCAGAAAAACATCGGATGTGTGATTTTGGCTATGATATGTGCTATAACAGTTAGAATTAGACACACATATGTTCTTACAAATGAGAATTTTAATAACTTGGTATTGTCTTCAGGAGCTAAAACTTCTGTGGATTTAGGATCTGAATATCATTATTGCTGCTGCTGTTGTTAATCTGCCTTTCTCGCTGAGATCCAAGGCAGATCACACAGTCCAAATGAAATACAATATAACAACAACAACATTCAATTTATTGACCGCCCTTCAGGACAACTTAATGCCCACTCAGAGTGGTTTACAAAGTATGTCATTATTATCCCCACAACAAAACACCCTGTGAGGTGGGTGGGGCTGAGAGAGCTCCAGAGAACTGTGACTAGCCCAAGGTCACCCAGCTGGCTTCAAGTGGAGGAGTGGGGAATCAAACCCTGCTCTCCAGATTAGAGTCCTTCCACTCTTAACCACTACACCAAACTGGCTCTCTAAACTTTTTTTACTGTTACCAAAATAATTGTATAAAATAATAATATAATCAACAGCTAAGACATTCACTGAGTAAAGTACAATGATGAACAACAGTTAGGGCATTCAGAGACGCTACAGCTCCCCAACTCACTGGGGGGCTGGCTTGTGGAGCCACAGGGCAAGGGTGAGGGTGAGTGGCAGAGGGTCCCATGGCGGTGGCTCAACCCAGGTGGCTCCCTCTGGCCCCATGTGACTACGCTGAAGCCAATAGGTTTGAAATACCCAGCCAGCCAATCAGAACTGGCCGGGTGAGGTGGCATGCCTGGGCAGGTGGAACTAGGAAGCCTAGTTTCCCCTTAGGTCTGCTCTGTGCATCCATAAGGTGCAGCACCCGGAGCCCCCACATGACTCGCTGTGGCCGGCAATCCTACTTGGTCTGCCCTTTCTCCCTAATGATTCAGATGTTTCTGTTTACTTTATCATGTGCAGTCTTCTTCAGGGTGTTTCATGGGCTGTCAGCTTCTCATCACATCTTTGGGGTGGTTAGGCATTGGGCATGGATTCATTTGGGAGTGGAACACAGCCTGCACACTCTGTTTCCCCATAGCAAGGGTCCCCTTATGGGATCTTGGGGCCAATATAGGGCAGTGACAAGCCCAGTTCAGAGGCTTTTTGGCACATGCTCGCACCCAGGTGCCAGGGGAACCATGCAGAGGCATGTACCCAGGTGGGTTCCACTTGCTGTCATCCCACAATGCCCCCTCTCAGCTGCTGGTATGGAGGGGCAAGGGGGTCATTGGCTGGCGGGCGGGTCAGCCGATCTGGAATCCATGACCCATGCAGCACCAAGGTTCTGATAAGCTATAAGCAATAAAAGTTGTAGCCTTTTTACTGGTCTACTTTGATCTACTTTGAGCCTTTTTCTGGTCTACTTTGATCTGTTCTCCACCCTTGCCCTTTCAATTCAAGCTGGCACCACAAACAGATACAATAGGCTACGGCTGTAGAAAAAAAATTAAAACAAGCATAAAGCTTAGCACAGAGATGAAATCTATCTGAAACAAAGCATAACTAATTTACATAGCATGTTTGGCAGCATGGAAACTCTCTAGCCCTTACTAAGGCATCTCTCCGAGCTTGAAATACCCAGCCAGCCAATCAGAACTGGCCGGGTGAGGTGGCATGCCTGGGCAGGTGGAACTAGGAAGCCTAGTTTACAGCCCTGTAATCTGGGCAGAACGCCCTCCTTAATAATTCTGTTTTTCATAGTTTGCAGAAAGCCAGGAGCTTTCCTGACCTCCTCGGGCAGGCTATTCCATAAGGTGGGGGCTACCTCAGAGAAAACACATGTACGGGCAGCTCTTGATTTTGTCAGCTGCAAGGTGGTATCTGCAGAAGGCCCTGTCCAGAACAGTGAAGCTACTGGAACATAGAGGGAGATGCAAATGCACAGATACATATACATGTCAGAAGGAAATTCTGTCCTGAGGTGGGGTCCATTGTGGAGGTGATCAGACTCCCTAAGGAACCAACCTGTTACTTACACCAAGGTTTGTTTGAGGTCAAGGTGCCAGCAGGAGGAGAAGAAAAAGGTAAGATACCATCATTCCTTAAGGTAGCTATATTTTTATTGAATAAATAAAACAATTTCAGCAAGTTTGCATTATATTTACCCAAAATGAAGCTTGGCCAAGCTGATGAGGTATTACTGACCAGTTGGGAGAAATCTAGCAAAGGAAATTACTGCCGCAGTCTCTTAGAAATCAACCTGACCTGGATAGCCCAGGTGAGCCTGATCTTGTTAGATTGCAGAAGCTAAGCAGGGTCAGCCTTGGTTAGTAAATGGATGAGAGACCTCCAATGAAGACTGGGGTTGTAGAAGCAGGCAATGGCAAATCACCGCAGTTAGTCTCTTGCCATGAAAACCCCACAAGGGGTCACCATAAGTCAGCTATGACTTGAGGGCACTCTCATACTCCTCTTAGAAATCACCTTTTATCCTCTCTTTCTGCTTTGAGATCTTAATTGAGTGTGGTTTCCATGGCACCCATGCCTACATGGGCATTCCTGATTGGACATCACCATTTACGTATATTCTTATCATGCTTGGATATTTTTACCAGCACAATTTCCCAACAATGACTTGGGTCATAATGAGTTCTAGGACTCAGAAATTATCTAACTTTCTTCTTTTCATCTTTGATATTTTTACATCCACAATCTTTATGCTCCTCAACACCTTTTAAGGGCCTGAACTTTTGGATGGATGTCCAACCTACCAAATTATTTTTCCTGAACTCCATGGTCCAACAGTATTCCTATAACCATGGTTATGCTTAGTTCTTAATACATATACAATTGCTTATTAATGAGAGTGAGAGAGCGTGCATATGTGTTCCCCTTAGTCCAATTCCAGTCACCCAGCAAATAAGCTATTCCCGACTTCGACTAGGATACAGGAAATCTGTTGTTGACCAGCTGGCTTCCACTGCTGTTGAAATCAAGATAGTGTTTTTTTGAAACTCAAAGGAGAATTTAGTCCAAACAAAGGTCAAACAAAATGAGGACGTCAATGTGCTGACCCTCAAGCTTATAAGAAAGCAGGGCTGCCTGGGAGGGGTGGGGGGGGTGTCACCATCAGGCCTGTCATAAATATATTCTTAATTTTTTTAATGACATAATAAACCTCTTGCTTAGGTTGACAGTGTCAGAATAAACAAATCATAGAATGATAGAGTTGGAAGGGGTCTTACAGACCAACCCCCTGCCCAATGCAACCTAAAGCATTCCGAACAAGTATTCAACCAGCCACTCCTTGAAGACTGACAATGAGGGGGAACCTACAACATCCCTAGGCAGCTGATCCCACTATTGGCTTACTCTTAATGTGAAGTTTCTCCTAATGCCCAGCTGGTACCATCCCTCCTGTAGTGTAAACCCTTTGTTTTGAATCCTATCCTATGCTGCCAACAGCAACAGCTCCCTTCTTTCCCCTAAATACTTAAAGAGACCAATCATCTCTCCCCTCAACCTCTTCTTCTCCAAACTGAACATTCCCAGGTTTCTTAGTATTTCATCGTAGGGCTTGGTCTCTAGGCCCTTCTTCATTCTAGTTGAAGGCAATGTTTAAGTCTTCTGGGGTACTTATGTTTGTGACTTCTGTATGTAAGCATTTCGACCCTACCTCCGTGCAGCTGCAGCTGCTCAAGGAGGGGGTCGGCATTTGCTCTTCCGCAGGGAGGGAGAGCAGAGCTTTCCCGGGCATCCGGGGCTTTGCAGAGTGGGCGGAGCCAGGAGCCGTTTTAGGCGGCTCTGCCCACTCTGTAGCAGTCGCTTCCAGAAGCTCGGAGGGAACGGACGTGTCCCTCTGCGAGTGGGAGCGGCTGCGCAGGGCCTTGCCGGGTGGCTGCGGGGCTTCCCGGAGACGGAGGAGAGCGGCTGCAGCGTTGTGCAGCGCGGAAGGCGGCGGCGCGGCGATCCGCTCGTTGCGGGTCCAGCGCTAAAGGACGTGGCGTCGGGCTTCAAGGAGGGCGGTGGCGAGTAACAGCGTGCCTAGAGCAGGAGGCCTCCTTAAGCCAGCTGGTGCTGACGGGGTCCCTCCTAAGCCGGGCATCGGCCAGCCTTCTCTGGGGTCTTGGGTTGCTCTGTCGGCTCTGGGTGGGGAGGCTGACTGGGTTTCCTTGCTTAAAGGGCCAGGGGCTTTAGCGGGGGGGCTTGAGTTGGGTGTGGGTGCAGCCCCCCTCCACCCTCCCATCATTGCATATTAGCTGGCCCGGGGGGAGTGGTGCCCACCCCTCCCCCCCACCCCTCCATTCCCAGTGGAGGAACTATTAGGGCTCGCTGGCCTTTGGGGGTGCTTTTTCGCAGTGCTGTCTGGGATAAGGGAGACAGAAGGCGAAAAGGGGAGGTTTTTTCCAACCTCCAGTCAGGAGGTTGATTGGCGGGCGGCCATTTTGGGCGAGAGGGTGGTTAATTTGTGGCGGCCATTTTGGGTGCTGTTAGGCCCTATTGAGGAACTATGCCTTACAAGAAAGGGGGTGGCCCTTCTAAGGGCAAGGGGCCTGCTCCTAGGGCTCCAGCCAAACGGCCTGTCTCTGGGGGCTTATCCTCTGATGAAGATACTGAGGTTGTGAGCCAACAGGATATTTTAAGAAGGCTGGCTGCTTTAGAGCAAGGTAAGGGTATTGCTGCCAGGCCTGCGGCGGGTAATGAACGTTCCAGGCCAGTTAGGGGGGCATCTAGGGATGCTGTAAATAGACAAATTTTGAGACGTCTTTCTGTCCTGGAGGGCTCTGCAGGAGCAGTGGCTGGTGAGTCCAGTGGAACCAGGGTGTCAGCGGCTCAAAGCAGTGAACCGGAGCAGCAGTTGGTGGACCTGGAGCGTTAGGAGGCAGTGGATCCTGAGCCGGTGGCATTGGCAGTCGAGCCTACGGATAGTGCCGGTAAGGATGCCACACAACACAACACTTTCCCTTGGCCTTGGGGGCCTTGGGGTCATATTGAGGCTCGGGGGTCCCAGATGCCTGGTGCTGGTGGCTACCCACAGTTGCCTGTGCCTTGGGCATTGGGGTCTCAGGGCCAATGGTTTGGAGCTGGGTCAGGGGTAGCAGGTTCCCAGAAGGGAGCTCCTTCTCATTCGGCTTGGGGCGGAACGGATGCTATGTGGGGGCAGCCTCAAACGGGTAGTTGGCCTGGTATCCAGGGCGCCCCCTGGGGTTTCTATCCTTATTCCCCTCTAGCTTATGGTAACGTCCCCTTCAATGCTCTTCCATTTGGTGACACTGCGCTGCCACTGGGGGATCATTTAACGCAAGCTACGCGTGATAAGATCGTCAGGGGCGAGTACGTTGACGTCTTTTCCCTTCTTTTCCGGGAGTTGGAAAAGAAGGACAAAGACGATTTAGATGATAGGGATAAGGAGAGACTCAAGAGGAGGCGTGTGGATAGGAATTGGCACAATTGGCTTCCGGGTTTCTTAATTTATGCTGGGGTACTGGTGAGGGCTCAGCCTCATCGGGCGGCTGCCCTCTTTCAATATTTAGACATCATTTACAAGGGTTATACTGGCTTCTCAGGTGCTGCTTGGATGCAGTACGATGAGGAGTTCAGGATGAGGGCTGCTTTTAACCCCAGCATTCCATGGGATAGGGTTCACCAGCAACTCTGGTTGTCGGTGATGACTCCATCTAAGCCAAATGTGGGTGACCGCTCGGACAGTGGTCACGTTGTACAGCGGTCAGCTTCTTCCTCTGCATCCCACACCCGCTCTGTTGCGGGGCAGCCGGTTCAACCCCGGCTGTTATGTTGGGAGTTTGCCTTCAAGGGGGCATGTTCTCGTAAGCCTTGCCGGTTTAGGCATGAATGCCCCTCCTGTGCGGGTTCCCACTCTTACAATTCCTGCACCAAAGCACGACAAGGTGGTGCCAGCCGCGGTTTTGGGGGCGGCGGAGCCGGCAAACAGCAGGCTCCTGGAAAAGGGACCCAGCCCAATAAAGCTGAAGGTCCTTAAGAGGCTTTTGCAGGCTTACCCGCGCAGGCAGGATGCTTGGTTCTTGTTGCAGGGTTTTTCTATAGGTTTTAGGATTACAGTTCAAGGGGATCGTTCGGCTTATATGTGTTCTAATTTGCGTTCCATGGTGGGTATGGAGGACATAGTGAGGAATAAGATAGCCAAAGAGTGTGCAGAGGGCCGAGTTTTGGGCCCCTTCGACACCCCCCCGGTTCCCAATTTGAGGGTTTCCCCTTTAGGTGTAGTGCCTAAGAAGGCGGCGGGGGAGTTCCGCCTGATTCATCATCTTTCTTTCCCCAGAGGTGAGTCTGTGAATGACGCTATTCCTGAGCATCTTTGCTCGGTTCGCTATACGTCGTTTGATCAGGCGGTAAAGGTTGTGCGCCGCTGTGGTTTGGGGACGGAGTTGGCAAAATGCGACATCAAGTCTGCCTTTCGCCTTCTCCCAGTACATCCTGATGACTTTGAGTTGCTTGGGTTTGCCTTTGAAGGGAAGTTTTATATGGATCGGGCCTTGCCTATGGGCTGTTCCATTTCTTGCGCTACATTTGAGCGTTTCAGCTCCTTTTTGGAGTGGGAACTACAGCTCAGGGCGCATAGCCGCAACTCCTGTCATTATTTGGATGATTTTTTGTTCGTTGGGGAGGCTGGTACCGGGCAGTGTGTCCGGTTGCTGTCTCTCTTTACACAGCTTTCAGAGGAGCTGGGCGTTCCTTTGGCAGGGGAGAAAACAGAAGGTCCTTCCCAGGTTTTAATGTTTTTGGGAATTGAGATTGATACCGTGCAGCAATGTTTCCGTCTCCCCCCTGAAAAGGTTTCTGACCTCAAGATTAGGCTTCCGGAATTTAGGGCGAAGCGTAAAGTGTCATTGGTAGAGATGCAGCAATTGGTTGGCCATTTAAACTTCGCTTGTAAGGCGGTTGCCCCGGGTAGGGCCTTCTTGCGGCGTCTGTGTGATGCTATGTCGGCCCTTCGGGCTCCACATCAGCACATTCGGGTTTCTAGGGGAATGCAAGAGGATCTGGACGTGTGGTCTGACTTCCTGGTGGGTTATAATGGGGTCACTTTCTGGAGGGATGACCTGCTTTTAGAAGCAGACCTCCAGGTCATGTCCGACGCTTCAGGCTCTACTGGTTTTGGGGTGTATTTCCGCAGGCATTGGTGCGCAGCGGAGTGGCCGCCTGAATGGCATGTCTGGGGTCTGGATAAGGACTTGACGTTTTTGGAGTTTTTCCCCATTCTCATGGCGGTACACCTCTGGGGGGAGGAGTTGGCCAACCATGTTGTCCACTTTTGGTGTGACAACATGGCTGTGGTGCAGGTTGTTAATTCCTTATCCTCTAAATCTGAGCGGGTTATGAGGCTGGTCCGTTCCTTCACATTGCTGTGTCTCAAGCTGAATATCTTATTTAAAGCCAAACATGTCCCTGGGGTAAGCAACGGTGTGGCAGACGCTTTGTCTCGGCAACAGATGGGGCGTTTCTGGCAGCTTGCTCCGGAGGCGGACCAGGTACCAGCACAGATGCCCTTGGAACTATGGCTCCTTGGGAAGCCGAAGCCTTCAGGGCCATAAGTCTTGCGGTGGCTCCTAGCACGCGCCAGAGCTACGACAGAGCGGTAGGGCAATTTTTGGGGTTTAGGAACACGGAGGGCCTGCAGCAGACTTGGCCCATCCCTGTTGACCATTTGATACGTTTTTGTGTTTATCAGAAGGGGCGTGGACTGGCGGTTAAGTCCATAAGGGGCCAGTTATCCGCGCTTGCCTTCATGAGCAAGGCTCGGGGGTTCTCGGAGGCCACGGGGGACTTTCGAGTTAGAAAAATGTTAGAGGGTTGGTCGCGTGAGGTTGGTCCTCGCGTCGATTCCAGGGAACCTATGTCACCTTCAGTCTTGAAAGGATTGATCTCTACTTGGGGTGCTGTGTGCAGCTCTGAATTTGAGGTTCGGTTATTTCATGCGGCGGCCCTTACGGCCTTTTTTGGGGCTTTACGCATTAGTGAATTGGTGTCTCGGTCTAAGACTGATAGGTCTGATCGGGCTATCAAGGCCGGGGATGTTGAGTTTATAGATGGTGGGGTTTCCATTTTAATCAGGAAATCCAAGACTGATCAGAAGCAGAGGGGTATGACCCTTACATTGGGATCCTGTGCTGACCGGGATTTGTGCCCAGTACGTGCTATATATACGATATATACGAGTCAGGAAATCTGATCCTGGAGTTTTATTTTGCCATGCGGACGGGTCGCCCTTGACACGTTATCAATTCTGGACAATTACGCAGAGAGCGTTGGCCAAATTAGGGTTGCTGGGGGTTAAGTTTGGTACCCATTCGTTTAGAATTGGGGCGGCATCCACAGCAGCTGCAATGGGGTACTCGCCTCGGGCTATTCAGGGGGTAGGTAGGTGGAAATCTGCGGCTTATAGGTCCTATGTTCGCCCTTTACCAAAGTTTTAAGAGTTTACTAATTGATGTTTTCCTAGGTGCTGTGTCTCGCCGGGAGAAACGACGGATTTTGATCTGCTGGCACAGCATGGTCTTTTGGGCTGCCCACCAGGCCAGGAAGTCTGCTGTTGGGTCCCAGTTAGGTCTCAGTGAGTGGGCTTCAGTTGAATGGTTGGGCCGGCGAGGCCTGCGTTGGCCTGGTTTGTTGCCGTTATTATTTGAGCAGCGTAAGGGGCCAATACCGCACATATTGGTCATTCATCTGGGTGGGAATGACCTTGGGTTCATTCATGGTAGGGCTCTATCCTTGCAGGCCAAGTGGGACATGCAGGATATTTTGATACGATGGCCTGGGACCCTTATAATGTGATCAGCTATGTTGCCTCGCAAGGTGTGGCGCGAGGCAATGGACAGGCAAGCCATTGAAAGGGCCAGGATGAAGGCCAACAGGGCCATTCAGAAGGCCCTTGGGGAAGGCTTAGGGGTTTATCTACCTCATCCTGGGATCAGGGCCACGGTTGCCGGCCTCTACCGTAGTGATGGAGTGCATCTGTCGGAGGCCGGCAACGAAATTTTCCTTAATGATTTGCGGCAAGGGCTTAGGTTGGCCTTAGGCCAATAGTGGGGCGCAGAGGGTCTAAGCAGAGGCTTGGCCCTTGCGTTGGCGGGATTGAGTTGGGATTTAGGCAGCGGGCTGGTGAGCACCCTTGGCGCTTCCCTTGTGGGAAGAGGGGTCTGCTAGGAGTGGCTGGTACTGCTTGTGACGGCTGCCAGCGTGCGTGGGCAGGCTGCCTAGGTAAACCCCATGCGCAAGTCCTGCCTCACTGCTGCACGGCTGAGGAGTGGGAGCTTGGAGGGGGAACCATGTTGCCTGGCTGGCCGGGTATCCTAGCCATCTAGTAGGATGGCTTGCACCCGGGGCTTCGGGGCTCGCCCAGACAGGTCAAGGTGGGGGTCAAAGGGTGACCACGTGGCTTGACCTGTACCGCTTACCCTTGCCACAGTTGGGTTGATGTTAATGTTGAGTTTAATTAATAAAGTGGCCCTTAGATCCAACGACGTTGTCTGTCTCTTCATTCCCAACGGGAGAGCAATTCGACCCTACCTCCGTGCAGCTGCAGCTGCTCAAGGAGGGGGTCGGCATTTGCTCTTCCGCAGGGAGGGAGAGCAGAGCTTTCCCGGGCATCTGGGGCTTTGCAGAGTGGGCGGAGCCAGGAGCCGTTTTAGGCGGCTCTGCCCACTCTGTAGCAGTCGCTTCCAGAAGCTCGGCCCACCCTCCTCACCCTGTTTTTGGTGTAGGTTTAGCCGGTTGCCGTTGTTCGGAGCCAGGTAGGAATTTTTTCCTTCCATCCTGATTGGCCATGGATGGGGGGTTTTTTCGCCTATCTTACACCATAGCATGGGCTGAGGAATTGGCTTAGGGTGGTGCTGGTAGGAGTCCTGGTGGGATTGAGTTGGGATTTAGGCAGCGGGCTGGTGAGCACCCTTGGCGCTTCCCTTGTGGGAAGAGGGGTCTGCTAGGAGCGGCTGGTACTGCTTGTGACGGCTTCCAGCACGCGTGGGCAGGCTGCCTAGGTAAACCCCATGCTCAAGTCCTGCCTCACTGCTGCACGGCTGAGGAGTGGGAGCTTGGAGGGGGAACCATGTTGCCTGGCTGGCCGGGTATCCTAGCCATCTAGTAGGTTGGCTTGCACCCGGGGCTTCGGGGCTCGCCCAGACAGGTCAAGGCGGGGGTCAAAGGGTGACCACGTGGCTTGACCTGTACCACTTACCCTTGCCGCAGTTGGGTTGATGTTAATGTTGAGTTTAATTAATAAAGTGGCCCTTAGATCCAACGACGTTGTCTGTCTCTTCATTCCCAATGGGAGAGCAAATGTCTATTCCTGGATTGAAACTTTGCAGGTATTCATTCGATCTACAAAATGAATGTTTACACTCAAAACCAAGCCCCAGATGTTGTACATTATTTTCAGTACTTTTTAATTGACTTAAAAAAAAAATCTGTTACTGTAACTGTCTATCTTATGTACAAGTCATGAACAAGTTTTCTATCATAGTTTGCTGTATATAGTTATTAAATGAAGTTCAATATTATCTGAACAAAAAAAAAGATACCTTTAATAGTAAATAGTGCAGCCAGCAAACAGGATGTATTTGTTTTATAGGGGATAAACAGTTGTTTTTTGAGAATAACAGTAATTTTAAAAAAGCAATAGAGAAATAGAAGAGAATGCACAGGGTCACCAGGAAGTACAGAAAGTAAATTCTCAATAATTCTGCCAGCCAAGTTTGAGACAGATTGCAGTGAGAGTAAAGGTAAAAAAAAGGCTTGACAAATCAGATTTAAAAAAAAAAAACAAACCCAAGACTCTGTTTCAAATAAAAGGATCTTCATCAAGACGATGTCAACTGCAACAGAAACAGAATCCATCAACTCTGAACTTGAAAGTCTAGATTGAGGACGGCATCTCCTGTTTTCTCAATTATATTTGCACCGGATTTGCCCTGCATTTCTTTTGTTTAAAAAAGGAAGCCAGAGCTACAAAATAACTTGTCCAGTTGCCAAGGATGAGTCTCAATTGTCCCTGAATGACCAAATAGCAATCCAAAGTGTCTTTTTTGCAGCTTTTCTCCAGCATGAATCTAGCTTTTTAAGAAAGGAAAGAAATCTACTGCACATGCTCAGTCGGCCACTGAGTGAGCTTTCATTACCCCTGCGTCGAATCACAGAGCTGAGCTTAAAGCTTCCTGCTTGTTTTACAAGCAGCTCAATTGCCTTTTATGCCTAATTGAGGCCTTGTAATTATTTAGCTTGATTATCTCTTCTAGTTTAGTTGGGAATTTCTATTCCCCTTCCACTTATCTTCTGCCTGCTTGTCCTGAGGCTGAGTCATTTGAAAAGGGGCTTATTTCTTAAGCAGCTCAAGCTATTAATTCTTCCCAAGCTTGGCCAAATGATGGCTCAAAGTTTGGATGTGGTTTCTGGAATAATTTGATCCGATCCCTGATGGCTGTACCCTAAGACCCTGTCAAGTTGCAATATTAGAGATTCTTCACTCTAAGGCTTCAGCTGTCCTTTGGATAGTGTGTATGTCCTATGTAAATGTGTATATATGTAACATTAAGCCTGAGAAAATATTAGAGAGTAATGAAATTTCCTTATTTGTTTAAAAAATATATATTTGTGTTAACTGCTTCAAGTCACTATGCAAGTCACTGTTCATTTTGTAGATTCATTTGTATTATGTAAGCATGTTGTATGGTTTTATATTCAATGTATGTGATATTTCTATATACAGTATGTCATTTTTATGTATATAGGTTAGAAAATGAGTGTATCGAAGGAAAAAAAAGATCAGTACAAAAAACAGATCAAGGCAAAAAAAAAAGAATAATGGGTTTGCTACAAACCCACATCCAACTAAGGGCCAAGCTACAAGTGATGAATGACACTTGAACGGCAAGTGTATTTCTCCCTGTTCACTCCCTGTAGCACCGAAGGCAGAGATCTCTCAGTGTCACAGTGTGGAGAAGATGTCTACACCTCTGAAGATGCCAGTCACAGCTGCTGGCGAAATGTCAGGAACTACAATGCCAAGACCACGGCGATACAGCCCGAAAATCCACAACAACCATTGTTCTCCGGCTGTGAAAGCCTTCGACAATATAACCATAGAATGACTTTGTAAACAGAAGGCCAGATAAAATGGAGGTCAAACATCTGTCTGTAATGATTTAATTACAGTGTTGTACCAAATCTGGATCAGGACTGTGAATGAAGGATGTGTATCTTAAAAGAGATAATAGTATAATCCTAAACAAAGTTATTCTAGTCTAAGATCATTGATTTAAATGGGCTTAGACTGGAGTAACTCTGCTTAGGATTGCAGGGTTAGAGCCAGCTAATAGGTGCAGTTATTTCCACATCTTTCATACAGTCATTTCACTGTGCCATGTGCTTTTCTCCACACAATTTAGTACCCAGTGGTGGTTAGGAGGCATTAACAGAGAGGAAAAGTGGACAGCTTGCTTGTGTGAGCTAACCCTAAAGCTAAACAGAATATTGTGAGCTAAACAGAATATTGTTTCATTGCAATAATTGCTTCTAACTGTTCATTTCTGGCAACAGATGGTGACCAATGGTTACTCGTACAATCAACCTTTAAAAGTGGTATGCTGTGATTAGCATTGTAAATAAGTACATAGAAGTTACCAGCCTTCTGACTGAACTAGCCTTTCCTTCCTACACATTTGCAGACCGGGGAGGGAGGGGGACTTCCAGCATCAGTGGGATTTAAATGCCCCTTTCTGGCCACTTTGCGGCAGCAGGGAAAGGGGCATTTAAACCCCTGGATCAGTTGCTTGTCGGGGAGATCCCTGACAAGCAGCTGATCATTAAACAGTGGGGCTGTTTAAATGGCTGCTCAGAGCGGTGGGGAAATGGCCATTTAAACAGCGGGGCTTGGCTGGCCCTCCCAGGAACTCCCAGCCGGCCAGCCAAGCCCCACCTGCAGTTTAAATGGCCATTTCCCACCATGGGAAAATGGCTGCTGTTTAAATGCTCTGAACAGTGGGGAAATGGCCATTTAAAATGTGGGTGGAGCTTGGCTAGCCCACCAGGAACTCCTGGCTGGGCAGCCAAGCCCCGCTATTTAAATGATCAGCTTCTTGTTGGGGATCTCCACGACAAGCAGCTGATCCATGGGTTTAAGTGCCCCTTACCCTGCTGCTTTGCAGCGGCACGGAAAGGGGCATTAGTGTTTAAAATGAACCAAATGAACCAGTAGACCAGTTCATGGAAATTCATGGAAATGAGCTTCCACGAACCGCTGGTTTGAGAACCACAAACCGAGCCGGTTCATGGCGTTTTTTGGTTTGTATTCCGGTTCGTGCCCTTCTCTACTCAAGAGCCAAATGTGGCTTTTTGATATACCACCTGTGGCTCTTTTGAGCACTGTTCCCCAGTGTAGTATTGTTAACACTAGGACCCATCAGCTTATAGCAACTTAACAGATTTTATCTAGCTCTCTCCTGCACAGCCTAACTCCAGCCAGCCTCTCTGTTATTCTCTCCTCAGCAGCAGACAATTGTCTACAGGAGCCTGGTGGGAGTCCTTCATAGCAGTTTTCCTAGCCAGCTTACCTTGAGCCCTAAGTAATACCTGTCCTGGAAATGCTCCAGATTCTGGCACCCTTAATACATGGACAGGATTCTAAATATTACTGCCAATATGCCCTTTTCTCTTCATCTTCAGTGGGTAGCAGTGTTCCTCCTAATCTGCCTTCCCTGTTCTATTATAAAGAGTAACTAAATGTATACGCTGCTTTTCAATATTCAGTTGTCAAAGTGGTTTACTACATAAATAAATTAAAACTAGCAATAAATACAAGAAAGCAAATAAAAAACTGTACAACTGTAGACTTCAATCATAGGCTACAATTTGAAAGACACTTCACTTAGAATAAGAACTATTGTATAACATGGGACTTACATCTGAGCAGACCTGTTTAGAATTGCTTCCAGAATCTTTCAGGACCCTCTCTTTTTTGATTCAACTGGCAAACATGTACCTACTCCCCCCTTTCAAAAAGAATCCTGCCTGCCACCACAGCAAAAGAAAAAGTTAAGGGGGAAACATAAGTCTGTTGGGGGGGGGGGGCGGAATTCCGCCAATTATTCAGCCTGCCTTCTTGCACTTGGGTGATGGAGAAGATTGGCAGTGGGAATGCCCTTTTTTGGAGCAGAATGTTGAGCGTCAAAAGGAAAGATTTTGATTTGCCCCTCCTTGTGGGAACAAAATTACAAAGCACTAGGAAATATGAAACCAACAGGCAACAGCAGAATGGAAAGGTAATAAATTATTGACCCTATAGAAAATGAAAAATGTGAACTTGAAGTAGGATTGTTTTTAATGTTGCTGCCCTGCACTGGTTGGAGTGTTCTCGTATTTGGAAGTTCCCCAGTGCACCAACCATGACACTCACCTTCTACAGGTCTATTGTTATGTATGTGTTATTATGTTTAAAGAAAAGCTGTGGAACAATGGTTTAGACTAGGAGAGGGACTAACAGTTGATGCTGCTTTTGGTTAAGCACAAAAACAGCTGCCTTAGTGTTGTGTATTGGGCTGAGTTAGGCCAAACAAGGCCTCTAAGGTAATTACTGTCTTGAATGTTATGCACTGTTAGCTTCAGGTTATGTCAAGGTTCCTAACACACTTCATTCTCATTGGTTACATTGCCTGCACTTAATCCTCATTGGATACATTCATATGCACATTCATTCGGTACTTTCTGAAGGCAGCAGCCAATCGGTCCTCTCAAATAAAGATCAATCAGTGGTCTGCCTATCTTATACACTGTATATAGTTAATGCAAATGATGGTATTGTAAAGTACACATTCTTATTGGTTGCTAGCTATTCTTGGGGAGGGGTTTCTCTGTATATATTGAGGGCTTCTGTTCAGTCTGTAGTGTGTGTGTAGTGAGTAGGGTCTGCTGTTCTGTTCTGGCTTGCAATAAAGAGCATTGTTTTGGCTGCAATCACTCTGGGCTGCAATCATTCTGAGCACCAGGATCAGTACACAATACTTGATTCTCATCTTCCCACCACTTGAAAAGAACAGCATGCATTTGAGCATGTGTGACCAATGAGTGTTCAATGGACCAAAACTCATGAAAACAAAAAACCCAAATGGATCAGTTCTGAGCTGGCCCTGGCTGACCAGGAACAAACTTGAAATGAAATACAAGTATTCTGGAATCCCCCAGAACCAAAACTAAAATGGAAACTTTTTTGGTGTACACCCCTGCTGCTGAGTTGGAATGTCCCACTATGTCCCATTATGGTCAATTTATCTCACAAAATGTTCCCATGCTTCATTTAAGTTAATTCAGCAATCCTATGTTCCTCATGCTTCTGGTACGCAAGATATTTTCAGCAGAAGTAGAAACTAGGATGTGGGCGTGGCTTTAGAAGTAAAGGTCTGCAGAATCATCCATTCTATGTAAGGTGCAAGATGTCCTCTGCCCAAGGTAAATTGTTTGGTCATTCAGGAGAAGCAGAACTAAAGCACAAATATCCTGTCTCTTCATGCTAAATTGCAGCAGAAACTTATCTTAGTAATCAATGCTTAACTTTTCTAGAAAAAATGTTAGACAGTTTTGAACAGGTGTCACTGCCATAGCTTCATTATGGTGTTTGAAATTTGTAATTAACTTTACTCTTTGTAGTTTTTCCATGAAAAAGGTTTTTTGTTTGTGAGTAAGGTAAATTGCCCCAGGGTGGACAACTATTCTTATGCATCGAAATAGAAACTTCAGGATTACAGTCAATAAAAAGGAATTGCATACTGTTCTTTCTGCTTGGTCAAGGCCAGTTGGGTTTGCAAAATTATGCCGGTGATGGCTGTTCATTATTGAACAGGTTATTGTCCTTGATCATGAATATCTTTCATTCAATGATTTTTGTAAGCTGGTTTCTCTTGTAGTCTCTTGTAGTCATTGTTGAAGGAAGACAGGGGAAAAAACACCCTTTTCTTCATTTTCCGTACACATTCTGTGCAGTACTCTGGCAGTTCAGAAGTAGAGCATGTTGTGCAAGAAAATCCATCACTATGACTTACAATCATTTTTCTTTTTCTGTGTGATCATGACATCTTTCTATTGATTAAAGTTTTTTGTGTCCTTTTGCTTGATACAGTTGCTCGGTCAGTTTTGAGGTTAAAATGATATTGCCTCCTCCTAGTATTTAAGGCAATCTCTACAATCTCAGCTGTCAACCTTTTGCTACACTGTCTTCAGTTACTTTAGTTTGTCAGAGTCTGGTGTGTTAACTGAACTGAATATAACATGCATCAGAATATGTGAAGCTTCTATGGACATTGCTAGTGTGTTAAGGAAAGGACTGCTGTCACTTTATACTGACAGAATATATCTGTCTAGGGAACAATGTGCCTGTAAATATCAATTTTTGAAAGAGATAAATACACTGTTTTGTTCCATATCTGGCATTTATGTAATTAAAAAAAAAAGATTTCAGTTCAGCTATACACTGGTGGTGGAGAGTGCCCTCAAGTCCTAGCTGACTTCTGGTGACCCCGGTGGGATTTTCATGGCAAGAGACTAACAGAGGTGGTTTGATATTGCCTGGCTCTGCAACCCTGGTCTTTGTTGGAGGTCTCTCATTCAATTACTAACCAAGGCCAACCCTGCTTAGCTTCTGAGATTTGACAAGATCAGTCTCACCTGGGCTATCCAGGTCAGGGTGAGCTATACACTACATTAGAAATATTACTGGAATTAAAGTTCTAATATAATGGGAATGCCAGCTGAAGTTTTCCCACTATTCTGAAATCCTAATTATTCCACTGCCAGATGCAGTTGCCATCTCACTAGTATTTCCTTGATCTCCTGGGTAAAATACTCCAGAGAGATCTGGTTGGGTATACAGCTTTGTTTACAATGGTTATTCTTGGTGAGGGAGAAGAAATCAGCAGTAGAAACTGCTTTTGCTCCTACACGCTTAAAAGTTTTGCACCAGAGCACATATCATGAGGAGGTTGAGCCTTCCAGCTATAGGATGCTGCTTTGGTGAGGTGAAATTAGCATCTATATCCCCTCAAAAATCTTCATTCAGGACTAACAGCCTTAGTTACTGTCTCAGTATAAGACTCCTGCTTCATTTAATAATGAAGAGGAAGGAACATGTCCAGATAAGCCCTAAATGACTAGCAACGCCAATTAAGCAAGTGAGCCCTGATTGGCTCTTGGTTGATGATGTTGGCAGCTCTGAAAAGATGGCTGCGTAGTTTACTCTCACCTCCTTTTCTAACAATTCATTCCATACCATCATGTGAAAGAGAAGACTGGTTCCATACTTCTTGTTATCAATATCCCTCATGTTACATGGCATGGAAATGGACTCCTTTACTAAACCAATGGGTGAGAACCTACCAGCCAAGAAGCTAAATCAGAGAAGCATAGGTAGTAATCTTTAAGTGTTTTTTTTTAAAAAAAACCATATTTTATTCATAGAATTAAAAGCCCATTATAGGGTTGGATCTATCCGGATTTTCCACAGTTGAAAAAGGAAGGATGGAATCCTCTTTGGCTACCAAAAAGGCTAAGGTGGATTTCTTGGCACCTTCATAGATATGTGGGATGGGAGATATAGTAAGAAGGAAAATTGGATAAGACAGAGTGAAAAAGCAGTCTGGATCCAATCCATAAAATAGCAACCATAAATATTCAAATGTTATCCAAAGTGGTCTAAATGAAAAAGCATTGAAACTAGGTAGGCATGTTTTCCAACCCATATAATTTTTCCATAGATACTTTTCCATAGATACTTTCCTATGAAGTGGTTTATGTGTGTGTGCGGGGGTGGGTGGGGAGTGGGGTCTCATGCTAAAAAACAACATTGTCCCTTCTTGACTATCTTATTGCGCACACCTAGTAGTACAAATTAGCAGCAATGAGTTGTATTCCATGCATGAGTAACTTTCAAAGTATCTAGAAAGCTTCAAAGTGCCCCTCTTTCTAATAATATCAGTGCTGGAGCCTTTGTGGTTTGTCACGACGCTGTTGAACAATATATTAGATAATAATGTTGCTTCCAAGGTCAAGTAAAAGCTACAATATCCTATTGGAGGGAGCATATATTTTATTCATTCACACAACAGATGTAGCCCAATGGAAAACAGTTTGGTTACATAGGGACTGCCTAGTGATATTAACTCATCTAAATGATGTCTCTGTCCCGTCACATAGCATATTGTTCCTGCCACAGTATCTCCTTTATGATATTCTATATCATAGTTATAGGGAAGATGATATCATTTTATCTGGGGTTCATATCATTTTGACTAAAGTTTATATGAAAAATACACCACCACCACCTGCCTATCAAACCCAAACATTTACTGTAATAATGGAAGTATTTTTATAAGATTGCTATTGTTTTTCCAGAGTTTGCATGCTCTGAATCTCTGAGTCCTAAAAAGAATGCTGTTGATTTCAGCGGCTTTTGTTCCCAAGTAAGTATGTATATAAGGCCACAAATAGTTTCTTTGTTCCGCGGGGATGCCCATTTTCCAGGTAGTGCTTTAAAGAAACAAAGAGAAAATCCAGATCTTTCTGCACATAAACTTCCACAACATATATGTGTGCGTGTACAGTTTTGTGACTATAAATTGTGAATATCAGAAACGTATATTCTAAAACAAGAAAAGGTTTTTTTATGTTCCAAAACTGCAACCCTACTGATAATAACCATACTTGCCCAATAAATTACAACATTCTTGGCTTGTAACCTCCTAGCCATACTCACATCTTAGTTACTAAATTGAATTTTTTCAGCATAACTTAAGAATTATAATGGCTAAAGTACCAGGGGGAATATTGAGTAGGATCTGCTTGAATGAGTTAGGTGGGAAGAGTCAGGTGTGCACCAGCCTCCATTCCTCTTTTTATAAGCACACATTTCCCCCCTTTTTTAAAAAAAAACCCTCTTATTTCTTAAAGACAAACACAAATAATAATGATGATGATAATAATGATAATAATGAGCCCCATGGCACAGAGTGGTAAGCTGCAGTACTGCAGTCCAAGCTCTGCTCACAACTTGAGTTTGATCCTGGTGGAAGCCAGGTTCAGGTAGCCGGCTCAAGGTTGACTCAGCCTTCCATCCTTCCATGGTTGGTAAAATAAGTACCCCGTTTCCTGGGGGTAAAGTGTAGATAAATGGGGAAGGCAATGGCAAACCACCCCATAACAAAAAGTCTGCCTAGAAAACATCGTGATGTGATGTCCCCCCATGGGTTGGTAATGACTCGGTGCTTGCACAGGAGACTACCTTTACCTTTTTTAATGACAATAATAAACAACTAGTTTCCCCAAAATTCTAAGGTACAGCAAATCTATGCTTCAGATAAAGTCGTATACCCACTTGTCACATCTGTGTGCATCAGATTGCAGCCTATATTGCCAGTTCCCATTTGACTTTTTCCCACAGCATCTACAATAAATGTATTTGGAAAAAGATTATGCAAACACCCACATGTGGGAGCAATCTATGTAAGTCTACTCAGAAGTAAGTCCCAGTTTATGCAATGGGATTTTTTCACTCCCAAGAAAGTGTTTGTAGGATTGCAGCCATATCTATGTTATTCTGCATCTCTAAACCCCAAACAATCATTTGGCAATTATTTTTAATTTAACTGTCTCATGCTACCTATTTGCCAGATTGCTCCTTGGTGTTCATGGATATTAAAGTAGTCATGAGATAAGAAGAATGACAGACAAATCTGGTGATATTGATAGAAGATGTTTAGCAATTTCTGACACCTGGAATGATTTCTTATTCAGTAAAGATATCAACTAGGCCCAGATGGGCAACAGTTTCTGTACAACAGCTGTACATCTGGCAATTGCCATGTGTCTTATGTTCCACTTCCTCAGGACATGGAAGAAACAAACAAGGCTAACAGCCTCAGCACGTTTAAGAAAGTCTTCAGAGCTTCTCAACCCTCCTCCCAATGTACTGGCAAAGAACGTCCAGTGGTTACATACTGACCTGACTGTTCCTAATCATATGCATTTACATGTACCCTGAGGCAAACCATAATTGACAAGTTTAAACACTGCTCAGGAGAGGATGTGATTTTTAAAAATTATTTGTGTTATCTATTATTCAATAGATGTTGTACCTTTTTTCTACACAGAACTCCAAAAATCTTGGCAGTAGTGCACACTGTTTCTAAGAACCAATGTAGATCACATGTAGATCTCACCTCTTTCAAACCACTTCATTTGTGTGCTGTAACATTTGTATGTTATGTGAAGAGACTGCGCTGGCAGTATACGAGCTTGGAATTTTCTGGTGTTAATTAAGGGAGAGCACTGGAAAAAATCCATTCCAGTTTCGAATCTGAGGGTTCTTCTGAATCAGCTATGTACTGTTGTTTTTTCCCAGCTGGGGCACTGTTGCCTCAGATCTAATCGGCCTGAGGGGGAGGGGTGGGTGGGGGTTTTTTATCATGAGTTTTCGACCCTATTCTTTGCAATGAGGGCTTCCAGGCTCTTTGGGGCACTGTAAGAAGTTTAAACATATTATGGCCTCTGTGCGCATTTTAGAAGCAGTTTTCAGCATAAGGCGTATGAGTCTGAAGTTCAATAGGCTCAAGAGGACAAAAGAGTTTGGGACACTACCCTCAAGAAACTCTGAGTACAGAAATGATGATTAGCTAACAAAAGACAGGTGTTCAGTTCCTTTTATTTAAGTTGGAGAATTAAGCACATACTGGAATCTTCTCCTATCAGTGTGAGAAATCTTGAATACTATGATGCTGGCCACCTCTTTATGTTGTGCCTCATTTAATTACACAAGACTTTTAGTACAATCCTAGGAAGAGTTATTTCAGTCTAAGCCCATTGAAATCAATCGGCTTAGACTGGAGTAACTCTGCTTAGAATTGCACTGTTTATGACTTGTCTCTCTCTGTTTTGGGAAGCAAAACATGTGACAGTGTGAAATCTGAAACTGATCTGTGATGTTAAAGATGTAATGGTTGATTTATACTTTAAAGCAACTGCTTCAAATAATGAACATGCATATATGAATCCCACCTACCGACTAACCTGGGCTGAGCAAACCCATTTCTTTATAGGATTTGGTGACACAGTGAAATATTAAGAAAACAATCCTAAACAGGTCTACTCAAAATCCAACTCATGTCTATTCAATGAGGCTTACTCCCAGGAAAGTGTTTCTGAGGATTACACTGTTGGTATGGAATTCTGAAACTTGAAAAGGTAGACGAGTTTTTAACTCACCCTGGATTCGTTCCGTTTAATTTATATCCCTTTCAATATTCCTAAAATTTATCCCCAATTTTATTTCTCATGAATTTTTCTGGAGATTTTGGAAGTGAGACCAACAGACTATAGGATGCTAGTTGGACCATCATTACATGCAATTTCCATTTGTGCTGCCTTTTTCATTATATCCACTTGAATACACCTTTTTATGAATGGCATGAACTTTCTAATTCATTATTCAAATGAAGATTTCCATTAACACGTTATTGAGGATTACAAAGTATTAATAAACATATTAAAGAGACAAGAATAAAGCACCAATACTATTAATGAAATAATGTTTAGTTTTTAGTTTTGGCCCCCATTGTTCCCATTAGTATTTCAAAATACAAAAGAAACTCTATGTAGCAGAAGCATAGAAGATTAATGTTTTACTGAGTTATCTGTATTTTCTTCTGGGCAGAATATAAAGGGATATTTATATGAGGCATTAAAAATGCCCTGGGAATCAGTTTTACTCCTTTGTGGGGGGAAATACCTTTTCTTGATTCATGGGCATTGAAAAAATCTGACATCAAATGCATTTTGTGCAAGGAATAGCAGGAAAAAATTATGGGACAGCTATTGATATGCCAACATATTTGTAAGAAAATAATGTATGTCCAGCATCAAATCTACCCTTCGAGTGCCAGCTTCAATGTTCATTCTTACAGAAGAATCATCCATCTACTCTGACATCTGAAGTACAGTGAACAAAGTTCAATACACTTCAGATTCAAAAGGGAATGTGGAAAAGTGCGAGGACAAATGGAAATAGCAGAATGTAAGATAAATATTGCTACGTGTCACTGAACAAACCAGCAAATGTGCAACACAAGATTTATGACATCAGCCCTGGAAAAAAAAAGAATTTACAGTTCTGACTTGAAATATATCATGTAAACAATATGAAGAATTTGGAGTTGGGGGAAGCACCAGTAAGATCAGAACAGCAAGGTTTGTGTCTAGGAAGCATCTTCAAGCACCTTTTAAGAGGTAGATCCTGGTTGGGTTATAGCTAGAGATGGGCACGAACAGCAATACGAACAAAAAAAAGCCACGAACAGCCCAATCTGCTGTTCATGAACAAGCTGTTTGTGAGGCCCCATTCTAAATGAACAGGTGGTCGTTGCAAGTCTCATTCCTTGCTGTTTGTTGCTGTTTGTCAAGCCAGACAGTCTGGCACCTGCAATCAATTCCCCTGGCAACTTAGGCAGGGATTGTCTGAACTCTGTCTGAACTCCTGCTGTTGCCCTGGAAACCCCAATCTAAGCCCAATTTAGCTTGATAGGCAGGTCTTCCTTTCAAGTGTGGAACTCCAAATTTGTTACAAGGAAGCAAAGAGCAGGGAGGGAGGGTGGCTCCCAGCCCTGCTTTTGCAGACAGTGAGGGAGAGACAGTTGCTGTTGGCATTTTGACAGACAGACAGGGAGAGTGCATTGGAGCTTGAATTTTCTTTTTGTGTGATGGCATAGGGATCTACCTCTTCAAGTTCCAGGGCTGCTGCCAGGCTCTGGGCCAAGCTATGATTTATTATTGGTACCTTTCCTGCTGCCTGCTCAGGTAAGGTTTCTGGGAGTGGTGCGGTAGGGATCTTGACCAAACTTGGATGATGGCTGGAGTTGAGCCTGCTGGCCCCCACGAACATCCAACCACGAACATGTTCATGAACAGGTTATGCTCATAAGTGTTTGTGAGTCCCTGTTCATGGATGGCAATGAACAATGAACATCATGGTTGTTGTGGATTTTCCCGGGCTGTATAGCCATGGTCTTGACATTGTAGTTCCTGACGTTTCACCAGCAGCTGTGACACACTGAGAGATCTCTGTCTTTTGGTGCTACACCTCTGAAGATGCCAGTCACAGCTGCTGGCAAAACATCAGGAACTACAATGCCAAGACCACAGCTATACAACCCGGATAATCCACAACAACCATCATTCTTTGGCCGTGAAAGCCTTCGACAAAGAACATCATGTTTGGGTTTTTTTTTGTTTGTTTGTGCCCATCTCTAGTTATAGCCACCATGATAGCTCCTACCTTCAAGCAGGGGTATATGGAGCCAGGTGGATTTAGGGACAGTGAAAGCCAGCACCGGGAGCCAAATTCATTGACTAAGTTATACTGCCTCTGGAAAAGTAGATTGGGGTCCTGTGATGCCTCACATGGGTTAAGGCCACATTCAGACAATGTGGGCCTCAGTGAGAAGTGTGGGCCTGGAGTCTGCCTCACAGATTGGGCTACAGAGGGAAATGTCTAGATACATGACACAGTAGTTCATTGGCTTCCACTCCCAAAGGTTATCACTGTGGACTTCAGCTAGTTACTAGTTGATGAGGCTGGAAAACATGATTGGTAAAGATGATTTTACCACCCCCTCATAAGCAAGAATATTTGGATTTTACATTCTACATAGTGACTTCACAGGATGTATTAGGATAGCATGGTTCAATAGAAGAGTTTATCTGTGCTTAGGAAGGCATGGTCAGATGCCTTGGCATAACACATCAAAGTGGATGGGATATGAGGAGAATACAACAAAGAGGAGCTGTGTTCAACTTGTCTTAACTTCTTCCTGATGCTGTTTTTGTTATCAGCAGGCTGAACAGCTTCAGGGCTGGACCACATCAGTGTGAACTTCTTGTTCAGTCTCTGTATTGTGGTTTTGAAATCCTCTGCAATAGAAAAAAAGGTTGGCTTTTAAAATTCCAAATAGCATGTCTAGTTCTTTTTGTCACCCACCCATCTCTCCAGTGCCTACAGAATTAACCTGTAGAAATATATACAAGTTTGGGATTTATATTTGCAACCCCAGCTGGAATGAAGAGACAGACACAAGCTTGGAACTAAAGGGCCGTTTATTAACATGCCCATAAACATAAACCATGGCAAGGGCTAACTAAGTGGTACAGGTCAAGCCACAGGGTCATCCCTGAACCTCCACCTTGACCTGTCTGGGTGAGCCCCACAGCCCCGGGTATAGGCCATCCCTGAAATGGCTGCAACTGGGCCAGCCAGGCAAATAGATCCCCCCATCAAGCACCTAACGCCCCAGCCGTACAGCATGAGGGAAAGCCTTGTCCCTGGGGACCCCCGCAGGCATCAGCCTGTGTTAAGGTAGCTGTCACAAGCATACTGCACTGTTGGCAGACCCTGTTCCCCACCCATGGGGAAGTGCCTCTGGGTGCTCACCAGCCCATGCCCTATTCCCCAAACTCTCCTGCCATTGCAAGAGTCAAGCCTCTGCTTAGACCCTTGCACCCCACAGGTGGCTTAAAGCCAACTGAAGCCCTTGCTGCAGGTCATCGAGAAATATCTCATTGCCCTCTGTGGATTGATGTACACTGTCGCATCGGTGGAGGTGGGCAAATTCGGTCCTAATTCCCGGGTATGGTAAGTAAATTCCCCAGCCATCCCCCAAGGGGTTTTTTAATGGCACCATTAGCCTTATGTTGCCCCCCCCCCTTGATTGCTCTAGGATCTAAGGCTTCCCACCAAACCTATCTTTGTAGCATCTCAGACCAACACATAAGCACGCCCAGCCACTGACTACTTACAACCCAAAGGTCTTCGGCTACCTGTAGTGACAGGGCCTTTCTCTGCACTAATCCCAGGTCATTACAACCAAGGTGGATGACCAAAATCTGTAAAGGAGGACCGTCCTTCCCCTAAACAAGAGTGGCAGTAGGCCCAGCTAGCTAAGGCCATGCCGTCCCTGCCACTCGACAGTGACCACAGCACTCAAACACAGCTGAGATCCAATCGGTGTTCTCCTGGCTTGGTAGGCCGAACAGAACACCATGCTGTGGCTACAAATCAGTATCCTCTTGTTCGCTTGGGCTGACATGGCACCTAAGAAAAGAGCAATTAGTATGGCTGTTTAAAACTGAGCCTGGGGGCTTTGTTTAAAAGTTATTGTAATGTTCATGTTCTTCAAAACTTGTAAACTATTGTTGATTAGTTGTTGTGTTACAGTTGATGTTCATTGTTGATTTCTATTTGTTGTATGTTATAAAGCTTAATAAAAAAAATTGGGGGGAAAAACTGAGGCGGGGCAAATGTAAGTTCTAAATGCACCTGTCCTCCACCTGCCCACATGCTGAATCAGCTGGGGAGGGTACCCCATGGCTGCTGCTGTAGAGGCAGCCCCAAGCCTAAAGGAATGGGTGTCAAATTTGATCCCCGACAAACAAATTTTCTTAAGAGTTGAGATGGGTAGGGGTGTGCAAGGCCTGCCTGTTTCGTTAAACCTGATTAGGATTTAACTGAATCAGGAAACCGTTTCAGTATTCAGGGAATACCGAAACAGCAAGCCGATTCAATATTCACTTTTTGGCTTGATTCGGCCATTGTTTTCAATGAGAAAACCTCCCGGCTTTCCAGGAGTCTGGGGAGGCATTTTCTGTCCAAAAATAACACAACTCACTCCACATAAGAGAATCACCCAAACACAATTGCTGTCAAAAACGGTGATGTGAGTTGTGTTATTTTGTGTAGTAGACTGCTTTCATGCCTTTTGGTGTGCCCTCCTACTGTGTAACCTAAAGCAGTTAAAGAAATAGTGTTTTTGAAAGCAATTGTGTTTTGGGTGATTCTTTAATGTGAAGTGAGTTGTGTTGTTTGTTTTTTTGTAAGATACTGCTGGCATGCCCTTTGGTGTGCCCCCCTGCTGTGCAACCTAAAGCTGTTCAAGAAATAAAGTGTTTTTGACAGGAATTGTGTTTTTGTGATTCTTTAATGAGAAGTGAGTTGTGTTATTTTTCTGTGTGGGGGACTGCTGGTGTAACGTGTCACAATGCTTTGTCTACTTGTACTTTGAAAGTGAGAAATATTTTTTTATAAAACTTTATTCAGTGTGTGTGTTTTATTCTTTGTTGTGCAGTTGGTTCCCATCACAGGGAACAATGGGGCTGGCCGGCCAGCCATCTCTGTAGGTGGTGGGGGAATTTGGGAGAGGGTGTCTGTGGTTCAGGTGCTCTTTCACAGGGACAAGCTCACACTCAGGAGTGTGCCCACCATTGTGGCACCCCTGGGCTGTGCATAATTGCCCTGGGAAAGAGAGTTTAAAAGTTCCCATCACAGGGAACAATGGGGGACGGCTGGCCAGTCTGCTTCTGGGGTAGTGGCTGGTGTGGGAATGTTGGGGAGGGTGTCTTTGGGTCACTGTGGGGCTGTGGGAGGGTGGATTTAAAAGGAGGACTGTACCTGTGGCCACAGATGCCACATTCCGTGGGTTCCTCCTGTGGGAGATTTTCCCATAACAGGAATCAATAGAAAGTGGCTAGCCACAGGACAGGGGAGGTTAGGTTTTGGGGAGGGGTGTGTGGTATTTGGCAGTTTGGGTGCAGGTGGACTGTGGCTGTGGCCATTGGCAGCCCCAATCCCATGTGTTTCTGCGGTGTGGAAGTCTTTCCTCACAGTAGAAAGACAAAGTGGTGTGGCAGGAGAACCACCTTTGGGGGGGGGCATAAAATTGCCCACCCAAAGTGGGATCAGCTTGGGCCTTGGTGGAGGGTGGGAGGACAGGTAGGAGATGGGCCCCTGAAGGACCCCTAGCCAGACAAGCCTGTCTTATTTCCCCGATAGGAAATAATGGAGAAAGGGGGGCTAAGAGCAGCATTTTGGGGAGGCCATAAAATGGCCCCCCAAAGTAGGATCAGCTTGGGCCTTGGTAGAGCATGGGAGGACAGGTGGGAGATGGGCCCCTGAAGTTCGGGGCCCATCTAGCCACACAAGCCTGTCTTTCCCCGATAGGAAATAATGGAGAAAGGGGGGCTAAAAGCAGCATCTTTGGGAGTGAGATCTGCTTGAGCCTTGGTGGAGGGAGGGAGGACAAGTAGGAGGAGGTCCTCTGAAGTTTGGGGGCATTTTGCATGCTTTTGGGGGCATTTTGCATGCAAAATGCCACCCCTAGCCACACAAGCCTCTCTTATTCCACCCATAGGGGATAGTGGAGTGGAGGTGGATAGGGGCACCTCCTTTGGGAGGCTATAAAATGGCCCCCCAAAGTCGAATCCACCTGAAACTTGGTGGAGGGTGGGAGGACAGGTGGGAGCAGGTCCCCTGAAAGTTGGGTGCATTTTACTTGCAAAATGCCACCCCAAGCCACCTAGAAAGATGACTTGTTTTTCCCCATAGAGAACCATGGAGATTGTAGGAGGATGGGGGCACCTTGTTTGGGGGGGCATAACATGGCCCCCCAAAGTCCAATCTTGGGGGGGTAGTTAGAGGAGAGTTAGCAGAAGGTCTCCACCAAGTTTGGTGTGATTTGGACAGAAAATGCCGCCCCCCCCCCCAGACTCCCGGAAAGCCGGGAGAAGGTTTTCTCATTGAAAACAATGGCCGAATCATTTTGGTAATCTCTGTTTCAGTATTACCAAAAATTTTCAGTATTCAGAAAAAGTTTCAGTAATACTGAAAAAACCTGAAACGGCCCTGATTCGGTATTTTTAACCTAATCAGAATACTGAATTGCACACCCCTAGAGATGGGCATGAAACAAACCACAGAACAAAATTCCAACCAGAATGGCTGGTTCGTTTTCAAAGAAACACGTTCCGTGGCTCCGTGTTTTTATGGAACAAATGATTTTTCCTATCATTCCATTCTGTTCCGTTGCCAGTTCGGAAAGCCAGACACTTTGGTGCCATTCACTCCATCACCAGGCAATGGTGGCAGTCTTTAGGTTGCCCCCAATCTGATGCCTCCATGCTTGATTGGCAGCTGTCCCTGCCAACTAGAGAGCTCCCACTCTCTAGGAGATACAAGCGCCACCATCATTAAATTGCCAACACAGCTGCTGCTGACAAAGATGACCACGCTGGTCTCCCATGGGCCACCGCCACTGCTGCCTCCAAATGGGACAAAAAATGCCCACCACTGCGCCGCTGTGCTGAAAATGCTGCTGCTGAGAAAGCCTGCAGCCAGCATCATCATCACTTTGCCGCTTGGAAGACTAAGCAAAAGAGTTCCTGCTTCCTCCAAGTGAGCAAAGCAACTGCAGCTGGGGGAAAGCAAAAGACTCTTGGCTCTGCCCCCCAGCCAAAGCCCTGTATGCCCGGGAAAGAAGCCTGTCTCTTCCTCTGGGCGGGGCTGCAAAGGCCGGCTCCCAGCTAAAGCATTGAAGCCAGGTGAGCCGAAATATTTAGCTAGTCTGACTCAGAATTCACAGATGAGTATTTCTGGGTGTTATGTATCAATCAGCTCCCCAGATTTTCTTAGTTGGTCAGGGGGAGGAAGCTTGATGGGGAAGTTGAGGATACGAATAAGAAGAGGCGGGGGGGGAAATAATTCCCTTCACTGTGGCCATCTCTTGCTTATAGGATGTGACATATGACCAAAATGCACAGCCTGTGAACATTTCCATTATTTGTTTATATATAAAATCTAGTTTCTCATATTTCACCTTACTAACCCAACTTTGTCTAGTGTCCCAAGAAATATAACCCAGCATGTAATTTTGGAGATGAAGAGAAAGGATTATACAGATAGGAGCAGGACTGGTTCTCATTTATTGGAGTTACTAGTAACAAAGCCCATTGTGGGAAAAATACAATGGGCTCTAGAAAGGGGAGGGCGGGCAAGCAGGCATTGCCTCCTCCTCCATGACTGATCTCAGCCGGGTAAGGGGGGCATTACCTCCTGCTCTGTGCCTGATTCCAGCAGGGTGAAGGGAGGGGATGGGCCATTGCCACCTGCTCCCCTCCTGATCCCTCCTGGGTGCTTCATGCCAGACCACAGCCAGGTGAAGAGGGGTGGGCATTGCCTCCTTTTCTACACCTGATTCTGGCTGGGTGAAGGGGGGCAGGCATTGTCGCCTACTCCGCGCCTGATTCTGGTGGGTTGAAGAGGGCGGGCATTGCCACTTGCTCCGCTCCTGATCCCAGGTGGTGAAGGTAGGGGGCAGGCATCACTCCCTGTTCTGCTTCTGATCCCAGCTGGGTAAAGGCGAGGAGTGGGCATTGCCACCTGCTCCCCTCCTGATCCCAGCTGGGTGAAGGGGGGTGGGCATTACTGGCTGCTCCATGCCTGATTCTGGCTGGGTGAAAGCAGGGGGTGGGCATTGCTGCCTGCTCTGCACCTGATCCCAGCCTGGGCTTCCTGCCATGGTGTGCTCTCTGGAGGGATTGGCTGCCTCACCTGGTCTTTCCTCCATAGCAGCATCCTCTGTTGTGTGCACCAGGGTAGGAATTGAGTTGTCTGGAACATGCTTAGCCTTTTATATAGTAGGATTATGGACAAGTACTAGGTTTAGGCATTACCACAAGGAAGAGGGACCCAGGTTAATCTGTTTTCTCCCTATATGTGCCTACTTTTCCTCACAGGAAACCAAAGTGCAATAGTTGTGGATCTTGTTGCAGCTGGAGACTAAATTTGCCTTCCACCTCTGGCACTGACTTGAGCAGCCCTCACTGACAAAGATCCTAATAGTAGGGTGGTAGAATACCACCATCCATCTTTTACAATTTACACATCCTGTCAAAGAACCACATATCATCATAATAGGTATTTTTATAGTTCTGTGTACTAATAGGCTAAGCTACCAGTACAATTCTAAGCAAAGTTACTCTTTTCTAAGCTGATTAATTTCAGGGAGTTGTAACTTGTGGATGGGCTCCAGGGGGCCTAAGAACCAGACACAATTTTTTTTCTTTGATTTCCATCCTTTCCACTCTTAAAAAAATTGTCTTTCTGAAAAAATTATTTTGTATATCAAGGTATTCTTTCACTCCAAACAAGTGTATGGTGCCATGAGATGCTACTGTACATGGTCAGGTAACATTCTATTGTCACTGTCTCCATGACATCTGGAATAGTTTCCTTTCAATGGGAATTATAGGTAATATATCCTGCAATTATGATTATGGACATCTGTCTTTGTTTACAATGGGCCATGGTAAATTTTGTATTTATGTGTTTATATGCATTTTTCTGACAAAGGAGTCCACAGCTCTCATTAGATTCTTATAAGGAACTGTGACTCAAAAAAGATTAAGAATTACTGACTTGGAAGGATGTAACTCTTCTTAGAGTTGTACCATACCTCTTAAAGGAGAATACAGAATGTAAAAAAAACAACAACCAAAAAAACCCCTCTGCATGTTTGTTATGGGGACCCTATGAATTAATGACCTTTAAAATGTCCTATCATTTACAGCCTTGAGAAGAAGAAGAAGAAGAAGAAGAAGAAGAAGAAGAAGAAGAAGAAGAAGAAGAAGAAGAAGAAGAAGAAATATAGTATATGAATCCAAGCTTTGAAAAGCCAAAGAAAATTATATTTTGTAAAAGAAATGATAAATGCAGCAGAGAAAAGAAAACTATTTTTTTATAAAGTATATAAAAAAGAGTATATTCTTCTCATATTTTCTTTCTAGAGATAACCTTCGGGACTGCGGTGGACCTTTTTAGTCCCATGGTGTGTCCAAATTACTTCTTAAGTCAAGGCAGTCCTACATTATTGAACGTTCGACTCATAGAGAGGTTAAAAGGTGAGCCAATGGTTTCAGCGACATGTGCAAGCCTGTCCCCATCATTTGGCACAGATACAGTCTATTTCAAAGAGTCTGGACTCCTGTGCTAAGAAATGGAGCAATTAATTCATTTTATTATTTAATTAACCTATAAAGAGAGTGGTTAAAATATCATTTGGCCATGACCAGGCAGTTTCTAAGTGTTAGCCTTGTGCACTTTCAATCACATTTAAAGCTACTTACTTCTGGGTTTCCTGGCTTTCAAACTGGATTAGTCTTATTGAAGGGCCAATATGCTTGAGAAAGCTCTGTAGAGGCTCCCCTTAAATTGAAAAGGGGGAAAAAACAGAAAAAAGGGGTTGATTTAGATTGCTTGATTTGAGAGACTGCATTGAATCTCTAATTCCACGAGCATAGCTGTTATCTTGGATTCCAAAAATCAATTTGATTAGAATGGCTGTTTAAGATGCTGAATGGACAGAGTCTCCTGTAGTGGTGCAATGAATTCTTGCTGGACTTGTTTTTGGTCTTTCACAGTAACCTGATGGTGTTGACCTTTTTCTGTTGGCTCACCTTTTAACTGAAATGCTTTGGTTAAAGTGCTATTCTGCTATAAACCTTAGCTATGGAGTGCACTTGTAACTTAACTAGGTCGGATGAGAACAGTAAAGACAAATTAGTTTTCCTTAGCTTGTAACTGTGAATTGCTGTGTGATTGTGTTAGTCTAAAAGACAGTGCTTTGCTGTGTTGACCTGCTTTTCACTGCCCTTTACTGCTGAATTTTTAATTGTACAGAGTCAGGTAAAGTCACAATTATTTTAATAACCATATTATATAAGGGTGAATGCTCAATATCACTACACATGAATTAGACTACATCTCTTGTCAATCATACATTTTGTATTATGTGCCAATGCTAGGCAGATTCTGTCACTTAAAATAGGAAGACTACGCTATTAGAAGTAATGGGCAGAAGAAAGAAATGGAACACAAATAGAGAAGGAGGGGACTGTGCTGCCCATATCAGAAACATAGAAAAATATTAGACTGAGAAGGGTTGATGTTGGAAAGAAATATCACCTTTTTCTGAAAATTCCATTTAGGGATGTGCGAACATGTATTTTCACCTCCTCTAGGTTAGGAAAGTCCATATTCTTCTTATTCTCTCTCTCCCTCTCTCTCTCTCTCTCTCTCTCACACACACACACACACATACACACACACAAACAAACATACACACACAGGGCTTTTTTCTGGGAAAAGAGGTGGTGGAACTCAGGACCGCACAATGATGTCACTTTGGGTCAGCTGGAACAAGGGGGGAGTTTTTTAAAATTTAAATCGCCCTCGGCAAAAATGGTCACATGGCTGGTAGCCCCACCCCCTGATCTCCAGACAGAGGGGAGTTTAGATTGAACTCCGTGCCACTTAGCGGTGTGGCGGGCAATCTATACTCCCCTCTGTCTGGAGATCAGGGGGTGGGACCACCAGCCATGTGACCATTTTCAAGAGGTTCCAGAACTCCATTCCACTGCATTCCTGCTGAAAAAAAGCCCTGCACACACACACATCTCAGTGGTTTTAACATTTGTTTTACCCTCCATTCATGGGTGGTATGCAACTGCTTTTCATGCCAGATATCATAACAGTGAGGTTTCCTGATCCTATTTTAAATGAAAAATGATGTATACGAGTCTTATTCAAAGACTCTTACATTCTTATATTCTTATTTCCTTGCTGAAACTCAAAGAAATTATATAAATTAAAAACAAAACAATAAGGACAGTATCATACTTTTTGTTCATTTGAAAAGGACAATATGTGAACAGAAAGCAATGCAGTGACACCAGATTGCAAGGTTAAGAACAATAAACTTCAAACATTCTAGAATATACAATGAACAATGGCATCAGCGACCAATTGCCCTGTTCTATTTACAGATATGTCCTCCTGAATAGTGCCATTTTACACATTTCGCTGACTGATGAAAGTGTGGGAGCATGCATGACCTCTTTAGGTAGGCCACTACAGCAAGTGTGGATACAGGCCACATGTGGCACCTTCAAAAAGGCTTTGCTCAGATGAGTGATGTTGTTGCAGCAGACACATCAAGATTTATGGGACCCAGATGCACTTAGTCCATGATAACCAGCACCTGGAATAACGATAACGACAATGACAACAACATTCGATTTATATACTGCCCTTCAGGACAACTTAATGCCCACTCAGAGCGGTTTACAAAGTGTGTCATTATTATCCCCACAACAAAATACCCTGTGAGGTGGGTGGGGCTGAGAGAGCTCCAGAAAGCTGTGACTAGCGCAAGGTCACCCAGCTGGCTTCAAGTGGAGGAGTGGGGAATCAAACCCGGCTCTCCAGATTAGAGTCCCACACTCTTAACCACTACACCAAACTGGCTCCCAGTAAATAACTGGTAACTAGTGGAGCAAATATAGAATAAGTCTAATATATATCCTCCAACTAGCTCCCAGTAGTACTTGAGCAGCATTCACTCTGAACCTGCCAGAGTTTCCAAGTTGTCTTTAAAGGAAGACCCATGCAGAGCATGTTACAGGAGTCTACTAAAAACTGTACAGTCGATTCAAGGAAGCTTACTCCCATAAAAATGTTTTTAGAACTGCACAGTTCATATTCAAATCTCTGAGTCAACTGTTACTTTGATCCTAAGACAGCTAGTTCTTTCAAAGCATAGTTTGCCTTTGAGGATCTGAAGATTACCTAAGCTTGGTTTCCTTTCAAGGACAGAGCACTAAAGTCTTAAGATATTCTTGAAATATTTGCATTGACAAATATTCAAATAGAGCACAACTTCCAGAACTATGTTTCTAACCCCGGCTAAGCAAAGGAAACAGTCTACATCTTATCCCCATACATTAAAGTCAAACAGACAGATAGGGGGCTGGATAGCTATGGCCATTAATTGGCTGACCAATAGGCGAAATGGCCATGCAGGCCATGCAGGCTGTATATATATATATATATATATATATATATATATATATATATATATATATATATATATACACACACACACACACACACACACACATATATATATACATATATATATACACAGTCTTCCCACTGAGTTTTACCTCACACTTTTGGCTCAAACTTCCCACTAGGGCTGCCTAGATGAGCCTGGCAACCACAGGTGAGTTAGGTGTGGGGATATGGGGGGGGGGGAATCACATTCAGGAAGACATCACTTCCAGGTAAAATGCAGAAGCAATAGTAGTAGCTGTAGGAAACACTTCACTCGAAGCAGGGACATCTCAGTGTACAGACAAATCAATATGGTGGGATTTGGTCCTTATGTATCCTGGTCTTACTGTACATGCCTTTCTAGGTCAAAACCAGCACTTTGAATTTGAAGAGGAGGGCTGGAGGAAGCCTAGGCTGCCCGTGGAGCTTGTTGTCCACTCTCAGGCTATCTTCATGCAGTCAGAAACAATTAGAGTGATACAATTTATGTACTCACCAATAAATTTTCTTTTTTTAAAAAAGAAACAATTAGAGTGCAAGTTATTGGGATATACCAAATAGGTCCGCTAGCTCATGAGTGTGGGGATAAGAAAGAAAGTCAGTTATCTAGCACCTTGTTCATAACAACTCAGAACAGCATGCTTGGGTCACTGTCATTTTTTAAAATCCTCACAACAATGCTGTGACATAAGTTAAACTAACACAGAGCAATTAGCCCAAGGATTCCTTGGAGAGTAGGGACTTGAACCTAGGCTTCTCAGATCCTAGTCAAACACTAATCGCTACTCCAACTGCCTCTGAAACATCTCCATACATTTTAACTATGGTTCTGGTCCACACAGTATTTACTCTATCAGCTGAAATATGAATATTTATAGGGCAATCCAATACAGAGTACAATAGTATCAATAGTACTTAAACTGAAGTAACTCTATATTAGATTACACTGGTTTCAGAAATAGTTATATCTTCTTAAAGGTATATTCACAGACTCAATCACACAGAGTAATTTTCCACACAGGTCTTCACTACGAAAATAAACTCTCTTCAAATCCACACAAGTAGAGATTCACTCAGGTCTTTCCTCATAGCTTGCCTGATTTATCTAGAATTTCTCACAACTTCACACAGACAGCTCAGGTTCCACACAGATTGCCTGACTGAATCGGAATGAATACTTTCTCTCAGCACACTGACTAAAAATTGCAGTTCACTCTACCCCCAGGGTACAGCTACCATCTAATCAGAACACACTCCATTCATCCATCCACCCCCTTCCTTCTTTCCTCAGACACCTGCATTTAAACTCAAAGCAACATTTTTTTTTTTAAACCCATATTGCCACCCTAGTAAGAATAAGAGACGGACACAAAGCTGGATCTAAGGGCCACTTTATTAACTTTGTACACTCAAAACAAGCCAAACAGCAGCAAGGACCTAAAGCGGTACAGGTCAAGCCATGGGGTCCTAACATGGACCACCGCCTTGATCTGTCTGGGAGAGCCCCGAAGCCCCAGGTGGGACCCATCCAATGGATTGGGGCGGACCCAGCTGGCCAGGCAATTTGGTCACCCCCGGTTAAGCTCCAGAACACCTCAGCTGTCTAGCAGTGAGGGAAGGACTTGCAGGCTGGGGTTACCGAAGGCAGCCTGCCTCTGCATCTGGCAGCCGTCACAGCAGTACTAGCCCTTTAGGCAGGCCCCTCTTCCCTCAATAGGGAAGCACCAAGACTGCTCACCAGCCCGCACCCTACTCCTACTCAAACCAGCCAACACCAGGACCAAGCCTCTGCTTAGGCCATGGTGCCCCACTGGTAGCCTAAGGCCAACCGAAGTCCTTGCCACAAATCATCTAGAAAAATGGCATTGCCCACTGAAGACAAGTGCACCCCATCACCTCTACAGAGGTTGGGAAATTCGGCCCTGGTCCTGGGGTGAGGCAGATATATGCCCACCCCCACCCCCAAGCCTTTTTGGATGGCCCTATTGGCCTTCATCCTGGCCCTTTCGATGCCCTGACGATCTTCAGCCTCCCTCCAAACCCGCTGAGGGATCATAGCTGACCATATAATCAACACCCCCAGCCAACATGTCGTAATGAGGCGCATGTCAGCCAGCACTTGGGAAGACAAGGCCTTGCCTTGCATGAGGCCAAGATCATTTCCCCCTAAATGAACAACAAGGATGTGGGGTGGCACACCATTCCACACTCCAAACAGCAACAGCAAGAGGCCCGGCCACCTGAGGCCACGTCGGCCCAGCCACTCAACTGTAGCCTGGTCACTTAGTCCAAGCTGGGACCCCACTGGCATCCTGCGTGCTTGGTGGGCTGCCCAGAAGACATAGCTGTGCCCACATATCAGGATACGCTGATGTCCCAACCGCTACACTGGACCTAAGAGAAAACACCAATTAGTAACACTTAAAATTGTGAAAGGGGACGCACATAGGTGCAGTAAGCAGCAGATCGCCACCTGCCAACGTTCTGAATGACTTGGCCGGAATACCCCATGGTGGCTGCCGTCGAGGCAGCCCCAATATGGAAGGAATGCATCCCAAAACTCACCCCTTGCAACCGCATCCTGGCTAGAGCCTGCTTGGTCACTGCCCAGAACGGATAACGGGTTAAAGGGGAACCATCCCGGTGCCTAAAAAGGCAACCCTGTTCATCACCCCGCACTTGCCAATATCTCTTCAAAGCTCTGACTGGACATAATTCCGCGACAGCACAAGATCCCAACCGAATGGCAGCCCCCCTATGCCTCTGATCCATCTTGGACCAACAAATCGTAAGCAAGATCGCGTCTCCTTCAAATTTCAGGTCACTTGCCATAAGGGCCCGACCAGAGATATCCTTCCCAGATGCCACCACAAGCTCACCAACCTGAAGAGCACCAAAAAAGGCAGTCAAAGCAGCTGCATGAAAAAGCATGGCTTCATAGCCGGACTTACAAATGACCTTCCAGACCGTGGCAAGGCCCTTGAGTACAGCCGGTGAAATGGGCTTGTGCGGGTCCGAGCGGACCACACTCTCCCTAGACCATCCCTTGAGCATTTTCCTAACCTGGAAATCACCCATGGCATCAGGAAATCCCCAGGCTTTGCTAATAAAAGCCAGAGCGGCGAGTTGCCCACTAATAGACTTCACCGCCAACCCACGGCCCTTCTGCCTAACACAAAACTGAAGAAGATGCTCAACAGGAATGGGCCAAATCCTACCAATACCCGCTTCATGTCTGAACTCCTCCAACTGGCCTACCGCTCTCCAATACGCCCTCTGGGTACTGGGTGCAATAGCTAACTGGATGGCACGATGGCACGACACGCTTCAGCCTCCCAAGCCACCATAGTTCTGGGGGCATTGCTGCCGGACAAAGATTTGCCTCCAGTGCAAGCTGCCAGAAGCGCTCCATCTGTTGGCGAGACAAAGCATCTGCCACACTGTTGCTAATCCCAGGAACGTGTCTGGCCCTAAACAATATATTGCACCGCAGGCACAGCAATGTAAACACCCTAACCAGTCGCATAACCCTTGGGGATCTAGAAGTCAAGGAGTTGACCACATGCACCACTGCCAGATTGTCACACCAAAAGTGGACAGAGTGGTTAGCCAGCTCCTTGCCCCAGAGGTGGACTGCCACCAATATGGGGGAAAACTCCAGAAAAGTAAGATCCCTAACTAAGTCTGAGGCCGTCCATTCAGGAGGCCATGGCTCAGTGCACCAGTGTTTCCAGAAATAAATTCCGAAGCCAGTGGAACCGGAGGCATCAGATGTAACTTGCAACTCAGCCTCGAGCAACAACTCGTCCCGCGAGAGAGTAATACCATTAAACTCCTCAAGGAACTCAGTCCAACCCTCCAAGTCAGTGCGCATGCCGCTCACCACCCGTAACCGGTGATGGTGTGCATGCAACGGAGCCATAGCGTCACATAATCGACGCAAAAAGGCCCTACCCGGTGTCACAGCCTTACATGCGAAATTGAGGTGCCCCACAAGCTGCTGTAACTCCACCAGGGATGCCTTGCACTTAGTCCTAAATTCCTGAAGATGAGCTCTAAGGTCCACAACCTTATCTGAAGGCAGTCGCATGGATTGCTGAACCGTATCTAACTCAATTCCCAAAAAGGTAAACACCGTAGAAGGCCCCTCTGTTTTCTCATGAGCCAACGGGACCCCCAGCTCCTCTGCCAGCTCAATAAAAGTGGTCAAAAGTCTGGCACAATGAGAAGACTGTGCCTGCCCAACGAACAAAAAATCATCTAAATAGTGGGCGGAGTCACTACTGACTGCACACCTTCTCAACTCCCACTCAAGAAAGGAGCTAAAGCGCTCGAAGGCAGCGCAGGAAACAGAGCAACCCATGGGCAAAGCACGATCCATATAATACTTGCCCTCAAAGGCGAACCCCCCCAAAGCTCAAAATCCCCGGGGTGGACGGGATGAAGGCGAAACACGGACTTAATATTGCATTTTGCCAACTCCGCGCCCACCCCACACCTATGCACCACCTTGACCACTTGGTCAAAGGAGGTGTACCTCACTGAACATAAATGCCCCGGGATGGCATTATTGACTGAATACCCTTTGAGGTAAGACAGGTGGTGAATGAGGCAGAACTCACCGGCCGCCTTCTTCGGCACCACCCCCAAAGGCGAAACCTTAAAATTGGGGGTAGGAGGGGCTGAAAACAGCCCCCAAACCCTCCCCTCATCACATTATTTCTGAATTTTTTGCCTAATTATGTCTTCCTTGCCTTGAACTGAACGCAAATTGTTGGCCATAAATGGGGCCCTAGGTCCCTGAACAGGAATTCTAAAACCACCCCTAAACCCTTCCAGCAAATAAATAGCATCCTCCCTAATAGGGTAATCACACAACAGGCGTTCAAGGACCCTCAGCCTTACCAGGCTGGGGCCCTTTTCCAGGGGGCTGCTGCCCCCCAGAACCACTTCCACCTTGCTTTCTCCCACCCCAACCTTGTCGGGCCTTGCCACATGCATTGTATGGGTGTGGACCCGCACAGGAGGGGCACTCATGTCTAAAATGGCAGGGCTTTCTGGCACAAGTGCCCTTGTACACAAACTCCCAGCTGAGCAGCCGCGGTTGAACCTGCTGCCCCGCTCCACCGCGGGTACCTGTCAATTGGGAGTTGCAATGCACCACATGGCCACTATCCGACTGATCCTCTACATTAGGCTTAGCAGGGGACATCACCGACAACCACAGTTGCTGGTGAATGCAATCCCAGTGGAGGCTAGGGTTCATAGCTGCCCGCATATGGAACTCCTCGTCATACTGCATCCATGCAGCTCCCGAGAAGCCAGTGTAACCCTTCAGGATAATGTCCAAATATTGAAACAAAGGCGCAGCCAGATTGGGCTGTGCCCTAGCAATTACCCCGGCATAAATTAGAAAGCCAGGCAGCCAATTGTTCCAAGTCCTATCCACCCATTGCCTCTGTAAGCGCTCCTTATCTCTATCATCCATTTCCTCCTTGTCCTTTTTCTCTGACTCATGGTAGAGAAGGGAAAAGATGTCAACATACTCCCCACGTAAGATTTTATCCCTCGTAGCCTGAGCTAAATGGTCTCCTAATGGCAAAGCCATGTCTCCAAACGGCATTGCGTTGAAAGGGACCTGACCATAGGCCAGGGAAGGGCAAGGATAATAGCCCCAAGGGGTGGCAGGAAAACCACGTCAACCAAACGGTGGGCCCATATACGCAGCTGCCCCAGGAGCTCCCCAGACCGGGGGGACAGCGGCTTGCTGCTGCTGAGTAGAGAATGGAAAACCTTGACAAGGAGTGGGCTGCACCCCCCCCCAGCAGACGAGGATGCTTGGTTAGAGAGCATCTTGTGAGCTACACCTGTTGACCCTCCAGCAGCACCCTGAGCCCACGGCCCCCAAGGCCACGGATAAGTGTAGTGTGGTGCACTATCCTTACCACTGACGTCCACGGGCTCGACCGCCACCACAACAGGAGGTGACTCCTCAGGCCAATCCTAGTCCACATCCATTGCTGGTTCCTGGGCTTCTGAAATCGTTGCCACCTGTCTGCTGCTGCTTCCAGCCACCGGGGATCCCATAGTACCTTCCAAAGTAGACAGATGACACAAGATATTACGGTTAACAGCATTCCTAGATGCATGATGAACTGGTCTGGCAGTGTTCACCCCCTGCTTAGCCGAGCCCAAATCCCCCTTTGCCCTTTCGTGCTTCCAAAAGTTTCAAAATATCCTGCTGACCCACAAATGAGTCCTCCTCGTCAGAAGAGGACACAGCTGGAGGAAGGAGCCGCTTGGGGGGCACCCTCTTGGCAGGCTGCTTTCCCTTAGAGGCCCCACTACCCTTCTTAGACACCATTTCAAATAATCAAGTAACTTATTGGCTGCCTTTAGGTGTTCTAATATACAAGGAATTCCACCTCTGAAAACCCAATCAGCTAGTAACTAATGCCTTAGCTCCCAAACCTAAAAAGATAGAGCAGTGCAGCCTATTCAACATTAAACCAATAAGACTGTGTACCAAGGCAATGCAGACTGAACCCAGAGCCTTGTTCACGCTGCCCTTAACACAAAATGGCTGTCATCCCAAAATGGCCACCACCCTGCAGGGCTGGCTACAATATGGCTGCCACATAAACCAGACCTTGCCTCCCAAATTATGGAAGGGAAAAAATGCCCAGCTGGCGAGGGCCAGATTAGCCACCCTTCAAACCCCCAAGCCCCTAACTGGAGGGGGGGCGGGACAGCAAGGAAAGTGCACCTCAGACCAATGGGGGCCCAAAAGCAGAGGGCCCGCACCAGTTAGGCCCAGAAGCCCCAAGCACCAATCAGTAACCAGGCCTCGCAGAGGCTAAAGCCCCCACGAGCCTGATTCTCCAATGCCCGGCCGCCCAACCAAAGCACGGCTCAGGCCATGCAGGCACTGCTGGCCAAGCCGCTGCCACTCGCGCCCTGCACACAGCCACCAGCGACAGAACCCCGCCGCTCCAACCATCACCAATCCACTCGTTGCCTGTGTAGGAGCCCCGCAACCGCCAGGTGCCCCGGCAGGGAAGCGCCTCCTGCACCAAGCTCCCTGCGGCCGAAGAAATGCTCCCCGGACGCACGCAGGCAAGCCGACGAAGTCCCCCGCCACTCGACACGTGGCGCGCCTCAGGCCCAGCTCCACTCAGTCGCTTGGCTGGAGACGTCTTTCTCCAACGAGCGACTAGCCGCAATGAGCTGGGAAGGGCTGAGCTGCAGCAACAGGCGCTTGCTCAGCCCTCCCAGCCACTCCTTATTAGGCAAAAAGGGAGTGGTGCCGTCTTTCCCTCCGGCACGGCAACGAACGGCCCCTGGCTCAGCAGCTCAGCTGCATGCCAGGAAGGGGCCACATTAGCAAGCAGAAATAAAAATACAAACTTAACTATTTGCAAAATATTACACTGTCTTTATAAAATTTACAGTATCTTGACCTTACAGATAGGTTTTGTTCCTACTGTAGAATAAAATTTATTCACAAAACATTATCTGGAATGCATAATTTCAGATTCTGAGAAGCAAATTCCTACCAGAAGAGTGACACATCTCGTAGGTACATATATTAGTTTGACCTGATTTGTGTACATCTAAAAAAAGTTCTTTTCTGTAAATCATAATTTCAAGGTTTACACTCTTAACTCTTATGCACTACAAGAAGGAATGCTTGCATTTGTTTTGAGCCATTTTGGTGTAGTGGTTAAGAGCGTGGGACTCTAATCTGGAGAACCGGATTTGATTCCCCACTCTTCCACTTGAAGCCAGCTGGGTGACCTTGGGTCAGTCACAGCTTCTCGGAGGTGTCTCAGCTCCCGCCCACCTCACAGGAAGTTTGTTGTGGGGACAATAATAACATACTTCATAAACCACTCTGAGTGGGCATTAAGTTGTCCTGAAGGGCAGTATATAAATAGAATATTGTTGTTGTTGTTATTGACTAGCCTACTCATTTGGCAATGCATGATTGATACCGTTTGCCAACTGAATGCTGCAAACAACCCACAACAGGAGATAGTACAAGGACATCTATGTACTGTGGAAATCAAGCACTGAATATTGGGGGAAGAAATTTTTTTGGAAATCATCAAGATAGATGAATTGGCAGTTGTATAATTTAAAAAACAAATACTGTTCACTTTCTGTGTATGTTCCAATAAGACATTCAGCATCTGATTTTTGAAAATGTTCTCTTCATCTTGTCCTGGTTTGACATTCCTGCTCATGTCTTGTAATGGCATGTTGTGTAACTAGAGCTGGGCGTGAACAGCATTACGAACACAAAAAAGCCCATGAATAGCCTGTTCGGCTGTTTGCAAACAAGCTGTTTGTGAGGGCCTATTCTAAAAGAACAGGTGGTTGTTGCAAGCCTCGTTTATTGCTGTTTGTCAAGCCAGACAGTCTGGCACCTGCAATCAATTCCCTTGGCAACTTAGGCAGGGATTGTCTGAACACTGTCTGAACTCCTGCTGTTGCCCTGGAAACCCCAATCTAAGCCCAATTTAGCTTGATAGGCAGGTCTTCCTTCCAAGTGTGGAATGGAGCTCCAAATTTGTTACAAGAGGAAAAGACCAGGGGGGAGGGGGGCTCCCAGCTCTGGCTTTCAGGGAGAGACAGCTGCTGTTAGAAAGACAGGGTGAGTGCACTGGAGCTTGAATTTTCCTTGTGTGTGGTGGGATAGGGATCTACCCCTTCATGTTCCAGGGCTGCTGCCAGGCTCTGGGGCCAAGCTATTATTTATTATTGGTACCTTTCCTGCTGCCTGCTCAGGTAGGGTTTCTGGGAGTGGTGCAGTAGGGATCTACCCCTTCAAGTTCCAGGGCTGCTGCCAGGCTCTGAGGCCAAGCTATTATTGGTACCTTTCCTGCTGCCTGCTCAGGTAGGGTTTCTGGGAGTGGTGCAGTAGGGATCTACCCCTTCAAGTTCCAGGGCTGCTGCCAGGCTCTGAGGCCAAGCTATTATTGGTACATTTCCTGCTGCCTGCTCAGGTCAGGTTTCTGGGAGTGGTGCAGTAGGGATCTTGATGGCTGGAGGAGAGCCTGCTGGCCCCCATGAACAACGAACAACGAACATGTTCGTGACAGGATCATGTTCATCAGTGTTCATTGTTCATGGATGGCAACAAACAATGAACACCATGTTAGGTTTTTTTTCTGTTTGTGCCCATGTCTAGTTGTAACCCTTTCTGAAAAGTTTCTTTAGCAAAATGCTGCTGTTTACCTTATGAAGAAAGGATAATTAGCAAGGAATCTTTGGGTTACTAGAGTGGCTGTCCTTGGAGATCATTGCCCCACAGTTCTCTGAAGTTCTTGGAATTCCATTCTGTGAGGGAGCTTTTTGTATCTTTCTTCGATTTCCTGCTCTCTAATTGACTCTATTGATTTACATTGTGTAGCATGAGCAAGCAAATTAAAAAAGCAAGGATCTCTGACTTTCCCAATTGTAGGGAAATGGAAACACTGAACAGATTCTGGTTCTTGGCAAGGCTCAATTTCTGTTGCATGGTTTTCTTTATTTGGATCTATTCTGTTTGCTACAATAGAATGACACATCAATTTTTGCAGGGGAAGCACAGTTACCAAGTAAGCAGGAACTACTGAACTGAAGCATTCTGCACAATAAGAAAAAAAATCAGGGCAATGTAAAAACAGTGGCAGTTTCCATAAATGGCACTGACCATGAAGACAGGGAATCTTTTTGTGCTACCAGTTCCAGCTAGCTCCTCAGAGAAGACCATATATAGCAAGCATGAGAGCTATTTTGATAGGAAAGGCAAATTAAATTAAGGAGTTATTAATTTATTTTATTTATCCTCATCTTCCCCTACAAAGGGGACACAAAGAAACTTACATCATTCTCCTTTCTTCCATTTTCTTTCTTCCTCCCACAACAGATCCTGTTAGGCTGAGAGGTTTTTGTGACTGGCTCAAGGTCACTCAGTGAGCTTCCATTGCAGATCGGGGATTCGAACCGGAGTCTCCCTAATCCAAGTCTGTCATTCATTTCTAACCACTACACCACACTGGCTCTTGCCTGTGGGAATTATGAAATATTTCACTTATTACATTCTTCACGATATAGCTTAGCGCATTTGTATGCAAAATATGGGTGTAAGATATAAGCTATATTTGTGAATGGTAAGTTTCTCAGTGACTATTATTAATGGTAGCTGAAGCTTTATACTTAGAGACAAAAAGTATCTAATTAACAAAAACAAACAGAGATGGCTATCACCAGCTAGAGGCATATCCGCTGTGGTGGTGATGTATTTATTTACTTCATTCGTAGTTCACCTTTCTTATTGAGATGCAAGGCAGATTACACAGTAATACACAATGCAACAAGGACAGTATAATGCATAACAAACAAACCATGAAATAAAACTGGATAACAGCAGTAGAGAACAGTGCAATAAAACAGTATAATCTATACAGTGCACAATACAATGAAAACTGTCTAAATTTCCACAGATATCAACCCTTTTCGTTTTAGACTAGAACTGAAGAGAGACCTCAGGTTCACTCAGATTCCCTCTTGGCTTAAAACTCAGTGGGTGGCCTTGTGTTAGTCATTCTTTCTCAGCCAAACCTACTTCCAGTACTGTTGGGAGGATAACAGAGAGGACAGAATATCCATGTATTCTGCCCTGAACTTCATGGGATAAAAAGTACTACATAAAACAAAATAAATACAAATACGTGCTGAGGATGTGCTACTTTAAACTACAGATGGGGAAAATGTTTGTGTGTGTGTGTGTTTGTGTGTGTGTGTGTGTGTGTATAATAACATTCACAAGTGTAGTCCATGAGAGCTAGCCATAGCTATTATGAAATATTGCTTCTGAGCTTTCCCGAGGAATCTAGTTGCCTAGTGTTGGAATGGTGGATTGCGTATATCTTTGGTCTGATCCAGGATCCATTAAGTCTGTTCTTACATTCTTAACTAAATGATCTGGAGGGATGCATCAAAGATTTGCATCAGTGCTCCTTGAGAAGAAAGCAAGAAATATTCTCTTGAAGTTTAACCATGCTTGAAACATCTGGAGCTTTGTAATTTCAGCATTTTTTCTTCACTTCTGAAAGGATATTGAAAAATTAAACACAGTAACTCCCAAAGAGCTGTATTCCATTCAGGGATTATGTTTCCTTCTTGCATATTAAACAGCCATTTGTAGTGAATTCCGACAACCATGTCTTCCTCCCTCCAAAATGAGTGGTAATTTTTGCTGCAGAAATTATCTGCAGTCACTCCATTGGCTACCCATCAGTTAGGAGGCTCAATTCAAGATTTTGGCTATCACATACAAAGCCTTTCGTGGCCTTGGTCCCTCATATCTATGTGACCAGCTCTCTTCCTTTGTTCCATCATGGCAGCTTCATTCATCTAAACAGGGTCTCCTGCAGGTACCACCTTGCAAATGGACAAAGTCAACAGCTTCCTATACACATGCATTCTCTGTGGTGGCTTCTACCTTGTGGGATGGCCTGCCTGAAGAGGTCAGGAATTATTCCACTTTCATGATTTCTGTAAGTTATGCAAAACTGAATTATTCAGGTGGGCTCTTTTTACAGATAATAGGGCTGTGCTGTAAGGAAATGGTTCAGAGAGATGCTTTGATATATGGATAAGGATTGTAGACTGTACTACTGTGTACAGTCTGTTGCTGCCAGTATGCTCCTACTGGGTAGTTTCCATGTTGTTTAATATGCTATCATATTAATAATTTTTCCCACAATAATTCCCCCCCAACTGCCTAGTTGGGTGGGTGCATGCAGCACCATCAGGAGATCTCCTGCCAAAGCCAGACACCTGGTTTCCCATCCCCTGTTTATGAGCCTAGCTGGAAGTAAATATTTACAACCCCTCTCTCCGATTTTAAAAACTAGCAATCTAACTAGAATAAGGTATGCGCTTGCCTGGAGTGGTAAGTGGTGAGAACTAATTCATTGCTATGAGTCATTTTCAATTCTGCTGATCTAGATTAATCAAAGAATCTCCAAAAGCTAAGTTTTGAGAAAAATATATGGATGAGGGAGAGACAGCTAGAGAGACAGTGAATGAAGACTCAATACTAATCTAATAGGACAAGAGAGAAAGCTCGCTTTAAAACTTAGTTTGTGACAATGATGGTGGCAAAGAAACAACTTTTTCTCACAGGATAGGTCAGTGGAGATGTTCCAAGTGGGCAGAGACCTCTTGTATCTGGCCTGCAGGAGGAAGTGGACTGCTCGATGGCCTGCTGTGACCATTTTTCTCAGCACTTTGCAAATCAAATCTCTTGTATCCATTCTGACTTTGACTGTCCATTAGCAGTGACAGGGTCAGATGGTGCCAGTCGTCTGGGATAATTTTCAGTTTATTCAGTTTGAGATTGTGGATAGGCTCCTTAGAGGTTTGAGGCCTATCATCTGCTTGTATGACCTTTGTCCTTCCTGGTTACCTGATGTCACTAACTCAAGGCACCTTCCCACAGACATTTAAACAGGCTATCTGCCCACTACTTAAAAAACCATCCCTAGACAAAAATGATGTGGCAAATTATTGCTCAGTCTCCAATCTGCCTTTCTTGGCAAAGTGATTGGGAGACCAGTAGTGGACCAACTCCAGGTCTTTTTGGATAAATCTGGTGTTCTGGACCCTTGTCAGTCTGGGTTCAGGCTGAGCTTTGGGATGGACAAAGCCCTGGTGACTTTAGTTGATGACCTCCATCTGAAAGTAGACAAAAGCCACACTTCCTCCTGGATCTATCTGCTGTCTTTGATACAGTAGATTACGTTATTCTGTTGAGGTGCATGGAGACAGATGTTGCTTTCAAGGGTTGTGCCTTGACTGGTTTAAATCATTCCTCATGGAATAGACTCAAAGGGTTGTTGTTGAAGAACAGTTCAGTGTCAGAACTCTCTTGCAGCATTCCACAAGGCACAATCTTATCCCCCATGTTAGTCAACCTCTGTGTAAAGCCGTTAGGAGAAATCATTCATAGTTATGGAATTGGATGTCATCAATATGCAGATGACACCCAGCTCTATTACCTCAGTATACCATTCCCTAGTGATGCAGTAGAGGCCTTAAAACCACTGCCTGACAGCTCTAGTCAAATGGCTGAAAGCGAACAAGTTGAAACTGAACACAGACAAGACAGAGGTGATGCTGGTTTGGGCTTCCACCGCCCCTTGCAGACTTGGTTAAGAGACTAGAGGTGGTATTGGATCCAGCATTGCTGCTAGAGAAGCAAGTTAATGTACCTACAAAAATGCCTTCTCCAAACTCAAGCTAGTCTGAAAGATGTCCTCCTTCCTTGACATGGTTGATCTGGCCATCTGGAGCCATGCCACAGTAACATCAGGACTAGACTACGGTAACACACTCTACATACGTCTTCCCTTGAAATCAGCTTGAAGATTCCAGTTGATGGACAAAGCCACAGCCTGCTTATTATCAGGAGCTAGGTGGAGTGTGCATATTACTCCCATTCTGCAGTTGCTCCATTGGCTACCCATCAGTTACTGGGGTCAATTCAAGGTTTTGGCTACCACATACAAATCCCCTCATGAACTCAGTCCATCATTTCTACAGGGCCGCCTTTCTCTCTATGCCCCTCCATGGCAGCTTCACTCATCTGAACAGGGCCTTCTGCAGGTGCCACTCTGCACATCAGTAAAATCAACAGCTGCCTGTACATTTGATCTCTCAATGGTACCCCAACCTTATGGAATGGCCTGCCTGAAGAAGTCAGGAAAGCTCCCACCTTCTTGGCTTTCTGTAAACTATGCAATACTGAATTATTCAGGAGGCCTTTTTTACTCAGGTAATTAGACTGTACCGTAAGGAAGTGGTTCAGAGAGATGCATTGAAATGTGTTAGAGACTGTAGACTATACTACTGCATACTGTCTATTGCTGCTAATATGATCCTATTGCATAGTTCCACATTTTGTAATATGTCATGCCAACTTATGTTGTTATCTTCAGCATTGTTTTCAGCTTTGTATTAGATTTTTGCTGGTTGCAAATTTCTGTAATTCTTACCCTATTTTATACTTCATTGACTCTTAGCCATTGTTTGTTCACTGTGTAATCCACCTTGAGTCTCCATGAGAAAGATGGACTATAAATAGATAGCTAAGCAAGCACACAAGCTTGGGTGGGTGAGAGGGTGGGCTGGCTGGCTGAATGCCTCTTAAGAGAGGAGGTGGTGGCTCCAGCATTGAAACATGCTGTGGTCTGTCAACTTCTAAAGAAACCTATCCTGGACCCTGGAGAACTTAATAATTATCTCAATTGTTCCATTCTTGAACAAAGTGATTGAAGGGGTGGTGGATGGACAACTTCAAGTTTTCTTGGATGTTGCAAATTGTTTAGATCCTTTCCAACCTGCTTTTAGGACCAAAATTGACTTGATTGCTGTGGTGGATGACCAGCATGGAAGACAGACACAGGGATTTCAACTTTGTTTTTCTCCTAGTCCTCTCAATACCATCAGTCATAGTATCCATCTGGACTGTCTTTCTGGGCTGAAATTAAGAGGCACCATTCTGCAGAGGTTTCAGTCATACCTGGAGGCTAGGTTTCAAAAGTGGTGCTGGAGATCTGTTCCCTAGTTCCTTGGCCTTGTAGGGTCCCATAATACTGTGTTTTGTGCCCTATGCCCTTTAACAAGATGTTAAAGTTCATAGAATCATAGGGTTGGACGAGACCTCTAGGGTCATCTAGTCCAACCCCCTGCACAATGCAGGAAATTCACAAACACCCCACCCCCCAACTGCCCCAACATGGGTTGTCACCAATGTGCAGATGACACTCAGCTCTATGTCACATTTCCATCTTATTTCAGGAAAACTGTAGAAATCGTAAACTGGCACCTGGAGGCAGTTTTGGAGTGTATTCACACTAATAAATGGAAACTTAATCCCAACATGACAGAAGTACTACTGGTGAACTGAAGGCCTGACCCAGTATTTAAGGTGTCACCCATTCTGGATGGGGCTGCAGCACTCCCCTTGAAGGACGAACATGACTGTAATCAAGGGGGTGCTCTTTGATCCAGGTTTACTGCTGGATAAATGGATGGCAGCTGTGGGCAGGAGTGCCTTTTACCAGCTTTGACTGCTTAGCTAGTTGCAGAAAAGATCTGGCCACTATGGTGCATACCCTAGTAACATGTTGATTAGATTACTGAAGTGCACTCCATGTGGAGTTGCCCTTGAAAAATCTTCAGAAATTTTGTTTGGCGCAGAATGCTGCAGCTGAGATGTTGACTGAAGTTGGTTTTGGGGACCATATCAACAGTCTCGGCCCATCTACACTGGCTCCCAATCTGTTTCTGGCTTCATTTCAAGGTGCTAGTGCTGACCTTCATAGCCCTTTATATTTTGGGACCAACATACCTGAAGGACTGACTACTCCTTCATTAATCTATCCAATCACTATATTCATCTTCAGAGGCCTTGCTTAGGGTCCCCTCAACCTTCTGAGATTAAGTGAGGGCCCAGGAGAGGACCATCTGGAACGCTTTCCCCAGGAAGACTCATCTGTCCCCTTCCATTGCCATCTTTGGACAGCCAGCTTTTTTTGTGTGTACCTTCAGTGATCCTACCTTCCTGCCCAATTTTTATTTTTAAAAATGTTTTTGTATGCATTTATTGTTGGCTTTAATTGTTTTAATGATGTGTTTTTGTTGGTTTTAATTGATTTTACTATAATAGTATGATTTACTATGTACTGTGCTGGTGGCCCTTATGAGGTAGAAAGTCAGAATATAAATTTTGCAAAATAAAATAAGCAAGTAAATGAGGTTCAGAAAATTAGAAGCTTTTGGAAGATTTTATCACCCGATTATGTTACAAAAGAAAAATAATTTTGGTCAAAAACTCAGACTCACAGTGCAATCCTATGCAAAATTTCTCCAGTCTAAAGCCTTTTAAATTAATAGGCTTCGACTGGACTAATTGCACATATGATAGGTAGTCATTTAACATAAGATTTGTTGGAAATGTTTATGCTGGGAAGGAATCAGATATAAGTGTTAATACAAAAGTGTGTTGTCAAATTTACAGAAGCAGTATAGTGGGCTCAGCTTCTGATATTTACAATTAATCAATGTGTGGGTACAAGTGCATTAGTAATGATAATCAGGTACACTTTTCAATGTTGTAAACAAAGAAACAGGAATCTAGAAAAGTAGAAGTTACAGTTACCATCAAGCCAAGATTGGGGAGCAAAATACATGGGCAAAGAATGAAGCAAGTGATTTGTTTTTAGTATACTCTAAACATTATCTTGCTTGTACTAATAAAACCTCTGCTTTGACATGAACAAATATTCTTAATCATCACCTAGTGGAAAGCAGTGTGGTGGCCACCAACCATGAAGAGGGTTTGGGTTCAAGTCTCATCATGAAGCCAGCAGTTGTAGATTTGGGATTGCAGTTCAAAGTTGTTGTGCAAGATACACCAGATACACCAGGGAGATACAAACAAACAAATATCATCAATATCATGCTGGTAAGGAACACAGATATAGAGAAATGGAGGATCTGTAGCTCCAATAGTCCACTAGTTCCAGGCCAAAGAGGAAATCTTTTTTAAAACCAGGCTGTAATTTACCACCCTAGGGGTATCTTGTCTTTCCCTTTCAAAGTCTCCCTTATTCCTCACAGATCAGAATGGTGGAAACGGTCGATTTCAATCAGCTTTCTTCAGCTCATTTCACATGGTTGTCCTGACTTTCTTTTCAACATTTAATATTTTTGCTCTTATCTTTGTGGACTTTTTTTCTTCTTTGCACCTGTACTGTATCTTTGCAAATATCAAATGTCTATGGATAAGTTCACTCATCCTTAAAAAGTCACTAGCTTTGTGTATTTATCTTAAAACCCACGTAAAAATCCAAAATTTCAAAATCACTTAGATTGTATACTGTGATTAAATGCTTCAAAATATCTTCAAAGAAAATAACATTTATTCCCATGAAGATTAACCATTTCAGGGACATTTTCGTGACAACGGGAGAAAAAGAGCAATAGAATTTTAATTTGCAAAATCCACTAAGGACAAAAAAAGTTTAAAGACAGGAAAGTGCAAGCAAATGCCTGTAATTGTTATATAGATTTTATTGTTTTAAGTCAATGACAGGTTTGTAATTCTGCTTGTACAGAAACTGTGTTGAAATGGAGGCCTTTTTCTGGGAAAAGAGGTGGTGGAACTCTCAAGAAGGAAATGAGGGAGAAACACCTGGGATTCTTTGAAATAATATTATTTTCATGCGCTATGGACTTACATCAACTGTGAGACAGATCCTCCTACCTTGTGTGTGTGTGTGTGGGGGGGGTATTAAACAACATAGGAACTACTCAGTAGGATGATACTTATCACAATAGTTGTGAACTCTTGCCCCAGGCACAAAATTCTGAGGGGCGCAAAATTCCTCCAGCCCACCTCTATACCCTCCCCAAGGCAGCCAAGACAAGTCCCTCATATCTATTGGGGAGACCCATTCCTCACAATCATCCAGCCTCCCCTCCCTGAGCAACCACTCACACTGGATCTCTGTGCAGTTCCAAACAGCCCCTCAGAATTTTGTGCCCAGGACAAGAGGTGCTGGAATGCCATTCCACCACATTCTGGCTGAAAAAAAGCCCTGTCTGAGGCTGATCAGAATTCTGTCCTGCATCATTGGCTATTGCTTTATCATTGCACAATAACAATGTGGCCCCTTCCTGGCATGCAGCTCAGCCAGGGGCCGTTGATTGGCACTCCGGAGGGGGAGACGACACCATCCCCCTCTCTCCTAATAAGGAGTGCTGGGAGGGCGGAGCAAGCGCTTGTTACGCAGCTCTGCCCTTCCCAGCTCAGTCTGGTTAGTCACTCAGCCCACCCGCCTCTCCCTATATTGGTGCAGGATTAGCCGGTCGCCCATGGGGCAAGGTAGGAATTTTTCTCCCCCCCCCCCCTTTCCGGATTGGCTTAGGAAAAGGGTTTTTTTTTCACCTACCTTGCACTAATGTTAAGGGTTGAGGTGATTGGCTTGGGGTGGTGCCTGTTAGAAGTGTCCTCGCTGGTTTGGGTAGGAGTAGGGTGCGGGCCGGTGAGCCCCTTGGTGCTTCCCTATTGTGGGAAGAGGGGCCTGCCTATAGGTCTGGTACTGCTGTGACGGCTGCCAGAGGCAGAGGCAGGCTGCCTTCGGGAACCCCTGCCTGCGAGTCCTACCCTCACTGCTATACGGCTGAGGTGTTCAGGAGCTTAATGGGGGGTGACCAAAATTGCCTGGCTGGCTGGGTCCACCCCATCCATTGGATGGGTCCCACCTGGGGCTTTGGGACTCGCCCAGACAGGTCAAGGCGGTGGTCCAGGGGGACACCATGGCTTGACCTGTACCGCCTTTAGGTCCTTGCCACTGTTTGGCTTGTTTTCTCTGTATATAGTTAATAAAGTGGCCCTTAGATCCAACTTGGTGTCTGTCTCTTATTCTGTCTGGGGTGGCAATGATTTGCAACTGGACTGGCTTGTTCACACAAGATAATATTGCTATAGTGTTATGATAGTTCAATAGCCTATGATGTGTGGGTATAAAATATTGTGCATATAACCATAGAATATCTATACAATGATGCAATGGAAAGTTTGGGGAAAGCAGATTTGGATTTGCAGTGCTACAAATGGGTTGGAGTGGATGGAGATAAACTCAGTTGATTGCACTGTAGTCCTTGCAGTGAGATGTGTAGAATTTCAGTTCTCTCTCTCTCTTTCTCTTTCTGTCTCCCTCCTAGAGGATTTCAGAAGTAGGAATTTCAGGTCAGCTTTGATTGTAAAGGGTGAAATGAAATACTAACATAAAATGTGGTAAGGAAGGTAATCGGAGGCACTGTGGCTTCTTACCAATGGACCAGAATTAGCTCAACAGAAAATGGCCTTAGGTTAGACTCCACTTCTTTTTATTTATTTAGCATATTTGTATTCTGCTTTGGTTCCCAGTGAGAAATCAAAGACATTAATAGTACGGGGATGGGGGGATGCAGCAGAACAGACAAGGAAAGGAAGAGAGACTTCCAATTGCCAAATAGACCTTGTCCCTCCACTAGCTGATCTTCTGCCCCATTCTAGGCTCTGAACACTTCGGTGTGATCCCTTTGGCTCACATAGGGTTGCCAGGCTCCCTCGATCTCCCAGCAGGAGACTGGGGCCTGGCTCTTACCTTGGAGAAGCTCCTGCAAGCATGATGATGTCACTTCTGGGAGTGACGTCATCACGCAGCCCCCGTTTGGGCGCTGACCGGGCCCGTTGTGGGCCCCTGCAGAGTGCAGGAATGCTCCCATGCCCCACAGGGGCCCACAACGGGCCCAATCCATGCCAAAACGGGCCCAATCCGTGCCCATTTTGGCACAGATCGGGTCCGTTTTGACACGGATTGGGCCCATTTTGGACCCCTGTGGAGCTCGGGAGCATTCCTGCGCTCCGCAGGGGCCCACAATGGGCCCAATCCGTGCCAAAATGGACCCGATCTGTGCCAAAACGGGCACAGATTGGGCCCATTGTGGGCCCCTGTGGAGCACAGGAATGCTCCTGCGCTCCACAGGGGCCCCAATCCAGGCCAAAACAGGCCTGATCCTGGGGCTGCTGTGCGCGGGGGGGGTGCAGCACCACAGGGGGGTGTGCATGGAAGGTGCGCACGCCCCCGCTGGCCAGGTAAGTGGGGGCGGGGGTGGGATGGTGGGGGTCTGGCATACCCAGGCTTCAAATACTGATGGGCAGACAGGAGAGCAGACTCATCAAGATGTTACTCAGCTCCTGCTAGCTAGTAGGATCTTCCTGGTTCCTCCCCTGCAGTAGGACAGCCAAGCAGTGGTGGGGAGGGGTCCACAAAACCCCAGGTATGTTGAGAATTATTTATTTGAAAATTAAAGAGTCATGAAAGTACAGTACATATGTCAGAGAAATAAGCAAAAGACGTATTTATGAGTCCAGCACTAAAGACTGACAGTGATTACAGCTTGGAGACAAATATTTTGTTGCCTGCTTATAAAGTAAAGCATGGCTCCAAGTTAATGTAGAAAATATGTCTGGCTTTGTTTCAAGTACATTTTTTTCATGCCATCCTCTATTCTTCTACCCGATGCATAAATGTAAGGGAAAGTAAAAAGTATACGATTGCAAAGTGATAAATTTCTACATGTATTTACAGAATTAAGATAAGTGCAAAAAAAAAATCTGTCCAGCAAGCAAAACAAGTGAATTTAATGTGCTTAGACTTTCAGGATTTGCAAGCATGCAAATACTGCAGTTTATGGTCAGCATTATTTAGAGAGATTAATTTCCAAAACCACACATTTTCCTCTCAAACAAATGGACTAATAATAAAGTAATCATACCTGTTCAAACAGGGCTGACTAGTGCAAAAGCAGCCTCTTAGGAGTACAAACTGTGGAGACCCGCAAAACAAACAGAGATGGATGTTATTTCTCTCAGCCTAGCGTTGGCTTCCTTCCCCGTCTTTAAAATGTGCATTTTTTTCCAAAATGTGACTGAGCCACTGCATGCTATTACTTGGTGTGTATTATACTGCTAATATACCCCTAAGTAAGTAAGTAAGTAAAGAGGATATCTGAAGTTCATTCTCTACTAGATCAATTATCTAAAATAGATGTTCCAATTAAAATCAATGCTAAAACATTGGCACTTGAGGAGACGCTAATCCCATGTGGGAGGACACAAGATACTGTTATGTGAGAAATTTGAGAGATGGTATATCTTTGCATTGCTTCGTCTGAGAGGACAGGAGACTTCTGGCATTTTTGTGATATCTGTCTTATTTACAAGTATACCAGCCGAACACAGGGGGAACAAAGAGGCACTCCTTCAAGGCAGTATGTCTGATGTATCAAAGAGAAAAAGGAAGTTGGCATTTAAAAAACAAATACAGTGGCATTTGTCTGCCCCTTCTCTATGCCTCTTCTAGCCAGGGCCGGATCTCGGGTTGCCTGCACCCGGCTCAGTCCAAGCCCTGCGGTCCCCCATGTGGGCACTTTGCATGCACGCTCCTGGCACTGTGTGATGATGTCACTATTGTGACATCATCACGCGCCCCCCCCCCCAGGAAAAGCATGCTGCCCCGCTGCCACTGGAGGGAAGGGAGCATGCGGCAAGCCAGCTGCCCCAGAACATGGCGTGCTGCAGAGCTGACGGTGGCCACGTGGGCGGCTGAGTGGAGGGCTGGAAGCCTGCCTGCACCATTCCCCTTTCCTGGTGATGGGGCGGCCAGCTTGCCGCGTGCTCCTTTCCCTCCAGTGGTAGGTAGTGCCTACCCGGTAGGTAGTGCCGCGTGGTCAGCGGGGCAGGCGAATGGCGTAGCAGCCTTCCAGCTGCCCGTGCGGCTGCTGCCAGCTCCACAGCATGCTGTGTTCTGGGGCGGCCGGCTTGCTGCCCCCCATGTGGTGGCACCAGAGGCAAGGTAACCTTCTGCCCCCCTTCGATCTGGCCCTGCTTCTAGAGTCCAAACTCCTATTTCTTTACATATAGGTGATTGCTTTGACAGAGCAATTTCCTAACAATTAAGGCACGACCAGGAAACTTCTACATTCCTTAAAAGATTGTAGCAGAGTTTCTCTCTCCTGCAGGGGGAGCATTCCTTTTAAACTAGACACGTGGAAACAAAATAGTCTCTTTGTTTATTTCAAAACAATAATCTAAACAGTAAACCACAAAACTGCATAAAAAGAGTTGTTCTCTTTTTCAGCCTCGATCTTGCAGGCAAATAGCCTTCTGGTTGAAGAGAAATCAGGGGTTTATTTGTTCTAGGTGTAAAGTGAAAACTGTGTATCCCAATCAAAATCACTCATTGTTTTCTTTTAAGACTTTTATTTAAGATTAATCTAATCAATCTTAAAATAGTCAAATATGCAAAGGTCACAAAGATACATAAACAGTCCCACATGTCAAAGAGATTAAAAGCAGATATGCATACATATAATCATCCCTTATTTTATCTATCTTAGATTTAGAAAATAAAATATATCCTTAAGAATCTCACGAAAGTGTTTTCTAAAAGATTAGATTATTTCATGCAACCCAAGAGAAATTCAGGGGTCTTTGGGGCTGGCTATCTAATATAGGCCCAATAACATGAAACCTACAGGACAGCATAGTGATTAACTGGTTCAGCTGTGAATCAGCAATCTACTGGTTCGAATCCCACTCCTGCCATGAGCTCAGTAGGTTTCCTTGGGTAAGTGACTCCTCTTATCCCTAGCATCCCAGCTGTATTGTGAGGATAATAATAACACTAACTTGTTCACCACACAGTGGAGCACTAATCTGTATAAAAGAGTGGTATATAAGTTCTGTTGTAGTAGTAGTAGTCGTCGTCGTCGTCATCGTCCCCAAATCCTCTGATTTGTCACTTCCCTATGGTATGTCATTATTTTCTCTCTGAGCTATAGTAATGTAACAAACTGTAGTTCTTCAGAACTGTTGATTGAGATTGTTCTGAACATTGATATAAACATTGTAGCTTATCTCTTTCAAACAATTGTCAGGCCTGCTGTTTTAGACTGGGTCATGCAACAAGATATTACCAGTCCCTTTGTATTAAGAAGGGAGCTTTGACTATCGAAAGCTTAAACTTTGAAAATCTTGTTGGTCTCTAAGGTGCCACTAGACTTAAATCCTACCATTCCCTTTGATATGGGCTGTGGGATGCCACTTACAACAAGCCAATAGGATAGACGAATTCACATTAACCAGCCACCAAGTTTGGCAACATCACTATTTCAAACTTAGATATATAAGAATTCAGGAGTGAAAGCAACATGTATAAACCAATCTCATCAGATCTTGGAAGCTAAGAAAGATCGGCACTTGGAGGAGAGACTGCTGAGAAAGACTTTGTAGAAGAAGGTAATGGCAAACCACTCTAGCTTCTCAAATGCCTTGAAAGCAACCCTTATTAGGAGTTCCAGAGCAAAACAGTCAAAACTGGGAGTGAATCCTCACTACCAGGGTAGCTAGCTGCCACCATCCTCTCTTGACTAAACCTTCAGCTGTGGAACAGAGAGACAAGTCCCCCAAAGACAGAAATACATGCCATAATCAAGAGATCCTGCCTTGATAATAAAATGATGGATTCATCAGGCTCCTGACTTAGGAAAGCCAGAGGTTCATGGGGTACAAAAATGACACAGATCACAGGAGGAGCTGTGGGAACAACATTCTTGCCCTTTAACACCCCCCCCCCCTCACCCCCGCAGCTAGGTCCCTGTTGTGGGCAATGTTAGAAACTTGAAGAGAAGTTCAAGGCTAGTCTTTGCTAGTTCTTGAAATGATAGAAAATTTCCTAATGCGTTGGTTCAGTTTAAGAAAAAATACCAGATAATCTGGATCTCCAAAATCCAGAAAGGAATTGGGCTGAAGAGAATTTCAACCACTATCCTAATTCCTATTTAACCCCGATGCATGTGTGGTCATCTCTCCTGGTATTGTTCTTCTCCATGTGGCTGTAATATAAATACAATTTGTTGCAATATTCCTGTTTAGAACAATGTCTACCAGCTGATATGAAATGTGTTTAGTCCAAACTTTCAGACACTTCCACTCACCTGCTTTATTTGCTTGATAATTGTCTAATATTTTTATTGAAATTGTTTTATTAAAAATTAAAGTCTCTTGGGTTGGGTCCAGACTGAATTACCCAAAAGTAACTCTCCCCTCTCACTATAGACCACTGTTCTACACAAAATGCTGCTCTTGGAGGAAAGAGAAACCTGAGGAACAAAATGAGGCAGGGGCAAACTGCAGTAGGAAGGGCAAGTTGGTAAATATGCAAGTTTAGTGTGAATACACAACTCAGTATTTCCATTTTGCTGCTGGGATGCTTATCTGAACTTCTCTTGGTATACCAGAGTCTAATTTGAATTTACTTCCAGACACAACATAACATTACAAAATCTTTGTAAGATGTTCCAAATAAATGAGATGAACTTTGAAGTGAAAAGCAATTGTATTACCATGTTCATTGTTAGGTAAAACATGATCACCACCAGGGCTTTTTTTCAGTGGGAACGCGGTGTTCTGGAACCTCTTGAAAATGGTCACATGGCTGGTGGCCCCGCCCCCTGATCTCCAGACAGACGGGAGTTTAGATTGCCCTCCACGCCGCTTGGCGGCTCGGAGGGCAATCTCAACTCCCCTCTGTCTGGAGATCAGGGGGCGGGGCCACCAGCCATGTGACCATTTTCTCCGAGGGCAACCCACTCCGAGTTCCACCACCTCTTCTCCCAGAAAAAAAGCCCTGATCACCACCAATTTGCACCACTTGGTTTGTCTGCTATTTTCCACATCTTCAAATACCAGTAAAAAAAAAAAAAAGCTTCCTCTAGTTATAGAAACATCAGTGGTCTCATAGAATTCACTGCATAGTGAATAATATACAATTCAGAATATGCTTTTGGAAAGATTAACAATATTGCTGATACCTTACTTTGTATTCAATAGCGTTTTTTTTTTAAAACTTCCCTTTCTTAGGCCCAGCTATCCAATGTTTGTTTGCAATTTCCTTATGCTGCTTTGACAGTTAAGGATATTGATTTTATTGTTCCATCTTGTCACAATACAGTACTAGGGAGGCATGCATGAATACCTTAACAAGAAGAAATTAGTGGAGTGTTTGTATGCCCAGTTGCGGTATGGAAATAAATCTCATTAGGCTCCGAGTACAGTTCCTCAACTTTTCAAAATACTATTTTTTGCAATGGTACCAGTCTTATAGCAACACATCACAGCATTATACTTGCAGAGGGTTCCACATACAAGCCAAGGAAGATCTCTTAAACAAAATTCACATATGCTAAGTTATTTAAAATCCTGAAAGCCAAGAAAAAAGCTTCTCCCATCTCAATGACAAGGGCTGATTTGTCCTTAGTTTTAATATATTGAATGGACCTCCATAATAATTTTATCAAGAAGTATGCATTGAAAAAAATTCCATTTCAATTTCAAATCTGGCGGTTTCTGAACAAACTATGTACCGTTATTGTTTTTTTCTGGGAGCTTTCCTAGTTCAGATCTAATCGGGCTGCGGACCTGGTATCCTCCATGGCTGCACTGGGACTCTCCCAGATTGTTTCGACTTCCACGCATCAAGCAGGCCATACACTGGATCTGATCTTTGGGGTGGGGATAAATGTGGATCTGGAAGCAGTTGAACTGGTGCCATGGTCAGACCACTTGGTTCTGAAGGCTTGGCTGGATATGCCACCACCACCCTGCAAGTTCGGTGAGGTTTATTTATGCTTGCCCACGGAGACTTACGGATCCAATTGGTTTCCAGAATGCTCTGTGGGTTCTGATACTCCCTGGCGGTTCATTGGATGAGCTGGTGGAAGACTGGCATGTCTGAAGCCATCAACAAAATTGCCCCCCGTTGCCCTCTTTGCCCCCGCACCAGATTGTCTCCCTGGTATACAGAGGAACTACGATGGATGAAGTGGGAGCTGAGACGGCTTGAGCGAGGGTGGCGGCAATCTCACGATGAAGAAGCAAGATCATCTTATAGGATGTTTATGAAAGCCTATGAGATGGTGATAAAGGTTCCAAAGAAAGATTTCTATGCAGCTTCCCTTGCATCAGCTAGCTCACACCCAGCAAAATTGTTTAATGTGATTCAGTCACTGGTCTCCCTAACATGGGGGGAGCGTCAAATATTGAGTTCAGATATTAGCTGTGAGGCTTTGGGGAGCTTTTTTTCTGATAAAATCTTGTCTCTCCGCCGTGACTTGCCAGCCACGACACAGTATGTAAACTAGAGGCCCCTTGGCCATCTACTGGGATGATATTAGATCATTTCAACCCACTCTCTGGGGATGAAATTGAAAGGACCCTGCAAGCAGTGAGACCTACCATGTGCTCCTTGGACCCATGCCCATCATGGCTGGTGAAGGCCTGCATCGATGGGCTACAGACTACTCTGGAGGCCATTGTCAACATGTCCTTGAGCTCCAGGATTTTTCCTGAAGCCTTGAAGGAAGCTGTGGTTAGACCTCTCTTGAAGAAGCCATCTTTGGACCCACCGACCTGGTCGGTTACTGCCCACTTTCAAACCTCCCGTTTCTGGAGAAGGTGATTGAGCGGGTGGTGGTGGAGCAGCTACAGGGTTTCCTGAATGATTCCTCATCCCTAGATCCCTTCCAGTCCAGCTTCTGCCTGAGACATGGGGTGGAGAAGTTGCTGGTCACCCTCACGGATGATCTCCGCAAGCAACTGGATCGCAGCGGATTGGCGCTGCTGATACTACTGGATTTGTCAGCAGCATTCGATATGGTTGATTACGATCTACTGACCCACTGTGTCACCAATGTGGGGATACAAGGGACTGCCTTACAGTGGCTTGTCTCTTTTCTCCATGGTTGGGGACAGAAAGTGGCACTTGGGGAGAAATTGTCATCCTACCACCCGTTGGTGTGCGGTGTCCTTTGGGAGCAATACTTGCCTCATTACTGTTTAATGTTTATATGCGCTCCCTCGCCCAGCTGGTGTAGAGTTTTGGACTTAGGTGTCATCAATATGCTGATGACACCCAACTATATCTGATGATGGACGGCCGGCCCAACTCTGCCCCAGATGTCTTGGAGCATGCCTTTGAAGCTGTGACTAGGTAGTTGAAGCAGAGTCGGTTTCAAGAGTTAGGAGCCTGGGGGTGATCCTGGATGGCTCCCTGACTAAGGAGGCACAGATTGCAGAGGTTGCCTGGTCTTCATTTTTCAATCTAAGACAGGCCTGGCTGCTTGTCCCCTACCTATCAACCCATGACTTAACTACAGTGATCCAAACAATGGTCACCTCTAGATTAGACTACTGCAACTCGCTCTACGCAGGGCTTCCCCTGGGCCTGATCACCCAAAACACCTAGCCAAAAATGAGAGTTTGTTTTAAAACCTACCTACCTACTCTAAAAGCTTGCTTTTTGTAGCTCTAAACTTGGATATGAACACACAAATCTCTTTTTAGAAGACCCTATTTAGGTATGTGTGGCAATAAACTAGCAAGCAGTTTAATTCCTCTTCATGAATGAAGTTACCTCTGAACCCCAATCTACAGGTAAGCCTATGAGGAAAAAACTACTTCTAATGTGGCTGGCCTGGCTCTAAGAGAGCCAGAGGTGGATAGCGAAAAGCTAGTTAAATGCACTGAGGAGTCTATTTACCTGTAGAATTTGACTAGAACCTGCATTCTTCTTAATTCTTCTTTACATTACCTACAACTCGCTTATCTTAAAAAAACTTTTAAAAAGTTCATAACCTTCTCAGAATACCCAAAGTGCACCCAAACACACTAGGTAATTAACCTAACAAACTGAACCAAGCACCCAAGCAAATACTCGCCCCACCAGAAGAAGAACAAGCTAGCAACAACTGAACACCAAACTAAACTTCTAGCAACAGAAAACAGAACCCACCAAAAAACAGCATGAAAAAAACCCAGCATCCCAAGTACCCACAACAGAGGAAAACAACCCCCACAAAGAACAACCAATAAAAACGTGAAACGTGATCAACTGAGGTAGTCCTGTTTCTCAGACACCAAGTCTAATATCAAAGCCAAAACAACCCTGAAAGTTTGGTAGATTTATTTTAGGAATCCAAAAAAACTGAGAGCGTCTTCTTTTGTTTTGGGTATTTCCAATCTGAAATAAAACATAATTTCAGGCACTATTTTAGTTCAAAAACACCTGAATGTACATCCCTAGTTAGGTATTTTATTATCATAAATCCCATTCATAAATACTATAGGTGATTCAAATTGACAAATTATTCCAGATACTTGGAAGCAGTTGGAAATCTTTCCTTTTGACATGGTTTTCTTTTCTTCTTTTGGTACCTCACTGTCTGGTTTCAATTTCTTGGGCAGCAGAAGGGGCAGGGAGTGTGACTCTACAGATGTATCCCTGATAGGAACATCACCCAATCAGAACAGTTATCATTACACCCCACAGACTTTTTGATGTTTGGATGCCTGCATACAGTATTTCCCCTTTCTGCCAGTTGTTTGACCTTCACACTGGCTTTGGAAGGCCTCTCAAGGCTCAAAGCCTTTGCTTGAGCATGCTGGAAGGCAGGCAGGCCTGAAGAGATTGTGTGTGTGTGTGGGGGGGGCATTAGCAGCAGATAAACAGATTTTTCTTGCCTGCTATGAAACCTTGAGATCCATTTAACGAAGAAGCAGTAGCTGAGAGGGACTACCTGAGCAAAACAGATTGAAAAAATTATATATATAATCACTGCGTGTAACAGTAGAGAATAACTGAACCTTGACTTTTGATTCTAAGCATTATTGGGGATTTGGATACAGCAAGCATGGCCATCACATTATCTTTACATTTGTGAGTTTTGCATCATAAGCTGACATCTATCTGTGTCATTCCGATAGGCATGGTTTCTCAGGTTGTCATTTGTGAATTTAATGCTACGTAACCGTGGTTGGTTGACACTCTGTCACCCATGCCACAGGTATGGAAATTAGTCGGTTTAATCTGCTTCAGCACCTTTGACTTCATTGTAGGAAAACCCTAGTCCTTGAAGGATGGTAACAGTGAACAGTCATGAAGCAAACATAAAGAGAAATGAAATAATGCTATTTTATCTGTGATTTCAGCACTGGAGCATATTCAAGTTTAAATTTAAACTGGCTGCCACATATGTTATTTTGGCATGCTGTCATTGTTACTTCCATTAGGGTTAAGTCTCAGTGGAGATGCTAGCCTGATATCATAAAGGAACTAAGGTTATTACAGAGATTTTGGCAGCATATTTCAGTGCTACCATCCACAACCAGACAAGCAGACATGTTATGTCTATCAGTTGTCATGTAAGATTGCCATGAATTATAGTGCCCTGGGACATGGCTAGACAGTCACCCTGGAAACTCAGTATTTCAGCAGAGAGAGAATGATAATCTTTGATCAATTAATAATGTTTGAAAACTTTATGATGGCTGACAATGTTATCCTTTCTCAAGGATTTCAGACATTTACATTGTCTCGTGCATCGGCTGATCACGTCACCAACCATCACATAACTCAAACTTCTTGATTTTTTTTAATGCTAGAAAGGAATCCTATGAAAGATAGAAGTTACTTGATACCATTCAAAAATATTTTTTCAAAGGAATAAGAAAGTTGTCCAGATATAAAGAGTATGTTTTCTCACAAACATAATTGGAAGAAATAGATCAACTGAAACTACCTACAAAAGAACAGAGGTAAGAAGGAGTGTTGGACATTCTGGCTATGAAAAACATCACCTACTAAATTAAAGTTCTCATTGAGCAACATACCCCTCTGACTTTCTAGCAGTTGCCATTTGATCCATATGGAGAAGATATAAACTTGACTGTATAGGTATTGTCAAGAAAATGCCTGGCTTTTGCATTAAAACTGTGGCCATTTTCTTAAAACTTTGGTTCGGGCTCTTGGGCCTTCCTGAGACATTTTCCTGAGAAACTTGCAGAGCTTCAGAGAGAGTTTTTGGTACACAGTGACCTTGTAAGATAAGATAGTGAGCTAGCCTCATTAGCAAGATGGCACTTCCATGGTACAGTTCCTGCCAATTAATATTCTTGTTTGATCAAAATCAAAAAGAGTCCAGTAGCACCTTTAAGACTAACCAACTTTACTGTAGCATAAGCTTTTGAGAATCACAGTTCTCTTCGTCAGATGCGTGGAGGGTAAGAAGAAACTGGTCAGATATATAGGTGGAGAGGGGACGGGGGAGTAGATGCAATCAGTAGCTTCTGATAATGGGATCAGTTGGCTTCTGATAAGGTCACTGTAGCTGGCTTCTGATAAGGTCATTGTAGTTCAACAGAAGCCTTTCAAAAACAGAATCCAAGGGGAAGCTGCTGAATTGGAATTCATATGTAAATTTGATTCAGTCAGGCTTGGATTGAATAGAGACTATGAATGGTTATCTCATTATCAGAAGTAACTGAAAACTCCTCTGGATCTTGTTTGATCAGACCATTTTGCACCTGCGAGAGAGAGGGGTGGCACCAAAGCTGCCGATTGGTCTTGCTTCTCCTTTTGCATGTATGCACCTAGCAATGGTGACATCAGTTCTTGGGACTCCTGATTGGTCACTAGGCCTGGATCATTCAAGACTCCAATTAGCCAACATGAGACCTTAAGCTCTAGTCAGGTCATAGCCAGAAACACTGTGACCCAACTATTACTTCAGTTCTGTTTCCATTCTGTAGGATGGAAGTTCTGATGCAACCATCTCTGTGTCTAGTTATCCTGAACAACTGAAATCTTGTGTGCCTCTGAAAAGAGACTTTGGTTCTGCCTAACTTGTGTTGGATTGCCGTGGTATGTATAGTGGTGAGTGCTACTTGCTGTAGGTTTTGTTATTTTAAACCTCACAATCTGTCTTGTCTAATTTTGTATGTCTTTTGCACTTTAAATAAATTAATTATATTTTTATCTTGTGTGATTTTTGACTCTGAAACCTCAAAAGACTGGCTACATGCCATGCCTGACCCTTGACCACCTACCAAGGTAGAACTCTGTTCTGGGAAACTCTGCTTGTAAGTCAACTCTTGCAAGATAGACTTTCTGTTTAAGTCCCCTTCAGACTTGAAGTTTCTACCTTACTTCAGAGCCTGGGGATAGTGTAAGGGAGTGGTGGCAACTTACTAAGCTAATGGGAGAATAGTCTCTCTTTGGCAAGTTTGGTAAAATTTTGTTTACAAGGACCCAGCCGTGAGTGTCTGTCTGCCTCTGCCGTCTGAGCTAGGGAAGAGTCAAGGAGCTACGTTTGGGATCCTTGATTTTAAATTTAAATTTAAATTCATGGATACTTACTAAGTCTATTGACAGTCTAATCCTAAACAGGTCTACTCAGAATTAGAGATGGGCATGAACCGAAATACAAACCGAAATTAAGCATGAACCAGGCCGGTTTGCGGTTTGCAAACCATGGTTTGTCAGATCTCATTTCTGATGAACTGCCATGAACTTTTAGGCTGGTTCGTTTGGTTCATTTTTTGGTTTGTCACTGCAGACAACCTGGTGCTGATCAAACAGTTTCCTAGGCAACAGGGGATGGACTTCCTGCAGACCTTCTGCTGACCCAGAAGTGAACTTCTGCTGGCCTGTAGGTGACCTTCTGCTGGCCCAGAAGTGATGATTTTCTGACCTGGATGTGACGTTTTCATGAACCAAACAAACTAGTTCATGAACCAGGGGCAGGTTCGTGAAAGTTCGTGGTTCATGGTTTGTGAAATTTGATGAATCACAAAACACATGGTTCGGTTTTTTTCCAGTTTGTGCCCATCTCTACTCAGAATCCTACAGATGTCTAGTCAGTGAGGTTTCTCCCAGGAAAGTGTTCTTAGGATTGCCCTGTTAATATGCAATTTACACTTGTTAATTACACTTAGCACTTATCTCCTTGAGCCTATAGAATGGGAGGGAGTGCCACCACAAAACAGCTGCCTTGGGGTGGGGGTAATCACCGAATGGTTGCTATGGTGTGCTGGGGGAAATCACACATGTTCTGAAGTTGCAAGCGTCTTCCCGTGATGTTGGCAGACGTTTCTGAATGGGTGAACATTGGAAAGTAGCATGGCAGGGGGAAAGGCTGATCTTTCATTATAACATGCTTCCTTTCTACATGTAAGGATCTTGTTTTTCCTGCACTGGAGATCAATCAAGGATAGGTTCTCTGAAGACATACAATCCATTCAGGAAAGTTTGTACCAGATACTACTTTTGTACTTTGAACAAGCTCTTTCTGATTACCATATTTATAAGAAGCAAGATCAAATGACGACGAAAGGTTTTTAAAAAAACATTTACTTATTTAACTTGTACCATGATGACACACAGTGCAATGGGTGAACTGATAAGCCACATACATTTTTCCTAGCACATTTGTCCTGTAAGTTCAGCTATGTGATAGAATGAAAGAATGATGCAATTTTTCCCATGTGTTATGAAATTCTGCTCCCAAAGAAGGGAGGGGGAAGAGAGAAAAAGGGAGAAAGGAGAGAGAAGAGGGGAAAATAAATAACTGAAACATCTAGAAATCAGCATTGCCAAATGATGACCCACAGGCACCCATTCACAATAACCAATCTCTTTCAGACATAGCAGGTCCAGTCTATTTCTTCATTCGATTCTATAGGTATCAACATCTGGAGGTGGTGAATCCAAAACATTTCTTTTTTCTGCAGCAGTTTATGCACATTCGAGGATGCATGCTGTGTTCATTCAACAACCCGGAATTTCAGTTGCTTCTCAGTGTGGCAAGAAGTGAGACTGTGGTTGATGAGCGGGGCATTCAGTTTCTTTAGTCAAATGTAGCCCTTACATTCACAGATTCTAACTTTGACAGTGCCCCACATACCTTAGGTTACAACGACAGTGAATAGCATAAATTACTCCCTTGGGGTCACAATTACTGAATGATTTAATAAAAAACGTCTTAGTATAAGATGAATTCTGAAATGTTTTTCTAGTCATCTCAGAAGCACACCCTGTGCAGTGTCCACAAGGTAAAAAGCCTTTTGGAGCTGACCTCCCACAGCTGCTATCCTTCACCTCTGGAAGCTTACTTCTCACTCATAAGTCCTGAAGGCTTTTGCTCTTTTAGCCGTAAACAGGAGGATGTTGGCATCTAGGGATGTTAGAAAGAAGATGCCAATATCTTTCTATGGGCCAAGCTACACATGACGAAAGACACTTGCCTGGCAAGTGGATTGAGTGGAGGGCAAGTGAACAGGGAGAAATACACTTGCCGTTCAAGTGTCATTTGTCACTTGTAGCTTGGCCCTGAGATGGCCTGAACTGGTTTATGTGTTCTGTTATGTGTCAGAGGAAGTATAATCTTATCTGCACTTTTTTAACTCTTGGGGTAAGTAACGTTGTCCTTGGTGTCTTAGGGTCTCACCACACAAGACAAAATACACTCGGATCACACAGGTAATTTGAGTGTATTTTGTAATTAGAGTGTATTTGAGTGTAACTTAAGTGTATTTTGTCTCATGTGGTTTGACCCTTAAAGGCCCTAAAGAAAGCTTATTTTAAATTTTTTGAAGAATAGCTCCTATCTGCAAGTTGGCTCTCTGGAAGTCAGCATCTGCATTACAATTCCTCCTCAGTCTTAATAGATGGGAGTATGGCAGGTTCCTTTTTAAGTGACCTTGGAGGAAACTATCTCCTGCTAGATATGAGTTGGTATCTGTAAGCTTTTTATAGCCATCCATCTGTAAGGTACTGCCAACCCTTCTGATGTCTACATACAAAAATACACTTTAGATTAATCAAAGATTCATTTCATATTTAATTGTGGTCTGGATTAGAGATGGGCATGAACCGCATTACGAACTTCAAAAACCCACGAAATTGGTGATTGCGTGATCGCGATCTGGCAATTCATGATTGTCCTTGTCCAACAAACCAGCGTTCGGAAGAATCCTGGTTCGGTGCATTTGGCCATGGTTCGGGAAGCCAGACAGTCAGGAGCCAGCAATCAATTCCCCTGGCAACGGAGCCAGGGGAATGCCTGAACTCTGTCTGTGCTCCTTCTGACGCCCTGGAAACCCGAATGGAAGCCCAGCTTACCTTGATCAGCAGGTCTTCCTTCCAACCACGGAGCTGCAAAGCGGTTACAAGTTGGGAGAAGACACCCAGGGAAGGGAGGGGGAAGGGGGTGTTCTGTAGACATGAGCACTCCAATCTCATCCCTGCAAACCCTGATAGGCAGCTCTGATGGCCAAACACAGACCTCCTGTGTTGCTCAATGGGACCTGTGCTTATAAATAGCCCTGGGCTCCCAGGCTGGGTTTCACTTTCAGTGAGCAGTGGAGTGTGACAGAGCTGTTGCTTGCTACTTGCTAGGCTTTGGGGAGAAAGACAGAAAGTTTAATTGCAATCTTGACCAAACTTCGGTAATGGCTGGAGGAGAGCTTGTTAAACACTCCCTGGGAATATGGGCTCTCTAATTCCAACGGGGGCCATTCTGACACCCACGAACCATGAACCTTGAACCAGTTCGGCAACGGGAAATGTTTGTTGTGGTTCGCAACCTCGGGATCATCGTCAGCACCAAACCACGAACCACAGAGTCGTTAATTTTTTTTGGTTCATGCCCATGTCTAGTCTGGATGTTATTCATGAACAAACTAACATTCATCAAAGATTCTTTAGTCCCAGTCAAAATCATGAAGATAGGATCCAGAAATATTTTATAGAAGATGGTATACTTTATATAGGTGTTGCTCTCTACAAAGATGTACTTATTTTCCAATCTTTCCTGGAGAGCATTAAGATCAGCAAATAAGAACCTACTGGTGGTCCCTGGCCCTACGGAGGCCCAGCTGGCCTCGACCAGGGCCAGGGAATTTTCAGTTCTGGCCCCAACCTCGTGGAACTCTCTATTGGAGGACACACGGGCCCACCAAAATCTTATATCCTTTGGGTGGGCCTGTAAGACAGAGATGTTCCACCAGGTGTATGGTTGAGGCCGGTCTCTGATTGTTTAGGAGCCTCCCTACTGATAGTGTTGCCAGGGGGGCAATACTATCATCTGCCTCCCTATAAGTACAGTCACTGGATTATTATAAACTGTGGATCCACCCCACCACTTTCTGTTCTGCTGTTTTATAAGATGATTGGGAAATTGGAGAGGGGGGGCGCCATCTGAAAAGCTTGTATTTATGATCCTTTTGGTTTTTAACTGTATTTATATGTTTTAATGCCTATTGAGCATTTTATTGTAACTCACCCTGAGCCCGTTCTCGGGGAGGGAGGGCTATAAATTGAATCAATCGATCAAATAAATAAATAAATAAATAAATAAATAAATAAATAAATAAATAAATAAATAAATAAATAAATAAATTGGTCAATTCTGGTGCAAATTTTCATTCCATAGCCACGCCAGAAATTTGCCTGAAAAATTCCCCTTCAAATTGGAAGCATTTTTTTTCAAACATAACTCTGCAATATGACATAAATAAGACACGTGTAGACTGGTGTGCTAATTTCTTTTTTCTAACACCTCCCATAGTACATCTAGGGCCTCATCTTGTGGGATATTGGTATAAAGGGAAACCACATCAAAGGGTAACAAAAAACAACTCCTCTACCTGTAATTGTACATTATTGATACGGTTTAGAAAATCCACAACCTGAAATGATGGGTCTTCCTGGAAAGGAGAAACTGACTTTATTTTTGGTAAAAGATAGAATTTTAGCACTTTCTCCTCTGTTATTAGGAGGTAGTCTTGTGTAGATAAAGGAACTTATTGACCCCATATAATTTGTGTCTGTGCCATTATTTGTCTTGTGTCACAGTTGGGGTTCTGGGGCAAATAATGAAATAGAATTATTAAACAAATCAAAATAGTAAAAGAAACAATGAAACAAAACCAGAGAGAACAACCCAATAACAAAACAGTCCCTTTGGGAGTTAATAATATTTTTTTAAAAAGATGAACCAAATTCCCACGCACAGGTCTACTATACAATTTACTTCTACACAAATCAGGTCACTATGATTAACCATAGTTCATAGTTCAAGGCACAGTGAGTAGGGGTGTGCATAATGTAAAAAAATGAGCTGAAATTATGCACAAAAATTACTGGTTTAGCTTGTTAAAGGGGCTTGGAACAAAATCGGGAATTCAAGCTGTAAGAGGTTTCCCCCACTGATCACTTTGTGTTTTGTATTTTTCAGCTCAGTTCTTACCATTGCAGCCAAGTGCAGGCGGGCGGGCGGGCAGGCAGGCCAGTGTCACTGTGGAGGGAATGAGAATGAGCCAGGGGAGAACGAGCCAGGGAAAGAAGCACCCATCGTCTGTTGGCGGGGAGAGAGGGAAAGATGAACTTTTTTGTTATTGTTGCCGCTTCCTGGGTAACAGTATTGTCTTGCAGCCAATGGAAACTCAGGGGAGTGTGAAGGCAATAATTTATATGGTAAGAAATGACCATCAGACTTCTTGTAATGCTGTGCTTCACCATTTGGGTTGTTTTGAAAGGGAGACAGGGATGAGGGGCTGCCATGTTTCTTATGCAAGGGAAGCTAAGCTTGGAGCAACTTGCAAGCATGTTGTTTCTCTCCCTGAAACTTTCAGGAGTCCCTCCCAGGCAAAATAAGCAATGGCCCAGCAGAAAACTTGACAGAAAACTTGGTGGGTAAATGCTTTGGGGAGGAGGACTGTGTTCTGTGAGAGTCTCGGAGACTCATTTCCCCTCCCTGCCCCACCCCCAACAAGAACAGTAAGTGTCTGCAATTCAAAAATGACAAATTTAAATTTGCACATCTGTAACATTCAGTATTGCAGAAACAACAGTTGCCTTTCCTCCATCTGAATCTAGGTGTTTAACAGTGCAATCCTAAACAAAGTTACTCCAGTTCCACTGAACAGAGTAACTCTGTTCAGAATTGTGCTCTATATCTCATCTCTAAGGGCCAAGCTACAAGTGACGAATGACACTTGAACAGCAAGTGTATTTCTCCCTGTTCACTTGCCCTCCACTCAATCCACTTGCTGTTCAAGTGTCATTCGTCACTTGTAGCTTGGCCCTGAGAGCGAAAAGGGTATTTTGAAGCCAAATACTCTGAGCTGATTTGAGGCTGTAAAGTTCCATGTTCTACAATGCTGAGATTTAGCCAGTTTTAATATTCTGACACCCAGCTTGCCAGTTCAGAGGATCCTTCCTCCACCAACCCTTTATGCTGGTATCTGAAAATGTTACCGCCTGACAATGTCACCAAGTAGTATGCTTGCTGGGCATTTAATCACCTAATTCCTTTGTAATTAGCCACTGCGATATGACATTCTACTGTATACTTAAAACTGAACTACCTGACATACAAGGCAGTAATTCGTTTGTCCTTAACATTACATGGTAGCAAAGATAATGTTCTTGGTTATGTAGACAATAGTGACAATCAAGCAGAACTTGGTAAAGGCCGTGCCCTTTTTTTGAATTCAGAATTGTACTCCGGTTCATTTTAAAGTTATGAAAACAAATACATCAAATTCAGCTGCGGTATCTGTACAACCTCAATCGTTTTACTGATGACAACAGAATTTATAGAGAGTTAAATTCAAGACAGAAACGGTTCATAAAATTTAGAGGCATAAACCCTTGATAATAAAATTTCATACAACACTTTAACAAGACAATGGTCTCTATGAAAAAGGCAACATCTGCTAATTGTAATACATAGACTGTAAACAAACACAGTCTTTTCAAACTGATTCTACTCTTTCTTCTATACGATAGCTCTTGCCCCTGCTTTTTCAGTAGCTGGATAACCATAAAAAAGATGGAAGGAGGGAATAAATGCAGCAACCTTGGCCACAGCCATCGGCTACTATGGCCGGGTGCCGTCCTTTGCCACCCTGGAAGGAAAAGGGGCAGCCTCTGCTTCCTGAACATCCAGGCATTGTGAGAGGGCGCAGAGCCAGATGCCTTATAAAGTGGTTCCACCCTCTTCTGTGCTCTCAGTCTGCATCTTGTGCTCGGCCCACCCACCGCACCTTATAGCAGGGCAGGTCTAGCCAGTCGCCATTTACAGGGCCAGGTAGGATTTTTTCCCCTTTCACCAAATTGGCTTATGGTGAGGGGTACCTTGCATTGCAGACAGAGATTGTGGTAACAGAACTTGGTTGAGCTGTAAATAATTTGGCCACTGGCAGGTTAGAGTTGGGGAAATGAGAGCAGGCTGGTGAGCACCCTTGGGATCTTCCTATTGTTGGGGAATTGGGTTCTGTCAGGAGCTGCTGTGGCTTCACAACCCAGCTGAGAGGTTAGACTGCTGGATGGGACCTCCTGGACAAGTCCTTCCCTCAGGCTCCATGGCTTGGGGTGTTTGGAGCTTTAAGAGGGGAACCATTTCACCTGGCTGGCCTCATGGATGACTTGCACCCAGGGCAGTGGGTCTCGCCCAGACAAGTTCAAGAAGGAGGTCCCAGGGTGACCACTGTACCACTAGTTAGGCCCCCTTTGCCACATTAACTGTTTGTGTTGTTGCTTAAATAAAGTAGCCCTTTAGTACTCAAGCCTTGTGTCTGCCTCTTCATTCTGACTAGGGTGGCAAAGCCCTAGTACAACAGAACCAGAATGCCAGGATGGTAGAATTGACCTCACATTAATTTCCTTGGAAATGAACACAAGAACACACACAAACACATGAAGCTGTCTAATACTGGATCAGTCTATCAAGGTCAGTACTATCTACTCAGATTGGCAGCAGCTCTGCAAGGTCTCAGGAAGGGGCCTTTCACTTCAGCTACTGCCAGATGCTTTGACTGGAGATGCCAGGCATTGAACCTGAGACCTTCTTCACACCAAGCAAATGTTGTACCGCTGAACCACAGATGTTTCCCGTGACAATCTAGCACAGCATATGAAGGAGTGTGAACAGGTCACGTTCACACATAAAACATATAAATACAGTTTCTGCCAAGTGTGCTAATGTTTTATTTTAAGAAAGTTTTTACACGGGAGGGAAACCTGATAAATGTGACTCCCTCTTCCCGCCTGCCGTCTGACATAGCACAGTCCATTTTTCCACCTTGCCGTGTTCCTAGATGATGTCTCATGGAGAATAACTTTCTTATGGGGGATAAGGCTAGTTTACTTCCTTACAAGGGGTTTAAACACAGAGATGCATGGAAGAGAGGGACAAATGTTCAATGAAAAAAAATGGTTTTAAGAAGTAAGAAACTACTTGGAAATGGCAAGGCCGTTACTGTGGAGGGGGGCCATCTAACTTGAGCTGTTTTTTTCCTCCTTGTTTTAAAAATTATCTATATATTTATACAAATATCTTTCTGCTCATTAGGGTTGCCAACTCCAGCTTGGAAAATTCCTGGAGAGTGGTACCTGGGGACGATGAAGTTTGGAGAAGGGAGATGGCTCAGTGGGGATGAGGTACCAAAGTCTTTGCCCTTCAAAGCTGACATTTTGCTCTAAGAGAATTTACCTCTTCAGTCTGGAAATCAGTTGTAGTCTGGGGAGAACTCCAAGATCCACCATGAGACTGGTAACCCTACTCCCCTCCCAAATATTTATAAATGCTTACAACAATGCAGAAATATATTCTGTTATCTGGTGCTATTAGGGCACTCCCAGCCGGCGACAAACAGCTGCTACGGCTGGGGACCATGTTTGGATCCTCCAGAAGGAGGAAGAGGCAGCTGCGGTACTCACCATGAAAACGGGGCTGCGCACAGAGGGCGGAGCTTAGCTGGGTTCTTTCGGCTGCTCCGTCCTTTGACGTTCAGTGTGCCTCATGCTTGGCCCACCCACCTCTCCCTATTTCAGTGCAGGACTAGCCGGTCACCATTTGCTGGGTCAGGTAGGGATTTATTCTCCTTTCCCTCATTGGCTCCGGGGTTTGGAGTTTTTAGCCTACCCTGCACTGTTAGGATGGAGTGGTAATTGGCTCAAGTGAGTTGAGTTTAGTATCCCTTGGCGGGTTAGGAGGTGGGGAAATTGAGTGGGCCGGTGACCACCCTTGGCATATCCCCATTGGTGGGGAGCAGGATCTGTCAGGAGCGGCTGGCTGCTGTACGGCCCAGTCACAAGGTCAGATGCCCTGGTGGGGAACCCCTGGACAAGCTCATCCCCCCCTGCAGCTGTACAGCCAGGTGGGGTAGCTTTAAGGGGGTGAACCACTTAGCCCAGCTAGCTGGATCTCAGCCATACCATGGATGGCTTGCACCAAGGGTTGTCGGGGGTCGCCTGTAGAGGTCAGGGCGGAAGTCAAGGAGTGACCCCAGGGCCTGACCTGTACCTCTAGTTAGGCCCTTGCCGTATTGACAAATACGTTGTTCTAAATTAATAAAGCGGCCCTTTAATCCCAACACTTGTGTCTGCCTCTTCATTCTGACTTGGGGGGGGGGCAATACGGGTACTAGCCATAATCTCTGTAATAAAGTTTCATTTTTTTCTGAGTGGGGAAATGGAATTTTCAGGTAGTCTGCAAAAATAGTTTGACCAGAACTGACAGTCTATGTTATAAGAAAAATATGTGTACGCATGTATAGACTGCAGCCAGCCATGGGTTGGATACCAGGGCTCTGTTCTGCTGATGATGGTGCCTTCATTTAGGCCATCTTCTTCTTTTTCTGTATTTGTGTCTTTGCAGTAGAGAAAAGCATTACTGCTATTATCTCTAAAAGGAAAGCAAATAATAGCATTTTAGTCTAAAACAATATAGTGCACAACCCAACCAAAGGGAAGCGTTTTAAAATCCCATTTATTTTATGCAGGAAGTGCATCTAATTGTGACATCACTAGACTCTATCTGTCCACTTATTTTTACCCCACCCTTCCTCCGTGGAGCTTACATAGTTCCGTTTCCTGTTTTATCCTCATGACAGCCCTGTGAGGTAGGTGAGGCTGATAAACAGTAACTGGCCCAACGTCACCCAGTGAGCTTCATGACAGAGCGGGCATGGGAAACTCTAACTGCAATACTCCATTGGTGGACCTTTACCTCTTTTCTTTTTATATGATACCTAAAAGAAACAAATTCTATTGAATCCAGTGAGAGTTAATTTCAGATAAAATGTTCAGGATTGGGTTGAATGTCAGTTTCTATTTTCTATCCATGTTTTGATTAATATGGCAAATGGAGGTTACCAAGGACTGCTGTTTGGGAATGCTTTATTCATTGTTAACTCCTGATGGTTAGTTCACAAACTTAAATTAGTTTATGATCTTTTTTTCAGACACAGAGCCAGTTTACAAGAACCTAAATGTAAAGAGTACACGAGCCGATGAAGTTCAAATCTATTTCTCCTGTTTTTTTTTCAAATTTTCCTATAGAAGCATAAATAAAATGATATAAATAAAACAAATCCATTGTTTATGTTGAGAAAACATGTTTTCCTGTAAGGTCTTTAGAAAGTATCAGTCTTTCTTATTACATTATTTTGTTTGTTTTCCTCTGATCCTTTCCTTCTTTATTTAGGATTGGGTTCACTGGCACAGACTTCATTCCAGATTTAATGGAAAAAAATATTGGTGCTATAGTCTGCTTCTCAGATGAAAACAACTCTACATTATTTGTATACAGCCCTCAGTTGAACTCTGGGACTTTTATTATGCATCTGCAGGAGAAGGATAGCAGATGCTATCTGCAAGGTCTTGAATCTCCAATTTTGAAATTTATGCTTTTCAGAAACAATAAACTGTTTCGTTTGCTGTGAGGATTTCACACAGAGAGTTTTATTAGTCATCTTTTCAGACACTATAAGGTAACATTGGCATCTATTATTTTGTGTATGGGGAGGGAGGGGAAATGCAGTCACTCCTTTAATATTCTTTTGGCATAAGCATACTGATACCAACCTGCAGTACTTTATGCCAAGGAAACAAAGGTTAAATTGCTTGAATATTTTTAATCTTAACATGAGAGGTTTATAGACCAGCCCTCTTCTGCATTCTTTCTCCAGATGCTTTATTAATATTATTCTGCTAGCTGCGTGCACTTAAAAAATAATATTTTTCAGATTTGGGTATCAGAAATCAGATAAATCCAAGTATTCCTGATATTTTGGTCCAAAATACTTGTTGAGTACTTAATTTTGCCTTTTTAAAAAGAATCTAAATATATTTGGCTCATTTCTTCTCTACTGGGAAATTTTCCAGGGAGATGGCTTGTCTGTTTTTAATGCAAACTACACCAAAATTGCGGAGTAGTGAGGGTTGCCTGTTCTTTAAATACCCCCCCCCCCGTTTCAAGTGAATTCTACAGTCTCCTGAACACAGTTTCCCCAGCCAGTCTCCATTGTAGCCTTGTGGGGGGGGGGGTTTGCATGATTTCTCCAGGATAAAGAAAGCTTACCCAGCAACAGAAGGGCAACTACAGATCCAAAACGTCCCCAAAGAACTAACAAATCCCAACTGAACCAGAGAATACCAGCTGAACCCATCTTACAGAAATCCTTGCCTTGAAAGTGCAGCTTGTCTCCCCCCCCCCTTCCTTTTTGTGTTTTCCTGGCAGAGGTGGGGGAGCTACCGCACTGTCTGTCTAACTGAGGGCCAAGCTACAAGTGACGAATGACACTTGAACGGAAAGTGTATTTCTCCCTGTTCACTTGCCCTCCACTCAATCCACTTGCCGTTCAAGTGTCATTCGTCACTTGTAGCTTGGCCCCATGATGATTCTCTAATGAGAGGGAAAATGTCCACTCAGTTGCCATATTGTGTATCTGGGGCCAAGGTCCTGAAATGCTCTTCCTGAGACTGAAACAAGGCATCCACGATGATGTTATCCAAACCGGCAACGTAGGGGACTGAGGGCCAAGCTACACATGACGAATGACACTTGAACAGCAAGTGTATTTCTCCCTGTTCACTTGCCCTCCACTCAATCCACTTGCTGTTCAAGTGTCATTCGTCATGTGTAGCTTGGCCCTGAGAAAGAGATGTTAGCATGCAGACACACCAAGACATACTTGTGTACAAGGTGCATAACCTTCTCAGAGCATGGCAACTACCAGTTGATCACCCCCACCACTTCATTGCAACACCAGAAACTGATCTCCCTGCATTCTGTCAAGTGCCACCCTGCTCCTTTGAGCCTATTCACTCCTGCTGTGTGTGTTTGGGACAACTGTTACTAGCCAAGCCGTCTTCCATGAGATCCCACCATTCTTTCAGCAGTGGGAGGACATCTTCCTGAACTCTTCACAGTACTCTATAGAGGCTGAGTCTCCTGCCAAAATGTGTGCCCACAGCACCTTCCCCAGGTGGTGTTTCAGGTGCCAGCCCCATGTGAGATAGGCTGCCATGACTACTCCCATGAAGACATGGTAGTTAGGCATCTAGCTGGAGAAATTGTGCTCAGACCCTCCTTTTTTCTCACCCTTCTTCTCCTTGGCCATGTATCCACAATTACCCTCAGCACCCTCCAATGGCTAGCTTAAAGAAATCTGCAAAATACTCATCCAGGATGCACTCCCTGATCTTGTGTGGCATAAGGAGCTCAGACAGCTTCTCGACACTGTAAAAAGAGGCATCCTAGGTGGCATCAGAAGGTACTGGTTGCCACCCCACACATCCTCCACCCCACTCTGGCCCACCCTCATTGTATTTGCATTGAGGGCCCAAGCAGGGAGCCCTAATGTATGCCACCATCCTCCAGTTCTTGCTGGATGCATGTGTTCCATCCTCTTCTGACGAGGACTCACCTGGAAAGCCATCAGTGGCTGCAGAATCCCGACTGCGCATCCTCCACCTTGACTTGCATTGTTTCCCCCAACTCTTCATGGCCGATGTTCCCCTACAACCACTCCTCTCAGCAGGACTGTTGGAATCACAAAAGGAACTGCACGATTGTCCTCAGCAAGTGCTACACTCCTGTGCCTCAATGGAGCACTGCCACTCACAGGCACACGGCTACCCATCCAGCAAGGCAGTTGCCATGGCTTCCAGCTCACGGCAAGTGATATGCTGCATGCCAGTAGCAATGATCTCCAAGAGTTTCAACATTCTGTCATCACAGGACAGCTGCAACTGGCCAGTCCAGTCCCTCAAACACAGTCCCCCCTCCCCCAAGCCATAGCTGGGGTGACTGGAGTGGAGGTGTTCCTGGCTGCCATCTCAAACCTTGAAACAACTAAAGAGCCTCAGGCACAAAATGTTAGTTCCATGACATCACCAGTGTGATGTTATAGTAAAGAGTCTTGGCTGTTGGTCCCCCCACTCCCTGTGGGCAGAGCCACAAGAGGAGCCTGTCACCCAATTCCATCAACAACCTGGCCTGATGGCAAGTCAGATGAGTCCCTTTTATGCTCATGAAAGAAAATGAAGTGAAGTGCTTGAGAAATTGTGTCTAAATGGCGGTCCCTTCATCTCCAAGAACATCTGCGAAAAGGCTTCCAAGGCCAGGAGCAGCACACTGAACTGAACCCAGAAGTAAATTGACAGCGAGTGCAACTGATTAGGAACAAGCTGTAGTTGGGCCTGGTGCCCAGCATCAGAACCAAAGGAAAGAAAATATATCCTGAATCAAAAGAAGCTTTCAAGTTGTGTGGAAGGTGGGGCATCTCTATGTGGAGTGCATTGCTCTAGTTCAGTCTGGAAAACACATTCTTTCCACTCAGAACTTCAGTATTTCCATACTATTAAGAAAAAGACAGCCAGTTCTAGGGACCCCTTTGTTATGGAACTCATTGGGGGTCTTTGGATTCATTATTCAGGCCTAACAATCATAGGATCATTGTGAGAATAAAATGGAACAGGGGTATTCAGTACTGAGTTCCTTGGAGAAAAGGCAGAATAAAAATGTACAAAATAAAAGGGAAATGTTTTGTGATGCTTTGCATTGTATTGTACTGGATTTTAAAAAGCTAAAGCAAGTTAAAGAGAGCTGCTTTAAGATACCTAACAAATAGTCCCAATGGTACAACAGAATTAAATGAAACAGTTAACTATATTGAAACCACTAGAATCAGTGGAGAAAAGTTACCACTGTCAATCTGCAGATGCAGATCATATGCCAGCACAATAAAAGCCATCTCTATCCTCTAACTAGTTTTAAAGCCAGGTTAAATAATATGTCATGGAAAGATACATCATTTAGGAATGCTTGAAGTTGCTCTGCCAACACAAGCTCTATCATCTTGCTCAATAAAGGGAAGTTAAAGACAGTTTGAATATTGGCCCACCTTTCCTTATCTGAAGTAGATTTTTTTTCAGCAGCAGTTGAACCACTGCCTCTATCAGTACTTGAGGAAAACTTCTCCAAAGCATTTGTGATAATCCTGACCAGTGGCTCTATAAGTTTGCCCCTGCTAGATTTAGAAAAGAACAAGAGTCCAGTAGCACCTGTAAGACTAACAAAATTTGTGGTAGGGTAGGAACTTTTATGAGTCACAGCTCACTTCTTCTACAGAAGAAGTGAGCTGTGATTAGAGATGAGCACGAACAGAAAAAAAAACCACGATGTTCGTTGTTTGTTGCCATCCACAAACGGGACTCACGAACGTTTACGAGCATGACCTGTTCACGAACATGTTCATGGTTGGATGTTTGTGGGGGCCAGCAAGCTCTCCTCCAGCCATCATCCAAGTTTGGTCAAGATCCTTACCGTACCACTCCCAGAAACCTGAGCAGGCACCAGGAAAGTTACCAATAATAAATAATAGCTTGACCCCAGAGCCTGGCAGCAGCCCTGGAACCTGAAAGGGTAGGTCCCTATCACACCACACACAAAAAAACCTCAAGCTCCAATGCACTCTCCCTGTCTGTCTCTCAAAATGCCAACAGCAGCTGTCTCCCACTCCACTGTCTGCTGAAACTGAAAGTCAGAGCTGGGAGCATGGTGCCTTTTATAACCAGAAGTCCCATAGAGCAAAACAGGAGGTCTGTGTTTGGCAGTCAGAACTGCCTAACAGGGTTTGGAGGGATGAGATTGGTGTTCCCATGGCTACAGAAGAACTCCCTCCCCCTTGCTCTTTGCTCCCTTGTAAAAAAGCAAATTCCACACTTGGAAGGAAGACCTGCCTATCAAGCTAAGTTAGGCTTAGATAGGGGTTTCCAGGACAACAGCAGGAGTTCAGACGGAGTTCAGACAATTCCTGCCTGAGTTGCCATGAGAATTGATTGCAGGTGCCAGACTGTCTGACTTGACGAACAGCTGACGAACACAATGAACAAGGCTTGCAATGACCACCTGTTCATTTAGAATGGGACCTCATGAACAGCTTGTTTGCGAACAGCAGATTGGGCTGTTCGTGGTTTTTTAAAATTCGTATTGCTGTTCATGCCCATCTCTAGCTGTGACTCATGAAAGCTCCTCCCCTACCATAAATTTTGTTAGTCTTATAGGTGCTATTGGACTCTTGCTCTTTTCTACTGCTACAGACAGACTAACATGGCTACCTATCTTGATCAAGGTAGATTTAATCAGTCATGATGGACAAGAATCTAATTTACAGGTGGTGCCCTTCACAACCACGAGCAATCTATCAACAGGATAAGCAAAACAATATGATCCAAGCAATTGCAAGACTTTCTTCAGATACCGCTGGCATAGGCACTGTATCTAATTTGGCATCTAAACTGGACTGGATAAGAAATCTATCAACAAAGAATTGAGGAAAAGCATAACAGCTTGCTTCAGGTGCTTTATCTTCCAGTGAATTGATTCCAGGTTCTAATAACCCCTGTCCACCTCTGGAAAAATCCCACTAGATGATATTCTACAGATACAAAGGTGGCAGAATTCCCCCCCCCCTCAAGGCCATCAGTAGCCTGGAATTGGTAGCTACTAGGGCATTGTGTTGGGGTTTCTGCCAGCGTTTCTCAAACTGCCACCCCAGTATTCTACATCGCCCAGCTGTCTAATGTTCCAGGGGCTGGAGAACTTTGAGATGGGGAAAAGAACTTAAGTCTGACCAGATGCAACAAGGTCACTGATAGAACCACAGTTGTGGGTGCAGAAGTAGAAGAGAGACACTGAATTTCATGGTGAAGAAGACATTTAAAAGTGGAACATACCTTGTTCAACGGTCACAATCGCCTCTGAACCAAATATCCAATCTGTTTGCCTGTCTGTCAACCACCTCTAATGTCAAACCAGCTGCATAGAATAAAATAGAATAATATGAAGCATGTATGTGCTGTACTACATCTTCAACAACCATTAACAGACAGATAAACAGCAAATGGAAACAAATAGGCATTTTTCCCCCTCTGAAAGTACTTAATTCTTAGTGTAATTGATTCTTGCTTTAAACAATTAGCAGCAGTGTGTGGTGGTGTCAGGGGAAAGGATTAATTTCACAAATAAATGCAACTGAGTGCACATGAAGACAGAGGAAGTAAAAACCCAGTGAACAGTCTTCGCATGTTCATGTGTGAGCTGAGCTGTCAGTCAAGTGATGATCTTTATGACTGCAATAGGCAGTCCTGCTGTACACTGAATCGGTAGTTGTTTGAGCAGGCCTAGAAAAAGGAATGTTGGCTTTCCCCTATTTCCACTATGAGGGCCAAGCTACACATGACGAAAGACACTTGCCTGGCAAGTGGATTGAGTGGAGGGCAAGTGAACAGGGAGAAATACACTTGCTGTTCAAGTGTCATTCGTCATGTGTAGCTTGGCCCTCAGTTAATGATTTCAGGTCTTCATTTAGAATTAGAATTCAGATTTGTCAGCTATGTATATTCTAGATAGCAGTCCTTTCATTGGGTATTTTTCATTGATCCTTCATTACCCTAATATAATATAGGGTTTAAAATAATACATTCATATTGATTTCTTCAATGGAGCACTTGCAAGAATTATTTAGCTGCTAAACTGTAGTGCTTTGCAGGTTTTTGTCTGTAAGCATACGTTCCTTGCCCTACATAGGTTTATTGCTGACTGTGGCACTGAAACATCTTCTAATAATTAGAAGCAACTTGAAACTTTATGAAATTCAGTCAGCCTTCCCTGTGTATAGAGGTTGTCAGAATATCTCATTAGAATTTCTCTTTTCAGTGAAAGAATTTTTTCAGCATTAATATTTTGATGGATGATTGGTGTTCTCTGGTCAGCTGCGGTGGAATTACATTGTATTTGGAGTGTGGATGGAAGAAAAACCAGGAAGCTCAATTTTATGTTATTTGCTGCGCCAGAAAAGAAGTGCTCTAGATGAATGGGATGACCATTGAATGAATCGGCAGGGGTTTAGAACTTGTAACAATATAACCTGCCATCATAATCTCCACATCCAGAAGTAGTTGTTAGACGACAACACTGGCTTCATGCAGAATGTAGGCCTTATCACAGGCTTGCATGAATTTCAATCCACCAAGCTGAATGCGTCCCTATCAGCCAAGAGCAAAATACCTTTCCTGTATTGACCTGAAACTTCAAAAACAGGACAAAGTTGGCAGATCACAGAATTTGGTGTGTGTGTTGGTGAGGGTGGGAGGTATGTTCCATTTAGTTATATAGCCTTGAGCTATTTTGACCAAAAAAGAGTTCATGATAACCAGTGAATATTATCAAGATTTGTCTGCATACAGAGTATCAAACTGCATATTTTCAGTTTTTCTATCATGGCTATCACTTTTGTTTGTTTTATTTTATGTTGCTACCAGATGGGCTGAATTTACACATCCCAGCGCATCCTGGCATTGCACTAAACTTCCGGAAGTTTGTGATAAACTTCTGGAAGTATAGCGTCTTTCTAGTGCAATTTCTGACTCATTGCGCCACGTCAGAAATTGTGCTAGAAAGATGCTATACTTCTGGAAGTATAGTGCCTTCTCTATACTGCCTTGGTCAGGCTGCACCTGGAGTATTGTGTGTAGTTCTGGAGCCCTCACTTCAAAAAGGATGTGGACAAAATCAAGAGGGTGCAGAGGAGAGTGACGAGGATGATCAGGGGTCTGGAGACTGAGCCCTATGAGGAAAGGCTGAGGGCCTTGGGAATGTTTAGTTTGCAGAAGAGGAGATTGAGGGGGGACATGATTGCTCTCTTTAAGTATTTGAAAGGCTGTCATTTGGAGGAGGGCAAGGAGCTGTTCCAGTTGGCAGCAGAGGGTAGGACCCGAAACAATGGGCTTAAATTACATGCACGAAGGTACCGGCTGGATATTAGGAAGAATTTTTTCACGGTCAGAGTAGTTCAAAAGTGGAATCAGCTGCCTAGGGAGGTGGTGAGCTCCCCTTCACTGACAGTTTTCAAGAAGAGGCTGGATGAATATTTGTCAGAGATGCTTTAGGCTGATCCTGCACTGGGCAGGGTGTTGGACTAGATGGTCTGTATGGCCCCTTGCAACTCTATGATTCTATGATTCTATCATTCTATGAAGTTTAGCAAAAGTTTAGCGCAGCACCGGGACATGTAGATTCAGCCATTATCTTCAACAGAACAGCTGACACAGCTGTCCTGACTCACTTTTAAATACTTGGTTAAGACCCTTAATAATTCCACCTTTTAAATATCCACATTTGTCCATTGGCAATGGATATAGCAGAACTTCAGCTTCAGGAGAATGTTGAGGAGTTTAATGAATTAATGTTTGCAAAGTGACCTGGGATCCTGCCATGTGAGTTGTTAATTAAGTGTGGAGTAGTAGTATTATTAAATTTGTATCAGTGTAATGTACTCATGGTATTGCACATTTCATGATGATAAATGGACTGAAGTTGCTCTGAATAGAGTTACTGGGCTGGAAATTCTTTAATGTGCAGTAATGGTTAGAGATGGAGGTGTAACACAATACTTACTGTAATTATGCCAGTGTTATTACCTCCATTACAGAGCTATAGGCTCTAAGAATATTCTAACATTTATAATCAATTGTTGGTTTCTAACAATCATTCTGTTCAGCTTCTTGCTATAACAGCCCACCCTGGACCCCAAAGTGGTGCTGCAGAACCATGTATAACTAACTAACAATGCAATCCTAAAAATGCTTTCATGGAAATAAGCCCCATTGAATATACCTGAGTTATGTTTGGGGCAGACGTGCTTAAGATTGCTCTCAAACTAATGAACAAATTCTCTATCTTTGAAATTTTATCAAAGAGAGTGCAATTGCAATGTTCATAATGGAGCATTATGATCCAATAAGAACAGGTGCAAGTAACATAAGTGTTTATATAATCAATACACCAAAATGGTAAAGCTTTTCCTGGGCTGTACAGCTTCAGACTGTAACATGGCTCATGTTCAATTATTGCTTGCCCTGCACGTCATTAAAAAAAATATTTTAATGTTGAAAATTAGTATGCCAAGAGGAAGGATCCAAGGAATGTGTTTTTGATGCGCTTTTCTATATAGATAATAGATGGGCACGAACCGGAATATGAACCAAAATTAAGCACGGACCAGGCCGGTTTGTGGTTCATGAACCAGCAGTTCGGCAGATCCCATTTCTGACAAACCGCCACGAACTTTAGGTGGGTTCGTTTGGTTGGTTTTTTGGTTCATCACTGCAGACAGCCTGGTGCCAATCAATCAATTTCCTAGGCAACAGGGGATGGACTTCCTGCAGACCTTCTTCTGACCCAGAAGTGACCTTCTGCTGGCCGGAAGTGACCCTCTGCTGACCCGGAAGTGACAATTTTTCTGACCTGGATGTGATGTTTTCATGAACCAAATGAACTGGTTCGTGAACCAGGGGCAGGTTCGTGAAAGTTCATGGTTTGTGAAATTTGATGAACCATGAACCACATGGTTCAGGTTTTTTCCGGTTCATGCCCATCTCTATTTAGAACTATCTGCTATATAGATAATAGGGATAAAAGGGATTAATCCCTTCAAAAAAACCTGCTTCAGTCCAGAAAAGTCTTTATCATCTGGTTCTGTGAATGTATACACTAGATAATAGATGGACTGGATCTGTTCATAAAACCAAAGGCTACAAGCAACTACTGTTTCTAAAGAGGACAATTCTGGCCTTCTGTTGGTACTGCTCATATCATCCTGATCTAATTGTTCCACCCAAGCTTGAAGTGGCTTCTCACCACTTAGTTATAGACCCCCTAGTTGTTACAGAGCAAAGGTCCCTGCCTGTGTTGGAAATACCTTCATCTGGGTGTAGAACCTAAGCCAGAAGCTCCTTAGGCTTTGAGTTAGCATGAAGGAAATATCTTAGTATGAATTTGGGATCAAATTGTGAAAGTCGGCCACGTTCATACTGAGATGTCCGGGCCAGACATCACTCTTGGAAGAGGTAGAAGTATATTACCTACACTGGAAATTTTCACGTGACAAAATTAGAAGTAGGTGTGCACTGTTGTCCTTAAAATGAATCCTTATTCTATCTTCCTGCTCGTATTAACTCATCACTCCATGAAAATTCTAGGAAAGTTTTAAAACATGAATATTAAAATGTTCATGTAACACAGCATGATTTTTTTTATTTATATAGTTTATTTATACCCCATCTTTGTCCCCAGTGGGGTCCCAAAGCAATTCACATTGTTCTCCTCTGCTGTAGTATATCCTCACAATTTTCCTGTGAGGTAGGTTAGACTGAGAGTGTATGACTGGCCCAAGATAGGCAAGCTGCCGTAAACCATCTCAACTAGACAACAGTGAAAAATCACCTGGATATCATATAACAATTAATCATTGATTATTACAGCAGTTTTAGGATACATATACAACCATACAACAATCCTATAAATACAACAATATTCAGTTTATAGGAGATCCAATAAATATCACATCCAATTATTTCAATGTGCAACACAGGCTAAGAATCCGTCTATTCCATATACGGTATATCAGAGAATCCAATAAATATCACATCCAATTATTTCAATGTGCAATACAGGCTCAGAATACTTCTATTCCATATACAGCATATCAGAGAATCCCCTTTAACAATTTCTTCTGTGGTAAATTCAAGTGAGGTGGGGTTTGCTGTTATGTCCTTTGCCCACAATAGTCACAAAGCATCTCTGTTCCTTTATTCCCAAATATTTCAATTTCCTTAATCTTTGTGGACTTTGGAAACAGATCACCCCAACTAAATGTCTTCTATTGTAGGTATTTTCCAAACAAGGTATGCACTCCCTGGGCTAAGAAGACAGTGTTAGTATACCCATTCTTCATTTGATTTCATCTTTTTGCTACAGATGCCTTGAGGGATCCATGTGGTAACCCTCTCTCCAAGGAGGTGTGCCACTCATGGTCCAAACTGCAGCTGGCTAAGCGGCAGCTTTCGTTGGGACCACTTCCTCAGGGACCGGTGGCTCGCCTGTGGTTGATTCTTTCAAATGTACCCAGGAGTGACGTGAAGAACCAAAGTCCACAAAGATTAAGGAAATTGAAACATTGCACATTGAAATAATTGGATGTGATATTTATTGGATCTCCTATAAACTGAATATTGTTGTATTTATAGAATTGTTGTATGGTTGTATATGTATCCTAAAACTACTGTAATAATCAATGATTAATTGTTATATGATATCCAGGTGGTTTTTCACTGTTGTCTAGTTAAGCATACTGGATATCTAGCCTGTTTTGCTACCATAAACCATCTCAAGGCTTGCCTGTCATTCCATGTTCTCTCAGCTATCTTCTGTGTGATATAACGGTTTTGTGCTAATTTCTGTGTTATGATTGTACCATAGAATCATTTTTGGCAACAGGGATTGCTATTTGAACATACCCAATTGTAAAAGCAGGATAAACTGGAGTGGCACTGTAAGTTCTGGCATTCCAAAATAACAACAGCAGCAGCAGCACTTATATACCGCTCTTCTAGACAGATTAGTGTCTGAACAAGTTAGTGTTATTATTATCCCCACGATACAGCTGTGGAGCTGGGGTTGAGGAGTGGCTTACCCAAGGCCACTTACTGAACTCATGGCAGTAGTGGGATTTGAACCAGTAGAGTGCTGATTCGCAGCCGAACCACTTAACCACTGTGCTACAGCAGCTCTCAGATGGCCTTATGCCTATTCCTTAATTCCTCAACTACTTCCTTTCTGACATGCGTGAAGGGGCCATTTTTGTTCCCATCTCTTCAAGGAAGATTGCATAAGGCCAGGGCCACATTAACTGGTCTCAGCATGGTGCTGGCATCCACACACAATCATAGACGCACCTATTTAAATAAGAGATGCTTCCCACAAGAAGATGGCAACTCCCACACCATCTATCTTCACAGGACTACTCAGGTCAGGCACCTTCCCTCCAGGATTGACCTTCCCTCATGGATCGTCTCTGTCCTTTCCAATCCAAGAATCTCCTGTCTCCCCAAAGAACATCTACTCCTTCCCCTGCAAGATTAACCATCTCTCATATATTTTCTCTGTCGTCCTGTCTCTGTCCTGTCCTGTCTCCCCAAGAACATCTCCTTGACTGTCCCCTCAAAGAGTATTCTATCTCCATTACAGCCCCAGAGCAGTTTTTCTGCTCCCAGGAACTGTCTTTCCACTCTGGGGGCCATCATTCCATTCTCAGAGGCATATTCTCTAACTCCATCCCTCATTTTCATTGCAATTTTTTGGTGCTGCAATGTATTTCAATGGAGCCAATGCAAGTCACTTGGCATTCATGGCTCCCATTATATCTAATGGAACTTTCCTGGAGGCACTCACTTTGGGGGTCAATAAATCAGACATTCAAAATCCAATCTTCACCAAACTTGAAGGGTGGCTGGAGGAGAGCCTACTGAAGACGCCTTGTGAGTTTGGTATCTCTGACTGTCAAGGGGTCCGTTTTATGGCCTCCAGAAGTGACATGACAAACTGAACAAACCAAACAAACAGGTTCACATGAACCATGCAAGTTAGTGAAGGTTCGTGGTTTGTGGTTCATGAAACGCAGTGAACCATGAACCACCACAAACCACCATTTTCCCAGTTCATGCCCATCTCTAATTATGATAAAATCCAGCATCACAGTAAAGGTGAAAGTAAACTTACCTTTTACCTTTCATGACTTACTGGCATGAGTGGACCTGGCATAGGAATCTTATTTTGGGCTCTGACGTCTTCACCTGTAGCGTTACCTGGGGGATGGAGGAGAAATGAAACTGATCAAGAGTTCAGGATTTCCTTGGCACATCCTTGAATGATATGGGCAGTGAAGAACAAAAAGCATTCATATTACTGATCTGAAGTTTGACTCTGGGGTATGTAGTAAGAGATTCATTCTCCTAGTTCTCAGTTTGGTAGCAAGTAAAACTTACCCTGAAGTGAGTTAGGAGAAGAGTGTACCAATTAGTTTAATGCTGCAGATCATACCTATAATAGAACTCATTTATTGTATCTTCATTCTAGGCATGCAAGTGCAATCTAGTGCCTCAAAGGATCAAAGTATAAGCCAAAGTGTGCTTCTTTGGAAAAAGATTTTGCTGAACGTCAATGGATCTACATAAACTACATGATGAAATCAAAACAAGCTATTCATCCATAAAATATCAAACTGATAAATTTGAGTCTATAGTACCACCCCTTAAATACACTATTTATATTACAACTAATAAAAAATTCTGTTCCATTACTTTTTGTACAAGTAAAGGTAACCCACCCACCCCCCACTGACATTTTAAAAAGATTGTCTGCCAACCATAACTTGTGTTCCCTCAGATGAATCTCCTATAAGCTTTTTGTTTTTAATATTTGTATACTAGCAGCATTGCCATCTGCTCTCCTCCTGATCCCAGCTGGGTGAAGGGGGACAGGCATTGCCACCTGCTCCACTTCAAATACCAGCTGGGTTAAGGCGGGGTGGGCATTGCCACCTGCTCTGCTCCAAATACCAGCTGGGTTAAGGCAGGGGGTGAGCATTGCCATATTCTCCGCTCCTAATACCAGCTGGCTGAGGGTGGATGGGCATTGCCACCTGCTGCACTTCTGATCCCAGCTGGCTGATGGGGGTGGGCAATGCCACCTGTTCTGCCCCTAATATCAGCTGGGTTAAGATAGGGGTGGACATTGCCACCTGCTCTGCTCCTGATCCCTGCTGGCTGAAGTGGTGGTAGGCATTGCCACCTGTTCCACTCCTAATACCAGCTGGGTTAAGGCAGAAGGTGGGCATTGCCATCTGCTCCGCTCCTAATATCAGCTGCGTTAAGGTGGGGGTGGGCATTGCCACCTGCTCCGCTCCTAATACCAAGTGGGTTAAGGCAGGGGGTGGGCATTGCCACCTGCTTTCATCCTGATCCTGGCCTGGCCTTTCCACCATGGCACATTTACTGGAGGGACCCTGTGCCTTGCCTGGGCTTCCCTCCATTGCAGTGCCCTCTGGTGGTGCACCAGGGTAAGAAGTGAGTCATCTTGAATACACTTACTCTTTTATATAGTAAGATGTAGCTGGTGCTGGTGGAAAGCACCTTCAAGTCATAATTAACTTGGCGACCCCTGGTGGCATTTTTGTGGCAAGAGACTAACAGAGGTGGTTTGCCATTGCCTACCTCTGCAACCCTGGTCATCGTTGGAGGTCTCTCATCCAATTACTAACCAAGGCCGACCCTGCTTAGCATCTGAGATCTGAGGAGATCAGGCTCACCTGGGCTATCCAGGTCAGAGTATATGTTTAGCTAGTGATTGAAATAAAAGTATCAATTCATTAACAAAGCAAAGGATAAAATACTTGGTTTCTAATTTGAAGGGCAGAACCATAAGGGCAGATATGAAATGACAGGGAAGGGTATAAAAATACATGTCATTCTCCTGAATTTTTGTAGGCCTACAAAATCAATTCTCCAACTAATTGCAGTTTTGAGCATGTAGGGAAGCTTCAGTGGAACCTAAAAATCAATCAAAGAAATGGGAAGGCTTGTACGATGACTGTATACAGATGAATAAGTTTGCCTGATCCACATAAGCATCCCTCCCCCACAAAACAGAAGTTGTTAAAGGGTATTACAGTTTTCAGAACAATCCTTAGTAGCAAATTTACTCAACCTCGGCCATCATTTCTTCAGTGTTCATTGTATTCAGTTTCAGTATCTGAAGATAGAAAAGAGTCCAGTAGCACCTTTAAGACTAACCAACTTTATTGTAGCATAAGCTTTTGAGAATCACAGTTCTCTTCGTCAGATGCATGGAGGGTAAGAAGAAACTGGTCAGGAAGCTTCACCCATGCATCTGACAAAGAGAACTGTGATTCTCAAAAGCTTATGCTACAATAAAGTTGGTTAGTCTTAAAGGTGCTACTGAACTCTTTTCTATTTTGCTACTACAGACTAACACGGCTAACTCCTCAGTATCTGAAGAAGTGAGCTGTGACTCACAAAAGCTCATCATCTACCACCAAGTTTGTTAGTCTTATAGGTGCTGCTTGACTCTTGCTCTTTTCTACTGCTACAGACAGACGAACACTGCTACCCATCTTAACCAGCTTCAGACTGGTTGCCTGAATCTACACAACCATAGCCCTTGCTTCCTTCGAATGACTGAGATTGCTTCTCCTGATCGAGGATTTAAAAAAAAAATCTGCATATTGCTCAAGCTATCAAGTTTATGGATTAACTGAATAAAAGTATATAGAGGGGTTAAGAGCACATGTGCAAGCTGACTCTTTGGGCATATTTTATTACTCCGTCATGAGAGAAAGAGAAGGTATCCCTTTCCCCTCAATATAAGAAAGCTATGTCTGCAACTGTTTGGAGACAGTCCGCATAATCACTGGGATTTCAGTATCTGACACCGTTATCCTTCTCCGGCTTTGTGATTCCTGTGTGAATACCTGTTCATTAGTCTTTAAATCACTTCATACATATTTCACTTTAAATCCAACTTAAGTAAGCCTTACATCTGGTCACTGTAATGCTGTAAGCCTTAATCTAGCTCTGATATAATGCCATTGTATAGTCAATCAGTTTCATGAGGGCACTTATACAATAAAACCATGGTTTTATGAAGCACTTTATCTTTTTGCAATTTTTAGTTTCAGCTGACCGTGGCAAGCATTTGCGAGCATGTTTGCCTGTGGAAAAGATGTATCTTTTTACGCAGAATAGCTGTGCATTTTAAGAAACTCATTTTATATTTGTTTAAGTAAGCCTGAGAAAGAAAGGTCCTATGAAGTGTTAATGTCCATAGAAACCATGTATTTAAAAAACTCGTATTATTTCCATGTTTTGCTCTCACCCACATCCCCGTTTCATCTCTCAGTGATGCCATTTAATCTCATAAATCAACGTGGAGACTGAGTAGGACCACCACTGGTAGTACACTAGTAACATATTTCAATGTAATAATGGGAATAATGTAAGAGGTTGGGGGGAAATGGTCAGGGCAGGACTTTAGGAAAGCAAAGACACAGGCAGAGGATAGCATTGCTAGCATAAGGAGCTAAAAATTGCATAGAAGACATATGCACTACGACAAAACTTTTCCCTTATTAGTCGCCATTTCTCAGTAAAACACACAACCCCTGCTTATATTAAAGAAGCATGGCGTATACTCTGGAATGTGGGTGATGATTTGAAAGTCAAGGGCAATTAACATATTGGGTACATGTACTCAAGCATACTTTGATATACGTGGGTAGGGTTTCAGGTCCTTATACCCTGCTGGGAGGGGAGGGAGGGCTGGTAATTACCAAGAGAATGTTCTTTGCACGTACACAAAGCACCAATGTGATGGCATCACTTAAGGAAGTGACATTGTCATGCTGGCCATGGGAGTACTCCTGTGCTCTGTGCAGGTGTGATTCTTTGAGAATTGACCCCAGCTCAATGATGTCAGTTCTGGAAGTGATGTTGCCGCATCTGCTGGGAGTGCATGTGCTGAGCATGTTCCTCTGGGGTGCCTGTCAGTGGCGAGCGATCTCCATGTGAGCACCTGGGTTCCCTATACGCGGGGCATATTTTTTTTTATTAATTTAAAATATTTTTAGCTGCCTTTCCACCAAAAAGGAGCCCAAGGTGGCTTACAGTATAAAATATAATCAAACGAAAGAACAGTTTTACAATATATAAATCAAATAGCAGCTAAAATATAAACAACCCAAACAGTTAAAAACAGAGTTTAAAAACACAGCATAAAATACATCTAAAAAGCTGTTCTAAATAAAATTGTCTTTAGCTGTCTTATGAAGCTAGAGAATGAGGGGGCTAGGTGTACTTCCAAGGGGATACTGTTCTACAATCTTGGGACTACCACCAAAAAGACCCTCTCTTGTGTACACACCAACCTAGTTTCTTTAGTGTTTTTTTAATGAAAACATTTATTAAAATTGATTTTAACTTCTTAAAAATAACGATAACATTAAAGATAAACAACAATAACATTAAAGATAACAATAAAACCAGTTGCTGCAAGGTACAATATTGTCATTCCTGTATTATATAGGCAAACAAAAAGGAGAGAGTCCCTTGCTAGAGCAAAACAACCAGAAGAACCCAACTAGTTCTAAGAGGCCCTAGGGCCAAGCTACACATGACGAATGACACTTGAACGGCAAATGGATTGAGTGGAGGGCAAGTGAACAGGGAGAAATACACTTGCTGTTCAAGTGTCATTCGTCATGTGTAGCTTGGCCCCTAGTTCTTTGAACTAGTTGGGTTGTTTTATTCCTGTATTATATGTCTGTTGAGTCAATAACTCAGGTTATCTGTGTGGATTCTTTTGATGTTACATGAGATCAAAAGCGTTATTTTGTTGTCAGTTGTTCAGGAGGATAAGATGTATCATGATGACAAGTTCCTTTAGTTGATGGGACAGTCAGGAAGTCCTCTCCCCGTGATTTTAATTCTCAGGCAGGAATGTATGGGAGAAGATTCTCCTTCAGATAACCTGGTCCCAAGCCATATAGGGCTTTATAGGCTAGAACCAACACATTAATATGGCCTCAGAAGCAGACTGGTAGCCAGTATATTCGTTGTAATATCGGGGTCACATGTTCTCAATAGCTTGCCCCAAGCAGCAGTCTAGCTGCGGCATTCTGCACCAGCTGAATCTTCCGAACTATCTTCAAGGGCCACCACAGGTAGAGCGCATTGCAATAGTCCAATCAAGATGTAATTAAAGTATGGCTCACTGTTGCTAGATCTGTCTGGCTGAATGGATGCAGGTGACACACCAGCCAAAGCTGGGCAAACACACTCTGAGCCACCGAAGCCATCTGACTTTCTAAGGTGACTGCTGTGTCAAGTGGTACTCCTAAGCTGAGAACCTGAGTTTTCAGGGGGAGTGTAACCCCATATGAGACAGGAAAAATCTCACATTGCTGGTCAGTTTTTCTATTAACACAGAGAACCTCTGTCTTGTCAGGATTACATTTAAGGTAACGGTTATGAAAAGTGCATCCACATTTCAAGGGCTGCTCTCTTTCCCCTTCAATCAGCTCTTCAAATATCTCATCCATGACAGAAGTGTCATATGTTGATCTGTACTCCTCTAGATACCCTTATCTGACTAAAAACAGAAAGTGTTACAGTACTTGTTTTTGCAGCAAAAACAGAGCTGAATTGGCGTTTTGCCCTCTGGAATCACTTGCAGATGCAGTCACACAAAGGGAGCTCCCATGAAAGTGGCATTCAAATGCACCAAGCAAGAACAGCCTGCATGTGAAGTGACAGCTACATATACAATCTTGCATTTGAGTGTCCCTAGGTACTTAGTCACATGTATTTCCACCCAGCGATTCATTGCAATATTTCCATGTGCCTCCATTTCTTCTTCCAAAGGAATATGATGCTGATGCTTGTTTGATATCCATGTTAAACTTCGGCCATTTCCACACATGTTGAATAATGCACTTTCAATGCACTTTAGCAATCCTTTGGAAGTGGATTTTTTGTTCCACACATGGAAAAGCAGTTTCAAATGTTCACTAAAGAGTATTGAAAGTGGATTATCCAATGTGTGTGGAAACAGTCTTCAGTGCAAAAGCAAACTAATGGCTGATTCCACACATGTTGGATAATGCACTTTCAATGCACTTTATCAATCGTTTGAGGTAGATTTTTTGTTCCGCACAGGAAAAAAATCCATTCCAAATGATTTATAAAGAGGATTGGAAGTGCATTATCCAACGTGTGCGGAATCAGCCAATGTCCTTGTTCTTATTTTTCACAGTCAGAGTCAGCTTTTTAGCAAAGGAAGGAACAGCAATTCTCACTGTATGAAAAGCCTGAGGAATCGAAGAAGTTCATTTGTTTAAACTGAAGAGGACAACCCTGGGAAGCTGCAGCAACAATTCTAGGTGTAAGAGAATAAAATAAAAACAATAATTTTCCAAGCTAGAATGTTTGAATTTCATCCATATTTTTTTTTAAAAAAAGCATAGAGAAATTGCTATTGATTCAAGTCTGTGTGTAATTAGGTAATTGTAGACTTGGAAATGCACATTTTTAAACGAAAGTTAAAAAAATATTTTAAAAAAATCAAAACCAATTACTGCACTAAAGAATAAATAAGGCTGCCGTTTTCAAGACTGCTCACAAATTCTTCATACACTCTAATTAAAATTACTGGTTTCTAAAACTTCTATGTAATTATATTAACTTCACAAAATCGCCTTAAATGAAACATATTTTCAATCTAAGACAAGTAAAAAAACACAGTACTGAATAAATACATATCCTTAGGGAAAGAGTATATAGTTGTTAAACCATGTTGGAACACTTATTTCATTAAAATTTTTGTATGGGTGAGAGAGAGAAAAACTCTTGCTTTATTTTGCCTTTCTCAGTTTTAAGAGAATTTATTGATCTAAATTCCACATGACAGAATATATTAATCACTGAATGTAAAGTGAAAAACTGTATTTAATAAGCTGACGACAAGAGAGGTTTAGAACACTAAAAGAGACTTGCTCCTTGCATTTTGCTACTGACAGGATGTCAGTTTTCATTACTTTTACTAACTTTTAAATTTCAAATGCAGGCAATTTGTGCTTTAATACAATGACAGTCTTCCATGCACTGTGCTGCACATCTGGACATCTGTTGCTCTAGGAATTCTGCTACATACGAACAACTGTAGATCCACTGTTGTGTATTCTGTTCACAGAAGCCTTCATTGAATTCAGCTGCACACTCATATAGGAACCAAAGAACTCTGTTGTGGTCAGAGTTAGGCCTGGTGCCTTGCCCCAGCACCCCAAATATGACCCAAGGTAATAAAGACAGACACTGATTGTGTGGGTTCAACTAGTTTCTTTATTAACCTTCAACTTTAACTGCTGATCTCCATCAATGCTCATACCATAAGCTGACTCTTTTGAAGGTGGGCTGCACTAGGCATCCTCCTTGAGTGCCTGCCTGGCAAGTCCACCCTGGCCCCAAACTTGGCTGGCAGCTCTCTCCTGCCTTGTTTATCATAGCCTGCACAGCCTACTGTGCCGAGAAGTGCCCAGCTTCATCTACCTCCCCTGACAGGCTGCGAGGCACCTACCAAGCTCAGGCGATGCCACTCAACACCCAGGACTCTCCTTCACAATGCCAACTAACCACCTGGTATGTGATGGCCTGGTCTGGACACACACACACCCCATTGCTGAGATGCCTTAGGGTGTTTGCCGATTAACCCTACTTATCCTGAGCAACCTATTCCAGCAAACTAGTTGTGACCTAACCCGTTTTTACCAGGCCTTTTTAAACTCCTGTGATCACATACATCACGGAGCAGGTGAAAAACAAGGCCCCCTCTCTTCCCAATCTGAGGGAAACCCCCAACATTCCTGCTCTGCCCCAATTGGCAACCAGCTATTCCCATGATGTATTCAGGGAGGGAGGGTGCTTCGATCTCCATGGTGAATGGAATCTGAGAGGGAGGGCAACACACTACACCCCTTGCTGCTCTGTCCGGATTGGCTGAACCACGTACCTCAGCTCCTACCCATCACACCTTCAAATTATGTGGGCTAGGGCAAAACTGGTCGATTGTTGAATGCAATGAACTTTACTTTTGTCATCATCTGCCCTTTGAACTCTGTTAGCAAGGCAAGGAGCCCACAACAACCAACCAGGGCCCCTGGAAGTGTTGGAGGGAGACGGAAGAAGGAAGTGGATGGTATAAAATTGATAGTTTACCTGATTCTTAGCTGCATAGGGCTTAGCTGATAGCTAGGCATGTTAGGGATTATACACTATCTCAGAGACTCTTCAAAGGGAACAAGACGGGATCAGTATATTAGCCTAGGGAAGCCACACTGTTTTAAAGTTCTCCCTTTTAGACTTTCTTGTGTAGAGAAAGCTTCATGGCAGACTCCACTATGAATAAACAGAGAACAAGTGCAAAACCTTTCCTGTATGTTCAACGTTGTATAAATTTGTTTGTGCCTTTTGTGGCCGTTTTTCACTGTTTTCCTCCCCTTCCCCCAAAGTTGTCTTCTATTTTCTAAACAGAATGAGTTCCAGTTATTAATTTTTGTTGTTGAATCTTTTCATGCGGTGTCCTCTTCTTACCAATGTACTGTTTTTTCTAGTTATTTGCTTTCTTATGATCTTTGGTCTACCAAGGTAGATTGCATGTTATTTTATCTGTTTCATGCATCCATCTCCTTATTGTCTCTTTTCTTTGGAATCACTGACTCAACATACCTACATTTCTTCTTTTGGGGGAAGGGATTAAATAGTGTTTGAAAATATATCTCCCTGGCTGCTAATCATTATCATTCCTCTTCAGTGTTCCTTTAACAAAAGCCCCCCTTCAACTATAAGCCTACAAGGGAAAATGGTTAATTTTAATTTTTGTACAGTAACATATTTTTAAACCACTTTTTGTAAATTTAGTATTATGACAAATTAAAATGTTAAAAAATGAAAGGCTCTAGAGATTCTGAATAAGCGTGGCATTAATTTTAGTGTGCCATATCACATATTTAGCTGAAATTCAGAACTTTGAATGCCTTAGAACTAAATATGACATGACATATGATCTTTTTAAAAATAAGATTTTATTTCTCTTGGGATGTTTGAAAAACCTCATCTTCCTGCAGCTCTGAAGGCCAAGTACATAGCATGTTGGGGATCAGAGTGTAAACAAACTGCAAAAAGCCTCTAGGGGAATCTTAGATGGGGTCACATTGCTGAGAACTCCTGCACCATTTGTCCAATCAAAAAAGTTCTCCAGCTGCCTTAAACTCCAATAGGGAAGAAAAGAGAGCTACTCATATCATGCCCAAACTGAGCTCGAGGTGGAGCTGGTATAACTGGTATTTTTCCAGTGCTGTAGCCCTCGTTCATATTGTCCCTCCCGCAGCAGCTTTTTGCAGCTAAATTAGTCATCAGGGGATCTAATCATGGATCTCCAAGGTAATCATTTGGTCCTTACTTAATATGAGGAAATAAAGGCAACAAATTAAACTAGTCCCATGTTGAACAGTATATGGCACTTTTATAGCCGTTTTAGCATTTTAATCTCCCGGTTTGTTAGTTTGCTTATCTTGCCAAGTCTTTCCCAAAGACTCTAACACTATTTCCTATTCTACTATTGTTCCACTTTTACAGACACCCTACAGATTATATGGATACCATTCCATGCTAAATTGGAATATCTAAGTATCTATTTCTTCTTGTTTCAGTACTTCAGTACACTTTGCCTTCTTTTCCGGTAACAAAAACATTTATTTTATGTTAAACTTGCAGTATCAAAACTGATTTAGATTTCTAAAAAGTAAAATGAAACTGCCGCAACATACATTTCATACTTTTGCATTTGGCCTCAAAAGCATTAGGTCCTCTAGGGCAGAGGAAGGCTACTGTTCCATTTAGGATAATAGTGGATGATGCCAGCAGTGACACATAGCTGAGATCTTGAAAGAGACATGAAACATCTGTAAGTGAGAAATAAGATAGAGACATACTTCACCAGTGTCTACACCAACAAACCAGTACCAACCAAAAATGGTACAGAACATCCATGACATCCTCGCATCATTAGTCATAGATGGAGCACAAGGGGTGGCATAACATGCACATAGAAGCACCTTTAGTAGTGATCACTGTTGGGTTATAGCCCATTTGAAGCTAGGAGAACACTGCAGCTACGGCACACTCTCACACCTTACAGACAATTAACCATTTGTTTGTTTGATTGCTTACACATTTTTATAGCACACTTCATCTCCCTGTACACAATGATTACTAAAGACAGCTTAGAATCATAGAATCATACTGCTGGAAAGGTCATCTAGTCCAACCCCCTGAGCAGTGCAGAAAATTCATAACTACCTCCCCCCTCCCCTACACACACACCCAGTGACCCCTGCTCCATAGCAAAACACTGTCAGGATCTCTAGCCAAACTGGCCTGGGGAAAATTGCTTCCTGACCCCAAAGTGGTGATCAGCATTGCCCTGGATGTATAAGAAGGGTCCACGAGAACTAAGCACTGATGTAACCCTACCTGCCCTTCCTCTCATGATCTGCCTAGGTTATAATAGCTTATAATAAGGCAATGTTCAGTATTTGACAGAGGCAGCTTGATTCTCAAAAGCGTATACCCTTGAAATCTTGTTTGTCTTTAAGGTGCTACTGAACTCGAATCTTCCAATTCAGTTAAGAAAAAAAAAGGTGATAAATCATATACAAACATTATCATAATAACAGACTGTTCAAAAACTATCCATCCAAACCAGCAACATCTTTAGACATTGTCCAAATCTTGCCCAAGGAAGACGGTCTTCCTTTGCTTCCATAACACAGCCAGTGTCACAGCCATCCTGACTTCTTCCAAAAGACCATTCCCTAGCATTGGAACTGCTGCTGAAAATAAAGATCATCAGGGGAAAGTGCAGACAGAAGTAAATTCAGGAGTAGTGCACAGGCTCATAGCAGCAGAGACAATCTTTCAGGTAGTCAGATCCAAAGCTGTAGATTTTAAAAGAGTAAAATCCAAACATTGCATTATACATGGAAGCAGAGCTTTTTTCAGCTGGAATGTGGTGGAATGGAGTTCCGGAACCTCTTGAAAATGGTCACATGGCTGGTGGCCCCGCCCCCTGATCTCCAGACAGAGGGGAGTTTAGATTGCCCTCCGCACCGCTGGAGTGGTGTGGAGGGTAATCTAAACTCCCCTCTGTCTGGAGATCAGGGGGCGGGGCCACCAGCCATGTGACCATTTTCGCCAAGGGTGATTTAAACTTTTAAAAACTCCCCCCTTGTTCCAGCTGACCCAAAGTGATGTCATTGGCCCTGGGAGCATGCGTGCACTTTGCGCATGTACATGTGGTACCAGGGGCACCACTTCCCACCAAGAGTTGACCCCTGTGCTGGCAACCCACTGAGTTCCACCACCTTCCCCCCCCCCCCCAAAAGCCCTGCATGGAAGCAAAGAGTAAACCAACAAAGTTGTTTGAGAATGTCTGTAATATGAGTCCACCTTTGGACTCTACCCAACAGGCGAGGCACCTTAGTTTGTACTTTCAGCATCCATCATCAAGGGCAGACCCCCTGCCGGGTGTGTTGCAAGAATCTAATCTCAAAGTTCCAGTGTGGCCTGGTTGGTTGACTTCAGAAACAGGAGCAATTCCTGGAACAGGTATAATAGGGGGGAAAGAACACATTATTTGCCACTGTGTTTATGTGATCTTCTTTTAGCAATTCAACATGCTTATGGAACTTGGGTTTTTTTAAAGTTCCTTACTGAACTAGTCAAAATTGGTAGAACTCTGTTTTGGCTCCAGTTTTCTCAGTGATAAATAAAAATAATAACATTCAATTTATATACTGCCCCTCAGGACAACTTAATGCCCACTCAAAGCAGTTTACAAAGTTATTATTATCCTCATGACAATCTCCCTATGAGGTGGGCGGGGCTGAGAGAGCTCTGAGAGAGCTGTGACTGACTCAAGGTCACCCAGCTGGCATCAAGCGGCAGAGTGCGAATCAAATCCAGTTCCCCAGATTAGATTCCTGTCACTCTAAACCACTACACCCAACTGGTACTCGTTGAATCAGAATTACACCACCTATTGTAGGTAACATAATTTCTGCCAAGTCTTCTACTTTTCCAACCAACATAATTTTTAAAGGAAAAGAAATATTCTGTATATGAAAGAGGAAAAGTCTAGAACCACATCGAGCTAGCTTTGTAGCTCACTTACGGTATGTGAGATGTAAGTCACAGTTCTCAGAAGGCATGTCTTGATCCTCTCCTGCTGCAGAGCTGATGCTCCCCAGTTCCAGTGTCTATTCCTGCAGAGTCATGGTGATGTTGTTCAGTAGAGGCGGGCACGAACTGAAATTCGAACCAAAGTTCATCATGAACTGGGCCAGTTTGTGGTTCACAAACCGGCAGTTCGTGGGAGCTCATTTCTCACGAGCGGTGATGAATTTTAGCCCTGTTCATTTGGTTCGTATTTTAGTTCATCACTGCAGACAGCCTGGTACCAATCAGTTTCCTAGGCAACGGGAGGGGCTCTCTACAGACCTTCTGGCCCCGGAAGTAACGTTTTCACAAACTGAATGGAGTAGTTCGCAAACCGGGGCAAGTTCATGGAAGTTCGTGGTTTGTGGTTCGTGAAATATGACAAACCATGAACCACATGGTTCAGAATTTTCCTGGTTCATGCCCATCTCTCTATGAGTTTTCACAGATACAACAGAATAGTACTAGTGTTATTCTAGAATAGATTTCCAATGTCAGCATGTTTTCTTCTCTTGTCAGTGTAAAGGCAATTAGTGGTATAAGCCTCGAGCAAGCATACCTGGAATATTCTATTGTGCTGTTGATGTTGTTATTTCATTTTAATGCTCCATTTCCTTTTAAATAGTTGAACATCACTATTTCAAGCTTGTTTGAAAGTAAATCCCGAGTTTCTGCACCCTCCCATCAGCTTCCCATAGTTTTCAAAATTTAGAATCAATAACATACTTTTACAAAGCCTGAAGCCAATTTATAGGAGTCTTTTAAAAACTGTTGATGCTTTTATCAATGTATATAAATAATTCAATATTAGCAAAAAGCAAACAAGCTGGCAAAAGGCCTCCATTCATCGCTTAGCCTGGTTTTGAACTGGACTTGTGCTTGCTGTCCTGTCAATGAATATATACACTTGGGGAGGGGACATTCTAATGTAACTAAAGCTGTCCAATTTGTTTCATTTTGAAGCAGTAACCCAATTGTGTTTGGGGGAAATACCAGCAGTGTTCAACTAGGCCAGACATACGCTGGTATTAGTGATTGTAGCTCACACAAAACAAAGGCCTGTGCATTCTTTTCTTTAGCTGTATTATTTGGAGTATTCCCCTGGCTGCCCTAAGTCATATCCTTACATTTTAAACAAACATAAGCATATTTTTTTTATCTTATAAAAGGGATTGTTGCTAGTTTTTCCTTTGATGATTTGAAGTTTCTCTACCAGTGTGCTGGAAAAAACCCAGAAGGTTCACTACAAAACAACCTACCATGCTATGGGGATGTGGGATCTGAAGAATTTAGAGATTTATCCTGGCTTTTTCTATGAGGTTTTAAAAAGTGAATTTGTTCAAAAAGCCTTTCATAGAACTGGATGTCTCAACAGACCCCCTGTTACGCCGTAATGGCTTTTAAAAGTACCAAGATGCTTTTTACAATTATTCAATCTAATATGACCCAATTCCATCATCTTATTTAACCTTATTTGAAAAATTGACTGCTTTTTATGTATGAGAAACAGTTTGACTTGTGTGACTTCTGAATGGTACTTTCCGCAAATAATGCCAGGCATGTTACTTTTTTGATTTCGACATACAGAATGTTAATGTCCTGTACTTTCTATAATCCTACTGTGGCACATATGGCTCGGGAAAAAATGAATTAATCCTCGTGGACCTGTTTAGTTTTCTGTCCACTGCTGTATCATGTATACTCCCCAGGGCTCAGATGCTGTGCAATTCTCTTTCTAGCAAACCTTTGTGAATTCAAAAGTTTCTGTTCTCATCTACTCATTTCTTTACTGCCAGAGCAGTACTGTTTGGTATTGAAAATGGGTCTTCTCTGAGGCTTAAATATTGTTTTATACTCTTTATGGCTCCTATATTCCAAATGAAAACCAAGATTTACTATACCATAGAGGCACCTCAGTTTCAGCCCTTCAAAGAGAAATGATACTTTCGGGACAGTGTTGATATCCTTGCAGTGCATCAGGAATTTATTATGAAGTATAAACTGTCCAGAAAAGGGGGAAAAAAAGAAACTGCCAGTGAATTTTCTTTTTGTTTTAATATGAGCTTATGAATATTTACAGCATTGTTGAAAATTACTATTTGTTTGTATAAGAGAGCTTTCAATGGTGGAGTACTCTAGTCAAAATCAAACTCTCCTGCTCATCTTATGCTTTGCCTCTACTGAAAGATTCAAAATAACCTCCGGGGTATTCATCTCCTGTCTTGTAAAACAGAGCTGTCTTTTTATTTTAAAAATAAAAACTGGTAATAAACTCCACAGACTGCCACATGGTTTTAGCACTCGTGTAAGCAAACGAAACAAGATCTGCAGTCCTACTAGGGCAGATTTTAGTTGGACTATTTCAGAAAAGTAACATGATGTGAGGATATTAGCATAATATATTCAGTTATTGTTCAGTGGTATTATACTGCGATGTGCTTTATCTCTGGTTGCCAAGACAGGTTCCCAGTAAATGTAAAAAGTCTGATATACATCTGTTATACACTAAATTACAAGTGACCTCATTAGATAGCTCTGTCCTCATCAGAAAACTTCAGTCTGCGCTTTCCACTTTGCTATGGTTAATGGACAGAAAACACCTGCAGCAATGGAAAACAAAACAACAATATGAAGTTGGTATTCAAGTTGGCAAGCATGGAAGATAACAACAACATTCAATTTATATACTGCCCTCCAGGACAACTTAATGCCCACTCAGAGCAGTTTATAAAGTATGCTATTATCCCCACAACAAACACCCTGTGAGGTGGGTGGGGCTGAGTGAGCTCTGAGAGAGCTGTGACTGACCCAAGGTCACCCAGGTCCCCACTTCAAGAGAAGTGGGGAATCAAACCCAGTTCTCCAGATTAGAGTCCTTCCACTCTTAACCACTACATCAAAAATAATATACTCAGATTTCTACAAACAAGTCTGGTAGGCATCAGTAGTATGGCAACATTGAGAATACTTGGTCACCTGAGTGTCACATTTAGGAAAGATTCCTAGGGTCTGAATAGGCTAATTCAACTGGCAAATGGGACATCCTGAGGACTGTCTGAAGGACAAGTAAAGCCAATCTCTTGTGACAAATTCCACTTACTAGTAAAGAACAAGGATAGAAAGACAGACATAGATGGAAAAACAGAAATGAAACATGTCAAACTCTGTCCAATACCTGTTTAACTAAATAAAATCCTTATCAGAAGCTCAGACTTTGGAAATGGACTCAAAATTAGGGCTGCTATACACTTCAGAATAGCCACATGGAAGTCACTAAGAAACATTCTCTGTGTGGCAGCTGCTCCACAGAGTGTGGCTGACTGTAACGTGAACAGCAGCTTGTAGATTGATGGCATTGATAGTGTCCAGCCTCCACACCACTTGCCAGACATTTCTGGCAGTGTTGGAACATTTCATTCAATGGGGACAATCCCTGAGGCAAACTGTTCATCATGTTGCAGCCACCATTTGGTGACTGATCCAGGTGGCCTCCATGTGGTAATTATGACATACAACTTGGCCCTTAAGGTAAGAATAACAGCCAAGCAACTGCTGAAGGCTTAATTAAGGCCTTTCAATGGAGCCATAAGCATAGCTCAGAGAGCATCTCTGCCTTCTGTCAGATTATCCTGAAGAAGTGAAGCATTCAAACTGAACAGAAAATGTAGCTCAGGGTCTCACCACTAGAGATAAGCACGAACAGAAAAAAACCCGAACATGATGTTTGTTGTTCATTGTCATCCGTGAACAGGGACTCACGAACAACCACGAACATGGCCCTGTTCACGAGCATGTTCATGGTTGGCTGTTTGTGGGGGCCAACAGGATATCCTCCAGCCATCATCCAAGTCAAGATCCCTACTGCACCACTCCCAGAAACCTGACCTGAGCAGGCACCAGGAAAGGTACCAATAATAAATAATAGCTTGGCTCCAGAACCTGGCAGCAGCCCTGGAACTTGAAGGGGTAGATCCCTATCCCACCACACACAAAGAAAATTCAAGCTCCAGTGCACTCTCTCTGTCAAAATGCCAACAGCAACTGTCTCTCCTCCACTGTCTGCAAACTAAGCCAGAGCTGGGAGCCCACCTCCCCCCGGTCTTTGTAGACCTGCCTATCAGGCTAAATTGGGCTTAGATTGGGGTTTCCAGGGCAACAGCAGGAGTTCAGACAGAGTTCAGACAATCCCTGCCTAAGTTGCCAAAGGAATTGATTGCAGGTGCCAGACTGTCTGGCTCAACGAACAGCAACGAACGAGGCTTGCAACGACCACCTGTTCATTTAGAATGGGGCCTCATGAACAGCTTGTTTGCAAACAGCAGATTGGGCTGTTTGTGGCTTTTTTTGTTCATATTGCTGTTCATGCCCATCTCTACTCACCACACGAGACAAAATACACTTGAATTACACGGGTAATTTGACTGTATTTGAGTGTAATTCGAGTGTACTTCAAGTGTATTTTGTCTCGTATGGTTTGACCTTTAGAAGTGGCCTCTTATAAGCGAGTTTGGGTTCGATATACTGTTGACTCAAGGCAGATAGAAGTATAATGAGAGTAATCCTATAAGCTACTAACCAAGAAGCATGCTTCTGTGTGCCTATTCAGGTAAATAGGATTTTTGAGCATTTACTCCTTTCTGTCTGAATTTGGGTGAAATAATCCTTTGGGTAAGGGATATAGTTCCTGATCATTTCCTCCCAGTATGATGGTCTTCTGAATGTAAAAATTGAGTTCAGTTGTATCAGTTCAATAAAACTTTAATTGACCACTCAGTATTCAGAATAGAACTGGTATTTTTTCCAGGATTTATATAACTGGCAGATAGACAGCAACAAAATATTGGTGGAAAACAAGGGAAGAATATTTATTGATTTTTATTTATTTTAAATATTTTTATGTCACTATTCTACCCAACTAGTGGCACAAATCAAAACACTAAAACATTTAAAACATTAAAACAGCTTTTAAAATAAAGTGTGTGTGTGCGGGCGCATGCACATGTGCACGTGTGTGCATGCGTGCCTGCATGCATGCAATATTAAAACAATTCAATAAAAGCATTTACGTCTTTGGGATTATATAATTATGCACAAAACTGCAGTTAATTTAGATATGCCAACTAAAAATAATAATAAGTGGAAAAGTTTATGCAGACATGGTATATATTCCATGGTATATAAATATTCCATCAAATATTTAAATATTTGATGGAATATGTTTTGCCGAGCAATCCCTTTTACCAAAAATGGTTATTGTTTTGATTTGGATAATTGATTGCCATATTTGTGTGAAATGTTTGTATTATATGTTATCTTCATTCGTAGGTAGTTCACAATAGTTTAATTCATGTTTTAGATATTTATGATGTTTAGCCTTATTAATCATACGGATTAATGACTGTGTTGCGGTTGTTTATCCAGATTTATTATATCTGTATTTTACAGGTTAAATAAAAAAAATATTTTTAAAAAAGCATATACACATTGCAGTGGGGGGTTCATTCTGGAATTTCCAAGCCAAAAATATACATGGAAATCACTGCTTTGGGTTGTTACTGTGATTTTCCAGGATGGTTATACAAATCCGAAGTTCTTAGGAATTAGGAAAAACACCCCCTTGAAAAATCCATATAGATTTTTGTGTTTGGGTGCTTACCAACAGCAGCAGCAGGTGTTTTTCTTTGATTCCCTGAAGTTTCCCAACAATGTAATTTCTCCGTTCTAATTGGATCCAATTGGGTGAGTGCTGCTCTGACTGGAAAGGCAGCTCCCAGTCAGCATGAGTCTCACCTGATCCAAAAAGGGAGGCCCCTAGCCAGCAAAAATGATATTCAGGACCTGGCAGAGCTGCAAGTCTGGCAAGCTCCTTTTCCTTTCCTCCCTCCTGGAACAGTTCACAGTTCTGCAAGTATGATGGCTGGGGGTGCTAGAAAGAGCATGCATATCACCCCCATTTTGCAGTCACTCCGTTGGCTTCCCATCAGTTTCTGGGCTCAATTAAAGGTCATTCAAAGCCCTTCACAGCCTTGACGTCTCAGGGCCAAGCTACACATGACGAATGACACTTGAACGGCAAGTGGATTGATTGGAGGGCAAGTGAACAGGGAGAAATACACTTGCTGTTCAAGTGTCATTCGTCATGTGTAGTTTGGCCCTCAGAGCTGCATGACTGCCTCTCCCCTTATGTTCTGCCATTGCAGCTTCATTCATGTGAACAGGACCTTCTGCAGATACCACCCTGCAGTTGGGCAAAATCAACAGCTGCCCGCACATGTGCTTTCTCTGTGGTGGCCTCCACTTTATGGAATAGCCTGCCTGAGGAAGTCAGTAAAGCTCTTACACGCCTGGCTTTCCACAAATTATGAAAAATTGAGTTGTTCAGGAGGGCTTTCTACCCAGATTATAGGGCTGTGTCATAAGAAATAGCTCAGAGGGATTCTTTGGTAGGGACAGGGACTATATGCTATGCTATTGGATACTGTATGCTGATGCAGATATGTGCCACTAGGGAGTTTCCATGTTGCTTAACATGCCATGTAAATGAATGGTTTCAGAATGATTTTATCTCTATGCTTGACTTTATGCTTATTTTCAATTTTTTTGCTACTGCACCCTATTGTATCTCTTTCACTGAATGTCCTAACTGTGTCCATTAATGTACTTGTTCTGTGAATGTCCTACCTGTTGATTGTATTGTATTTCACTTGCATTGTATAATCTGCCTTGGATCTCAGTGAGAAAGGTGGAGAATAAATAAATTAATTAAATAAAAATGGTTCAAGTGCCTATAGAATTGGATCCTTTGCACCTTTTTGCTTGAAATTTTGGGGGGTTTAGTGGACAGGCAGCACTAGCTTATCTGCAAATAGCCACTCCAGTCCTCCCCCTCCAAAAGCCCCCCATAGGGAATAATGGCAGAACTGTGGGTCTGGCTGGTACCTTCTCCTTCCCTCCCTTCTTTGTGAGGATAGGGTCCTTTTTCAGAGCCATTTTCCTCCCAATTCATAGCTCTGTACGTAGGATGGCTGGGGGAACCTCATCCAGGGGCCTGTAAAATCAAACCCCTTAGTCCAATTTGCTTGAAACTCGGGAAAGATCCTTAGTGGATAGGCGGAACTAGGTCTCTTCAAGTTTGATATCATTTGGTTGAAAAATAGGCACTCCAGTCCTCGCCCCCCCTCCCCCAAAGTCCACCATAAGGAATAATGGAACTTGAATAATTTTGGCATCTTGGAAAAACCTGAACCTGCATCCCAACACAGCACCATGGGACCCAGATACCACTGAATACCAGTATTTATACCCTTCCTGAAATCTAAATCTGAAAAATGCCTTTTCTTTTTTTCAGGACTATACCTCTAATACACATACAAGCCATGTAATAGCACAACCAGGGAAGAGGGCCAATTAGAGTTAATGGAGGTAGGCCAAACAAAACAAAATCTTCACCCACTGATAGAAAACAACAATAGAGGGAGAACAAGAAATCTCCCTGGGGAAGAAGGTCCAAAGTTTTGTCTCTACAACTATTCGTATCGTCTGTTTCAGCTCTGAGAAGTCCCTTTCTTAGGTTGTCAACCAAGGCAATAATAAGGTATTAGTGGAGAACCTAACTTTACTCAAAGGTTGCCTTGAGACACAGGCTGAAGAATAAGATTGCATATCTCTACGGAAATTCATCTGCTACACTTTTAGAATAAAGTATTGCTCTTAGAAAATATGATGAGTCCATATGCAAATATTTCAATAATGAACTTCACATGAACATTACTACTGAAGGTATCACACAGCAAACAGGTTTGGCTGGTAAACATGTTGTGTACAACAGCTGCAATTATTCTTGACACCTCTCCTCTACCCTACTCAAACAACCACCATACAGCTTTGCTGCTGTGCAGAAGCTGTGTTGGTCAAGTTCCATTTCCTTCTACTGTGCAAGCTGCTTTCCCATCTACAAAGAAGGTGAAATTGATTGTCCCTCAGAGTAATGGATGGTTGGATCACCTAATTAAGTAATTTTGGGAAGGGGGAGGTCTAAGACTCTCATAAGGTTGTGCAAAGACACATATATGTGAAATAACTTCAGTAATGCCAGAAACTTAAACACCAAACGGTAAACATTAAACAGATGACCCCTTGTATTGTCGAAGGCTTTCACGGCCAGAGAACGGTTGTTGTGGGTTTTCCGGGCTGTATTGCCGCGGTCTTGGCATTGTAGTTCCTGACATTTCGCCAGCAGCTGTGGCTGGCATCTTCAGAGGTGTAGCACCAAAAGACGGTGCTATACCTCTGAAGATGCCAGCCACAGCTGCTGGCGAAACGTCAGGAACTACAATGCCAAGACCACGGCAATACAGCCCAGAAAACCCACAACAACCAGATGACCCCTTGTTTTGCTTATTTTATTTATATATGACTGGCTGCCAAGTAGGAAGCAGAAACAGGACATCTGTGGGGGAGGAAGGAAACTAGGACTTCTGTCAAGCTTTGTGAGAACAAGCACATGGAAAATACTGCTGATTTCACAATATTGTATTGTACTGTTTGAACATATGTAAACTAACCCCCGAACAGCTGAAGTGCTTGGCCAAAAATTGGCTCCCCACACACAACCTGTTAGCAGCATAAGCCACACCAGTAGTTTTTTAAAGCATCCTTAATTATCACTACCTATGTAGTCTGTGTGTGCAGAATTCCTACATGAATATAGCTGCAGAAGCCCCTGCGCTGAACCTGCCCCAGACCAGTATTAATGACGACCTTGTTCATTTCTTCCAAAGAGCCTGTGTGCGTCTCTGGCAGTATTTGCTTCACAGAAGATACCTGGAGGGAGATTAATTGAGGCTAAATGGTGTAACAAAGCATGAGTAACACAAGCTGACATAACATGTCTATATATTAGTGGTTTGCTGAATTTTTTAATGCAGTGTGGTTTTTCTCTAATATTTTTTAATACAGTATTGGTTGGTGCTTAAAACATGTAACACAAAATCTATACCAAAAAAGCGATCATTTAAAAAAAATAATGAATACGTTTGTAACAGATAGCCCAGTCTTCAACAAGACCAGGCAGCATAACATAAGTGCAGAGAAATATTCAACTGAAGCCAGCTGTGTGGAAAACAAGACTAATTAAGACTTTGGGCAATACAAGTTAGTGCTGACATATGACAAGCCAAAGTCAGGGAGCCAGAGGTTGGAACCCTCAAAGCTCGCTTTGTGCAATTGGTCCTCATTCTCAGACTAACCCTAGTAGTGGAGAGGAGTTGGTTAGACCCAACTGAGCTTGTTTTCTCCTGTATTTGCAGGTTCTTATCTGGGGCCTGTTCAGAGATTTGAGGTGAAAGGCAAGAGCCAAATGGCTTTTGGCCCTTGGCTAGCAGCCTTGGGTGTGCCTTCGTGAACTCGGTGAATCAGGATCCACCCAGACTGTGGGCCAAGCTACACATGACGAATTACACTTGAACAGCAAGTGTATTTCTCCCTGTTCACTTGCCCTCCACTCAATCCACTTGCTGTTCAAGTGTCATTCGTCATGTGTAGCTTGGCCCTGAGTTTGTTTTCATTGGTTTATTTAACTGGTATTTAAAGCCACTTCTGGTCTATGGGGAAACAGCAGCATAGAAATGCTGTAATGTGTAAGTCTTTTAAAAATGGTTACTGTGAGAACAGAAGGGAATTCACTGATCTTAGACAAAGAAAAGGATACATCAAAAGCAACAGAAATACAGAAGTTTCATACTCCACTCTACTTACAGAAGCTACCGGCCCCGTTGTTAACGGGGCCGGTGTTTGCGGACCGCGGAGTGAAGGAAGAGCAGCATTGCCTCTTCCTCCCAGCCAGCTCTGACACAGCTCCCAGCAACATGCAGGGAGCTGTGAGATTTTAAACCCAGCCAGCCAATCAGAGAGGCAGGCTGGGTGATAGGGGGCGAGGACTCAGTCCCCAACCTGAGAGAGCTAGTTTTCTTTCAGGTCTGGCTCCCTTCTATTTAAAAGGGAGCTGGCCAGGAGGATGAGGCAGTTGGGCTCTGAACAGTGATCCCGCCCAACCACCACTTCAATTAATGTTTTCACAGGATATTTCATGTCATTATGTAATTCAAGTTTGGCAAAAGGATTTAAACTATGTACATTTTAGTCACAGCTTTGGGTTATGGTGAGTTTGTTGGGTTAGTACGGTTTTCAATGTTTGGTGTTACTATAACGTGATTTATTGTAATCTCCGTGTGGCAGTTTTGGCATTGAGCATGGATCCCCTTGGGGGAAACAGGGCCTGCACGCACTGTTTCCTCTAGATGGGGATCCCCTTAAGGGATCTTCAAACAGGCTAGGACTGAAGCAGGCCCAGTTCTGGGGGCTGTCAGAGCATGCCTGCTTCCAGGAGGCGGGGGAACCACTCAGAGGCTTCTGCCCATTGGTTCCCAATAACTGTCATCCCGCAGTTTTCCCTTTCAGCAGGCGGGCTGAATGGTGAGGGGTCATCGTCTGGCAGGTGGGTCAGCCAATGCAGGGATCCGCACCCTACACTGAGCCAATGCCCCCAACACTGTAACCAATAAAGTTGTGGCCTAATTTTATTCCACACAATGTGTCACACGTATTTATTACCTGCCCATTACCCTGAGCCTTAGAGCTGGCCCCACAACAACTTTTCTCTATATTAATAGGTAGATAGGGAACACTACATAATTCCACACCAGCTACATACTACAACATATCCACTACTTAGATATTCATGTATTCACTAGTACAATGCATTTATAGTTGGCAGCAATGGTTAGCCTGAGGCTATAATTCAGCACAATACTATATGTTTACTCAGAAATGTCCCATTTTGCCCTGTGGAGATCATTCCCAAGGAACAGGGAATAAGATTACATCCTAGTCAACCTGTATCTAAATACTACCCCTTAAACTGAGCTGTGGATTGGAAAAAGCTGGCCTTGTAAGATCATATTACATTTTATGACATGGTGCCGTCTTAAAAGCAGTTACAGGAATTTTCATTTGGCCGAGCGACAGAACTGTATTTCTTTTAATTGACTAAGTTGTTTCCTATTACTTGTTGGGCTCTCTTGGCAACAATAAATTCCATAATGCTTCCTAAATCTCAAATCAACTCCTCCACTATCAAGATGGAACACTGAATCAATAAGTGATGATATACAAATTGGATCTAATAGCTGAAATGCAGTTTGTACCTTCAGGTGTCAGATTCAATAATTATAGTCTCCTCTGCTTAAAAGGCTAGCAAGATACAATTATTTCTATGAAATTTATTTATTTATTTATTTACTCTGTTTATACCCCACCTTTCTCCCCAATGGGAACCCAAAGCAGTGTGCATTATTCTCCTGTTCTCCATTTTATCTCTGCAACAACCCTATGAAGTAGATTAGGCTGAGAGTTACTCAGCAAGCTTCCATGGCGAACTGGAGGTTTGAACCTTGGCTTTCCCAGATCCTACTCTGACACTCTGACTATTACACCATGCCAGCTGTCACAAATTAAGAAAATGAAATTGTTTGGAGTGAGAACACATGAACAGATGTCCTATTTTAATTGTATCAACATAAAAGTACCTGTATAAACAAAAATAATCAAAGTATTGTCGAAGGCTTTCATGGCCAGAGAACGATGGTTGCTGTGGGTTTTCCGGGCTGTATTGCCGTGGTCTTGGCATTGTAGTTCCTGACGTTTCGCCAGCAGCTGTGGCTGGCATCTTCAGAGGTGTAGCACCAAAAGAGAGTCTTTTGGTGCTACACCTCTGAAGATGCCAGCCACAGCTGCTGGCGAAACATCAGGAATTACAATGCCAAGACCACGGCAATACAGCCCGGAAAACCCACAACAACCAAAAATAATCAAAGCCTGCAGTCTGGGCTTTCATCTTCCTTGAACTTTCCCTTTAGAAAAGTTCACATAACTAGATTGCTGTTTACTGAACCAGCACTTAACAATAGATTTATATCCTTTAATATGTATGCCACTTAATCCATGAGTCTGTTTTATTCTTTTTTCATTTTTGAAATCAACTAGAGATACATATGCAAAAGACCTTGATATTTACACCCCAAACACAAAAGCATACATGTACTAGGGTTGAAATGGCTGCATATTTCAGTTTCTGGACTAAAGAGGTGACCAAAATATTTCCAAATGAGAGACAGGAGACATCAAGGGAGAGGAATGCATTTGCCCCCCTAGTCGAAATAAAAGGCAAACAAAGAGCTTGGGGGGAAAAATGGGTCACTTTATTGAATACAACATAACTTGTCATTACGACAAGGGATCTAGCTGCATAATGGAAAAGGTCAAGCCCTGGGGTCGCTACAGACTAGACATGGGCACGAACCAAAAAAAAAAAATTATGAACCAGCAGATCGTGGTTTGTTGCAGACGACGATCCCGAATTCGCAAACTGCAACGACCATCTCCCGTTGCTGAACCGGTGCCCACTGAGCTTGGCCTCAGGGCCTGGCAGCAGCCCTGTCACCAGAGGGAGGGAGGGAGGGACTAGAGCCCTAGCCCACCGCTCCCACAGACCTGACCCGATCAGGCTCTGATCAATAATCAATGTGAGCCCTCAGCCGAGGTGCCCACTGAGCTTGGTCCCAGAGCCAGGCAGCAGTCCTGGAACCAGAGGGGATAGATCCCTATCCCCTAAAGCCAAGCTCAATTGTACTCTCAGTCTCTCTCTTCAAAGGCTAGCAAGTGGTAAGCAAGAGCTCTGTCCCACTCCACTGCTCGCAGAAAGTGAAACCCAGCCTGGGAGACCACGGCTATTTATAAGCATGGGTCCCATTCAGCAACACAGGAGGTCTGTGTTTGGCCGTCAGAGCGGCCTATCAGGGTTTGCAGGGATGAGATTGGAGTGCCCATGGCTACAGAACACCTCCTTCCCCCTCCCTCCCCTGGGTGTCTTCTCCCAACTTGTAACTGCTTTGCAGCTCCGTGTTTGGAATGAAGCCCTGCTGATCAAGGAAAGCTGGGCTTCCATTTGGGTTTCCAGGGCAACAGAAGGAGGGCAGACAGAGCTCAGGCATTCCCCTGGCTCCGTTGCCAGGGGAATAGATTGCTGGCGCCTGAGTGTCTGGCTTCCCAAACCACACCCGAATGCAACGAACCAAGCCTCTCCCGACCGCTGGTTCGTTGGCCGTGGACAATCACGAACCGTCGGGTCACGATCACGCGATCACCATTTTTGTGGGGTTTTGAGGTTCGTAATGTGGTTTGTGCCCATCTCTACTCCAGACCACTGCCTTGACACCTGCCTTGACACCTCCCTCCAGAAGAACACCCCAAAACCTGTGGTCGCTGAAACATCAGAGGATACCTGCAGCTCTGCCTCCAAGAGGAGGTCCTCCCTCCAGAAAGTAACCCTATTATAAGAAGCTAAAAATTCTTCCCAAACTATTAGATCAGCCGTATTCTATGATGAGGCAGCCTAAGACCCCCCCCCCCATGGCATTACAAAGGCATCGTAAAAACGACTTGTCTGGTGCCTCAACTCTGCATGCAAAGTTTAGGTGTCCTACTAGTTACTGGAGTTCCAACAGGGAACACTTCACTGCTGCCGCCCCAGAAGTTAGGTGACATGAAGGCTCGATTGGCCTGCTTTTTGTGAAAGTGTAAGGTTTCCCTGGCAATATAGGGTTTCAAACCAGCAGAAAGCAGATTTGCAACCCCAAATACTTAACCAGAAAGTAATCATACACACACTTGCATCAAGATTTGTTTTGAGTGCTGTTTATTTATGTGCTTATATGCTCTTGCACAGTGATGAAATACCACACATAAATTCTATCAAATTTTGTTTTCATTGTTGCAATGTTTTATGTCTTAACAATGTGCATCGGTAATAAACAGAGACTCCTGAAAGTTGCTGCAGAGAATTCTTCCTAAACTTAGGAAGTAAATAATGAAACAATCAAGAATCCTAATGCATTAGCTGGTTCCACTTTGAAAATACAATGAGGTAGTTTAGAACTTGCAAACTAAATGAAGAAACTGGGAACCAGTCTACCTAATCTTAATTCTACCTACAAATGATTTCCATTTTTGTTTGATTCTGAGAGGCATCCCTCAGTTTTTAAAATATGTTTTCTCTAAATCCCCCATAGCTCCAGCTCTTTTGAATTCAAATGAATATTCACTGAGTTCTGATTTTGCCATTTGCACATCCACCATCATGATGGTCTAATACTGAAATGAAATATCACTGCCAGTCCCTGCCAGTCAGCTGGAGCAAGGGGGTTAAAGTGCTCCCTGCATTGCTTGCAAGTGGCACCAGGAGCAGTTTAAACTTAAAAACAAAACCCAGACCAACAAACCATGGCCCAGCAAAAAGGTTGTGGGTCCATAGGAAACAAGCATCCCCATGACTCGCCAGTTTGCAAACAGCAAACCAGGCCAGTCCATTTGAAATTTAGGTCCATTTCCTGGTATATACCCATCTCTACTAGCAAACATTTTAATGCTCAGAGACTGTCCTCAGAAGATTTAAAAGAGGAGCTCGCAAGAAAGAACTTTGAAGACCATTTCTAGGACCAAATGGTCTAGCTCTGTTATCAGCACTTCTTCTGGGGTCTATGTCTGATCCTACTCCAGTTCTATGAAGCGATCCAGTGGAACTATGCAAATAACTGAGAGCAAAGAAATGGTGTTTGGTATTTGGCTTGTGTTAGCAGGAAGCCAGTTGTTCAGTTCCTTTGGGAGAGAGGTATTTTGAGGGCTCTTCTAGGTATAGGAATGATCACAGGATTTCCTAGACACATCAAGTTAGTTTCTCTTCCATCTCAGCTAGCCAATGGTACCAGGTGCACCAACAGATCAGAAAGAAAAGAGTCAGACCTGTAGACATTTGGAATACAATCATGTTAGCTCCTAATTTAGCAGGAGAAAATACTAATATATCCATTACTATAAAATGGAAAAATATGCAAATCCAAGTTTGTTTATCTTTAGCATCTGTGTCATTTTAGTGAAGACTAAAAGGACGGGGGTCTGCTTTTGTACATTTATGGGATAAGAAACCAAATGGTCTGCTGGAAAAAAACCTTGGATGAATTCCAGCTGAACAGCTACTATTCAAATTAATAGTGACAGCTCATTCTGAAAAAAGTGGTTATTTGGAAATGATTGATATGAACTCAAAGGGGTGTGAAGAACTATAGTATTCATGGTGTTCGGGAATTGTTGACAGTTTGGCATTTCTCTAATACAGATTAGAAACAAGCCAAGGCATTACATTTCACATTTCCATTAAGCATAGAGGCCATATTAAATGATTTTTATTCACACAAATATTCAGCCTGCTCAAATGTGCCAAGAATCTGAAAACCAAACAACCACTTCTTTTTATTTTACCAGCAGAGGTGAACACATCCCTTGTCATATTGCAGGACATACTATTTTCTAACCACACATACAAATATTTTGAATAAGATCCAGATAAAGTAAACCTTGCATAAATCTTATTAAAACCAAGAGAGTTAATTAGGCAGTCGTGCAGTATCTAATAGGAGATAATGGTTTAGTTTAATTTTAAGGCCACCTTCCTTAATGCATTGTGATTTCTTTTTTTAAAAAGTTAGCTCTTTATACTGCCCTTCCAGCTCAAGACAACTATGAACTTCCTCATAATGTTATCCTTACAATAATACTATGACAAACGTTAGGCTGAGATACAGTGCAGCCATGAATTTATCCAATGGAATGGCATTTCCATTGGTGGAACAATGGACAATTTCTGACAGTTCCCCCTTCCTACTGTAGATCCATAGTTTGCCCCTAGGTTGTCCAAACAGTCTACTGACCAGATGGAACAACAGGTGTGTGTGTGTCAGCAGGTGTGTGTCATAATTATCCTCATGACAATCATCCTGTGAGGTGGGTGGGGTTGAGAGAGCTCTGAGAGAGCTGTGACTGCCTCAAGGGTACCCAGCTGGGTTCAAGAGGAGAAGTGGGGAATCAAACCCGGTTCTCCAAATTAGAGTCCTGCCACTCATAACCACTACACCAAACTGTGCTTTCATAAGAGTTATGCGACCCATACTTTCTCTAGACTGCGATCATTTTCTCCAGTTACATTTATTTCATGGTTCAAATAAATGACTGCTTTGAGATTGATTGATATGTCGCCTCCACCTCTTTGGAAAGAGTAATCTTCCAAGGTAAGCTCTTTAAAAGAGCTCTTGGTTTTCAATATAGTGTAACAGGGAAGATCTGCCTCTGAATAGTGCCTTTTGGCTGGTAACCATAGCATCATGAAGCCCTCTTTCCAATCCTTTCAACTAGTTTTGCCGTTTGCTTTAAAAAGTCTGCTTTATTTTCCCAACAAAGGAAAGAATGAATATATTAAGTCAATAAACGTACTCGTGTCTGTCTCAAAAATCAGTCAAGTGAGTAGCAAGGCTAGTTAGCTGAAACAGCATTATATCCACTGTTATGTACATCTGTAATGCAATTTGTTAAACTAAAAGCTCAGCTGATACCATGAGTGGAGGATCTGCTATGACATCCGTCTTCTGCCTTCAATTAGGAAATGATTTGAGAAAACTCAAAACCACGAACTTTCTTGAAAGTTACGAATGCTCCTATTGGTTAATATCAATATGAACAAAAATAAATTAATTCACACATTTTTGACTGGGATATTTTCCAGGGAGATAAAGCAAATATTTTCTCTAGCCATGCTTATATAGTCTTTTGCTAATGAAACTTACCAGGTTTGGGAGGGGGGGTGGAAATAGTGCAACCTTTGTATAATTACAGCTACAAATCTAAATATTTGCCACTGGAGGCCTTCAAGTCACAACTCAGATTAAATATTTATGTTTATTGTTTGTGTAATTTATTTCAATTTAATAAAAATCTTAAAAATTTATATATATATATATATATATATATATATATATATATATATATATATATATATATATATATATATGATTAATGCATCCTATGAAAATGTAAAATGCTAACTAGTTAAAGAATCACTTATTTTTACATTCCCAAAAGATTAGTGAAAACTGTTTCACTTTTCATCTTGAAAAAAATAAGCAACACGTTTGATAAACTGAATGTTTTACTTTCCCCTCATTATACGGTTTAGTGGGCCGACTGCACCATTCATGGTCTGTATAGTACAATATTTTTAAACTGGAATAGCAGCTGTCCCAGAAAGTTGGACTGGCAGATAAGGATGCTTTGTGGAAAGTTTGAGAAAGAGATTGTCTGGATTAAATGTTTGAGACTATGGCCATTTCCACACACGTTGAATAATGCACTTTCAATGTACTTTTGCAATCCTTTAGAAGTGGATTTTTTGTTCCACACGTGGAAAATCAGTTTCAAATGCTCACTAAAGAGTATTGAAAGTGGATTATCCAACGTGTGTGGAAGCAGCCTATACAAGAGTTTTTGAGACTTCTAGAAAGAATAACACAAATAACAGAAGAGGAACAACAGGATTTGGGGTAAAAATGGATAGGAGAAGAATAGAAAGCAATTTAGAATAGTTGGAAGCTTGTAGAGAAAAATGAGGATAAAGAGCTTGAATTATTAGCTTTCGTTCAGCTCTGATCCTAGTGGAACATACTCATACAGCATCAAATATCAAAGTCCTTTCTCCACTACAAACAAAACCAGCGGGGTGTAGTGGCTAGAGTGCCAGTCTAGGAACTGGAAGACGCAGTCCTCACTTTAGCATGGAAACTTATTGAATTACCCTTGGCCAGCCCCACCCCTTGGTGTAGCCTTCTTTACGGCTTTTTTGATGTAAGGATGAAATTGAGAAGGGGAGAATGATGTTAAACATGGCTTTGGATCCCCATTGGAGAGAAGAATGGACTATAAATATCTCAAGGAATATTGGAAACTCATCCGAATGACTCATCCCACAGGATTGCATTGCTGTCCAACAATTGTTTCGTATTTGTGATCCTAGTGTAGACTTGTTTGTTTATTACCCAAGCAGTAGCACTGGTATTCAAGCAAATATCATTATGTTGCATTGCTTTTCATCTTCGCCATGTGTACGTCAAGAGATTAAACAAGTAAGACTGGATATAGAAGAAGATTGCTTCCACTTCTTTACTATTGGAGTGCAAATGTAAATAATACAGTTCTGAAAGTACTTGTCTGAACGGAGGATTGTTGTTAGTGTTACCCTACAAGCAGAAGTGCTTTAGAATTACAGTCAAGTGTCCCTTTCCGGCTCTCTATGAACAATGTGAGAGGTTCTTCATCTGTTCTATTAAAGCTTTGGGATTTCATTGTATATGAAACCAAATAATGAGATGTTTGCAATGAATAGGAAAAGCAACATGACCGAATCTTTCTAAAGGGGGGGGGGTAGTCATTGTCCAGGTCTACCATGGTTGCAATAACTTCAAGCAGAGATTTCCTGTCGGACTCAGTAGAGCTCTGCTCATCCTCCTTGCCACAAATATATACAGTGAAATCCTAAGCAGAGTTACTTCAGCCTAAGTCTATTGATTTCAATGGGCTTAGACTGGAGTAATTTTGCTTAGGATTTCACTGATAAAGTCCTAAGACATGATGTGACGAGGAGACTCATGTTTACTTCCCTTATCACCATTCTTCCTTCTCTGCCTCTGTGCTTTGCTAGTTACTCATGTTCTAGTACTTGAGTAACTTGTACAATGCAGAGAGAAAAGATAGTATGCTATCCAAGTTAGAGATTGGCATCTGGCTAACAATCATTGAAAACAATTGCTAATGGAAAGAGTTCTTGATGCTTGCTGCTCTTCAGAGTTTTCATAATGCAATATACGTAGCAATCAAATTGCAAGTGAGAGTTTTACTTGCTTATAAAATTGTTACCTTTTCCCTATCTTCCTAGAATATTGCGCAAGTGGGATAGAATCCTTTACATCATCCAATTTAGAATGTCTGGGGGGAGGGAGGATTGCAATTTGGAATATCAAGACAGGATCTTTGTTAATAGGATCTTTGTTAAAAATGTATTAATCATATTATTTTAAAGCATCAATGATTTAATTAAGGATTAGATGAGAAAGGAGTTGTCTTTCCCTGTATATCAAGACATAATCTTAGAAGAGAGAGATGTTTAAAAGAACCGCCATAGTGGTGAAGAGAATAATGCATTTGACATTTCCAATCCAATCCAGTCTTACCTTTCAGAAAGATATATCATACGTACCATCTCCATATGAAATTAATGTCAAAGTTAAGGTAAGATGTTGTATCTGGAATCTGAGTAACAAATGACATGCAAACTAAGACATCGATAGCTAGCAGCCATTTGAAAAATAATAAGGTTCAGTAAATCTGTATTTATTCATGGGTTCATATCTATCCATTATCCAGCTGTCAAAAGGCTATTTCACTCTGAGTGAGGCCAGAAGTCTATTCATGTCTATATTTCTTCTAAGAAATTAATGCATTCGTGTATGGTCACTGCCAAGGAAACTTTCTCAAAATGGTTATTTCTTTCGTTTTTATGAATATAAACAAATTTGCCTGACAAAGTTGGCTGATGATTTCTTCTACTCATAGAGAGCAGCTTGTGAATGCACTGTAACAACTAGATTGCTGTAGATGGAGAATGGGAGCTTTCCTGACCTCTTCTTCAAGATTTCCACCTTCTCAACCAGCGTCATTTCTGTCTTGTCTGGGTTCGGTTTCAATTTGCTTGCTTTCAACTATTTGACCACAGCTGTCAGACAGCGAGTTAAGATGTCTACTTCATTACCCAATGATTTGGGTATTTCGAGAGAGAGTGGGTATCATCCTCATATTGATGACATCCAATTCTATAACTATGAATGATTTCTCCTAAAGGATTTACACAACAGAGGTTGAATAACATGGGGGATAAGATTGCACCCTGTGGAATCCCGTAGGATAATTCCTGCACTGAGAATAGCTGGTCTCCACAGAAACCTTTTAAGGATCTTTCATGAGGAACAATTTAAACCAGTCCAAGGCATAACCCCTGATACCTACTTCTGCCTCCAAACATCTCAACAAGATGGCATGATCTACTGCATCAAAGGTGGCAGATAGATCCAAGATGAGCAACAAAGAAGCATGGCCTTTGTCTACATTCAGATGGAGATCGTCCACTAAAACCACCAGAGCCTTCTCCCTACGGATGTGCACTTTGGGTTTCTGATGCAGGTTTTAACCCGAATTGGGCCCGATTTGGAAAAGGGTCCAGAGCACTAGAGTTATCCAAGAAGACCTGAAATTGGTTCGCTCCTGCTCTTTCGATCACAATGCCTAGAAAGGGCAGATTAGAGACTGAGCAATAAACGGCCACATCATTTTTGTCTAGGGATTTTTTTTAAGTAGTGGGCAGATAGCCATCTCTTTAACAATATGTATTACATACTAAACTGATTTACAGTGCAGTTCTAAACAGGGTTACACCTTTCTAAGTCAATTGATGTGAATTTTAGTATTGCACTGTTAGGTCTCTTTTAAATAATGCAATGATTTTTAATTATATAGTAATTTAATACAAGCAGTATATTGCTAGTAGAGATGGGCACAAACAGCAATACGAACTAAAAAAACCCACAAAAAGCCCAATCTGCTGTTCACAAACAAGGTGTTCATGAGGCCCCATTCTAAATGAACAGGTGGTCGTTGCAAGCCTTGTTCGTTGCTGTTCCTTGCTGTTCGTCAAGCCAGACAGTCTAGCACCTGCAATCAATTCCCTTGGCAACTTAGGCAGGGATTGCCTGAACTCTGTCTGAACTCCTGCTGTTGTCCTGGAAAACCCAATCTAAGCCCAATTTAGCTTGATAGGTAGGTCTTCCTTCCAAGTGTGGACTGGAGCTCCAAATTTGTTACAAGAGGAGAAGACCAGGGGGGAGGGGGGCTCCCAACTCTGGCTTTCAGGGAGAGACAGCTGCTGTTAGAGACACAGGGTGAGTACATTGGAGCTCGAATTTTCTTTGTGTGCGGTGGGATACAGATCTACCCCTTCAGGTTCCAGGGCTGCTGCCAGGCTCTGGGGCCGAGCTATTATTTATGATTGGTACCTTTCCTGCTGCCTGCTCAGGTAGGGTTTCTGGGAGTGGTGCGGTAGGGATTTTGATGGCTGGAGGAGAGCTTGCTGGCCCCCATGAACAATGAACAATGAACATGTTCGTGAACAGGATCATGTTTGTCAATGTTCATTGCTCGTTGTTTGTGGATGGCAATGAACAAAGAACACAACATTCGTTGTTTTTTTTGTTCGTTCCCATGTCTAATTGTTAGCTCATGTATACTTAGTTAGTGGGAAAGTGCTGGTGCATAAATTACTCATGACCCCCTAATGGCCTCACTGCTCAGGAATCTTGTTTTTTTGCACTGTACTGTCAACTTATTACCTCAATTTCGGGTGCTAGTGTTTTTTATTAAGTGTTCTTTTCTTCCATCCTCTTGTTTACCAGTCAATGAACCAAAACTGAAAGCAAGGATAAAGCATGCACTTTTTATGAAAGAATGAGCAGAGCAAACTGGTTCTTGTTTTATACACTCAAATGCATGTAAAGAACAGCAATTTTTTTATGATAGTGACAAGGTTTAAATAAAAAGATGCTATTCAAAATGCAATGTACATTTTTTTAAAAAAAATCTCATAGTGTAAAAATACTCGGTGTTTTAAAATAATGTTGTAACATAATTCTACAAGGAAACATACCTCCCCTGAAGATGAGTACACAGAGATAAGAATTTGATTTTTAAAATTATGTTAGGAAGCATTTTAAATACACAGGAAATTTTCATAAAGTATTTCTGAATTTTTAAAAAGGAAATTTCATATAAAAAATGTAATGGCACATATATTGGTCCATATATGGATAGCCCAGGTGAGCCTGATCTCGTCAGATCTCAGAAACTATGCAGGGTCAGCCTTGGTTAGTAATTGGATGGGAGAACTCCAGTGAAGACCAGGGCTGCAGAGGCAGGCAATGGCAAGCCACCTCTGTTAGTCTCTTGCCATGAAAACCCTGCCAGGGGTCGCCATAAGTCAGTTATGACTTGAGGGCACTCTCTACCACCATCCAGTGTTTAGTGCCTCCTTTCCTTTGTCATCTATATTTCTCAATATTACTGTATAATATTGTATATTATATATAACTTGTAGGTAGTTTTGTTGACAAAATATGACATTGTATGGACCATTCCCATTGTCAATTCCTGTTTATTGACAGCCACCTACTAGCAAGGTATTCATACCTGCATGGGTCATCTGTATTGTTATTAACATTTTAAAAAATGAATACTAGCTGTTGGCACACAAGAATTGTACATAAATGGAAGAAATAACACCAAAACTTCTTATTTAACATAGCAACAGAATGTTCAAATTCACAAGTAAAGTCAATTTATGACAGACAAAAATTGATTCTGCATAATATAAGCACATCTATAAGTGAAATGTCATAACTGAATGTGTTAATTCTTCAGCCATCGTAATTAACACAAATCAGTTAGTGTTTCCATGATGATTCCTCACTAGTTAAATATGGAAATTATTATCCTTGGAGTACTAATTGGGCAAAATGAATACATTCACTATACTAAATTAGGAGAATGAAATACTTAGATTGAAAGGATGTCATTTTCTGACTTCACAGATATTTTGGTAGGAATCAGCTGGGAACTTTTAATAGGCATTACATGGAGAATGGAAGAATTAATGGTGTTTAGCTACATATTCACACACGGGATAACGTGAGTCTACTCTTGCCAAGAAAGTACAGTCTTATTATGACAATGTCACATTTTCCACTTAGTTCTATAAACTTGAGGGTGCATTATTGTACTATGGACAATGATCATAAAGTCTTCATGGGTGTGACAATGTCATGAACTTCAGCAATTAGTCTTCAGAAAGGACTGAAAAACCGAGAAATGCTCTGTCCAATAGATAAGAACAGACTGCAATTAATTAGAGGGATGCTCGCAACCTCCATGCAAACGCAATCAGCAGTGAAACTTATGTTGGTCAAACTCCTTGTCTACATTCAGGTCAAGCTCCCTTGCTGGATCACCTGTCTGTAGTTTGAAGTTAACCTTGAACATCATGCTGACCAGCCATTTGTGCTCCACGCTCATACGTATGCCATGCATTTGGTAAATAAGGTACATTTGTAATTTATATATTGCTGCTTGTGGCTGCTCTTTTGCCCATGCAACCATCATTGGAGAAGAAGGCATGAATCTTTGATATGCATGCCCAGGTCTCCTACTTATTCATCTACTTATTGCAGAAGAAGTCCCTTGCTGTTCGGAGGCTCTTTGCAACATCCTCTAAATTACTGACATTGAATGCCAAGTCAAGAATTCATCCCTGACTGAGAAAAAAAGTATTGGGATTCAACTTCACCAAAAATGCAAAAGAGAGAAATTTTCTGGACTTTCACTTCCAACACTTTCAGTGCAATCCTAAGCAGAGTTACACAAGTCTAAGGATGTTGGATGGCTGCAGTGTGAAATTTCTGCTTCGCAGTTAGCATTTGCCATAATGAATAAGAACATAGGATACATTTTGGCTTCGTTGAGTGAAATTTGAATTTAAACTGAATCTATATTTTTGCCTTTTGAGTGTTTAAGTAATGCAGGACCTCCTTGATCTTTAGATACTTAGCACGGGAGGATCCCATCAAAGCTTAAATGGTTTGACCTTTTAATTTTCTACAAAGACCAAGATTCTTTTAACCTTATAGTTCCTCCTGAGGCTCTTGTAGGAATTGAGTGTAGTCTTAATTAATCCACACAACTTATTCCCTACTTGAAAAACCGACTTTTTGATTGCTTGTGTTCTGGATGACTCTGATAAGGTCTAGTTCAGAGACAGATGTGCACTTAAGAAGTGTTAGGAGTCTAGTTAGGTTCCAATATCAGATCATTTAACTCCTGGCAAGAGGTACAGCTCAATAACTTTTTAGGCCTGTTACAGATATTGTACACAAGCAGGGGCGGCGGGCCTATTGAGGCCAGGTAGGCGGTGGCCGCAGGCGCGGGGTGCTGGAGGGAGCGCCGGAGGAGGCTCAGTGGGCGGGAGCGCGCGCCACAAACCACCAGCCTCCTATCCCTCCCACCCCGCGCCGCTGCCGCCGCCAGCACAAGCCCCTGGCCAGGCGCAGCCACCGCGGGCAGGTATCTGCAGCGGCGCAGGCAACCAAGCGGGAGAGCTCGGAGGCCGCCCGCCGCAGCAATCGGACCGGCGGCGGCGCATGCGCTCCCGTGATAACGTCACGAGTGATGTCATCATGCAGGCCGGTGAGCGCGTGTAATTGTGCGCGCATGGGGGCGCCCGGCCGGCCGGCTGCGAGCGAGGTAAACCCTTGCTCCGCCCCTGTACACAAGTAATACTATTAGAGAATTTCTACTTCCATTTCTATCTTTTATTAAACTTAACTACAACATTTTAACATTAACTAAATCAACAGAGAATTATACTATCCATTATTGTTACATAGATTATTAGACAAGAGCAATTACATGAGTTCATAAAAGCATATTACCCAAAGATAAGCAGAAGACAAGCAAGGAGCTCCTTCTAAGAAAATGTGCTTGATCAATTCAACTTCTCATATTTTTAGGCTTTTAAAATCATTTCCTAACAATAGCCAATTGTCCCACTTGATAAGGGCGCACTTTCTTAGCTAAATAATTACCTCATAACTTGAAAGTTCAAACACCATACAAGGCAATCAGTAGTGTCTTCTTAAAATATATGAAAGTGGATAGTTCATTCTTGCTACTTTTTATCTTCTGATTAAAAGTAGTGAATATCTTTTTGGCCCTCAATCAAGGCACCCATTTTTGAATTATATTGTCACTTCTGTGAAATTAAACATTCTTGCCATTCTCAGATACTTTTTACTTGAGCCTCAACACATAATATCTATTGATTTGGGTTAGGTGATTTCTAATCTTCACAAGGCCATATAATTGTGTTATTCTTTTGTTTCTTGCTCCTCTCAAAGGCTAATTTCTGCATCTCTCAATTCCTTTTTGGCACTGTTTAACTGACAGGCCAGCTTAGCTCTGTTTCTGTATGCAGAGACGTCCTCTACAACCATTTGGTCAAATCCAGTGATGCCCCTCATATTTCTGATCATATACATGACTAGGGGTGTACAACAACAACAACAACAAAAGATTCAGATTTCCCACTTCAGAATTTACCAAGCAGGAAAAAGAGTTGAAAATAAGAGATTTCCGAAGTGGCAAGCCACTTTGTAAATTGCTTATTTATCTGCTTCAGTATGCTCCATAAAGATTCGGAGCACACCAACAAACATCCCACATTGCTGCTTATTTCACCCAATGGGAGTGGCATGAGGGAGTTCCCTCTTCCCCCTCCCATCTGGTGAGGGGGAGGAGGAGATACCCTCATCCCCCTCCCATAAGATGAAATAAGTGCTGGGGTGGCAAGTTTACCCCGGCGCTTGCTTCAGCTGACAGGCGGAGGAGCCTCCACCTCCACCAGTCAGTTAAAGCTGAAGGGGGCGCTTTCAAATGCTGCGGCTGGCTTCAACTGACCAGCAGAGGAGGGGGTCCCCCCACCAGTCAGCTGAAGCCAGCCATGGGGTTTGAACTTAAAACACCCAAAAAGGGGAGCCCCATCTTCTGCTGGTCAGCTGAAACCAGCTGTGGGGTTTGAAAATGCCTCTTTCTGACCCAAAGCTTTCCGAAGTGATCCTAATTGCTTTGGAAAGCTTTGATTCAGTATTTCTGAATCCCAAACCTTTCTGATTTGGGCTGATTTGGGGTTTTTTTCCAAATGAGAATCCTGAATCGCACACCGCATATGTAACACTTGGTAATTTGTCTTTTTAACCAGGAAACTATATGAAATGGATATTTCGGATAGAGTATATTGTCTTTTATTATTTTTAAATGATAGCAAATCAGTGATGCTAAGATATCACTTTTTTTCATCCCTGACGAAGGGTCACTCTAAATGCTACTTACTTCATAAGTTCTCTATGGAGTCAATCCGGGTTCAAGCAGACACAAAGCAGCTTTGGGGAATGGCTTGCATAAAAAAAAGGAGTGCCCAAATGGATTCAGAAGTGTGCTACCAAGGAAGGAGAGCTCATGCCTTTCTCCCAAGCTTTTTTCTCCTGTACAAAAAGAGTGAGTTTCTCATTTTATCTGCCCCACATACACTTTATGTATGTGAGGCAGCAGAAATGAGAAAACTTCCACCCCTTGCTGTTATTGCAAGGGGAGAGGGGAGGCTTGGGACAAAGAATGGGGATTTTCCCCCTCCCCGGCAGCAGCTTTCTGAGCTCATTTGGGCTCTACTTTTTTAATGCAAGCCGATCCTCAGAAATGATGTGTGTTTGCGTGAGCCCAAGCCCATGAAAAACTTGTGAAGGAAGTAATGTTTAGAGTGACCCAGAGACAATCTGGCTGCTTTTCCTTTCAATTGCCAGTGCAGCACAGCACTGAACTTCATTCATATAAAAGGTTTTTAAACAAATTTTTGCAGAAGCAACAGCAATGGCCTTCTCTGATACTACCTGCTGGCCATCTAAGATCATCTTCACAAACTATTTTTACATATTGCTATAATGCTAAGGCACTTGAATGTAAAGGGGTCTGAGAGGAGAAGTGATTTTGGTCTTTTCTTTCAAAAGGCTGCACAGGAGGAAATGCTCAATCATTTCCTTGTGAGCTGGCCTATGGGGGCGAGGGTGCTACAAGTTTCTGTGTTATTTCCCACATTGTTTAATATCAATGTAAGGCCCCTTAATAAAATCATTTCATTTCTGAAGTAGATTGTCATCCACATTGTAATGATACTCAGCTATATATTACTCTGCATAAACCACTGACTGCTGTCTCCATACTGGGCAGACATTGGGCAGTGTCTGAACATGGTAGCCAAGTGGCTGAGGGAAAACAAACTGAAGCTGAATCCAGGTAAGACAGAGGCAATGATGGCTGGAAGGACCACTGTTTTCACTGAGATTGCTCTTTATACCATCAATAGTGTGTAGCTTTTGCTGAAAGACTTGGTTAACAACATGGCAGTCTTTCTGAATCATGGTGTCCACGACAGGGAAAATGTCTTTTTCAACTACATTTAGTTAGGAAGCTGGTTCCCTGTTTATAGATGCCTGACATGACCATGCTGATGCTGATCTGTGCATCAGTAACCTCAAGGCTAGATTACTGTAATATGCTGTACATGGGGCTGCCCTTGAAGATGATTCAGAAACTGGATCTGATGCAAAATGTGCCAGCCTGTTTATTACCAATGGCTAACTAGTGGAACCATTTCACTATTATTCTGAAGACAATCTACCGGTTTCCTATAAGTGCCTGGGTCCAATGCATGGTGTTAATGTTCACCTTTAAGCCTCCTGTGACAAGGGGAGCACACACTTGAAGGACTGCCTCTTCCTGCACGTTCTTGCATGACAGGTTACTTCTTGCTTACAGGATCTATTGTCAGTAATCCCATTGACTAAGGCCATTTTGCAACAATCCAGGCTCGAGCTTTTTCTGTGCTGCCATATGCCTATGGAACAGCCTCACAGAAGAGCTTGGGGAGGTGGTATTCCTTTAAGACTATAAGACGGAGTTATTTTAGAGAAGCTTGGGGGCAGCCTAAGCCAAGTCAAAGAGTAAATATTGTCCTGGTGGGGGCATAAGGTATTTTTAGAGTAGTTTTTTAATGTTTTATATATGTCGTTTTAATGTTTATTCATCATTTTTTATGTTATCGTTACTTGCCTTGGGTCCTGAGATGCTTGAGGAAAAGGCTGGTATATAAATATTTTAAATAAATAACTGCAGTAGAAATGAGGCAAATAGCAGCAATTAGGATAGTTGGCCTATTGTGGAATGCCCCCCACACTCAACTTTTAAGAATTTTTTATCCATTTTTGGTGTTTTACCCCCGTCTCTAAGCCCTACTAATTTTTTAATTTTTATACTGATGCTTTTACTGGTTATTGTTTAACTTGTGAGAATTTTATTCTTGGATTTTTATGAATCTTTTTGAATTAATTGTATTATTTTGTTCTGTTTTTGTTGTTAATCACTCTGGGTAAGATTTTTGGACAGGCTGGATAGAAATACTCTAAATAAACACATAAGTAATGCTGACATAAGGCACACAGAGATAACAAGGTAATGTCTCAACTCAAAAATGTCATTTTACTCCCTTTTAACTATGCACCTATAAGTTGGAATCTGTGTTAGCAGAAGACAGAGTGAGGAACAGTAGTTGAACAAGCAGAGTTTTTTTTCAAAGTGCCAGTACGCACAAAATACTTCTATATAAGGCTGCATTGATTTCCACCAATTCCCCCCTCAGGAGTTGGAACAGCCCTGAAAAAAGGTGTTTATACTCAGTACAGTTGAGTACCATCACAAAAATCCATGCTAAGCGGTATGTAATTGCACATATGCATTTAACTTTAAAATATATATATATATATCAGGCATGTTCAATCTGGATGCAGACCAGCAGTATGTTGAATATTCAGGTCTTATGACCACTGCTTGCAGGATGGACATGAACCAAGCTGATGGATTATCAAAAAGAAATTGATGGATTATCAAAAAGAAATATGGGGCACCTGTTATGTATCCTTATCCTTATCCTTATCCTTATCCTTATCCTTATCCTTATCCTTATCCTTATCCTTATCCTTATCCTTATCTAATTATTTACTTCATTTATACCCTGTCTTTTTCTCCAGTGGGGAACCAAGATGGCTTACATCATTCTGCCCTCTTCCATTTTATCCTCACAACAACCCTGTGAGGTAGGTTAGACTAAGAGAAGGTGACTGGCCCAAGGTCACCCAGTGAGCTTCCATGGCAAAGTGGGGATTTGAACCTGAATCTACCAGATCCTAGTATAAAACTTTTAACCATTACACCACACTCGTTCTTCTTGGGTTTATGTTTTTGTTTTGCTATTTTTAGAATGGAAGACATATTATTATTATTATTATTATTATTATTATTATTATTATTATTATTATTATATTTCAATTTATAAACCGCCCATCCTCAGGGGCTCTGGGTGGTGAACAAGTTAAAATCAATAAAAACAAGAAAACAATTCTAAAATCAACATACAATAAACAATAATGAAATAAATTAACCAGACACATTAAGGTGCAATGGTGGGGAGAACCCCCCCCCAAAGGTGGGAGGCCAACATGGCACCACCCCCTTCAACCACTGAACACCTGGTGGAACAGCTCTGTCTTACAGGCCTGGCGGAACAATAATATGTCCCCCTGGACCCGGGTCTCCATTGACAGAGCACTGACAGAGGACTGAAAAGGCCCTGGCCCTGGTTGAAGTGAGGCGGGCTTCCTTAGGGCTGGGGATCACCAGTAAACATTTATCTGCTGATCGAAGTGGTCTCCGGGGAACATACAGGGAGAGGCGGTCCCAAAGATATGCCGGTCCCAACCCGCTCAGGGCTTTAAAAGTAAGAACCAACATCTTGAACCTGATTTGGAATTCAACCGGAAGCCAGTGCAGCTGGCGCAGGACAGGTGTGATATGTGACTGGTAGGATATACCAGTCAGGACCCGCACTGCCACATTCTGGACCAGTTGTAGTTTCTGGATCAGGCCCAGGAGTAGCCCAGCATAGAGTGAGTTACAGTAATCTAGCCTGGAGGTGACCGTTGCATGGGTCACTGTAGCCAGGTCCTGGGGCGTCAGGTAGGGGGAAAGTTGCCTGATCTGATGAAGATGGAAAAATACAGACTTGGCAACTGCCATTACCTGCGCCTCCATCGACAGGGAGGCATCCAGGAGCATGCCCAGAGTCTTCAACACTGGCAAAGTTGCCAGTGATGTCCCATCCAGGGCAGGGAGCTGGATCCCAACATCTGGCAGCCCTCGTCCCAGCTGCAGGGCTTCTGTCTTCACTGGGTTCAGTTTCAGCCTGCTGTTTCAAACATGCTGTCACAACCTCCAGAGCTCTGGCCAGATTGTCTGGAGCCATGTCTGGCCGCCCATCCATCAACAGAAAAAGCTGGATGTCATCCACGTATTGATGACAACCCAGCCCAAACCTCTGCACCAACTGGGTGAGGGGGCACATGTAGATATTAAATAACATCGGGGAGAGTATCACCCCTTGTGGATCCTCACACACCAAAGAGTGATGGGGCGATAGATCTCCCCCGAGTGCCACCCTCTGTCCCCAACCCTGGAGAAAGGAGACCAGCTACTGTAAGGCTGTCCCCCTAATCCCCATATCGGCAAGGTGGCTGGCCAACAAATCATAGTCGACCATGTCAAACGCTGCTGTGAGATCGAGTAACACAAGTAACGCCAACCCGCCTTGATCCAGATGCCTGCGAAGGTCATCTGTGAGGGCAACCAAGGCCATCTCCGTCCCATGGCCAGGACGGAAGCCAGACTGGAATGGGTTCAGGACTACAGCATCATTCAGGAATTCCTGCAGTTGTACTGCCACTGCCCGCTCAATCACCTCAATCACCCTTCCCAATTGTTCATGATTCTGCTTGAGTTAATTTGCCTAAAAAACAATGGTTGTAGGGACATGACATATGAGATGTGCATTTACATCCATCCATATTATTCTAGAAACCTCATTCATATGATATTTCTTCTTCAAAAGGTGGAGGAAGAAATCATGTATGAAGGATGTCTTAGGCACTAGGAACTGAAGTGCACACCTTGATTACTCTTTTATTTCCCATGCTCAGAGTCAGGGTCACTTTGAGGATTGGAGCTCTATCATACATGAATTTTTCAGATTGAATTGTATCTTTAAGTGTAGTACTAACAAATTAAAATGCAACTCTAGTCCCATCTCCCCCTCTCCAAAAAAAAAAACAGAACCCACTTTTCATTTTGTTATTGGAGTACATTTTATAACATTTTTAAGGGAAGGATTTATGATAAAAATGAAAAGCTTAAGGCACAGGAATAAAACCAGAAGCCATTGTTGAAAATCCTTTTGTGCCTCTGAACTCTCAACATTTATCACTGCAATGTGTACAATGTACTTGTAAAGGAATGTCGTGCCAGAAACATCTTGCATATTACAAAGCTTGCTAGGTGTATTTTGAAATTATGCCACTATAAAATATCACCTACATATAGGCCTAATTCAGTTAAAAGCTCCATTACATAGATTTTTTAAAAAAATAAAAGCGATGCTTTCTTAGAAACCTAATTTACAAGGATAATTATCCATTGTCTAACAGTTACCATGGTATTTTCATTTGTACATATATATTTGAATCTATCTTGTTTAAAAAGAAAAAGATTCCTAAGGGCTTGCTAACTATGATAAAGGCTAAAAACAGAGTGCATTTTGTTGAATGGATGGCATGGAATTCAATGCTTTGATAAAAGTTCTTCTAGGAGATAATGTTCTCAGCAATACAGAGGTACTAGCACAGTGAGCCAAACATCTAATTTAGGTGAACCAAAAGATTTGTACACACCACAGTGGGATTTTTTGATTTATTTTCTTTGAACTACAGTCCTTCATGCAACACTTCAGACTGCTTTTGCCAGAAGTGGTTGGCCGTGCAGTGAAGGGAGTTGCTATTTAGGAAACACAGATCTATAGCCTGTCCTTGGCACATGGAAATAAACCAGCAGTTCTTTGGATTCGGGCCTAGACATTTGAATAAACTTTACTGAATAATGTGAGAAAACTAGAATATTACAGAATTCAAAAGGAAAATTTCAAGTCTATCATTACAATTGATTCCATCGGTAATGTGGCCCCATCCTGGCAAGCAGCTACGCTGCTCAGCCAGGGGCCGGACGTTGCTGCAACGGAGGGAGGATGGCACCACCCCCTCCTTCCATATATGGAAGTGCTGGGAGGGCTGAGCGAGCGTAGCTCGCAGCGCTGCCCTCCCAGCTCAGTCCGTTTCAGTCGCTCGGGGGAGATGGACGTCTCGACGAGCGGCTGTGCGGCAGTAGGCCGAGGAGCGTTGGCAAGGGCGCCCGTCGAGGGCAGGCCTTTTGCCCCTGCGAAGCATCGGGCCTGGTGCGGCCGAGTGGCGTCTGCCGCGGCTTCAGGTGGCCTGCAAAGGGCTGTTTAGCGGCCGGAAGCGGGCGTCGGCCTGTGTGCCGCGGCACGGCGGCGCGCAGCGAGGCGGCCTCCTCTCGTGTCCGGCGAGGAGCGGCCTGCGGAGGGCCGTTAACGGCAGGAGGAGCGGCTTTTGGCGCGGCGGCGTGGTGGCGAGCAGCGGGTGGTCTCCTCTCTTCCCTCTTTGTGCCCGCCTCAGGGCACGGGCAAAAGGGGGCACTAGGGGTGTTCGGGGGTGGTTGGTGATTGGTGGTTGGGTGCGCGGGTGGTGTACGGCACGCCCCGCGGCCCGTTCTGCCCCCTCCCGGCCTTCTAGGCGGCGGCCTGGGAGGTAGGCCTGCGTTTACCCCGCCAGTTGGGAGCTACCCAGCTGGTCGGCCTAGCAGGCGGAGGCCTTGTGGCTAGCTGGCGCAGATCTGCGCCATTTTGCCTGCAAAGGGGCCGGCGGCCATTTTGTGGGTGGCCGAGTGTCCGTCATCTTGGCTGCTGCTCTTGGCGGGGGGTACGGAGTTTCTCCCATTGCCCTAGTGGCTGCCCAATTTCAATAGCACAGCCTTGCTAGGCAAGGCTAGCCTTGCTTGGTTTTTGGTAAGGGGCGGGGAGAGGAACTTAGGTTTTAAATTCTGGTCCCTGGATCAGTCAGCCTAGCCCCCCCCCCTACTTTGGATCTTGGAAGCTAAGCTAATTCACCTCGCTTGGCGATGTTAGAGGGGCAGATCCATTACTTAGTCCTGTAGGTGGCTAGGTATGGCTCCCAGGAAAGGTAAGGATAGTTCTAAGGGCAAGCAGCCCGCTAAGAGGGCGCCTGCCAAGCGTCCCCCTCCCCCAGCACTGTTGTCTTCGGAGGATGAGGACTCAGTCGGTGGGCAGCAGGATATTCTGAGGCGCCTGGAGGCGCTGGAGCAGGAGAAGGGGGATGGGGTGTCGGCTAGGCAGGTGGTACGTTCAGGGAGGCCGGTGAGGCGAGCCTCCAGGAATGCAACTAACCGTGACATTTTGCGCCGTTTAGCTGCTTTGGAGGGTACTACTGGATCAAAGGAGGCTGGAGGTAGCAGCGGCCATGCAGCAGCAGTGCCTGATGCCCAGGGGCCGGCCGTTGACGTGGTGGAACCGTCGGAGGAGTTACCGCCTGTGGCAGTGGCCGTGGACCCAGTGGATGCGTCTGGTAAGGACCATGCACCACACTACACTTATCCTTGGCCTTGGGGCCCATGGGCACAAGGCGTCGCCAGTGGACCGACGAGCGGTGTGCAGGATGCTCCATCCAGTTCTGCATCTGCCCTTGCTGGTGGTGGGCAGCCTGCCTTTAATCAAGGGATTTTGCATGGTACTCATCAGCAGCAAACGGTTCCCCCTCAAGTTTGGGGGGGTCCATCCTTTGGCTGGCCGGGTTTTCCTTCCAGCCCTTGGGGGTACTTTCCCTATGCAACATTGAACTACGGCCAGGTTCCTTTCCACGCTATGCCTTTTGCTGATGCGGCCCTCCCGTTAGGCGACCACTTGGCGCAGGCCACGAGAGACAAAATTCTCCGTGGGGAGTATATTGATGTCTTTTCCCTTCTCTACCGTGAGTTAGAGAAGAAGGACAAAGACGAGATGGACGATAGGGACAAGGAGCGTTTGAAAAGGAGGCGTGTGGACAGGACCTGGAACAATTGGCTGCCTGGCTTTTTGATTTATGCCGGGGTAATTGCCAGGGCGCAGCCCAATCGGGCGGCGTCTTTGTTTCAGTACCTGGATATCATCCTGAAGGGGTATACGGGCTTCTCAGGTGCTGCATGGATGCAGTACGATGAGGAGTTCCGTATGCAGGCAGCAATGAACCCCAGCATCCCGTGGGACCGTATTCACCAGCAGCTGTGGCTGTCAGTGATGTCTCCTGCCAAGCCTAACTTGGGGGATCGTTCGGACAGCGGGCATGTGGTGTTTCGCAACGCCCAGTCGTCTACTACCCGCGGTGGTGCGGGGCAGCAGGTTCTACCCCGGCTGCTCTGCTGGGAGTACGCGTATAAGGGAACCTGCCCTCGAAAACCTTGCCGGTTTCGGCACGAATGCCCATCCTGTGCGGGCCAGCATCCATACAACGTGTGTGGTAAAGCCCGTCAAGGGTGGGGAGGCAGGAAGCAGGGGGGCGGCAACTCCGCCGGCCAGCAGCCTTCTGGTAAAGGGCCCCAGCCCGGTAAGGCTGAAGGTCCTTGAGTGCTTGTTAAGTTCTTACCCTCTTAAGGAGGATGCAGTTTATTTGTTGGACGGTTTCAGGGATGGTTTTAGAATCCCTGTTCAGGGAATTAGGGCCCCGTTTATGGCCGAGAACTTGCGTTCAGTTCAGGGCAAAGAGGACATAGTTAGACATAAGATACAGAAGGAATGTGCTGAGGGTAGGGTTTTGGGGCCGTTCGCGGCCCCTCCAACCCTCAATTTCCGGGTGTCCCCTTTGGGGGTGGTGCCGAAGAAGGCGGCGGGCGAGTATCGCCTTATCCACCACCTTTCTTATCCTAAAGGGGGTTCAGTTAACGACGCCATCCCCGGCCATTTGTGCTCTGTCAGGTACACCTCTTTCGACCAGGCTGTGCAGGTTGTGCGCAGGTGTGGGGTGGGCGCTGAGCTGGCGAAATGCGATATTAAGTCTGCATTTCGTCTTCTCCCTGTCCACCCGTTGGATTTTGAGTTATTGGGGTTTGCCTTTGAAGGTAGGTATTATATGGACCGTGCCCTACCAATGGGATGTTCCGTACCTTGTGCGGCCTTTGAGCGCTTCAGCTCATTCCTGGAGTGGGAACTGAGGCGGCGTGCGGTTAGCTGTGACTCCGCCCACTATTTAGATGATTTTTTGTTCGTTGGGCTTCTGGCCACCTTTATGGAGCTGGCAGATGAGCTGGGGGTCCCTTTGGCTCACGAGAAGACGGAAGGTCCCTCTACGGTGCTCACCTTCTTGGGCATTGAGCTGGATACGGTGCAGCAATCGTTGCGTTTGCCTTTGGACAAGGTCAATGACCTTAGGGATCGTCTGCGGGACTTTAATGGTAAGCACAAGGCTTCGTTGGTTGAGCTGCAGCAGCTTGTGGGGCACCTTAATTTTGCGTGCAAAGCTGTTGCACCTGGGAGGCCATTTTTGCGTCGCTTGTGCGACGCTATGGCGCGCCTGCGTGCACCCCATCACAGGTTACGTGTGACGGGTGGCATGCGTGCTGACCTAGAGGTATGGTCGGAATTTCTGAGTGACTTTAACGGTGTTACCTTTTTGCGGGAGGATTTGTTGCTCGAGGCGGAGCTGCAAGTTACGTCTGACGCCTCGGGTTCCACTGGCTTCGGAGCTTATTTTCGGAGGCACTGGTGTGCTGAGCAGTGGCCCGCTGATTGGTTGGCATCGGATTTGGTCAGGGACATGACCTTTTTGTAGTTTTTTCCTATTTTGGTTGCAGTCCATCTGTGGGGCGAGGAGCTGGCGAACCACACTGTCCACTTTTGGTGTGACAATTTGGCTGTGGTTCACGTCGTCAACTCCTTGACCTCTAAGTCTCATAGGCTCATGCGATTGGTCAGGGCGTTTACATTGTTGTGCCTGCGGCGCAATATACTGTTTAAGGCCAGACACGTTCTTGGCGTGGACAACGGTGTGGCGGACGCTTTGTCTCGCCAACAGATGGAGCATTTCTGGCAGCTGGCCCCGGAGGCGGATCCTCGTCCGGCGGCGATGCCCGCGGAGCTTTGGCTGCTTGGGAGGTCGAGGCGTGTCGCGCCATCCAGCTAGCCATCGCACCCAGTACACAGAGGGCGTATTGGAGAGCGGTAGGCCAGTTGGAGGGGTTCAGGAGGGATGCTGGGATTGGTACTGCCTGGCCTATTCCGATCGAGCACGTTCTCCAGTTTTGTGTCCACCAGAAGGCTCGGGGGCTGGCAGTGAAGTCCATTAGGGGGCAGCTGGCCGCACTGGCCTTTGTTAGTAAAGCTCGGGGATTCCCTGAGGCCACGGGGGATTTCCGTGTGTGGAAGATGCTCGAGGGTTGGTCCAGGGAGTGCGTGGTCCACAAGGACCCGCGCCAGCCCATTTCCCCATCTGTCCTTAGGGGCCTGGGTGCTGTCTGGAAAGGGGTATGTTCTTCAGGCTATGAGGCAAGGCTCTTTCACGCGGCTGCGTTGACTGCCTTTTTCGGGGCCCTCCGGGTTGGGGAGCTGGTGGTCTCATCCAGCAAGGATACCTCTGGTCGTGCCCTTATGGCAAGTGACCTAGCTTTCGACGGTGACACGGTCTCGTTGGCGATCCGCTGGTCCAAAACGGACCAGATGCGAAAAGGGGCTTGCGTTCAGTTGGGCTCTTGCTCGGATGAGGAGCTCTGCCCAGTCCGTGCCTTGCGGAGGTATTGGAGGGTGCGAGGCAGCGATCAAAGCTACCTTTTTCGGCACCTGGATGGTTTCTCCTTGACTCGCTACCAGTTCTGGGCAGTGACCAAGCGAGCTTTGGCGGCGCTTGGGTTGCAAGGTGTGAGTTTTGGTACTCATTCCTTTCGAATTGGAGCGGCTTCGACAGCCGCTGCCATGGGGTATTCAGGTCAGGCTATTCAAAAGGTGGGTAGGTGGCGGTCTGCGGCCTACCGCTCCTATGTGCGCCCGTTGCAGTATGTTTGATAGTTACTAATTGTTGTTTTTCTTAGGTCCTGCGTCACGGGTTGGACGACAACGCATCTTGATATGCGGGCACAGTTTTGTCTTCTGGGCTGCCCATCAAGCACGCAGGACGTCAGTTGGGTCCCAGCTCGGACTCAGCGACCGGGCTACTGTCGAATGGCGGGGCCGGCGGGGCCTTCGGTGGCCGGGCCTGTTGCCATTGCTGTTCGGGGTTGGGCTTGGCATGCCACCCCATATTCTTGTCATCCATTTAGGGGGCAATGATTTAGGTTTGATGCAGGGTAAGGCCTTATCTTCCCAGGCGCTATCTGATATGCGCCTTATTGCGTCGCGTTGGCCGGGAGTGCTGATCATGTGGTCGGCTATGATCCCTCGTCAAGTTTGGAGGGAAGCTGAGGACCGTCAGGCCATCGAACGGGCCAGGATGAAGGCCAATAGGGCCATTCAAATAGGTTTGGGGGCGGGGTTAGGCGTTTATTTGCCTCACCCTCGGATCAGGGCCGAACTCCCCGACCTCTACAGGGGTGATGGGGTGCATTTGTCTCAGACAGGCAACCAGATTTTTCTTGATGACCTGCAGCAAGGACTTCAAGTTGGCCTTAGGCCATCAGTGGGGCTCCAGGGCCTAAGCAGAGGCTTGGCCGTGGCGTTGGCTGGTTTGTAGGAGTAGGGTGCGGGACGGTGAGCACCCTTGGCGCTTCCCTATGTGGGAAGAGGGGCCTGCCTAAAGGGCTGGTACTGCTGTGACGGCTGCCAGGCCCACAGGCAGGCTGCCTTCGGGAACCCCAGCCTGCGAGTCCTTTCCCTCACTGCTATACGGCTGAGGTGTCAGGAGCTTAAAGGGGGGTGACCAAATTTGCCTGGCCGGCTGGGTCCGCCCCATCCACTGGATGGGTCCCACCTGGGGCTTCGGGGCTCGCCCAGACAGGTCAAGGCGGTGGTCCAGGTGGGACACCGTGGCTTGACCTGTACCGCTTTAGGTCCTTGCCGCTGTTTGGCTGGTTTTGTTTGTTAAAGTTAATAAAGTGGCCCTTAGATCCAACTTGGTGTCCGTCTCTTTTCTGACTGGTGTGGCAATGCGGCCCCATCCTGGCAAGCAGCTACGCTGCTCAGCCAGGGGCCGGACTTTGCTGCAACGGAGGGAGGACGGCACCACCCCCTCCTTCCATATATGGAAGTGCTGGGAGGGCTGAGCGAGCACAGCTCGCAGCGCTGCCCTCCCAGCTCAGTCCGTTTCAGTCGCTCGGCCCACCCGCCTCTCCCTATTTATGGGTGTAGGATTAGCTGGCTGCCATTATGGGGCCAGGTAGGAATTTTTTCCCTCCTTTCCGAATTGGCTCTGGAGAAGGGGGGTTTTTTGCCTACCTTACACCGATGCTTGGGGATTGAGGAATTGGGTTTGTGGTGGTGCCTATCAGGGGAGTCCTGGCTGGTTTGTAGGAGTAGGGTGTGGGACGGTGAGCACCCTTGGCGCTTCCCTATGTGGGAAGAGGGGCCTGCCTAAAGGGCTGGTACTGCTGTGATGGCTGCCAGGCCCACAGGCAGGCTGCCTTCGGGAACCCCAGCCTGCGAGTCCTTTCCCTCACTGCTATACGGCTGAGGTGTCAGGAGCTTAAAGGGGGGTGACCAAATTTGCCTGGCCGGCTGGGTCCGCCCCATCCACTGGATGGGTCCCACCTGGGGCTTTGGGGCTCGCCCAGACAGGTCAAGGCGGTGGTCCAGGTGGGACACCGTGGCTTGACCTGTACCGCTTTAGGTCCTTGCCGCTGTTTGGCTGGTTTTGTTTGTTAAAGTTAATAAAGTGGCCCTTAGATCCAACTTGGTGTCCGTCTCTTTTCTGACTGGTGTGGCAAAGTGTGTCATCCACTTTCACTGCATTGTTTATTGTATTATTATATTGGTCCTTATAATTCTATAGTCCACCTTCGATTTCAACAAGAAAGGCAGATCATAAATACAGAAAATAAATGAAAAATATAAACACAAGGGAAAAAGTAGTTCAATATATTGGTTATTGTGTTAGTTGAACAACAATATAAATAAAACAGGAGTCCAGTGGCACCTCTGACATTTAGAATCATAGAATTAGAAGGGCTCTCTGGTGTCATCTAGTCCAACCCCTTGCACAATGCAGGAAATTCACAACTATGTGTCAGGGTCTCTTTTAAAGCTCACATTCTTAACCAGAGTTATGCCATGTTTAAGTTGTAGTTGTTAAGCTTTTTCTCCCTCCAGGTCCAGATGTTGTTTTGACCGCATTTTCCATGGGAGAGAATACTTCTTATCTGTCTCTTCAGCCGAAGACCTTGGCAGCCCGAACCTTCCCAGGTCCACGTTCTCAGCATACAGAACTGTGGGGGGAGGCTGGGAGCGAGGGGTTTGATGTATTGCTGGTTTTGTTTTGTATCTCATTCTCAACAATGCCTTGGTTCAGTCAAGTCTTCTTTAGGCCTTGAAATATGGACATTTGTATCAGAGCCTAGTCTTTCAATAAACCTTTTGGAATAAAGAAACTTCTGCTTCTTGCAGAAGGGGGAGACGAACTCTAGATAACAGGGATTCCATAGTCTGACACTATGGCCCCTTCCAACTCTGTGATTCTGTGAACTACCTCTCCCCCCTCATTATTCCAGAATGGCATCATTTAGCACTCATTCATCAGATGTCTTGCATTGTATATCCCTTAAATTGCTGCTTCTTTATTTACAACAGAATGCTGAAGTGAAAGGAAGATATGAAAGAGGAGCATGATCAACTGTTCTTGGAGACAGAGAAACAGCGGAGAACACCTCGTACACCATAAATCAAGATTAGGTAGCCATGTTAGTCTGTCTGTAACAGTAGAAAAGAGCAAGAGTCCAGTAGCACCTATAAGACTTAACAAAATTTGTGTTAGGGTATATACCACAGTTATTAATACACCACAGATCATACACCAGTTATTAATAATCAAAGTAGAAAAAGGAAAGAAAAGTTTTGAAATAGAGATAGAATTTGATCTGAGTTTTGAGATTTGATCTAAGATAGAATTTTGATCATCACTAGCTGCTATTAAATTTCAGATAAAACAAAATTTAAAGCAAATGGTCTGTTGCGGGGGGGGGGACATCTATAAGAACTGTGAGTAGAGATGGGCAAGAACAGCAATACGAACAAAAAAAAGCCACAAACAGCCCTATCTGCTGTTCATGGACAAGCTGTTCATGAGGCCCCATTCTAAACGAACAGGTGGTCGTTGCAAGCCTCGTTCGTTGCTGTTCATCAAGCCAGACAGTCTGGTACCTGCAATCAATTCCCTTAGCAACTTAGACAGGGATTGTCTGAACTCTGTCTGAACTCTTGCTGTTGCCCTGGAAACCCCAATCTAAGCCCAATTTAGCTTGATAGGCAGGTCTTCCTTTCAAGTGTGGAGCTCCAAATTTATTACAACAAGGGAGCAAATACCAGGGGGGAGGGGGGCTTCCAGCTCTGGCTTAGTGTGCAGACAGTGGAGAGGGAGAGAGAGTTGCTGTTGGTATTTTGATAGAGAGAGTGCATTGGAGCTTCAATTTTCTTTGTGTGTGGTGGGATAGGGATCTACTCCTTCAAGTTCCAGGGCTGCTGCCAGGCTCTGGGCCAAGCTATTATTTATTATTGGTACCTTTCCTGCTGCCTGCTCAAGTAAGGTTTCTGGGAGTGATGCGGTAGGGATCTACCCCTTCAAGTTCCGGGGCTGCTGCCAGGCTCTGGGGCCAAGCTGTTATTTATTATTTGTACCTTTCCTGATGCCTGATCAAGTAAGGTTTCTGGGAGTGGTGCAGTAGGGATCTTGACTTGGATGATGGCTGGAGGAGAGCCTGCTGGCCCCCACAAACAGCCAACCATGAACATGTTCATGAACAGGGCCATGTTCATGGTTGTTCACGAGTCCCTGTTCGTGGATGGCAACAAACAACAAACATCATGTTAGGTTTTTTTCTGTTTGTGCCCATCTCTAACAGTGAGACACTACGAAAACTAAAAGTGTCTTTTGAATTATTTCTTGGGAGATACCATAGTTATGTCTCTTTGATTGAGGGTGTGCACTTGGATATACTCGAGGTGAAATTAAACATGAAATGAGCTGTTCCAGGTCAGTTTGGGGATATCTGAAATGACTCCAATCACTCCAAAATTTCAGAAATTATGACAAATTATCTCCAGGAATTTTGGGAGTGTTCTGGGTTTGGGGGAAGTACAAAAGCTGGAAGAGAAGGTGAGAGAGAAGAACTGCACCCTGTTCTCAGCTGGTGCACAGTCCTTTAAACTTTAATGGGTCATTATTTTCTTTGAGAAGGCCTGGCCTCCAAACTCAGAAGGCTATTGAAAATGATGGCCCTTTAAAGTTTTAAAGACATTGCACAGCCCAATAGGTGTAGGATGCTGAAGGATCTGGCCTCGGAGGCTTGGTCTACTAGCCATAGGAAATAGTAGGGAAATTATGTTTTACAAGTGTTAAACCTACCTTCCAAGGCCAAGTCTACCTTCAGAGCCACCCAGGTATCCTCCGTTCCAGTCCAGCTCAACTTCATTGTTTTTGTTGATTGTTCTTTTGTGTTTTTGAGCCAAGTTTTACACCTTTGACATGCAACTTGCACAAAAATACCATTACATCTCTTGCTATACCCATAGTGTGAGGGATATAGTTATCAGGGCCAGCATCAACAAGCCTGAAGCAGGGCAGTTGCCCGGGCACAAGTTTACTGCCAACCCTCTTGCCCACTTGCTTTCCATAGCTCCACCACCTGCCAGCTGTATGCACTGCCCAGTGCCACCAGGGAAAGGCAGCTGTGAACAAGGGCAGTGGAAGTGCTCAAGAGCAGACAGGGGCTGACACACAGGCAGGCATGTGGATGGAAGAGGGAAGGAAGGCACAAGCAGGGGGGCAGAGTGGGCAGAGGAGGGGATGAGACCTCTGGGAAATTTCTGTCTGGGATTTCCCAAAATCTGGAACCAGCCCTGATAGTTATGCTTTGTCGACCTGTACCAAAGAACAGTCTGAAACATTTAAAACTAAGAGTTTTAAAAAGTGCATTAATTTTAGTGGGAAAGTTCCATATGAGGAAATTGAAAATGGTGCAAAAATACAGGCTTATGGGCTCATTTTTCACAAGGACAAACTCACACTAAGAATATTTGACCTTAACCGGCAAGCATCTCTAATTGTGTCCACATCATTGCCCCAATCCAGATACTTCCATCACATGGACTGACACCAGTGCATACAGTATGCTCAAGCAAGCATTTTCCTTTGTTGTGGACAGCTCTGTATGTGCACAATAAAAATCCAGGTAGGGATTCTCTTGGCATGTAAATAGTAGAACAGCACTCGCCTGCCCAGAGATCTGTTGGAGCTCTCAAGCGCTTTTGACTGGAGTTTTCAATGTCGTCCAGGTCTGCATGAAAGTCTAACCTGAAAACCACATTAACTCATAACTGCTACCCATGTGTCTCCCTCAGAACCCAGACAAGCTATAAACTCAAAAGACTGGGTTGATTGGTTTCAAGAAGGCATTTAAAGACTAGAGAAAAGAACATGATAGCAGAGAAGTAGAGGCATCTGGAAAGAATCATACTGTACAGATAGTAGAGCTATGAATGTGGCCTGGATGAGGAAGTGATTCATTCATGTTTCAGCAGGATCTGAAGCCAACACTTTTGGATGATGCATTTTAAGCATCTGCCACAAGCACACACATAGTTATGTACCAAATGTCTGTTCGGAAAACATTAAACAGGGATTTGGGCCAAGCTTTCTGGGCACAAGAAAAATAAAGTAATGGGATTTTAGTAGTGGCCAGTGCGACAATCCATTTTGGGAAAAATATGGTCCTTTGAAAGGCTGTTATAGTTATGAGATATTATAACACATGTCCCTTTAATACATTCAGTGGACATCTTTGGGAAAAAAATGAATGTTTACCCGGCTGCTGTATTTCCTTTAACAACATTTGTGATGTTCCATATAGTGGAAATGGAGAATAACTTACCACCATAAACTTAACTGCTGTCAGTAGTAAACAGCCAACATTTAATAGCACCTTCTGTAGACTATGACCTACAATTTCATGCATTATTATTTGTATAAGTGTACAGTCATTACAATACATAGACTTTTATAACCTGGAAAGCATATTAAACATAAAACATCAAAGTCTGATCTGAGTAACTAGCACTCTAGTTTCACTGAAAATCCTTTGGGGATTTAAAAAAAAATCCTATTTCCCTCCTAAATCTCATTCACAGCCATTTTGCTGTGATTCTGACACAGAGGGTATGAGTAAATGAAACATTAGAATGTGTCAATATTTCTAAGGCTCAGCATCAAATTCAGATTCGGCAACTTATAATGTATCTCCATTCTCCAGTCCCACAGCAAACTTCTGTCAAATTTGCATTTATGTGGCCTCTTTCAGATGATATTTCCTAAGGTGTTACTTATGAGCACAAGATAAACAAATATTCCTCAGACCTTTACCCTTCCTGAGACAAACAGCATCTTGAACTTGATCCAGAAACCAGAAGCCAGAGTCATAAAATAGGTTGCATATGGGCAGACCACAATGAATTGGTCCGGAACCTAGAAGCTGCATTCTGCGTGACCTAAAGTTTCCAGAGGGTCTTCAAAGGCAGCCCTACATAGTGTGAATTACAGTAGTCTGACCTGGAAGTGACCATGGCCACTGGGGACACCTGCCATTGTGTTCACCTGCTTAGCTGAGGAAAGCAAGGTATCCAACCAAACCTCCAGGCCCTTTACAGAATCCAACAAAGATAACTGGACTCCATCATCCTCTAAGATAGTAGCCATCACCTCATCCAGTGGCAATGAATTGTGCAAGGTAATAGTTTGTATCCTTACTCTGCATATCCTGGATATTTCCAATCAGTTGCAATGAGTTCTATTAGCATTACAGTCTTGTGTTTTCCTAGGGATACCTTCACCGACTATCTCTATCTATAGAAAACCAGTCCAGTTGAAAACCCAGTGTGAAATAAATAGGGCATTAAATTCTTTTGGGTGGGCATATTGTTCAGTGATACAGTATCTGTTTTACATTCAAAAGGTTCCAGGTTCAGACCCTGGTTAAAATGATCAGGTAGTAGGCGATGTGAAAGACCTTGACCTTAGACCGTGGAGAGCCATTGCCTATCTGAGTAGACATACTGTATACTGTACCAATAACATTCTGGTTCAATATAAGGCAGCTTCATGTGTAAACATGGAGCTGCCGCCCAAAACAAGAATCCTGTGTTTATTTTATCTATTTATTCAATACATTTATTAATGTTTTTTTTTTCAGCTTTAAAAGCTCTCAAACAATACAATTCTAAGCAACGATACACCCCAAACCTATTAACTCCAGTGGATTTTAGACCCTTCTAACTTGGCTTAGAACTGAAAGTGACTTAAAATGCAGAACTGTATTATTACCAACAATAAAACTCAACAGCCTCTGTTGGAATCGCTGGCTGTTGTACTGTCGGGTAGACAGTGAGTGATTCCGTACATGTTGGATAATTCACTTCCAATCCTCTTTATAGATCATTTGGAATGAAGATTTTTGTGTGTGGAACAAAAAATCCACCTCAAACGATTGATAAAGTGCATTGAAAGTGCATCATCCAACGTGTGCAGAATCAGCTCCTGTCCCTGCCAGCTCCTTCGGAAGCTTGCAGATTCCACCTTCCTCTCCCAATGAAGTGAAGTTGTGGGAATGTTTGATATGCCATCACCGCAGAGTTTTGTCAGATACGCCTCCAGCATATCTGCCATGTGTTATGAATTTCTTGCTGCAGTGTGTAGTGTACCTCTGAGAACATGCAGAGGGGATCTGTTTTGCTGTCCGGTTGCTAGCTGCTTATCTTGCAGGTGTTTGGGTTACCATTTCCTGGCCGGTCTGAGAACGTGGCCTTGAAGTTCCAGTGGAGGCTGCACCAAACTCTAAAATACTGAGCAGAGCTCATCCTTTCCCTCCTGCCCTCTCTCCTGGCTCCTTGACTCAGCGCGCCAAAACAGACTTTCTTTCCCATTGGGGGGCAGAGACTGTGCCCTATAATTAACCTTGCTTTGCTAACTTGTGTCATTTCAGCCAATGATCCTGTCTGACTATCTTGATACTGGTATTTCTCTTCAATAAAGTAACTTTAACTCATACACCTGAGTGATGCAGTGAAGTGCTTGGGATTTACCTGGCAAGACCCAACAAGTTTGCTTTCCCATTCTCTGTTTAGCCAATAATGTGGGGTAAAGGTGAGAAAATGCATTTTGTGTTGAAATCACAATATGGATTTCCTAACAACTCATTATTGGGGAAGAAGGAATTTTTTTCAGTGCAATGACAAATTTAGCTTGCTTAGAGAGCTAACAAATAAAGAGTAACTTATAGAAATTCTTATACATTAATGCACAGATTTTTATCCATCATACCACTTAATGCTTAAATTGAAATCATATACATACATTTCTCATCATGAAATGAATAACACCAAACAAATTCCTGAACTTGTACAGTTTCTGAACTTGTAAATATAAGATTTGAAAGACATTTTCTACATTTTCTGAAAACAGAGAAATAGTGCATATAAGTTAAATAAATGTGTTGCTTAAAAATTCAAATAAACATTGTGTAAAAATCAAAGATACATTTCTAGACTCACAGAAAGACTTTTATACCTTGAAGTCAAGTTCAGTGAGATAAGTGACATTAAGATTTTAACAAGTACTCCCACTTGGGTAAGAGAAGGCATAAAGGATTGTACTACGAGTGAAAGGGCAAGAAGAACCACAAACGAAGCCTGTACAAAATCTTGGAAAGCTTTTCTGCAAAGCTTAGCAAGCTGTTCCATAAGCCTTCCACAGCAGTCTTTTCCTTCCACTCATCTTTCTTTTTACCCATCCATATAACTGAGGTGAGCAAGATGCTTTTTTGAGGTTCTCATGGAAGAATCAGCAAGTCTTGTTATAACAAATATATTTTCTTGAAAGACTTTTTCATTTATTAAAACGAACAAGAAAGAGAAAGAAAAGAATGAGAATTTCTTTTAGTGGCACTGTGCCAAGTGGTTTAGCGGAATTTCCATTAGGCAGCCTGATGGTAACCTGTGTGATTTACTACCTGTGTGGTACACCTACATATAAAAAGCTCTAACTTATTGTTATACAAAGGTTAGGCGTATATTAAACTGTAATGTGGAATAAACTGAAAACGATTGAGCCATTTACCAAGCTCAAATAATGTTATTCTGCAAAAGTTAACTTAATATTTCTAGGTATAGGTTAAAAAATACAACCATGAATAAGATGTTAAAGAAAGATGTTTTAGAAAGTTTAAAATCTGAAGTTCACAGATAATTCAAATGTGCACAGATGATTCAAATGTGCACACAGCACATTTGAATCCTCTTTGAGAGAGGAATCCTCTATGAGAAGGAGTTATCATGGTGGAATTCCAATGGGAGACAGTTCCTGTTTGAAAATATCTCTGAATTTTTTTTTTTTTTTAAAAAAATAAAGATTGTCATTAGGGAAATGAATTCTTATTTCTTTAAACATTTTCCATCTGAAATCAGATGTGAATAAAGCTAAATAGAGATGCCAGACATATTTTTTGTGCTAGTTCTGTTAGTCAGTGGAATTCATAATTACCTTCTCTTGCTTTAGAGTTGCTCAACAGGAGAAAATACACCGACACAGAAAGACAGCAATTTCATGTGTCAACTTTGATCTCTTCCTTGCATCCCAAAAGTAAATTAGAATAGTGAAAACATATAGTTATTCCTTTGGCAATCACAGTTAGAAGCTGTATGCAGAGATGGTTTCCATAAGGCTATTTCTAGATACCATGAGAATAATAACATAATAACATTCGATTTATATACCGCCCTTCAGGACAACTTAATGCCCACTCAGAGCGGTTTACAAAGTATGCTATTATTACCCCACAACAATCACCCTGTGAGGTGGGTGGGGCTGAGAGAGCTCCAGAGAACTGTGACTCGCCCAAGGTCACCCAGCTGGCTTCAAGTGGAGGAGTGGGGAATCAAACCTGGCTGTCCAGATTAGAGTCCCATGCTCTTAACCACTACACCAAACTGGCTCTCCAGAGAATAAACAAAAGTTATGGGGGAGAAGTCTCTCTGATTTTATAGATATATATTTATTCATCTTTAATGCATCCCTGCCCTGACCCAGATAGCCCAGGTGAGCCTGATCTCGTCATATCTCAGAAGCTAAGCAGGGTAGGCCTTGGTTAGTAATTGGATGGGAGACCTCCAAGGAAGACCAGAGTTGCAGAGGCAGGCAATGACAAACCACCTCTGTCAGTCTCTTGCCATGAAAACTCCACCAGGGGTCACCGTAAATCAAGTCTGACTTGAGGACTCTCTCCACCACCAGTGCATCCCTATGTTGTCCTTGACCAAAGACTGTTCTTCTCACAGGTTGACTTAAATCCTGACTCCCAGCACTGGCCTTTTGTGGAATAGCCTGTGCATGTGCTGAAACAACCTCTGAGTACTGAGGTTATTTATGCTTTCCACCCAAATAGGGTCCTTTTCCTTTGGCTTCATAAGCCACAGGAAGATAGGGGTTCTGAGCTAACAATTACCAGAATATCCAAATAAGTTGAAGGCACTAGCTGCTTCCCATCATGAGTATTTAGCATACCAGTGAACACCGTAAAAGAGTAATTTGTGTGTGGTAGTAGGAAGTTATGATGCTGAGTCCAGATGTCACGTCCAGATGTCATATCCAGATGTCAGTTCAGGGTAGTGGTTAGGAGTGGCAGGACTCTAATCTGGAGAGCCAGGTTTGATTCCCCAGTCCTCTGCTTGAAGCCAGCTGGGTGACCTTGGGTCAGTCACAGCTCTCTCAGAACTCTCAGCCCCACCCACCTCACAGGGTGACAGTTGTTAGGATAATAATGACACACTTTGTAAAATTGATTTACCGCCCTTCAGGATAACCTAATACCACACTCAAATTGGAGCGTGGTATTAGCCCCCTAGTTGGAATGAGAGACAGACACCAAACTTTGGGTTTAAAAAACGGGACGCTTTATTAAAATGACAACAGTGAACAACAACTGCGGCAAGGGCCTAACTAGCAGTACAGGCCAGGCCCTGGGGTCACTCCTGGACCCCGCCCTGTCCTGTCTGGGCGAGCACCCGCTGCCCCAGGTGCGAGCCATCCATCAAATCGCTGGGACCCGGCCTGGCCAGGTGGAGTGGTTCACCCCTGTAAAGCTCCCCCACCCGGCCGTATGGCAGCGAGGGGAGACTGGCTTGTCCAGGGGTTCCCCACCCAGGGTGTCTGACCTCGCAGCTGGGCCGTATGGCAGCCAGCCACTCCTGAAAGACCCCAATTCCCCACCGATGGGGAGGTGCCAAGGGTGCTCACTGGCCCGCTACAGATTTCCCCTAACTGAAATCCTGCTCCTGGGACATAACTCAGACGACCCAACCCAAGTAACCCCACCTGTCTCCCAGTGCGAGGTAGGCGAAAAAAATCCCCTCCCAAAGCCAATCAGGGAAAAGGAGATAAAAATTCCTACCTGGCCCCACCAAAGGCGACCGGCTAAACCCGCACTGAAATAGGGTGAGGAGGGTGGGCTGAGCACGAGGCCAAACTGAGCGTTGGAGGGGCAGAGTGGCAGGCAAACGCCGCTAAGCTCCACCCCCCAGCGTCTGAACCCATGCGTGAATACACCCACTGCCTCCATACATCCAGGGAGGCAAATGGCTGCCACCCGCCTAAGTGGCTAAGCCACTGGCCGGTGTGGCAGGATTGCCCCCCTAGTCGGAATGAGAGACAGACACCAAACTTTGGGTTTAAAAAATGGGACGCTTTATTAAAATGACAACAGCAAACAACATCTGCGGCAAGTGCCTAACTAGCGGTACAGGTCAGGCCCTGGGGTCACTCCTGGACCCCGCCCTGTCCTGTCTGGGCGAGCACCCGCTGCCCCGGGTGCGAGCCATCCATCAAATGGCTGGGACCCGGTCTGGCCAGGCGGAGTGGTTCACCCCTGTAAAGCTCCCCCACCTGGCCGTACGGCAGCGAGGGGAGACTGGCTTGTCCAGGGGTTCCCCACCCAGGGCGTCTGACCTCGCAGCTGGGCTGTACGGCAGCCAGCCGCTCCTGAAAGACCCCAATTCCCCACCAATGGGGAGGTGCCAAGGGTGCTCACCGGCCCACTACAGATTTCCCCTAACTGAAATCCTGCCACTGCCGAGGCCAAGCCTCTGCTTAGGCCTCAGCACCCCACAAATGGCTTAAGGCCAACCTAAGCGCCAGCCGCAGATCATTCAGAAAAATGCTGTTACCCCTAAAAGAGAGGTGCACACCATCCCCTCGGTAGAGGTCAACAGACTCGAGCCGAATTTGCGGATGGGGCAAATATATACCTAACCCGCCTGGCATTGCTTTGAATAGGGCTGTATTGGCCATCCGCCTAGCCCGTTCCATTGCTCTGTGGTCCAATGCCTCCCGCCACATGTGGCGCAGAAGCATTGCCAACCAAAAAATTAGGACGCCGGGTCATCCCTTCCTAATCTCTAGGAAGTCATCCTGGACCTGCCACGAAAGGGCCACGCCCTTCATTAACCCCAAGTCGTTGCCACCTAAGTGGACAACCAGAATGTGAGGTGGAGGGGCACTCCTCCCAACAAACAAAAGCGGCAGCAGTCCAGCCCAGCGCAGGCCTCTTCTGCCCAGCCACTCTACGGTAGCCCACCGGCTGAGTCCAAGCTGGGACCCAATCCGTGTCCTCTTCGCTTGGTGTGCTGCCCAGAAGACCATACTATGGCTGCAGATGAGGATCCACACCCTCTCTCGACTAGCCATAGCGCCTGCAAGAAAAAACATGTCAGGACAATTGTCCATGCCCCAGAGGCCTTATGTACGATTCATAAGCCCCAGAACGCCAATGCCCCACCCTCTGGATATCCGCCCCTGAGTAACCCATTGCTGCGGCAGTAGAAGCCGCACCAATCCAGAAGGAGTGTGTCCCAAACCTAACTCCGCCCAAGCCAAGTTTGTACAATGCCCTGCCCATGACAATCCAAAACTGATATTTAGTCAACGGGGCACTGTCACTGTGGCTAAACAGAACTCTGGGTGCTTCACCCCATGCACACATATAATGCCTCAAAGCTGCCACTGGGCACAAATTGGGAAGGTCACAGCGGCCAAGCACCACATCCACCTCCTTCCTATGTTGGTCAGTCTTGGAGCGCCTTATCCTAAGAACCACTTGGTCCCCTGTAAATTTTACATCTGAAGCCATAAGGGCGTGGCCAGAATCATCCTTAAGGGACAGTGGGACCAATTCACTGACTCTGAGAGTGCCGAAAAAAGCAATAAGAGATGCAGTGTGAAACAACCGCTCTTCGAAAGTTGAGCTACAAACCACTGACCACGCAGATTTTAAACCCTAAAGGATGCTCGGAGAAATGGGCTGCCTATCATCCCTCGGGATAGCTGCTTCCCTAGACCAGCCCTCCAACATCTTCCTAATGCAGAAATCACCCGTGGCATCCAAAAACCCACAAGCCTTGGCGGCAAAAGCCAGTGCAGCTAGTTGGCTGTGTATGTACTTAACCCCATGTCCCTTACCTTTTTGAGACACGCAGAAGCACGCTACATGGTCGACTGGGATAGGCCACGACTGGCGGAGACCTACCTCCTGCCTGAATGTGGCAAACTGTTTTACCGCTCGGTCATATGCCCTCCTGGTACTAGGGGCAATGGCTAATTGGATGGCCCTAGAGGCTTCGGATTCCCAATCCTCCACAGCTCCTGCGGTACCAGGGCCGGCAGCAAATTGGCCTCGGGGGCAAGCTGTCGAAACCGGTCCATCTGCAGATGAGACAAGGCGTCTGCCACGTCATTGTTTATCCCAGGGATATGCCTGGCTGAAAACAATATATTAAGGTGCAAGCACCTTAAGGTAAAGGCGCAGATCAAGTTTATAACACGGTGCGATTTGGAGGAAAGGGAGTTCACAACTTGAACCACTGCCATATTATTGCATTAAAAGTGCACAGAGTGGTTAGCAAGCTCCTCCCCCCAAAGGTAAACCGCCACCAAGATCGGGAAAAACTCTAGCAATGTTAAATCCCTATGTAGACCTGCATCCAACCAATCCCTGGGCCACTTGGCCACACACCAATGCCCTCTGAAATAAATACCAAGCCCTACGGAACCTGAGGCATCAGAGGGAACTTGCAGATCCCCTTCCAACAACAGCTCCTGCCTCCAAAAGGAAACCCCATTGAATCCCTTCAAGAATTGCAGCCAGACCTCTAGGTCTTCTCGCATTCCTGCCGAAATGCCTATTCTGTGGTGCGGGAGCTGCAATGTCCCCATGGCGTCACAAAGATGCCGTAGGAAAGCCCTGCCAGGGGCCACGACATTGCATGCAAAATTCAGGTGGCCAACCACCTGCTGAAGCTCCAATAAGGACACCTTGTGCTTACCCAGTAGGGTCCGCAAACGTGCCTTCAAGTCAAGGAGCTTTTCAACTGGCAGATTTGAAGTCTGCTGCAATGTGTCTAATTCAACACCCAAGAAAGTCAGGACAGTTGATGGGCCCTCCGTCTTCTTGTGCGCTAGGGGCACACCTAGCTCATCTGCCAGGCGAATAAAATCCCCCCAAAGACGGGCACACTGTCCCGTCCCTGAGGGCCCCACCAGGATAAAATCATCCAAATAGTGGGCGGAGTCACAGCAGCCCTGCCTCTGACGCAAAGCCCACTCCAAAAATGTACTAAAACGTTCAAAAACTGCGCAGGAGATGGAACAGCCCATCGGGAGGGCCCTGTCCATGTAAAATCGATGATCCAAGGCAAACCTGAGGAGCTCAAAGTCCTCCGGGTGAACTGGGAGAAGACGGAATGCCGACTTAATGTCGCATTTCGCCATCTCTGCTCCCCAGCCACAGCGTCTAACCACCTTAACAGCTTGGTCGAAAGATGTGTAATGCACAGAGCACAAGTGCTCTGGTATCGCGTCATTCACGGAGCCACCTCTGGGGTAAGACAGGTGGTGAATTAACCTAAATTCACCCGACGCTTTCTTAGGCACCACACCCAGGGGGGATACCCGTAAATTAGGCACAGGAGGGGAGGGGAAAGGGCCTAAAACCCTACCCTCTGCGCACTCTTTGGCTATCTTAGCCCGTACTACTTCCTCCATGCCCACCACAAAACGCAAGTTGGAGGACATGAAGGGAGTCCTAGGCCCCTGAAACGGAATCCTGAAATCGAATGTGAAACCATCTAACAAAAACTGGGTGTCCACCCTATTAGGGTAAGATGCCAATATGGCCTCAAGAACCCTCACTTTTATTGGGCTGGGACCCTTTTCCAGGGCCCAGCTACCCACCTGAACCACCCCCCTTCTTAACAAATGGCTTCTGCCTCTTACAGGCACTAAGGGCGTGTGGTCCCCTACAGATCGGGCACTCGTGGCCATAGCGGCAGTTCTTCCAGCTGCAAGCCCCGCCTGAGGTGAACTCAAAGCAAAGCAGTCGGGGATAAACCGACTGCCCCGCAAAAGTGCGGGGGGCAGAAGCAGTAGAAGATCCCACTGAGCCTGCTGGGGATCGCTGCACAATGTGCCCGCTATCCGAATGGTCCCCGACACTGGATTTTGCCGGGGTCATCAGCTGCAGCCATAGGTGCTGATGAATTTGGTCCCACGGCAATGCAGGGTTAAGGGCGGCCTTCATCCTGAATTCTTCGTCATATTGCAGCCAAGCTGCACCAGCGAAGTCAGTATGAGCTCTGTATATGATGTCCATATATTGAAACAGCGGGGCTTCCCTCCAAGGTTACACCCTTGCAATAACTCCAGCATAGATCAAAAACCCGGGAAGCTAATTTGCCCAGGTCCTATCAATCTTGCGGCGCTTAAGGCGTTCCTTGTCCCTGTCCTCCAGATCCTCTTTATCCTTCTTCTCCAGTTCCCTGAAGAAAAGGGTAAAGACATCAACATACTCCCCACACAAAATCTTCTCCCTGGTAGCAGGGGTCAAGTGATCCCCAAGCGGCATAGCTGTGTCCCCAACTGGCAGGGCTCTGTAAGGCACAGTGCCATAGTTGTTCCATGGGATCCCCATAAGAGATCCCCAAGGGAGTACGAGTCCCATTCCAAACTGAGGCTGAACAGGGGAAGCAGCCCAACCAGGTGGGCCAGGTGTCTGCCCAGTGACTGGTGACTGACCCCAATGGCTCATATCAGAAGCTACCCCCGGTCCAGCAGACCCCCCCGCCAAGGGGCCAGCATGCATGTATGGAGTGTGTTGTGAAGGTTGTGTGTATGCAGTGTGCTGAGTGAATTGACTTGCTTGAGCCCAAGGCCAAGCCGCCCCATGCTGGGGCCAAGAAGACTTACCCTCACCGTCTGGAGGCTGCACGACCAGGGCCACTTGCCCAGCTTCCTCCAGCCAGTTCCCCTCAAATCCAGATGCTCCTGGCTCCACTGGCTCCTCCTCAATGGCCTGTCCACTGGCTGGAGCAGCTTGAGCTACAACACTGCCATCGGATGTACCCTCCAAAGCAGCCAAACGAGAGAGGATATCGTTAATTGAAGCGGATTTAGAAGCAGCACGCACAGGTCTTTTACTAGCAGTTCCAGCAGGAGAGGCCGCCGAAGACCTAGCCTGCTCCAGTGCCACAAGTCTTGCCAAAATGTCTCACCTAACAGAACCCCCATCCTCCTCATCCGAAGACAGGACGACTGCCGGACGCTTTGAGGGGCGTGCAGCGGGCTGCTTGCCCTTGGAAGTGCCCACCCCTTTTTTAGGGCCCATCATGCTGAGAAGGACGGATAACATAATTGAAGTAGCAAGGGCCAAACACTGCCACCCATACCACCTGCTCCCAGAACTACCCTTAGCAGAGGTTTTACAGCTATGCCAAAAGGTACCCAAGGGGATGGAAAGCAAATGTTAATTGGCCACCTAGTCACCTAACGAAGAAAGTGCTGAAAGGTCTCTGAGAATATGGCTGGGACGGGCCACTAAGCAGTCCCACTTACCACTATACTCAAGCAGCCCAAGCAAGACTGCTGCTAGTTCACCAAATGAGATGAGGCCGGTATAGTGCTGACAAACAGCCCAACCCCTTAATTACTACACTCTAGACACCTCCAGCAACAAGGTGCTGCACGGTCACATACCGAAACGTGGCTGGTAAAATGCTGGGAAACAGCCCAACCACTTAACCAATTCACTCTGCAGCCCAAGGCAAGGGAAAAAAACAGCCTGGTCGAATCCACATTCACCCATTACCCGCATGTTTATCGGATATCTTCCGTTTGCCTCCAATCCGCGATTTTTTCCTCTTCGTTCACATTCCTGCTTCCAAGCCGTCTTTCTCGCGCGTCCCTCTGGTCACACGGCCGCTCGAAAACCGCTTTTTTGGGCGGGACCTTTTTTTCCCGCCCATTTTTTAAAAAAATTTTTGAGCGCACTTTTCCGTTATTTCGATCTTGCCTTATAAAGAAACATCATTGAAGATAATGATGCCTCTCTTTCCCCCACTGACAGCACTGATGGCTCTCTCCCGTTTCTTTTTTGGAAATTTGGAAGCATGTGGGAAGCTTTCGTGGGCATTTCCTACGCAGGACAGTTCAGTGCCTGAATTTTACTGAAGTTTCACTTCCTTGGAGTGTCATTATTTCAATATTTCATAATTTCGATATTACAGTAATATAAAATTTAAAAAAAAAACAGTTAAAAAGGAAGTTTCGTGAGTCCGTTCTGAGGATGGATTCACCCCAAAATGGTTTTTCAAACTACCAGATTTGATTCAGAAACAGCATAATCAATAAATCCAATGCTATGAAGTCAAAAACAGTCTTCTGCAGACTACGGAGCACTTGCAAGTTGAATCAGCCAATAGGAACTCTCGGAACGGCCGGAGAGACAGGAAGGGGGGGTGGTTTTAAAAAAAAAACATGTAAATTGTGCATTGGCCCATTCACGGCCACCGTGAAACTTCCGTTGAAAACCTGTGACCACACATTCGGGAGAAATGCGAATGAAATGCGTCTGTTTAATGAGGTAATGTGACCGGCACTCGGGATTGCGTGGGGAATGCGGGGAACATGCGACTTAGAATGAGTAATGTGGATTTGACCCCTGTTAGGGGGCCGAGCGAGCAGACGGCAACCACCCAGGCAGTATTAATCCCAAAATGGCCACTGCTACCGAGCGCTAAAATGGCTGCCACCCAGATATTACCCCTCCCTATGCGCTGGCCCCAGCAGTGAGTGGTGGGGAGGGAGAAAGTAAGAGCCGCTGCCTTGTAAAAGCGCCTCGGGGGCTCCTGGTGTTTTGTCTCCCTTAAAAGTTCCCCGCGCCGCCAACAAGCGAGCTGCAGAGCGGAGCAACGGGAAAGTCTCAATGGGAGGCTCAGGCGGCTGCGGCACTTAAACCCAACTCCCGCGGCGCCTCAAGGTACGCTCCATAAACCAAGCGGGCGTAGAGAACCGGGCCTCCCCGTCGGCGCCGGCAAGCCCGCCTCGCTCCCAGCCCTTAATCTACTGCCCTGCGAATGCCGCAGCAGTGCCTGAACGCTGCTGCTGTGTCCCCTGCGCTGGCCAAAGCCGGGTGCGAAACTCGGCCCGCCTCCCACACCGCCTGCCCGGCTCGCTCCTGCTCTCAGGAGAAAAGCTCGGGCGAGCGAGAGCCTGCAGAGAAGAAAGACCGCAGCAAGGCGCCGACGCGAAGAACTCTCCACAGCTGACTGCCCGAACGCTGCTGCTGGTCTTCGTCGTCCTAGGCCTCGTGCAGGGGAAAGCGGACGCACGTCCAGCCCTAACCGAACATGAGGCCAGACTGAGCGTTGGAGGGGTGGAGCGGCAGGCAAACGGCGCTAAGCTCAGCCCCCCAGCATCTGAACCCATGCATGAATACACCCACTGCCTCCATCCATCCAGGGAGGGAAATGGCTGCCACCCGCCTAAGTGGCTAAGCCACTGGCCGGTATGGCAGGATTAGGTTATCCTGAAGGGCGGTATATAAATCAAATGTTGTTGTTGTTGTTGTTATCATTAGGACATTGCCACTTGCTGATAGGCACCTTCCATACATGATCAGAGTGCATCCATTTTAAAGAGTGATGTTTTGATTGGTTGCAAGGGACTCTGGGAATGGCTACCATCATTGGTATCAGGCATATTGAGAACTTTAATATTGTCACCAGGTGAAATTACTTTGATTTAACTTCCTCACTTATTCATGCCAACTCCTGGTAGGTTCACCATTTTTTTAAAATATATCTCACAAAAATAAACCAATTGTTACTTTTGGTACAGGGTCAACTCAGCTTAGGGTTATACTTTGAGTGTCCATGATGGCTGTAATCATTTTTCAAAACTTTGTTACTGAGTTTAGTTTATACTTAGTTGTGCCCACTTCAGGTCCGAGAATAGGATTGTCCTGCACATAATGAAGCTAAACAAAAGAGGGATAAGGAAAGGGAAGATCATCCTGTAATACAGATGCATTTACACTATTATAATTTGAAACAGTCATCTTTCTCGAGACGTTGGCAGAAAGTCACCACGTACATCAGTTCCATAGAAATTCATAGGTACATGCTGAGAAAGTTCATCAGATGGTGCGATTCACTCTGTTTAAGATACTTCAAGTGAGCTTTGTAAGTTTATACATAACAATCTTTCCCTGACTTTAGCTGCAAAAATTCATAGAATAGCACTGTGTGTAATGCACCCAGAATGAACTTTATCCATAAATAGCAGTCCTATGCATCTTCCTGTATTTCAGGCTTCTCAAGTGGCCTCTCTGTTGTGGTGCTCTTTAACACAAGAGCCTATCTACAGCTGATCAGCTTCCCTTCTGCAACAGTGAAGAGGATGCAAGGAGCACTTAAGCTCCTGATGACCTGAGTATTTAACAGCCCTAGGCAGCGAATCAACAAAGCTCTGTTTGTGTACATAAGAGAAATCATGAATGCAGCTGGAGGTGTTGTTGAAGTTTCCACAACACCACTCACTGATAAAGAGGCTAGCCTCATTTGAAACTAAAATGTAGCGTACTTCTTGAGCAATGCAAGCAGTTGCCTTGGAAACTTCAAAGAAACTGTTTGCAGAATACACTGCTGTCCACCATGCATAATATATAGTTCTGTTGACCAGGAACTTGCTTGGACCTTACAGGTGCAGAGCAAATATGGAATGACAATGCAACTGGGAAGAAAGGGTGCTCACAGACAGGCCCAAGAAGAGCACTGCCTAAATTAATATCTATAATAAACAATGGTGATAAAAATTGACTGCAAAAGGAAAATTACTGTGGTGTATAAATAAATATAAGAAAACACAAAGTGCAATAAATCAAGGCCACTCAGAAAACTGTAATAATGGACAAAGTGTTTAGCAGAGTGAATAAAGTGCAGGAGAATAATGCAGATCAAGTACATTTGGGTTTAGCTTCTAAGAAAAGGTTTGCTTCTAGAATAAAGAGAAAGTGTTACATGGAAAAGAAAACTAAACTCTATATTGCTTCTTTGTTCGCTCTACTGCTTTCCCGGCCTCCCAAGAAGAAGAAACTGGAAGTTTTCCCCAAAGCTCCAGCTCTTTTGGAGGGAAAAGTCTACTCCTAATTAGCTCTAGGCTAAACTTGCTATTATTAGCTTACAGAAATTTCAGCTTAACTCTTTCATGATCGAAGGGATGACACTTGCAAGACCCAACATGAGGTGATACCAGCAGCTAGCTTAGAGAGCCAGTGTTGTGTAGTGGTTAGAGTAGCAGGCATGTCCAGGATTCAAATCCACACTATACCTTGCGGCTCATGGAGAGACCTTCTGCACAGCGTCACATCCAGCATTTTTGGCCAAAACTGTTATGTTTGGAGACAATTATTAAAGAATTGGCCCCAGTGTGATGCAGTTGCTTCCAGGTCATACCAGAAGTGATGTCATCGACCAGAGATGATGGGCACATTTCATCAGCCTGCCTCCTCCCACTGATCAGTTGCAGAAGCGTAAATTACCAGGATATTACCTGCCATATGGGGGCACCAGGCCAGCCAAATGCTGATGGTCAGAAACCCTCATGGGATATGCACAGAGGGCTGGTTCCAGCATCAAATGGTGAGGAGAAAGGCAGTACAAATGCCGGATTGATGGTAACACAAGGGAGGGGTTGTGGCTCAGTGAGAAACATCTGTTTGGCATGCAGGCAAGATTCAGTTCCTGGCATCCAGAGAAAAAGATGTGGGAGAGCAGCTGCCAGTCTGAGTAGACAATACTGACCTTGTCGGCCCAAGGGTCTGATTCAGAATAAGGTACCTTCAAGTGTTCATCTGTTCACCTACTCACATAGCAAGAAATTTCAATAAGGAACAGATAATAAATTATACATCTTCTCTCTTCAGGTGATACCTGTTGTTGTAATCTTTTCTTTGGCCTTCAGTTTGATAATGACGTGGTATTTAGGTATATATTTCTTCAACCCTACCCTATTCATTGCAAAAACAGTCAAGACTTGTTTTTTAATTGTTTGTCTACATGCTTTGATAAATTCATGAAAAGCATGTCTATCCCAGCCCCTAGCCATGATAGTTAAACACAATCTCCCTCTTAAAAACTAATATGATGTAGTGGACTCAAATAGTGTCAAGGCTTCTTGGATATTTTTCAGTCACTCACACTCTCAAACAAGCTAATTTACACTGAGAATAAATCCCACGTATCAGTGCGATCCTAAGCAGAGTTATTGCCCTGAGCTCCTGGAAAGAAGGATAATTTTAAAATGCATAGATGTTCAAAATATAATCTGTACAGCTCTGATTAAGTAGCAAAGAATTGGGATAGCTGTATCACATCCTGTTTTAGATTCCCAGAGGCACATGGCCAATTGATTTTAACACTGAAATCTAGAACTAATGGTCTGATCCAACAAGGGAAGTAGATCCACGAGAGAAAGCTTATTATAGTTTCTATAATAAGTGTTAATATTTCCTTTAGTTTATCATCATTTCCCTCAGTAACATGTCTATTCATTGCCTCTAATGGCTTGGGGGATGATTTCCCCCACACACCCATCTCATATGGCCCAGCCATGCAGGATAGACCCTGGAGTGTCTATATAAGCCACCTCAGCTTCCCTGCTGCAGGAGTTTTTCTCGAGACGATACCTCTCTGCCCACTTTGATATACACAAGTCAATTGGGGGGAGAAGGGAGGCAGGCAGGAATGTTTAGCTTTTCAGATTGGCTCAGAAGAGGACTTTTTTACTGCTCCATGTTGAACAAGCTTTGTGGTTTATTAATAAAGCAACAATGCCCAGAGAGTCCAGAGACATTGTGGGCTTGAATAAGTTCTCAGAGCTATTAGAGGATGTCCATAAGGAGATAATTGCACTAAAAAGGGAAGAAACTGTTTCTTATCTTGCAGATCAGAAAAACCTGGTAAATCTTTATCTAGGGTCTCATGTCTTCCTCTGAGGGCGTGAGGTACTGATGTAACCAATCTTTGAAATTGCCACCCCAGAGAGAATGAAGGGGCAGACTTACTAAAGGCCATTTATTTGACAACAGCATAACATAACAATAACGGCAAGGGCCTAACTAAGTGGTACAGGTCAGGCCCTGGGGTCACCCATGGACCTCTGCTCTGACCTGTCTGGGCGAGCCCCATTGCCCCAGATGCGAGCCATCCAATGTATGGCTGGCACCCAGCCAGCCAGGCGTATGAAACTCCACCAAGCCAAATAACCCCCCAGCTGTCAAACATGACGGGCTATACTTGTACAGGAGGCCCCACACAGCAGTCTGCCCTCTCAGTTGACAGCCATCAAACAATACCAGCGATCCTGACAGACCCCGCTTACCCCTCAAATGGGGATGTGCCAAGGGTGCTTACCGGCCCACTGATTTTTCCAAACCCTATCCTGTCAATGCCAGGGCCAAGCCTCTGTTTATGCCCTTGCACCCCACAGGTGGTCTACCACCAGCTGCAGCCCTTGCTGAAGGTCATTAAGAAAAATGCTGTTGCCATTCACCGAAAGATGAACCCCATCCCTTCAGTAGAAGTCAGCAAATTCGGCTCAGATGTGCAGATGGGGCAAATAAATCCCTAAACCACCCTCCATTGCTCTGAACAGGGCTCTATTGGCCTTCTGCTAAACCCTCTCCATGGTCCTTAGATCCCAAGCCTGCCACCAAATGTGATGCGGGAGCATGGCGGACCACACTGTCATCAACCCTGGCTACTGCTGGCTGTCCACACCTAAATCCACTTCTGCTTGTACAGAAAGGGCTCTGCCTTCCACTAAACCAAGGTCATTCCCACCCAGGTGAATGACTAAAACATGAGGTGGAGGACAAATCCTCCCCTCAAACAAAAGTGGTAGCAGGCCCGGCCACCTGAGGCCGTGACGGCCCTGCCAGTCCAAAATGGCCCGATCACTCAAACCCAGCTGGGTACCCACCGATGTCCACTTGGCCTGGTGGGCTGCCCAGAACACCATGCTGTGCACAACAATGAGGATCCTCAGCCTCTCGCGGCACTGCACAGCTCCTGAAAGAAAAACCATGATACACATTTAAATTCTGGAAATTCCATCAATGTTATTGTAATAGGGCCCTACCAGCCGCATCCTTAAGGGATGCTGCCACTAACTCACTTACCCGAAGGGCACCAAAAAAGGCAATCAAAGAAGCTGTGTGAAACAGCTTCTCCTCAAAAACTTAACTGCAAATGCAGCCCCAAACAGAACTCAAGCCAAGTAGTACCGCCGGGGAAATGGTCTGCCTGTGCATTGTTCAAAGACTAATCAGTCAAGTAAAGGATCGGTCATTGCACTTGGGAGCAGTGGTACTAAAGAGATTTGCCCCATTGCTGCATTATGGCAGTACTCATCAATGTGACGAAACAACACGCCAGCCTCATTCCCCCAGAAATGGGGCAAACATATGTTCGATAAGCGGAGGACCGCCATCTACCCACCATTTGAATGGCTTATACAGGGTAACCCATAGCTGCGGCCATAGAGGCCGCCCCGATTCTAAAGGAATGGATTCTGAATTTTACCCCAGACAGGCCCAGCTTGGCCAGGGTGTGTCCAGTCACCGTCCAGAACTGATTTTCGTGAGGGGTTTTCCATCAATGTGACAAAACAACATGCCAGCCTCATCCGCCTGGGCCGACATGTACTGCCGTAATACAGCGACGGGGCAAATCTCTTTAGTACCACAGCTCCCAAGCGCAATGACCAATCCTTTCCTTGACTGATGGGTCTTTGAACAATGCTCCCATAGCATCACTTAAGCGATACAAGAAAGCCCTTCCAGGCGCCACCATTCAGCACGTGAAATTCAAGTGGCTGAGTAGCCACTGAAGCTCCAAGAGAGAAACTTTGTTCTGCCCCTTCACTAATGCCAAATGCGCCCTGAGATCCCTAAGCTTCTCCAAGGGCAAACGAGATGTCTGCTGCACTGTATCTAGCTCTATGCCCAGAAATGTTAACACTGTGGTTGGACCCTCAGTCTTTTCATGGGCCAAAGGGACTCCTCAGTCCCCACCTAAGCTAACCAACCCTGCCAGTAGCCTGGCACATTGTCCAGATCCTGCTATACCTGATAAAAGGAAATCATCCAGTTAATGGACCATGTCCCAGCTTCCCAGCCGGTGGCGAACCGCCCACTCCAGGAAGGAGCTGAAGCATTCAAACGAAGAACAAGAAACGGAACAGCCCATGGGAAGGGCCCTATCTATATAGTACTGCCCTTCAAAAGTGAACCCCAACAGCTCAAAATCCACTGGATGAACTGGAAGAAGGTAAAATGCAGACTTAATGTCACATTTGGCCATCTCTGCAGCAACCCCATATTGTTGAACCATTTTTACCGCCTGATCAAGCGAAGTATAACAGACTGAACACAAATGGCTGGGGATGGCATCATTCACCGAGCCGCCCCGAGGGTAAGGCAAATGGTGAATAATCCTAAACTCACCTGCTGCCTTCTTAGGAACTACACCCAATGGTGAAAAACACAAACATGGAACAGGAGGGGACGGGAATGGACCCAGGACCCTCCCCTCAGAACACTCTTTAACAATTTTATCCCTAACCACCCCTTCCATGCCAACCACTGAACGCAGGTTGGCTGCCATGAAAGGGGTCTGTGGACCCTGAAAGGAAATACGAAAACCGAATGTGAACCCATCCAACAAATAACGGGCATTCTCCCACCTAGGATAGGGGGCCAAAAGTTGCCTAAGTACCTTCAGATTTATGGAGCTGGGGCCCTTTTCCAGCCAGCAGCTGCTGCGTGCTGCCCCCTGCCCTACCTCCATGCTTACCTCCTGGCTTCTGGCACTTGCAGGTGGTAAAGGCATGGGGCCCCCCACATATTGGGCACTTGTGGCCAAACTTACAGAACTTCCTGCTGCATACCCCCTGGGAGGTAAACTCCCAACAGAGCAGACAGGGTTGAACCGACTGCCTCGCAGTGGGGTGGGTAGTGGTATTGGCAGCTGCACTGTGTACTAGGTGGACGCTATCCAAGCAATCCCCTGAATTTGGTTTGGCAGGTGACATTACCTGGAGCCTCAGTTACAGGTGTATCCTGTCTCATGGCATCTCAGGACTGATGGCGGCCCTCATCCGAAAATCCTCATCATACTGAAGCCAGGCCGCCCCCGCAAAATCATTATACTCCTTATAAATTATATCCAGGTACTGCAACAATGAAGCAGCCCTCCATGACTGGGCCCTAACAATGACACCCGCATATATAAGGACCCAGGGAGCCAATTGGCCCAAGTCCTGTCAACCCTGCAGTGTTTAAGCCATTCTTTTCCCCTGTCATCCAGCTCCTTTATCCTTCTTTTCCAGCTCCCTGAAGAGAAGGGTAAAGACATCCACAAATTACCCCCTAAGGATTTTATCCCAAGTGGCCTGGGTGAGGTGATTTCCCAACGGAAGTGCCACGTCCCCGAAAGGCAAAGTATTAAAGGGGACCGACCCATACAAAGCTGGCCCTGACATTGAAGGTATCCAAGGCAAACCTGGCGAGGGCTGCCAAGGAATGCAGGGAGCACCTTGTACTTTCATTGCATATTGGCTCTGTGCCACTTGCTGAAGCCAAAGAGGCCAATTACCAAATTGACCCCCACCTTGAGATGTACTGGGCTGGCTGCCCCCTAAATGAGGAGAGCCAACCATTGCTGAGGTAGAAACCTGACCCCAAGGCCCCCATGGCCATGGGTAGTTGTGTTATGGTGTGGTGGTGTTCTTACCCTCTATATTGATTGGATCAAGCGCAACTGCAACTGCAACAGGGCAGGCTTTTGAAGACTCCCTCAGCTCCACCACTCCCACGCTGGTATCTCTGCTCTCCTCCACCTGCATCACACTGCTTCTGGCAACACCTGTACCGGCTGCACCTTCCAGGGCAGAGAGACGGGTTAATATTTCATGCCTAAAGGTTGCCGCTGAAGTGGCCTTAGCTGCCTCCTGCCTTTTAGCCCTGCTGGCCCCTTGCATGCCCACTAATATCTCTTTTATGCCCGTTGTGTCCTCATCTGAGGAAGAAGGCATAGGCACAGCTTGCTGTTGAGCTGGCCTTTTGGCTGGCTGTTTTCCTTTGGACTTGCCTCCCCCTTTCTTAGGTGGCATACTTCTAAGTTAGCCAATTGTACACAGCAAACAAAATGGCACCTGCACCTACAGGGTACTTCCAAATGGCTGTCCCCACCAGTGTAAAGGGATGGTCCCAAAATGGCCACCGCCTAAAGTAAGACAGTTGGCCAGAAAATGGCCACCGCCCCACCACACTACACCCTGCCCTAGCACTCCCAGGCCGGGCTGTGGAATAGCTGGCTCAAGGCTCAGTACCCAATGTGTGTGTGCAGGGGGGATTACTACAGGCAAAACAGCCTAGTGTGCCCAGGCCCAAATGCTAAAGCATGGGGGAGCCCCGATAATGGAGGGCTCAATGAGCCAGGCAGGAGTTACCTAAAGCTGCTCACTCCCGTGCCTCCCCGCCACAAAAGCTTGCCCCCACGGACCCGAACCCTCCCAGCCTGTTAGGGCTATTACCATAGGCTGCAAATACCCCAAAAAGAACGCCCCAGTAAGGCAGGGAAAGCTGCCTCTCCCAGCTACAAGCCTCCCTGCTCCCATTCACCACACGTGCTACACTTGCATTGCGAAAAGAAAAGCCTGACACTGCCAGGTGGGCCGATGAAGCCTGCAACTCACCACCCGAATGCCTCCACACGAGCTCCTGAAGTAAGCACCAGCTGCTGAAAGATTTTCATCACTGCACCGCCCCAAGCAAGCCGATCTGACTCTTGATGCCTCGAGATGCTCACCACCGCAGCAGCCTCCCTGGCTCTTTCCTGCCGCCCAGAGAGAACACTCCAGCTTCTCTCCTGAGAGAAAGGCAACTGCAGGGAAGTGCAAGGCGGAACCGCCTTAAGAAGCCTTGGCTCCACCTCTCCCCAGCTACCTATATGCCCAGGAGAGCCAGTGTTGCCCACACCTCCGCCAAAGCAGCAAATCATGGCACCCAGCTGAAGGCAGTGAGCTGCAAGCTGGTAATGGTGAATTACACTAGTTTGTAGAAATTAGCAAAATGTTTACAAACACAAAGTAAACATAATTTGTATGAGTTATTTTAACTACATTTTGTTCAGTTTAAAAAAAACACAATTAACATTTTTCATATATAAAGATGCCTAGATTCCTTCGTTCTGGTCACATAATCACTTGATGTGTTTAGGAATAGCATACTTCTTTCTCTAAAGATAGGGCTTTCTATTTTCAATCGGGGTCTGCTTGTTAATTCTAAGGTTAGTGTTTCAGTTTAATGTTGATCCTTAACACAGTGCCTGAGCCCCAGACAGCAGCCAAATTTTGGTGTCCAGAACATTAAATCAATAGGCCTGCTGTCTTGTTCAGAAAACCGTGTTTCCCTGAGGCAAGACCCACACAGGTTTCTGATGTGAAGCTCATTATATTTCTGGTGGGCGAAGACTTGATGTGGTAGCTAATGCATTATTAATGCATAATGCTTACAGACAGAAAGAGGGCTTATTTAGAAAAGAAGGACTCCTCCTTTTGCCATGTTGGAAATGTATATTTAGAGTCAAAACAGTAACTGGACAATACATTTTTTGTATTAAAAAAAAGATTAGGGAGGCCACAGTTGATAGCAAGAAATCAGTTTGAAGAAGTACATATACAATTTTAATTTTTAGGTGATGATGCTAGATATAAAAGCAAAATATGAATAAATGGAGAAAAGGGAGAAAAAATATATAGAATGGAAGAGAATGACCACAGAACAAATGCAGTACAGTAGATCTATATTCAAACTGCACAAACTTAGTGGCCATTATAATTGATAGCATCAAGGATCTGGCTCAAACTAAAATATAATTAGGTCAGTGAAGAGTAAATAATTCCTTCCAGGTTAACACTACTTTTTAATTATATTTTTTCTAGTACTTCCTATCTCTAGTACCATTGCTTTTGCTTTTTTCCCATTAATAAAATCATCTTAAATTTTACAAACACAGCTGGCAGGCAGCCGGGATTCCACCCGGCCGCCTGCCAGCTGATAGTTTTAAGGGCCCTGTCCTAGCAAAAACAGCAGTGTTTGTTGGCAGCTAGTTTGAGGGGTTACAAAAGTGACCTTCCCAATGTCCAATACCCACCAAATTTGCAGGGGACATAGTCCTAACTGTCCTCTGAAGACCGCCCCCCCCCCCAAGATGCAGAGAGATTGCACCCTGGGAAAGGCATGATCTACAGGTCTCTCCATTGGCTGTCATTTTCTCTTCACAGTGGCAAAAACGGGACTCTCTGCTGGAAGTACTTTGAAGGGTTAAAGCCAGAAGGAAAGCCAGGAGTTCAGACAGAGTTCAGTCTCTGCCTCTGGTTGCCAAGGGGATTGATTGCAGCTGCTAGACTGTCTGGCTTGTCGAACAGCTCCTGAAGGCAACAAACAAGACTTGCAACGACCACCTGTTCATTTAGGATGGGGCCTCATGAACAGCTTGCTCATGAACAGCAGATTGGGCTGTTCATGGGTTTTTTTCTGTTCGTAATGCTGTTCATGCCCATGTCTAGTCACTACATAGACTAAAGCTGATTCTCCGTATCTGAAAATGCCACCTGAATCATGGCAACCAAAGAGATTGCATTGTAAGTGTATTGAAAGATCTGTTTAGTCCCCTTCCATAAGAAGGGAAAGAAGGAGAATCCATCCAATTATAGATCAATCAGCTTACTAATCATTGTAAGCAAGTTGTCTACAAAACATCTGCTGGAGAAATTTTTAGACTGGCTAGAACAGGAGGATATAATTGCTGATGAGCAAGCTGGGTTTAGAGCTGGCAGGTCAACAATAGATCACTGCCTAGTAATGCAACACCTTGTAGAGAAATACGCTACAGGAGACCAAGCATCACTTTACCGAGCATTTGTTGATTTAAAAACAGCTTTTGACACAGTCTCTAGAAATAGACTTTGGAGGAAACTGCAGGCCTCCTCTATTGATAGGCGACTGCTGTCCCTTTTGGGGGCTATGCACAAGCAAACTGCCCTGAGTAAGGTGCAGCCGAATTGGGCATTTGACTGACCCCATTCAAACTTACAGGCAGGTGTGCCTTCTAGCCCCCTTTCTGTTTATCTTCTACATCAAAAGTTTGGTAAACCTTTTGAATGACCCTGGATTGCACCCTCCCAAATTAGCAAATAGGCACATTCACGTACTGCTCTATGCAAATGATGCTGTATTAAGATCCTGGCTTTCGGTAAAAATCCAAAGATCATACCATGGGAGCTTCAGGGGCATCAGTTAGAACAAGTTACCAGCTTCAAATATTTGGGTGTAGTTTTGCAAGCCTCAGGTACTGAAACAACACATAGCAGCTTCATTGCTGATGTGGGAGAAAAAACAGCACATGGTATACTGAAATTCTATCAATCACAAGGGGGGGCAGTATGTACCGGCTGCGCTCAGATTGTTTAAAGCCAAACCATTGGCCCAATTAGTATACGGATCATTCTTGGGGCTGCCATCCTCCTCTTTCTCTCAACTTGAGAGAGTGCAGTCCAAATTCCTTAGAGCCCTATTACAAGAGCCCAAATGTGTGCCTAACTCATGGGTTAGACTGGAAACAGGAATGTTAAGGGTAGAGGCCAGAATCACCATCCTTTCCATTTTCAAATGGCTGTCAGGACGTCTAAACCTGAAAGGTCTGATCCTTCTGTTATTCCAAGACAAATTTCAATCTAATTGGCAAAAAGCGACTCTGAAATCCCTGGGAAAATTGGGTCTTTCCCCTCAAAGTTTGCTAGTCATGGGGTTAGACCGAGCAAAATCACTCATTAAGCAGAGAGTGACAGACATTGAAAGACAAACAGATTTACTTAGAGCACCAGGTTTTATTTCTTCAGATACTACTAAATATATTGCCGCTCCTGCAGCCTATTTTTACTTTCTTGAATCCAGTAACTCCAGAAGGGTATTTGCTTTAGCTAGAAGTTCAACTCTACCCTCTGCCATTCTGGAAGGAAAGTTTAAAGCTGTCCCTTACTCCCTTAGGCTTTGCTCCTATCCCATAAGAGAAACTGACTCAATGGAGCACATTTTCTTTAACTGCCCAAGTCACAGTAAAATTAGAGTGGAAACCATCAGTCCATTAGTAGAAAGATTCCCTGGAAGTTCAAATAAAATCAAACTTGATTATCTTTTGTCTGATTGGAATCACCAGACAACACATCAAGTAGCAAGATTCTGTGGCCAGGTCTACAAGCAATGTAAATCACATAAGGCAGACTGAATGTATTTTAACCTTTTAAACAACTAATTTATGATGATCTTATTTTTTTACTCTTATATTTATTCATCGTTCTTCCCCTGTATCCAGTCTCGACTGTTTTTAAACTGATTTGCAAATGGTTTTATATGTACTGGTCACAGACTGTAATAATAAACTTGACTTGACTACCTCTGCACTAAGAACAGCAGAAATACCTGAACCTACTTCATGGGATGAATTATCCTAGCTACCACCAGAAGAAGCTGAGAAATGGAGAAAAGCAGAGGGTGTGGTGTCAGTGTTGAAGAGAATGATAGCACATTGAAAGAGCTCCATCTCTCCCATGCCTGAAATTTAAAATTTATGTTGGAAGGGTAAAGTAAAAATATTTACCCTTCCAACGTAAAGATACACTAAGAGATCCGAAAGACAGATTCATATTTATTAAAGGCACTATAGAAAACCAAACTTACACATTTGGCTCAATTTATGCCCCAAACCAAGACTAGCTAATCCCATGCTAGCTGCGGCCTTATAAAGGGAGTTTCTCCTACAGGTGAGGCTGGGTTCATTAAGCTTCTTTCTCCAAGCTGGCTCATCTCTGCTACTCAGGAGGAGTAGATCAGATCCTGTACTGGCTCTCCTGACATTTCCTCAGCAGGGGGAAGGCCGTGGGCTGCCAGGCATGCACTCCTGTGCTTGGTCCATGCCTCTGCCCTTACCCTCAGCCTTTGCTGCTCCTGGGGTTCTTTGGGAGACAGTGGCAGGTCTGGCAGCAGGCAGGTCCATGCTAAGGCTGCCTGGCTTGATGACACTGTGGTTGCCAACCCTCCTGGAAATCCCCACAAATTACAACTGATCTCCAAATGACAGATTTTAACACTCTCCGAGACATGGAGGCTTCTTAGGCTGGCCTATATGGAATTATACCCCACATAGGTACTACCTGACAATTGATGCCAACCCACCTAGAGAACTCCAAGAGTTACAAATGACTTTCAAATGACAAGTTTTAATTATCGCAAACAGAATGGTGGCTTTGGAGTATGGCTTCTGTGGAATTATACCCCACTGAGGACCCTCCATATTATGATTGCCGTACCTGGAGTTCTCCTTCCATTTCAGCTGAACTCCATATGTCCTATTTTACTTAAATTGGAGACAATGGTGGTATTGGGTATTGGCAACTGGGGTGTCTGAAGCACCTCCTTACAGTAGTTGCCAACCCACCTGGAGATCTGTTTCCGTTACAACTGAACTCCATATAGTGATGTTATCTCTCTCGGAGACAATGGTGTCATTGGAGGTCAGTGCCTTTGGGATTATACACCTCCGAAGCCCATCTTACTGTGCTTCCTAATATCCAGCTGGTATCATCTGGCCCATAATTTAAACCCTATCCTCTGCTGCCAACAGGAACAGCTCCCTGCCCTCCTCTAAGTGACAGCCCTTCAAATACTTAAAGAGAGCAATCATGTCCCCCTATGACATCATGCAATTTGGATATTATGCCTCTGTTGATAGACCCCAAGATTGCACTCACCTTTTTTGTCACTTCATCACACTGGCTGCTCATATTTAACTTACGTTCCATCTGAACCCCAAGATCTTGTTCACACACACTGCTAACCAGAAGTGTATCCCCCATCCAGTATGTGTGTTCCTCATTTTTGCTACCCAGATGTAGAACTTGGCACTTATCCTTGTTAAATTGCATCTTGTTCACATCCACCCACTTTTCCAATGTGTTCCGATCTCGTTGGATTCTATCCCTATCTACTGATTTTGTTTGCTGCTTCTCCCAATTCGATGTCATCTGCAAATTTAATGCATAGCCCCTCTACACCCTCATCCAGATCATTTATAAAAATATTGAAAAGTACCAGGCCCAGTACCAAGCCCTGTGGCACCCCACTGGGCACCTTCCTCCGTTCAGATGAAATGCATTGACATCTACTCTTTGAGTGCGGTTCTCCAACCAGTTCCCTATTCACCTAATTATCCTGGAGTCCAGTCCACAGTCCTTTAGTTTACCCATCAGAACATCATGAGAAACCTTGCCAAAAGCTTTACTGAAATCCAGATAAACTACATCAATTCTCACGATCCAGTAAGCCTGTCGCTTGATCATAGAAGGAGATGAGGTTGGTCTAGCAGGACCCATTGAGGACAAATCCATGCTGACTTCCGCATATCACTATGTTGTCCATCAGAGGCTTGCATACAGACGTGTTTAGTATCTGTTCCAATATACATTTTTTTGTCACTGCATCACACTGGCTGCTCATATTTAACTTACATTCCATCTGAACCCCAAGATCAGCTGTAATTCAAGGAGAACTCTAGGCCCCATCTGGAGGTTGGCAATCTTATCCAGTCTCCCGCTCTTCAAATCAGTTCTGCTGTTCTCCTCTCTATGCTTGAATCATCTCTCTATGCACTTACTGACGCTTTAGTCAAATCCCTCTCCAAATACCCATGCTTTGTGCAGCTTTCTGACCGACATGTCACCAAGTTTTGTTCACATTCATCCACTGTTCAATGTTCACACACAGCCCCTTTCCATTATTGTTGCATTCACCTTCATTTTGACCCACTGACTGAATTGATCTATGGGGAAGCAGTTTCCTTTGTTTGGTTGATTATATATATTAACTAGCTTGATGCCCGTGCTTTGCTATGGTATTTAACTACTTAAAATCCAGTTATAATATTTATGGGTAAGTAACGTTTTTGGTTTGGGGGGGGGCGGGTTGAGTTGGTTTTGTAGTATAATAGCATAGTACCCGAGCTTCACAAAAGTGTTTGAATAAAGCGAAGGGTGTTGATGCCTAAAACTGAAGTGAATTTCGAAATGTAACATTTATTGAAGAGATTTTTAAAAGGAAAAGATTGTAGTGCAAGAAATAAAGTGAAAAATACGTACAACCTTATATTTCTACTGAAGGACCTCTTTATAAACCTCATTGGTGGTTTTCTCCCACTTTGGAGCCCCCACTTTGAGGAGAAGCTTGTGGGCTTGGAAGTCAGGAGGGTTGAGCATATTGAGGAACTCCACAGGGAGTCATTGAAAGTGTCCTGAGTACTGTTTAGAATGTTGGGATGATGGCCAATCAAGGCCACATATGCAAATGACCTCAGGGCACAGCGGTTGAGTTGGCAGTTGGCAGGGGGAGTGGGATGAGCAGCCTCCCAGCCACACAGGGAAGCTGTATCCCTATGGGAAAACACATTTTACCCCTTTTTACCTCCTTAGGGGCCAAATTTCTTAAAATCCCTTCTTAGTGAGCCTCTACACCACAAAAGGAACATTCTCCCCAAATTTCATGCTTTTAGGTTCAGGGGTTTGGGCTGGGCATTGATGAGTCAGTCAGGACACTTGTCTTTAGATAGATAGATAGATAGATAGATAGATAGATAGATAGATAGATAGATAGATAGATAGATAGATAGATAGATAGATAGATAGATAGATAGATAGATAGATAGATAGATAGATAGATAGATAGATAGATAGATAGATAGATAGATAGATAGGACATCTCTTTTTGATTGTTTGTTAGAGCCTCCAGCCAGGCAACCGGTATTGGCTTGAAGCCATATTTTAAGCCCCAGGGTAACTCCAGACAATGGGGAGGGGGTTTGAAAATCTGATCTGGGTGCACATAAAGCCCCGAGCCACTGCAGAAAACCCTGCTGTCTGCTGTTCTTTTTGGGGGTTTTTTGAACTTTTTATTTTCTGATTTTCTGGAATACATAACAATTTAAACAAAAATTTTACACATAACATGCAAAAAACATAAACAGTGAACCTTGGAACAGTCAATAAGAGATCAGCTATCGCTGAAAAGTACATTATTGTTAGAGAAGGTACAATACTAGAGAAGACTCATAAGATTGCCAAAAAGCTGAAAGTGTTCATATCTGCATTCGGCAGTTGATTGGTAGCATGAAGATGGTTCAAAAAAGGCATCCATTGTGTAAAGAACGTTGAATGATGCTGTGATTATCAGTAGAGTGAAGATAATCCACTATTTTCTCCATGGTGAAGATATCCCACACTTTCTGATACCACTGCTGCAATTTTGGAAGTCTGTCTTGTTTCCAGTATAACGCAAGAAGCATTTGCGCTGCAGCTAATAACAAGAGTATTCAGTTTCTCCTGATCGTTGGTACTGTTGGGTCTTCCCAGAGACCCAGCAGGATTGTCTCAGGATTTTTAGGTACATCATAGCCTGTGATTTCTGTAACAGACCTCAAGATTAAGTCCCAGAATGACTGGATTTTAGGGCACGTCCACCAGAGATGAATATAATCTCCAATTTGGCCACATTGCTTCGAACAAAGCGGGGCTACAGTAGGATTAAGGTGATGGAGGGAACTAGGTGTCACGTACCATCTTGAAATTATTTTAAAAGATGACATTTTAATATTGATTGCTTTAGTTTTTAGTTGTCTGCCTGACCAAATCAGGGCCAATTGGTTGTCCGTTAGTATGTTCTTGCAATCCCTGTTCCGTTTCATTTGGTATTTTAAGGGTGGATGTTCATTTTTTAGGTTTAAAATGGAATAAATTCTTGCTATAAGTCCCTTAGGTTGAGATATTTGTTTTAGCAGGAACTCAAAGTCTGTTAGCTCACATTTCAAAGCATTTGCAATTGGTTGGCTGCTTATAAGGTGTGATAGTTGTAAGTATTGGTACCATGGCAAGGTATCAGCTGCATCTTTTTCAATTTGCCCTTTACTTAGGATGGCCCCTTGTTTGGTTATATCCATAATTCTACTTTTCTTAAGTATCTTCCATTTCTGGGATGAGATTAAATCCTTTCCAGGTGGAAACCAAGATTGGTCCAGGAAGGATGATAACGGAGGAGTGGGGGCTAGATACTGCCTTACCCTGTCCCAAGTTATTAGAGTAGATTTCAGAAAAGGATTGGTAAATGTTTGAACTGGTCTGCTTTTATGATCTGTCCAGATTATATCTTTTATGTCATGTGGGGAAATGTGTGTTGTTTCAGCATAGCTCCAGTCTAAATTTTCTGTAGGATTTAACAAAAGCACTATATTAGCTAATTGAGCAGCCATGTAATAATGTTTTAAATCAGGTATAGCCAATCCACCTCTATTGGAGGCACGTTTCATGGTTCAGAAGTTGATTCTAGGGCATTTGTTAGCCCAGATAAATTTATTTATGAGACTTTGCCATGACTGGATATCTTGATCCGTGAGATGAATAGGCAGCATACGAAAGTTAAATAAGAAAAGAGGTAAAATCATGGATTTGACTAGCAGTATTTTTTCAGCCCAGGACAAATTTAACTTGAACGACAGCGACCTTTAAGTCGCTGTAGTTCAACAGAAACCTTTCAAAACCAAAATCCAATGGGAGGCTGCTGAATTGGAATTCATATGCAAATTTGACTCTGTCAAGCTGGAACTGAATAGGGACTATGAATGGTTATCTCATTATCACAGGTAACTGATTTCCTTTACAGAGGCGGGGTCAGGGGGAGTCCAGTGGCACGTGGCGTGGGCTTTTGAGGACCACAGTTCTCTTTGTCAGATGCATCTGGCGGGGAGGACTGTGGTTATCGAAGGCTTGTGCTGCAGTGGAATTGGATAGTCTAGGTGCTGCTGCTGAACTCTTTTTGATTTTGCTACTACAGACTAACACGGCAAACTCCTTTGAACCTTTACACAAGCAAACTGATCCCCACACCAAAAGGAGCTGTCTGCATCTCCATATCAAAGGAATTGTTTACATCCCCCCTCTCCTCCTCCCCCTCCCCCCTTCTCCTCCTCTATATTTGACCAGTTTCCTTCTGCCCTCCATGCATCTGACAAAGAGAACGTGATTCTCGAAAGCTTATGCTACAATAAAATTGGTTAGTCTTAAAGGTGCTACTGGACTCTTTTTGATTTTGCTAAATTTAAGGGAATCATGATACCTAAATAGTCCCAATTATTACAAATCCAGTGGTATTCAAAAGTAGAAGCTATATGTGAACATATGGCTAGGGTTAGATTAATAGGGTAAATTTCAGACTTGGATTTATTAATTTTGAGGCCTGATAGTTGCCCAAATTTATACAAGATATTTTCCAGGGGAGTTAATGAGGCAAGTGGGTTAACAATATAGTTTTCATGTCTAAAATTTTTTTCTGAACTGTCTTTAATACTCCCCACTGTTTTTTTTTTTTTTTGTGGTACTGGCATTTCTTTAGTGTCCGTTCCAGCTTGTTCTGTGCTGTTCCGGGAGCATTTTGGCAGAGAAATGGTTAATAAAAGCATGCCGCTTCAGTGTTTTCCTTTGTAAAACCTTGTTCTCTGGTGTCCATAATGCTTCTCACTGTGTTTTGTGGTACAGGCATTTCTTTAACATCCCTTCTGGCCTGTTTTGTGTTCTTCCAGTAGCATTTCGGCAGGGAAAGAGTTAATAAAAGCATGCTACTTCAGTGTTTTCATTTATACAATCTTGTTCTCCAGTGTCTGTTATGCTTCCCTCTGTTTTTTGTGGTATTGGCATTTCTTTAGTGCCCGTTCGAGCCCATTTTGTAGTGTTCTGGAAGCCTTTTGGCAGGGACACTGTTAATAAAAGTGTGCCACTTCAGTATTTTCACTTCTGAAATCTTGTACTGCATTATTTGTAATGCTTCCCACTGTTTTCTGTGGCATTGGCATTTCTTGAGGAAGTGGGGAACTATAAGCCCTCTGAAACCCAAAACAATCATTGGATCACTCCAAAACACACAGATCTGAACTCCAGAGACTCCAGAGACTGTCCCCTACAAGAGGACATGTGCTGGTGCTGATACAGTCTCTGGTTCTGGACCTAAGGTCTCGAATGTGGCTTGCCTCCAACCACCCTGTATTAGATATGGCTTTGAATAAGGAAATGGTGAAAATATAAGCCCCCTACAACCCCAAATAATCTTTGGATCACCCCAAATCAAAAACCTCTGAACTCCAGAGACTGTCCCCGAAAAGAGGAAATGTGCTGGTGCTGATCCAGTCTCTGGTTCTGGACCTAAGGCCTCAAATGTGGCCTGACTCCAAGCACCCTGTATTAGACATGGCTTTGAAAAGGGAAGTGGTGAAAATATAAGCCCCCTGCAACCCAAAACACTCTTTGAATCACCCCAAATCACACACCCCTGAACTCGAGACTGTCCCCTACAAGAGGACATGTGCTGGTGCTGATCCAGTCTCTGGTTCTGGACCTAAGGCCTCAAATGTGGCCTGACTCCAAGCACCCAGTATTTGACATGGCTTTGAATAAGGAATTGGTGAAAATATAAGCCCTATGAAACTCAAAACTCCAGAAACTGTCCCCTACAAGAGGACCTGTGCTGGTGCTGATCCAGTCTCTGGTTCTGGACCGAAGGCCTCGAATATGGCCTGTCTCTAACCACCCAGTATTAGACATGGCTTTGAATAAGGAAGTGGTGAAAATATAAGCCCCCTGCAACCCCAAATAATCTTTGGATCACCCCAAATCACACACCCCTGAACTCGAGACTGTCACCTACAAGAGGGCATGTGCTGGTGCTGATCCAGTCTCTGGTTCTGGACCTAAGGCCTCAAATGTGGACTGTCTCCAAGCACCCTGTATTAGGCATGGCTTTCAATAAGGAAGTGGTGAAAATATAAGACCTATGAAACCCAAAATAATCTTTGGATCACTCCAAATCACACACCCCTGAACTCCAGACACTGTCCCCTACAAGAGGACCTGTGCTGGTGCTGATCCAGTCTCTGTTTCTGGACTGAAGGCCTCGAATGTGGCCTGACTCCAAGCTCCCTGTTAGGGATGTGCGTTTCGGCTTTCTGAATGCCGAAAGAAAGCCGAAACAAAAGTGTTTCGGCTTCTTTCGGGTTAGCCGAAACGTTTAGGAGAAAGCCGAAACGTTTCGGCAAGCCGAAAGAAAAAAAGCCGAAATGTTTCGGCTTCTTTCGGCTTTCAGCTTTTCAATGGGAAAATGCCTCCGTCTTCCCGGACGTCTGGGGGAGGCATTTTCCCACCGAATCAGCCCAAAATTGGTGGGGACCTTCCACTAACCCCTCTCTAAAAACCCCCCAAGTTTCAGACCGATTGGACTTTGGGGGGCCAAGTTATGGCCCCCCAAAGCAGGACCCCCTATCCTCCCATAAGAAAGCGAAGGAGAAACATATTGTTAGCATGCTGCTGCTCATCTTCTTCATTATTTCCTATGGGGAAAAATGAAGAAGCAGGCTTCCTTTGCCAGGGGTGGCATTTTGCATGCAAAATGCCCCCTCACCCTCAGGGGCCCTTCTCCCACCCTTCCTCCCACCCCCCACCAAGGCTCAGCCTGCTCCCACTTGGGGGGGCCATTTCATGGCCTCCCCAAGTAGGTGCTCTGCTCTCATCTCTACCACTGACAGCTGGGGGAGGCTTGTCTTGCCAGGGGTGGCATTTTGCATGCAAAATGCCCCCTCACCCTCAGGGGCCCTTCTCCCACCCTTCCTCCCACCCCCCACCAAGGCTCAGCCTGCTCCCACTTGGGGGGGGCATTTCATGGCCTCCCCAAGTAGGTCCTCTCAGCCCCTAAAGTCCACCCCTTACAGCCCCACACAAACCCAATTCCCCCCCAGCTGCCACACACAGACCCAAATCCCCACATTAGCCCCTCACAGACCCAAAATCCACCCCCACCTGCCCAACACCCATAGCCCCAGGAACAGGATGGCAAAGGCCAGCCCTCTCCCTTTGTTCCCTATGCTGGGAACTTCTAAACTCTCTTTCCCTGGGCAATTCTGCACAGCCCAGGGGTGCCACAATGGTGGGCACACTTCTGAGTGCCAGCTGGCCCCTGTGAAAGAGCACCTGAACCACAGACACCCTCCCTCAAATTCCCCCACCACCTACAGAGATGGCTGGCCAGCCAGCCCCATTGTTCCCTATGATGGGAACCAACTGCACAACAAAGAATAAAACACGAACAACACAAAATAAAGTTTTTTAAAAATTATTTTCTCCCTTTCAAAGTACAAGTAGGCAAAGCATTATGACACATTACACCAGCAGTCCCCCACACAGAAAAATTAACACAACTCACTTAACATCAGAGAATCACAAAACACGATTCCTGTCAAAAACACTTTATTTCTTGAACAGCTTTAGGTTACACAGCAGGGGGGCACACCAAAGGGCATGGCAGCAGTATCTTACACAAAAATAACACAACACACTTAACATCAGAGAATCACAAAAGCACAATTCCTGTCAAAAACACTTTATTTCTTGAACAGCTTTAGGCTACACAGCAGGGGGGGAACACCAAAGGGCATGGAAGCAGTATCTTACACAAAAATAACACAACTCACTTCACATTGAAGAATCACCCCAAAAAATTGCTGTAGGATACACAGCAGGGGGGTGCACCAAAGGGCATGATAGAAGTGTACTACACAAAATAATACAACCCACTTCACCGTTTTTGACAGCAGTTGTGTTTGTGTGATTCTCTGATGTGAAGTGAGTTGTGTTATTTTTATATAGTACACTGTTTTCATGCCCTGTTGTGCCTTCCTACTGTGTAACCTAAAGCAGTTAAGGAAATGCAAAATGCCACCCCTGGCAAGACAAGCCTCCCCAAGCTGTCAGTGGTAGAGAAAAGAGCACCTACTTGGGGAGGCCATGAAATGCCCCCCCCAAGTGGGAGCAGGCTGAGCCTTGGTGGGGGGTGGGAGGAGGGGTGGGAGAAGGGCCCCTGAGGGCTGGGGGGCATTTTGCATGCAAAATGCCACCCCTGGCAAGAAAAAGCCTCCCCCAGCTGTCAGTGGTAGAGATGAGAGCAGAGCACCTACTTGGGGAGGCCATGAAATGGCCCCCCCAAGTGGGAGCAGGCTGAGCCTTGGTGGGGGGTGGGAGGAAGGGTGGGAGAAGGGCCCCTGAGGGTAAGGGGGCATTTTGCATGCAAAATGCCACCCCTGGCAAAGGAAGCCTGCTTCTTCATTTTTTCCCCATAGGAAATAATGAAGAAGATGAGCAGCAGCATGCTAACAATATGTTGCTCCTTCGCTTTCTTATGGGAGGATAGGGTGACCTGTTTGGGGGGCCATAACTTGGCCCCCCAAAGTCCAATCGGTCTGAAACTTGGGGGGTTTTTAGAGAGGGGTTAGTGGAAGGTCCCCACCAATTTTGGGCTGATTCGGTGGGGAAATGCCTCCCCCAGACGTCCGGGAAGACGGAGGCATTTTCCCATTGAAAAGCTGAAAGCCGAAAGCCGAAACAAAGCCGAAACAAATCAGAAAGCCGAAAGCCGAAACGGCTGGCCGTTTTGGCTTTCGGCTTATTCGAAAGAGATTCTTCTTTCGGCTTTCGGCTTTAGCTGAAATTTTTTGTCTTGCACACCCCTACTCCCTGTATTAGAAATGGCTTTGAATAAGGAAGTGGTAAAAATATAAGCCCTGTGCAACCCAAAACAATCTTTGGATCACTCTAACTCCAGAAACTGTCCCCTACAAAAGGATGTGTGCTGGTGCTGATCCAGTCTTTGGTTCTGGACCTAAGGCCTCGAATGTGGCCTGACTCTAAGCACCCTATATTAGACATGGCTTTGAATAAGGAAGTGGTGAAAATATAAGCCCCCTGCAACCCCAAATAATCTTTGGATCACCCCAAATCACACACCCCTGAAATCCAGAGCCTGTCCCCTGCAAGAGGACATGTGCTGGTGCTGATCCAGTCTCTGGTTCTGGACCTAAAGCCTCGAATGTGTCCTTCCTCAAAGCACCCAGTATTAGACATGGCTTTCAATAAGGAAGCGGTGATATAAGCCCTCTGAAACCTAAAACAATCTTTGGATCACTCCAAATCACACACCCCTGAACTCCAGAGACTGTCCCCTACAAGAGGACATGTGCTGGTGCTGATCCAGTATCTGGTTCTGGACCTAAGGCCTTGAATGTGGCCTGTCTCCAAGCACCCAGTATTAGACATGGCTTTGAATAAGGAAGCAGTGAAGATATAAGCCCCCTATAGCCCCAAATAATCTTTGGATCACCCCAAATTACACACCCCTGAACTCCAGAGACTGTCCCCTACAAGAGGACATGTGCTGGTGCTAATACAGTCTCTGGTTCTGGACCTAAGGTCTCGAATGTGGCCTGTCTCCGAGCACCCAGCATTAGAGATTGCTGAGAATAAGGAACTGGGATATAGAAGAGCCCACCACACCCCCAAATAATCTTTGAATCACCAGAAATCACACAGATCTGTACTCCAGAGACTGTCCCCCTGAAAAGGACGTGTGGTCGTGCTGATCCTGCCTCTGGTTCCGGAGCTTCGATGTTTGATTTATGCTACCTCCCAAAAACCTGTATTGGGAACTGCTTCTGTTTTAAAGAAGGCCATGTTTTGGGCCTGCTCACCTTTGGAGCCTGGACTGGAGTGCTAACTGGTCCATTTGAGTGCCCGATTGTAAGTGGTCACACTTGCTGTCATGAGCCCCTTCTGCCTCTTCTTGCCATGAAGGAGCTGCTGTCCCTTCAACATCCTCTACCTTCTGGACCTGGTAACTATAATCCCAACTGTGACATAAGTGAAAAAGTTACCCCGCCTCTTGCAAGCTCCTCCTCCTTCTGCTTTTCCCCTCCAACTTGCTAGGAGACCATTGTTGGTAACAATTTTTTTAATCAATGCCATCTTACACTGTTTTTAAAAATGTCTTTGGGGGGGGGTGCACCGACCTTGGAAGGGATGGCTGCCTAAAGAACTAGCTCCTTCCAAATGGGAAAACTCAGAGTTGGAAGAGACTATACTACAAGAAAGCAAAAAGAAGATACCTAAGATTTATAAAATAAATTTATAAAATATTTTTGAAGTCATATACAGAGGATGAGATGGTCAAAGTACAGATGGTGAAGTGGGCAATTAATTGTCATAAAGGAATAACAATGGAATCATGGGAATATTTATGGAAAACTACACTGAAGATTTCAACTTGTACCAGTATTAAAGAGAATGTTTATAAAATGATCTATAGATGGTATTTAACACCAAAGAAGATTGTGCTTGGAAATGTTAACATGTCAGATAAATGCTGGAAATGTAAAAATCATGAAGGATCATTGTACCATATGTGGTGGACATGTGAAATAGCCGGACAGTTCTGGGGAGATATTATAGAAGTAATAAATGAGATACTGCAGATTCAAATAAAGAAGAACCCAGAACTATTGCTATTGAACTTAAGCATGGAAGATGTTCCTACTCAATACCGAACATTACTATTTTATATGACGACAGCAGCAATACTTTTATATGCGCAAAAATGGAAGGTACAAGAAATACAAACTATTGATGATTGGATGCATAAATTGCTGTACATGGCGGAAATGGATAAAATTACAAGGAAGCTGAGAGATCAGAATCCAGCGGAATTTTTTACGGACTGGGGAAGATTGAAAACATATTTAGAAAAGAAGTGGGACATAATGGGGGAATTATGGCAATTTGAAAATTATTAGAATGGATTTGTTATTAGAAGAGATAGAGTCTTTACCATATGAAGTGAAGTATTAGCTAATTGTTAGCCCAAATGTAAGTGGACTTAGAGTTAATAGATATTGTTAGAATTACTAAAGTAGATATTTTATTTGACTGTTAGTTAGTTTAAATTTAAATATATGTGGAGCTAATATAAAGTAATAGATAATAGATTTTAAGTTTATAACAATATTTTTGAAGTTAATAGATAGGGCTTAGTTGAATAAAAGAGTAAGTAAACATGAGATAAGGAGTTACAGAAAAAGGGGACAGATTGGGAATAGATTAGGCTATAGGGTTGGAAAGCTGTTGGAAGTCTTGGAAAGGGGGGGGAGGGAAAGGGGGGGGGAAAGGATAATGAGATGCTATTTGAAAGTTGTATATTAATATTCTCACCTAATAAAAATTTTCTAAAAAAAAAGAAAAAAAAAGAACTAGCTCCTTCCCCACTCAGCTCCAAGACCGGTTAAAAATACTCTTAATAGTTTCTGATGACTTAGTAATGAAAGGAAAAAGTGTCTCTAATGCCAAGAAACAAAACAGCAACATTGCAAGAAATTTAAAAGAATACTTTACAAGCACTGAAAATGTGATCCCTTCTGAGACAATGCCAGGAAGGAAAGCAAACATGGCGGCATCCAATGCTGTGGTGAGCATACAAGACATAGAAATTCCCGATCCTGCCTTAAATGCTTTATTTACAAAATTAGAATTAAGTTTCAAAAAGCAAATCTCAGCCTTAATAAATCCACTAACTGAGCAAGTCACTAACATGAAAAAACTGTTAAATGCTGTGGCTCAAAAGACAGATAAGGCCCTTAACTTAAATATTTCAATGCAAGAAGATATCCGTGCTTTGCAATCTGAGAACGTGCATGTTCAGGACAGAATTCTCTCACTGGAAATGCAAGCCCGCAGCCTTCACCTAAAATTTAGGGGGTTTGATGAAGGAAACACCCCTAAATCAGACCTTGCAAAATTCTTATCAGAATGGCTGGCAACGACCATGCAAATAGAGGAAAGCACAACTCAGATAATAAGTAAGGCTTACAGAGTAGGTCCACCTAACTCTGAAAAGAGGAAAGGTCCAAGAGACATATTGGCAATATTTGTGGATTGGAAAATAAGAAAAAAAAGTGCTTGAAACAGCAAGAAATCAAAAAACACTCGGCTATAATGATATGCAAATTACCGTATATACTGATCTGCCAAAAGAAGTCCTGGATAAACGAAAGCAACTAAAACCAATCACTGAGGAACTGCAACAAGCTAAAATCCCCTATAGATGGGTTAATCTTTGCAAGCTGAAAGTCAAGCATAACGGCAAAATTTATCAAGCTGCAGATCAGGAAGAGCGAATGCTCCTGCTGCAATCAATGGGATTAACAAGTGCAATGGAGACCGAAAGCAGCTCACAGAAGAGGAAGAGAAGCCTGCCTTCAACTCCTCAAAAGACTAGCAAGATCCCCGTGAGGGATGCCTGAAGATCTATATCATGATGGAACTCTAGCCTCTGAATTCGGGAACTGTAATGTTTCTCCTATATGAATATTAATATAAACTATCTTTTGGTCTTGGGGAGGGGAGGGGAATGTTTAGTTAGACTAGTAGCCCTTAATTTAGAGACAACTCTCCGTCTGGTTATTTTAACAATAATCCTGTCTGGTAGTGGCAGGATTATAGAGGGTTGTTTAGCTAGAAGTTAGAATTATATTAAAGTTACTTAGAGCAAACTAATATTTTACTATACTTTAACAAATTAGTTTTAGATAAGGTAATAAGTAATAGTTGGTGATTATTTGTTAGTGTGTGTTGGTTTGGGTGTGTGTGTTCAGATTATTTGTTGTAGATTTTTAAGGTTTAAAACAAATAGTTCTTTCTTATAATATTATAGGTGTTTATTTTAATAGCTTAGAAGTGTTAAATTCATAATTCTTAAGCAGTATTAAACGTTTTAACTAATATTAAAGTATAAAAAGGAGTAATTTCATATAGTTCATCAAGTTGATAGGAATTAAATAGCACTTACTGTTAACTATATTTTAGACCTGTTACTTGTTAAGCAGTAGATTCATAAGGACAAATTAGATATAACAACTGTTTTTGACTATTGAAGTTTGTGAGGTTTGATAATAAGCTATTTGCGTATATTAAAGTTGCCTATAGTTCTTCATTGCTAATTAAATTATACTTAGTGACTCATATAGATTTCTTAGTAACATATATAGTTAACTATATTTTAGATTTGTTATCTGTTAAGCAGTAGATTTATAAGGACAAACATTAAATATAACAACGGTTTTTGATTTTTGAAGCTTGTTTGTGAGGTTTGATAATAAGCTACTTATATATATTAAAGTTACTTACAGTTTTTCATTACTAATTACACTATACTTAGTGACCCATTTAGACTCATTATTTAAAAAAATCAAATTAAAAAATAGTGGGTTTTTTTTACAGTTAACTGTTTATTTAGGCTAAGGTAAATTAATATATTAATAGTTGACAACATTGCTATTGTTAGAGAATTGATAGGTTTTGAATATTTAATTTGTACTGAAATTTACAAACACTGATATACCTTTTTTATTTTTCTCTTATAAACAAAATGACCATATCCAAATTAAAGGTAGTCTCACAAAATGTTTGTGGTCTCAACAACCCAGTGAAACGAAAAAGGGTTCTGACCTCTCTTGTAAAGACATCTCCAGATATAATTTTACTTCAAGAAACCCACCTCCATGCTAAGGTTGAAGAAGAACTAAAATCGTCATGGCTCAAACACCAATTCCACGCAAAAGGTAGTTCTAAAGCTAGAGGAGTTGCAATACTTCTTTCTAAAAATATTGCATTCATATATAAAGATGTCTTAAAAGATCCAAGAGGCAGATTCATATTTTTGAAAGGTCAAATAGAAGGGCAAACTTATACACTAGCATCTATCTATGCTCCCAATGACAATCAGTTGTGTTTCCTTGAGGACACATTAAAACAGATGCAACTATTCCAGGAAGGGTCGGTAATAATAGGAGGAGACCTTAACTATATTTCTAATTACAAATTAGATAAAATAAATTCCACTAGCAGAAAAACCAAAAATAATAGAGATGGCACCCCTTTGCCAACATTATTAAAGAAATTCCAACTGACTGATATTTGGAGGGTCTTACATGACACAGAAAGGGACTATACATACTATTTGATGAGACATAAAATATACACCAGAATAGATTATGTTTTGCTTTCATCAGATCTCGTAGAAAAGACACTGAATGCTGAAATTGGATTGATAAACTATTCTGACCATGCATGGGTAGAATGCATGGTCTCCACCAATGAGGCAACAAAGAAATTGAGACACTGGACTTTTGACAAAAAATTAATTTTCAATCTCAGTGCAGTTAATCAAATTAATCAACATATAAGTCAATACTTGACAGACAACCAAAATTCTGACAAAACACCAAATGTGATATGGGACGCATTAAAAGCGGTACTACCAGGGCAAATAATTGCCTTATCAGCCCATATAAATAAAAACAAAAATGCTCAAAGGCAAGATATCCTAATCAGAATACAACAATTAGAGAAGCAACATAAAGAAACAGGAAAAAGGAAAATATATAGATAGCTATTAAATGAGCGCAAACTACTAGAGACTTTAGAAATTAATAAAGTATATAGAAATCTCCTATTCATGAAACAGAAATTTTGGATTAAATCCCCTAGAAACCTAAGACACTTAGCATGGAAAATAAAAGAAAAAAAGCATCCAAAGATATTAAAATAATAAGAGACAACAAAGACCAAGTTCATATTAAAGCTCTAGATATAGCAAAGATATTTAAAGACTTCTACTCCAAATTGTATGCAACTACTAACCCCAATCTAGATGATATTAAACAATATTTACAGAATCATGAAGGCCTTAAGAAAATTAATAACATGCATTAGGCAATAATGGGAAAACCAATAACAGGACAGGAAGTATTAGACTCAATAAAAGATCTAAATAACAATAAGGCAGCTGGGCCTGATGGCTTTTCATCAGAATTTTAAAAAAAAAAATTAATTCCTTAGTTCACCCTTTGGTAAACGCTTGTAATAATATTATATCTTCTGGCATTTTGCCTTTATCTTGGTTAGGGGTGTGCAATTCGGGTATATGATACCCGAAAAAAACCCTAAACAACCTGTTTCGGGTTGTTTCGGGTTTTCCCGAAACGTTTCAGAAAACCCAAAACATTTCGGGTAATCCGATACAGCGATTTCCGAAACATTTTGGGTTGTTTCGGGTTTCTTTTCAATGGGAAAAAGCCTCCCCCAGGCTTCCCGGACGCCTGGGGGAGGCATTTTCATACAGAATCAAGCCAAAATTGGTGGGGACCTTCCTCTAACTCCCCTCTAACAAACCCCCAAGTTTCAGAAAGATTGGACTTTGGGGAGCCAAGTTATGGCCCCCCAAAACAGGTCCCCCATCATCGCTTAAAAGGGAAAAGGTTTTTGCTTGCTGCTGCTGATCTCTTACGTTGTGGATGCTGCTGCTGATCACCATGTTTCCTATGGGGGGGAAATGAAGAAGCAGGCTTGTCTTTCTAGGGGGGGCATTTTGCATGCAAAATGCCCCCAACCCTCAGGGGCCCTTCTCCTACCTTTCCTCCCACCCCCCACAAAGGCTCAGCTTGCTCCCACTTGGGGGGGGGGCTCCCAAAGTAGGTGCTCTTCTTCCACTTTCTCCACTATTTCCAGCTGGGAAATAACAGAGGCTTGTCTTGCCAGGGGTGGCATTTTGCATGCAAAATGCCTCCAACCCTCAGGGGCCCTTCTCCTACCTTTCCTCCCACCCATCCCCCACCAAGGCTCAGCCCCAAGGCTCAGCCTGCTCCCACTTGGGGGGGGGCATTTCATGGCCTCCCAAAGTAGATGCTCTCAGCACCCAAAGTCCACCCCCTACAGCCCCACACATACCCAATTCTCCCCCAGCTGCCACACACAGATCCAAATCCCCACAGTAGCTCCTCACAGGCCCAAATCCAGCCCCAGCAGCCTCACACAATCCCAGGAACAGGCTGGCCAGCCTTCTCCCTTTGTTTCCTATGCTGTGAACTATAACACTCTGTTTTCCAGAGCAAATGTGCACAGCCCAGGGATGCCACAATGGTGGACACACTTCTGAGTGCCAGCTTGTCCCTGTGAAAGAGCACCTGAACCACAGACACCCTCCCTCAAATTCCCCCACCACCTACAGAGATGGCTGGCCAGCCAGCCCCATTGTTCTCTATGATGGGAACCAACTGGACAACAAAGAATAAAACACGAACAACACAAAGTTTTTTTTAAAAAAATTCTCACTTTCAAAGTACAAGTAGGCAAAGCATTATGACACATTACACAGCAGTCCCCCACACAGAAAAATAACATGACTCACTTAAGATCAGAGAATCACAAAAACACAATTCCTGTCAAAAACACTTTATTTCTTGAACAGCTTTACGTTACACAGCAGGGGTGCACACCAAAGGGCATTCCAGCATTCCACCTCACAAAAATAACACAACTCACTTAACATCAGAGAATCACAAAAACACAATTCCTGTCGAAAACACTTTATTTCTTGAACAGCTTTAGGTTACACAGCAGGGGGGCACACCAAAGGGCATGGCTGCAGTATCTTACACAAAAATAACACAACTCACTTCACATTAAAGAATCACCCCCCAAAAAATGCTGTCAAAAGCACTTTATTTCTTTAACTGCTTTAGGTTACACAGTAGGAAGGCACAACAGGGCGTAAAAGCAGTCTACTACACAAAAATAACACAACTCACTTCACATCAGAGAATCACTCAAACACAATTGCTGTCAAAAAAGGTGAAGTGGGCTGTATTATTTTGTGTAGTATGCTGCTTTCATGCCCTGTTGTGCCCTCCTACTGTGTAACCTAAAACAGTTAAAGAAATAAAGTGTTTTTGAAAGCAATTGTGTTTTCGGGTGATTCTTTAATGTGAAGTGAGTTGTGTTATTTTTGTGTAAGATACTTCTGGCATACCCTTTGGTGTGCCCCACTGCTGTGTAACGTAAAGCTGTTCAAGAAATAAAGTGTTTTTGACAGGAATTGTGTTTTTGTGATTCTCTGATGTTAAGTGATTTGTGTTATTTTTCTGTGTGGGGGACTGCTGGTGTAATGTGTCATAATGCTTTGCCTACTTGTACTTTGAAAGTGAGAAAATAATTTTTAAAAAAATTATTTTGTGTTGTTCGTGTTTTATTCTTTGATGTGCAGTTGGTTCCCATCATAGGAAACAGTACAGCAGGCTGGCCAGGCTTCTCTGTAGGTGGTCGGGGTGTCAGGGGGTGGTTGTCTGTGTGTCAGGTCAGGTACTCTTTCCCAGGGACAAGTTGGCACTCAGAAGTTTGCCCACCATTGTGGCACCCCTGGGCTGTGCGGAATTGCCCTGGGAAAGAGAGTTTAGAAGTTCTCATCATAGGAAACAAAGAGGGAGGGCTGGCCTTTGCCAGCCTCTTCCTGGGGTTATGGGTGTGGGGCTGCTGGGGGTGGATTTGGGTCTGTGAGGGGCTAATGTGGGAAATCGGGATTTGAGTCTGTGTGTGGCTGCTGGGGGGAATTGAGTTTGTGTGGGGCTGTGGGGGGTGGACTTTGGGGGCTGAGAGCACCTACTTGGGGAGGCCATGAAATGCCCCCCAAGTGGCAGCAGGCTGAGCCTTGGTGGGGAGTGGGAGCAGAGGTGGGAGAAGGGCCCCAGAGGGTCGGGGGGCATTTTGCATGCAAAATGCCACCCTTGGCAAGACAAGCCTCCCCCAGGTGGAATTGGTGGAGAAAAGAGCACCTACTTGGGGAGGCCATGAAATGCCCCCCCCCCAAGTAGGAGCAGGCTGAGCCTTGGTGGGGGGTGGGAGGAAAGGTGGGAGAAGAGCCCTTGAGGGTTGGGGGGCATTTTGCATGCAAAATGCCACCCCTGGCAAGACAAACCTGCCTCTTCATTTTTCCCCATAGGAAATAATGAAGAAGATTAGCAGCAGCAAGCTAAAAATATGTTCACGTTTCCCTTTTTTAGGCGAGGATAGGGTGACCTGGTTTGGGGGGGCATAACATGGTCCCCCAAAGTCCAATCGGTCTGAAACTTGGGGGATTGCTAGGAAGGCGTTATAGGAAGGTCCCCACCAATTTTGGCTTGATTCGGTGGGAAAATGCCTCCCCCAGGCGTCCGGGAAGATGGAGGCATTTTCCCATTGAAAAGAAACTCGAAACAACCTGAAACAACCCGAAACGATACCCGAACCACTAAACCCGAAATGGCATTTCGGATTTAGCTGTTGCCGAAACAGATTCTTGTTTCAGGTATACCCGAAACGAGAATCCCGAAACAGTGTGCCTTTGCACACCCCTAATCTTTATGCCTCGAATTGCATCGTCCTCTCGTATTTGAATCGACAATATTTCCAAAATCAAAATAAACAACAATGGATACAATGGGCAGCCTTTTCTTGTACCTTTACTTATTTTCAGTTTTTTTGTCAAATCATCATTAACTACAATCGCTGCACACTGGTCCTTGTATATTCCTTTAACTGCTTGTATGAACTTTTCTCCCATTTGCAGCTTTTCTATAGTGACGAACATAAAGTCCCAGTTCAAGTTGTCAAATGCTTTTTCAGCGTCCACGAAAAAGAAACCAACTTCCCTATCACAATACTTATCATAATATTCAATAGCGTTTATTACTGTCCTTAAATTATCCATAATTTGTCTATTAGGTAAGAATCCGGCCTGTTCTTCTGCAATGAATTCCAACAGCCATCCCTTTAGTCTTTCCGCTAAAATTTTCGCAAATATCTTATAGTCATTATTCAACAACGAAATTGGCCGATAATTTTTCACATTGGTCAAATCTTGTCCATCTTTCGGAATCAACAATATATTGGCTTCATTCCATGAGTCAGGAATCTTTTGGCCTTGCAGAATTTCATTCATTACCTCTCTTTAAAAAGGTGCCAATTTGTTAGCCATCATCTTGTAGAACTTAGCCGTTATGCCATCCGGGCCTGGTGCTTTCCTTAATTTAGTTGATTGTATAGCTTCTTTTATTTCTTCCTCTGTCACTTCCCTATTTAACTTTTCTTTCTATACATATATTATTTCAATTTACAAACATACAAACAAAAAATATAAACTATAATAATTTATATTCAGTATCATACATTCATATGGAACTTACTTAAATTTACTTTTAGTATTTCACTTCTATTTAAATATCTTTATCTTTTACACCAATTTTCATGTCTAATAACAATTTATTAACAAATAACTTCCTAAGATATAAAAGGCTAACCATGTTGCCGATGTCTCATTTCTTATCCTAAAATAAAGAGGCTTTCCCCTCTTTCTTATCCTGGCACAGACACATTGAGGTGCCTGTTGTCGGCAGTCACGGCTGCTGTGGGGCTCTGGTAGAGTGGCACCAGATCACCTGCCCCAGACTTCTGAGGAGCTGCAGAGGCAGCATGGCATCACAGCCTGGTGAGTGGCCTTGCCACCACAGCAGCAGCAGGGAGGCCCATCATGCTGCAACATGGAGGTGGACTTGTGCGATGCTGCAGCCCGGTGTGTGGCCTTGGGAGGGCTTTGCTGCTGTGGAAGCAACAAGGAGGCATGCTGCACTGTGGAGGCAGCAAGAAAGCCCTGTGCAACACCACAGCCTGGCACACGGCCTTGGGAGGTCTGTGCTGCCACGGAGGCAAAGGGGAGGCATGGCACGGCATGGCACAGCAGCCCTCCCAAGGCTCCCACTGCTGCTGCTGCCATCTCCTCCAGCTCTGGAGCTGCCACCATCACTGACCAGGAGCAATGAGCGATAGTGGTGGTGCAGGTCACTGGGGAGGTTTGGCAGGAAGAAATAAAGCTGTAGAGGGGATCAGAACACCTGGAAGACAGGGGAATGATCTGGCCAGAAACGGGCAGGATGCAGGCTCAGGACACTGAGTGAACCAGGCAGGAGATGAGGGAGAAGACGACTGAAGAGGGGAAGCCACAGAAGAGAGAGCAGAAGAGAAGGGGAGGGACCAGGTGCTCATGCACCCCACATGCATCCACATAGAGAACCTCATCCAAACCCACACCCACATGCACACATTCACACCACCTACCAGCTGGCACTTTGCACACACTCACATGCACACACACAGACATGACAGGCGTGGAGTAGCACTGCCACTGCCATGCAAAGCAGATTCAGGGACTCGGCCGCCATCACCCTAATGACCACAGCCTCATAGCATTTCCTCTAAATCCACAGTGAATGCAGCACGGAAGCATTTTATTTCACTTTATTACTGGCCTGCTAGGTCATTGTTGTGTCGCCGAGGCAGCACCCTGCCCATCACTGTCAGCCCTGCCAATCAACGGGGACTATGTAAGAAGAAGGGCTCTTACTACTGTGCCCAAAGGCAGAGGGAGGGGAAATGGAAAGAATGGAAGGATCCAGCTGGAGGGGGAGGGGAGCACAGGGAAGCCTTGGTGAGTGCGGTTGGGTGCAGGAGTGTGTCTCTCTTTTGCAATTCTTCATGTATCTCTATCCAATATTTTCTTGCTTTCTTGCATGTCCATCACATGTGATAAAGTAGTGCATCTGCATTTTGACATTCCCAGCACTTCTCATTATAATCTTTATTTGATTTCGCTATATCTTATGGGATAATATACTATCTAAAGAACATTTTAGACTAGTTCTCCCTTAATATTTGACATTCAGTAAACTTAATTTCTTTAGTTCGTAGATTTTACCACTGACTCATATATATGGCCATTTCCGCACATCCTTATAGGGATGGCCCACTCATGGAACTCTGGCAGCTTTCCCCCAGGATTCCAGATGTCTCCGTTTACAAAACGGTTGCAGGCTCTTTGATTTCTATTTTTTCAGCAGCTTTTCTAGGTCCACACTTTCCCACAGTTCCAGAAAAGGTGCCAAAAAAATCAAAACCAAACAGCCTGCAACTGTTTTGCAAACGGAGATGCCCTGAATCCTAGGGGAAAGCCGCTAGCATTCCATGAGTGGGCCGTCCCTATAAGGACATGCAGAAACGGCCTATATGTTTTCTCCAAAATTTTGCATCCGTTTGATCATACTGTTTTTTACCTGCTCTGTTTCAGTGTCATATTGCAGTAACATTTTATACATTTTCCCTAATAGGTGTCTTAAATCTCCTGTGATTAATTGTTCAAAAGTCATTTTCTTTCTTTCTTAATTGTCCTCCTTCTTTAACTGTTTGTTTGGATACCATTTGATGATATAACAACCATGGAATGATTTTTCAACCTGAGTGCCTGTCTTGAGTGCTTGCCAGTTGAATTAGCTGTTGCCCTAAAGGAGTTGTGCTGCATACAGGAAGAGAGGATGCCCAGATCAGAGCAGGGAGCTACCTCTCTCTGGCAGATTGTTGAAACTCCTTAACATGAATATATCAATGCATAGCCTTTTATTTGTTTGCAACACCAAGGTTAACATTTGCCAGGATTTGGAAATCCAAGTTGCAGCCAAAGAAACACGACTGGTTTACTAGATCAAGCTTATATGTTACTAGATCAATTTTATATCTAATATATATATCAACTGTGTTGCAAAAATCTCAAGATATAAAAGAAATGGAAAAAATTGAATGTAATGTTTAACAGAATGGAAAAGATTAAAACACTTAAACTTTCAATGATACGCACTGTCCTAATTGGATAAGATATTCTGCATTTGTGCTTCTAAGTATGCATTTTATGTATTTCATTTAAAATAAATAAATAAAAACATATATATAATATAATAAAAAATAAAAACATATATATAAACTTCACACACACATATAAACTTCACACATACATAAACTTCACACATATGTGTGCATGTGCATTTGCATGTGTGTGTGTGAAGTTTATGAGTCGATTACAAGGCTTCTGAAGAAAAAAATTAGGGATTAAATTTTATCTGTTGTTACAAAAACCTGATTCATTTCTCTTTGCCACATTTTGTCACACTTCAGTGTGATCAAGGAATGATGTTTGAACAGGATTGTGCATGCAGGAGATGGCTTGTTTCTCAATGGTTACATTGAACTACAGAGGTTAAAGCAAAAGAACTGTAATCTAGGATCAAGTTAAGAGGAAGGGGACAAGCAATCATTCCAGGCACAGACTAGAGGTAGGCATGAACCAGGGGAAAAAATAAACCATGCAGTTCGTGGTTCATCCATTTCACGAACTACGAACCACGAACTTTCACGAACTTGCCTCAGTTTGCGAACCGGTTTGTGGTTCATGGTTCATGGGGTTTAAATGCCCACTTTCCATACTGCTGCAAAGTGGAAGGGAAAGGGGCATTTCATGCCTCCGGCTAGGATCAGCTGCTTGTCACAAGCAGCTGATTCAGGGTTTAAATGCCCCTTTTCCTGCTGCTGCGTGCCAGCTGTTCTGTTTCCCATGTTTGCAGGAGTTTGCTTATTCTCTGCTGACTTTAAAAGCCAGGAAAGGGCTAAATGCATACCACCTTTGGGGTATGCACACACCCTCTTTTTTCCCCCAAAGGCAAGAAAGTGTTGCAATGTTGTAACATTGTAACATGGCAACAGTGCAAAATTGTAACATTACTTCACTTTCCTCCTGACTTTAAAGGTCAGGAAAGGATTAAATAGCTGTTTTTCCCTCCCTCCCAGGCATGTTTCAGGCTTTGCCAAAAGGAATAAAAACCAAGCGTTTTGCACAGCCCTTTGGAAACAAAGTGGCAGGGAACTGCTAGCTGTCTGTAGTGATGAACCGAAAATGAACCAACCAAACCAGCCTAAAGTTGCTCCAGGTTTGTCAGAAATGGGCTCTGACAAACTACTGATGAACTTTGGTTCATATTTCAGTTCGTCCCCATCTCTAGCACAGACATGAGAAGATGTTTAGCAGGAATGTACGGGCCTTCCCTTCCTGTTTATACACTCTTCCTAATCATTCTGCTAATTTGATGTTAACCATAACTCTACCTTGGCACTCTTCTGGCTGATTAAGCTGGGACTGCAGCTATATTCATATGAAATTAACAGGCAGTTCTCCAATAAATTACTAATGGAATTATTGTTTCGTAAGCATATCCTATACTCCAACAAAAGAGTTCCAAGAGCACTGCCTTATTCCATGAGCCCGATCCCTTTGTTTATTATTTAGTCAATGTGTTAATTCCATCGTCTGTCTAAAAATGCACCTTTCGATATCTCTTTGTCCTTCATCAGCTTTGAAAGACTCAAATCAACTTTGCTCAGGTAACCTTTAGCCATTTGAAGAAATTAATATTTAATGCAAGTTATGTTAGAAAGGTGTCCAAAAATATTATACTATTAAATATTTCATTACATAAAATTTAGGCATGGCAGGTCCAGACTCAGGAGGCAGCATCGCTGCACATTGGTTTACGAAATGTTAAACAGGCCCACCGAGGGTTGTGCTTTTTTCCTTCATAATTTAATAAAACGGTTTAAGTTGTTGCTGGCTTTGCAGAATATATCCTTCTTGTGCAGATGTGCTGTTAATTAAGAAGTCTCTAGTGAGAGGAAATGGGTTTGAGGGTGATGTTTCCAAGACCTTTTTTTTGTCATTGAGGAAATTTGGAGCATGCTAGTAGAGGAGAATTTGCAAAGTTAATGCACATAAAGGACTTTACTACTTTCTAACAACTGCACTGCTGTAAGAATTTCATAACTCTCCTGCTGTTTTATCACTGATTTGTCTTTCAGTTTGCACAATCAAGCACTAGAAAGAGTCATTATTCTATAAATTCATTTGGGAGGTCAGGAGATTGAGTGAATGCAATGTAATAAAAAAATCATAAGTTTACTTTAGTTATGTTTTTTGTCAATGATAGGTATGTTTAAGAACGAAATTGCCATTATATTATAAAAATTCAGAGAAACACAAATATAGTGAGTTAATAGCCACACCTACAACAGGACAAATGAACATTTGTTATCATTATCTTCTAGAAATCAATTTTCTACCTTTCATATTGCAAAATATCTCCTATGATTTATCAAATCTACTTGGATTTTAAAACAGGTGGTTTGGATATACTATATTACAGACTCAAACTCTTTACAAAGTAACGGTCATTTACTTTGCAATTTTACAATGTCATATAGCTGCAATACACTCACATACTGTAAATGGAATACAAAGTGTGTACACATGTTAACATGAGTGTGGAAAAACATTTTTGTTCTGTTTGTTTTGTTCTGTTATTGCTTCTTTCCCCAACCTCTGCTTTAAAGTGCAGAACAGTTTATGCACATTCTTAACCCCTATTCTGGGGGAGCTTATTAAAATAGAAATTAAAAGAAACAGAAAATTGGTAAGGTTTCATCATCACCATTTCATTTTCCCATGTGGATAAAGTTTTTTTCTAGCTAAACTTCTGCATGGTTTTTTTTCTTCTTCTTTGCACAGAAAGGTGTGTACTGTGTATGTTTGCCCTACCATTCTTTCAAATAAAGACACCAACATATGCTGATGGGATCATTTGGGATTTCTTTATTAATAAGTGATCTGAGAGTGGATACTTGATCAAATCAAGACTGAATTCTCCCTAAAGCTCTGGACACAAATTGAAAGAAATATGATAAAATGGAATAAATTAAATTTGTCATGGTTAGGTCGTATTGCTACAATCAAAATGAATGTGTTGCCCAGAATGATGTTTTTAATGCAAACAATACCAATTGTGAAGGATAAAAAACAGTTCAAAAAATGGCAGAGGAAAATATCTGAGTTTGTTTGGGCAGGGAAGAAGCCAAGAGTTAAAATGAAAAATTTGTGCGACGCTAAGGAAAGAGGAGGAATGCAGTTACCTGATCGAAAACTTTATCATGAAGCGATATGTTTGATGTGGATAAAAGAATGGGTGTCTGACCAATCACAAACTACTAATGTTGGAAGGTTACAATAAACGATTTGGATGGCATGCTTACATGTGGTATGAAAAATATAAAATGGATGCAATGTTTCAGCACCACTATCTAAGAAGAAATTTATTGCTAACTTGGCTTAAATATAAGAAATATATAGAAGAAAATAAACCACTTTGGATTATACCAGCTGAAGTAATCAACCCAAATTTGGAATACCAGGGAAAGGAATGGCTTACCCTCAAAGAGTTAACTATATTAGAAAAGGATGAGTTGAAACTTAAGCGGAATGAGGATTTGCTATTCAAATATGGATGGTTACAGTACAGGCAAATCAAAGACTTATTTGACTCAGAAAAAAGAAAGACAGGTTTTAGAATTAAAAATTCGGAGTTGGAAGAGTTATTATTGGGAGATAATACTAAAGCAATATCTAAAGTGTATAAGTTGTTACTGAAGTGGTTTACAGAAGATGAAACAGTAAATGTTCAAATGGTAAAGTGGGCTATAAATTGTAATAAAGAAATAACCATGGAAGCATGGGACCAACTATGGAAAAATACCTTAAAAATATCAACTTGTATTAGTATTAGAGAGAATGGGTATAAAATGATGTATAACACCGAAAAAAATTAGCCATAGCTAACAAACAGTTATTGAACAAATGTTGGAAATGTAAGGAGCATGAAGGTTCTTTGTTTCATATGTGGTGGACTTGCCAAAAGGCTAGAGACTTCTGGTCTAAGATATGTGCAGAAATGTCTTTGATACTACAATGCAATGTTGCTAAAAATCCAGAAATGTTATTATTATCTTTACATTTAGAAGAGGTTAATAGAAATGATAAGACATTGCTATATTATATGTTAGTAGCGGCAAGAACTCTATATGCTCAATATTGGAAAAAAGAAGAAATACCAAAAATTGAAGAATGGATAAGGAAGCTGTTGTATATGGCCGAGATGGACAAACTAACTAGAAACCTAAATGACCAAGATCCAGAAATGTTTTTGGAGGAATGGAAGAAGTTTAAGAAATATTTGGAAAAGAAATGTGATGTTAAAGGACAATTGTGGTATTTGGAGGGATTTTAAATTTCAAATTTTATATAGAAAGACTTTAGTGAAATGAAAATATATTAAGATCTTTACCATGAGAAAAGTGATAGCAATATAAAGTAACAATAATATCTATGGATAAACGGGGGGGGGGGGGGTTGAGTGTTGTTGGAAGTCAACAGAGAAAAGGGGGAGGGGAGGGAGGTGGGGTTATATATTTACTCAGAGGGTCAATTTGAACAAGGTTTATGTATTAACCAATGATGTTATATTACCTCATCTAATAAAAATTATTTTTAAAAAAAGACTGAATTCTGCCTAGAAGCTAAAATGACAAGACTAAGGCTATCGTACTTTGGTCACATCATGAAAAGACGAGATTCTCTTGAAAAGTCAATAATGATAGGAAAAGTGGAAGGCATAGGAAAGAGGAATACCTAAAACAAGGTGGCTTGGCTCAATAAAAGAAGCCATGTCCTCCATTTTGTAGGATCTGAGCAAGTCTGTTAATGATAGGATATTTTGGAGGTCTCTCATTCATAGGATAGCCATAGGTCGGAGGCAACTTGACAGCATATAACATATAACACAAATGATCTGAGAACTAAACTAGCCAAACTGACTCTCATACTCTAAGGAATGGTTTAAGTCTCATGACGGTGCATACCCCATCCCATGTAAAACATTGCATCTTAGGGCCAAGCTACAAGTGACAAATGACGCTTGAACAGCAAGTGGATTGAGTGGAGCACTAGTGGAGGGCAAGTGAACAGGGAGAAATACACTTGCCGTTCAAGTATCATTCGTCACTTGTAGCTTGGCCCTTAAACAACACAAACAGGTACACACCTTGAACTTGTAGTTCATCTACCCCAAAGTGGTGGGGATATAATGAAGAACATTGCTACGGAAATTCACATAGATATTTCTACATTTCCAGCTTGTCTTTCTCTGTCTGACTCGCTCTACTGGTAGCAACTATGTTTTATAGAGGCTCTTTAGAACATAGGAGCTCCAGAGTCAGCAGCCCTGCATCCTTCCAGGCCACAGATATGCCAGAGAGCCTCCTACAATCCAAACTACGATCAGACATCTTGGGACACAAGTGAGATGGCAAAGTGATAGAGTATCTGGCGTAACTGCAGAAGTTCCCAAGTTCAATCTCCAGTTAGAAGAATCAACTGATAGACCTGAGATCCTAGAGAGCTGTTGCCAGTCATTCAATGTCTGACCCAATATAAGGCAGCTTCTCATCAGGACAAGCCCAAGATAAGCTCATGGACTGTTTGTAGGGCCTTGTATTCTTATATTTGGCTGATTCACACACGTGGGGGTGTACATGCTTTTGCAAAACAGGCGTCTCCTGGGAGTGTTTGATTGAAAGGAGCCAAAACTTACGACTATCTTGAATTTGTACCTTCTGATGTGCCTTGATATATTGCAAGAAACATAGGCTAAAAAAACCCCTGAAACTTAATATTGTCTCTTTGACCTTCCTATTTGCCATAAAGTACAATTCTATGTCTATCCCCCCCCCCCCCCATAACATTATATCCACCCCAGATTCTGGTTGCTAGAAATCTTAATTTAATAATTTACTCAGTATCTTGGAAGCCACGTGTGGCTGTTTACTATGCTACCTGTGGCTCTTCTCCCATAAGGCACCCACTCCATGTTCCTGGAAAGTGGACAAGGCCATTGCCCAATAGGGCTTGTGGTTGGCAGGTGGTTTGCACCTTGAAACATCCCCTGCTGGAAGGAGTGGAGGACAGTTTAAGTGCAAGCATCCCTGATTGGCAGATCTTGAACCAGGGATGCAAGTGAATGGCTCGTCCTCTCCAGCAACCCTCTACTCTTCTTCACAGCCTTTGCACTCTCATTCCGGTACCCAGGTGGCTGCAGAGAAGAGAGACCACGGGCCAAGCTACAAGTGACAAATGACACTTGAATGGCAAGTGTATTTCTCCCTGTTCACTTGCCCTCCACTCAATCCACTTGTCGTTCAAGTGTCATTCGTCACTTGTGGCTTGGCCCCACTACAGCAGGCATTCAGGAAAAGAGCAATCTTGCCATAGTGGAGTGGTAGCCATTTACTCCTGTTTCTCCACAGCCACTTTGGTCTCCTCTTGAAGTACTGGCAATCTCACTTGAACTGCTGTGCCTTATACTGAAAATAGTGTGAAAAGGCAGAAAGGGATGTCCTTCCCTTCACTCCAGACACACAAGTGCTGCCTGAGGTTCAACAGATGGAGAGAGACAATCTTACATGTTCAGAGACACTCTTGACAATTTCAAAGGTTAATAATTGGATGGAAGACTGCCAGCAAAAACCAGAGTTGCAGAGCAGGCAATGACAAACCACCTTTGCTAGTCTCTTGCATGAAAACCCCACTAGGGGTCGCCATAAGACAACTATGACTTTCCATATGACTTTCCACAGTTACATATATAATATTAATTGTTATATGTTACATCATTGCGTGTTTGGAGTTTTTGTTGGGATGGTGCAAAAGGCATAAAGTAGTTATGTGCCTCTTTTATTTGATGGTAACGTGGTTTTCAATGAGACACTGGGTGAGTAGTACCATTGATGTAAAGAATCTGGCATCACATATTTCCCCTTTAAAATTCTCTTGTTTTAAAAACCACTTCCTTATATTCTATTCCAACTCCTATATCATTTAGCTTAAAGCAAAATATGCAGAAACAAATCCTACAGAGAAGAGTAAACAAGATACTTTGGGCTCCACTACCATAGCATGGCATTAAAGTTTCAGCACACTCTGACAGTTTTTGTTTTATTTATATAAAATATTTCTTTGGCTTAAATTATTTAAAGCAATTGAAACAAATACAGAGGTATTTCCTTTTGACACTTGGAGACAGAAGACCATTTCACAGATTTAAAGGCAATATAGGGTGTGTTTTCTATTGTAATTCTCCTTTTTAATACAACCCACAGGGAAAAATGAGAGAGGTCACAAATTGTTCTTTAGATTTACTGTAATTACTGCATTGCCCTGTGCTGTAAATGTAGGGGATAAAAAAACATTCTGGAGCAGAACATGTGAGTTTTTAGCCGTGTTCCAAACAAAGCTTCTTGATAATAAAAGTTTACAAATTCAGAAGTTTTTTTTTAATTATTATATTAGGTGCACCGAACAATTCCCTCCGGAATAAATAAGTCCCAGAGGAATGGCAAGTTTTAAGAGAAAACTTAAAATGGAAAATTAAGAACAAACTGGTATTGGCAGACTCAATAAAACAAAGACCATGATTATTTCATCTGCCTGTGTACTTTATATATTGCTGCAGAAGGCTTTTTTGCAACAAAGCCAAAAGCTCTTACTTGGATGCTGACCAGTAAAGGGCCTAGCAATTACCCAACGTCATCTCTATTTTGGTATGTCCAAAGAAACCCAACAGTTAAAGGTTGAAACACCTACCTGACACACGACTGCATTGGCAGAGGCATTTCCTCCTTCATATCTGTTACACAGCCTTGGTTCCTGACCACATACCACTTTGTTGATTATTCTTATTCCCTATAGATTTTTTAAAATATTTATATTAGGGGTGTGTTTTGCAAAATTCTGTAGCTGAAAACACACATGAAAACCACTGGTTTCCGTAACTAACATTAGTTTCTCGAAGTTACACAAATCTGGGATTCTTATAAATTACAAACCTCCTCCTTCCCAAATCTGTCATTTTTTTGTGTTCAGGTGCTTATTGACTATGCAGCGGGTGCTCCTGTTTTTCTTTGATTCTGTTGATTTCCAGGGCAGTAGCCTGGAAAAGGTGGCTGTCAATGCACACAAGCCAGACACAGGGTTGGCAAAGCTATGGTTCTGGCTTGTTCCTTCTAATTTCCTCCTCCGTCCTTTGTTAGGGTGGGGCCGTTTTATGTTCTGCAAGTCGATGGCTCTGTAGAATTGTACCCCGTAGTCCAATTCACTTGAAACTTGGGGGAACTTTAGTGGACAAGAAGCACTAACTTTCCTGCAGGTCAGGTGTTATTTGGTTGAAAAATGCCACTCCAGCACGCCTGGGAAAAAACCCTCCTCCCTATGGCACAGGAGGAGGTTCTGCAAAGGATGCCTTCGCTTTGTGGGGGGGAGAGAGGAAGGAAACAAACACAGACCACAACAAGGAAGGATTTTTAAAAAATCTTTTAGCAGAAAGGGTAAAAAATAATCACTTAGTATAAAAGTAGGAAAATTAAATGAATGTAGACAGGCTTTTTTAAAAGCTAGTGGTAGAGATGGGCACACACTTAGAAAATTCCGAACCATGAACCACAAACTTTCACAAACTGTCACCGGTTCATGAACCGGTTCTTTTGGTTAATGAAAACATCACTTCCAGGTCAACAGAAGGACTGCAGAGAGCCCATCTCCCTGTTGCCTAGGAAACTGATTGATCAGTGGCAGGCTGTCGGTAATGACAAACTGAAATATGAACCAAATGAACTAGGTTAAAAGTAATCATGGTTTGTGAAGAATTTCGGTTTGTATTTTGGCTTGTGGCTGCCTCTAGCCAGTGGCCATCTACTGTTCTGCTGCTAGGCTGCTACTTGACTCCTCCCCATAGGAATCAGTAGAGAAATGCACCTGCACAGAGAAGAATCTACTTCAGGAGGCTGTGAAATCAAACACCTTTGTTCAATCTGCTTGAAACTTAGGGAGTATTTAAATGAGAGGGACACTGTGTTCAGGGCAAATTTGGTGCCGTTATCTTTATAAACAGCTGCCCCAAACCTTTGTATACATTCCCCTTTGGAAATAATAGTTCAGAACCTGAAAACCCACCCAGATTTGAATCTTAAACCAGTAATGTACTACTGGGAAATCAGCGATCAAAGTAAAAAAATTTCTTCCTGAATCTCAGATCCAAAATTCGCAAAGCCAGTTTGGTGTAGTGGTTAAAAGTGCAGGACTCTAATCTGGAGAATCGGGTTTGATTCCCCACTAGGGATGTGCGTTTCGGCTTTCCGAATCCCGAAAGAAAGCCAAAAGAAATGTCTTTCGGGTTATTTCGGGTTATCCGAAACATTTCGGGGAAAGCCGAAACATTTCGGGTTATCCGAAACAAAACAAACTGAAACGTTTCGGCTTGTTTTGGCTTTCTTTCGGCATTCAAGAATCGCCATTTTGTTTTTGCTAGGCGTTTGCCTTAGCAAGCGTCTAGCAAAATCCTGCTGGAAGCTAAGGCTTCCTGCAGGCTCTTCAAAGAGGGGAGGGGGGGAGAAGGAGTGAATCACTCACTCCTTCTGTCACCCCCCACCTCTCTTGCAAAGGAGGATAGGGAATCCTGTGCTTTGCCTTGCAAATGCAAGGTGCATTGCTAGCATTGCACTTTGCATTTGCAAAGCAGTGGAAGCAGAGATTCCCACCAAAATTAACAGGTAGGGGAGGGGGAGCAGGAGGAGGGTGACTGTTGGATTGTGGGTGGGGAAAGGCAGGGGAGGGGGGACTTTAGGAGTCACCAATCCCACTGCTGCATCCTTCTGCATTAAATCTTTGGCTGAGGCTGCAGCAGGGGACTTAAATTTGGGGCCAGACTGGTCTGGAACACTTCTGTTGCTGCTGCTGACCGAGAGAGGAGAAGAGAGACTGCACCTGGAGGACATCTGCCTGGAGGATTAACTGTGCTGGACCTCCTGAGAGGACACCTGGTAGGCCTTTTTTAAATTTTTGTAAGTTTTTTGATGCTGGGCATTGTGCTGCTGTGGCCTGCCTCTGCAAAAAGGTGTTTCAGTTAAGTCTTGGCATGGTCTGGGGGGACAGGTTGAGCAGACAATGTTTGGGGGTGGGGGTGGGGTTCAGCATTGGTTGTTGTGCTTGCCTTCTTTAATGTTTAATTTCTCATGCTTGAGTGTGGGGTGGGCTTGATCTACTGTTTCACAGGAATTTAAAAGGAGTGTGCCAGCTTTGGGCCTACACAGGCCAGAAGCTCTGCTGGGTGTCTTTGGTGCCTTTCTTCTGGCTGGCTCTCACAGTTATGCTTCACAAACTGGAATGGTGTGAGGTTGTTTTTCTGAACAAGTGTGCCAGCCTCTGGCCCACACACAGGCCTGCTGCTCCGGCTTTGGTCACACCTCTGGTAGCTGGCCTGGCACTCACAGTTATGCTTCATAAACTGGAATGGTGTGAGGTTTTTTTTCTGTTTTTGGTCCACTGCTTCCAAGGCTTCCCACCAGGCTCTTGAACAAGTGTGCCAGCCTCTGGCCCACACACAGGCCTGCTGCTCTGGCTTTGGTGGTCACCCCTCTGGTAGCTGGCCTGGCACTCACAGTTATACTTCATAAACTGGGATGGTGTGGGGTTGTTTTTCTGTGTTTGGTCCACTGCTTCCAAGGCTTCCCACCAGGCTCCCGAACAAGTGTGCCAGCCTCTGGCCCACACATAGGCCTGCTGCTCTGGCTTTGGTGCCTGTTTGCTGGCTGGCCTGGCACTCACAAGCACGCTTCAAAAAACTTTTTTGTGTTGTGTTTTGTTGTTATGGAGGAGGTGTCGAGGGGATGAGCAAATTAGTATTTTATTTCATGATAGTTGTGTTATTTTCCGACTCAGAGTCTGAGACAATGCTGTCCTGCCTGTGGGTGTGCCCTGCTGCCATGTTGCCTACATCTGTCCAAGACAGAAAGTGTTTTTGACCCATTTTGCGCCCCCGCTGTGCAACCCACATCTTGTAATGCTGGTTACAAGTTTTGCTGATTGTCTAATATTAATTGAGTTGTGTGTTATGTTTGTGTAGTGTGAATCACTGCAAGCATGCTGTTTCCATGCCCTTTTGTGCCCTGCTGCTGTGTAAATTTAAGCAGTTCATGGAATAAAGTGTTTTTGAAAGCTCTTGTTATGGTTTTGTTTAATCTGTGATTTGAAGTTCGTTGTGTTAATTTTGTCTAGGGGACTTCTGTTTTCATGCCCTGTTGTGCACTCCTACTGTATAACCCAATTCAGTTCAAAAATTTTAGAGTTTGTTAAAAAAAAAATTTTTTAAGATTCTCTGATGTGTAGTGAATTGTGTAGTCCTTTTGTGTGGGGGACAATTTATGTGATTTGTTGTGATTTTTTGACCAATTGTACTTTGAAAATGATAAAATAAAGTTTTTTCAAACTTGAATCATTGTGTGTGTGTTCCTTCTTTGATGTGAGGTTGGTTCCCAGCATTGGGAACAATGGGGCAGGCAGGCCAGCCTTCTATGTAGGTGGGGGGGTGTCAGGGGGTGGTTGTGTGTCAGGTGCTCTTTCCCAGGGATAAGTTGGCACTCAGGAGTGTGCCCACCATTGTGGCACCCCTGGGCTGTGCGGAATTGCCCTGGGAAAGAGAGTTTAGGAGTTCCAAAAGGGGGAGGGCTGGCCAGCCTGTTCCTGGGGTTATGGTGGGTGTGGGGCAGCTGGGGGTGGATTTGGGTCTGTGAGGGGCTACTGGGGGGATTTGGGCCTGTGTTTGGCAGATGGGGGGGATTGAGTTTGTATGGGGCAGTAGGGGGTGGACTTTGGGGGCTGAGAGCACCTACTTGGGGAGGCCATGAAATGGCCCCCCAAGGGGGAGCAGGCTGAGCCTTGGTGGGGGGTGGGAGTAAGGGTGGGAGAAGGGCCCCTGAGGGTAGGGGTGGCATTTTGCATGCAAAATGCCACCCCTGGCAAGACAAGCCTCCCCCAGCTGTAAGCAGTAGAGAACAGAGCACCTACTTGGGGAGGCCATGAAATGCCCCCCAAGGGGGAGCAGGCTGAGCCTTGGTGGGGGGTGGGAGTAAGGGTGGGAGAAGGGCCCCTGAGGGTAGGGGTGGCATTTTGCATGCAAAATGCCACCCCTGGCAAGACAAGCCTCCCCCAGCTGTAAGCAGTAGAGAACAGAGCACCTACTTGGGGAGGCCATGAAATGCCCCCCCCAAGTGGGAGCAGTCTGAGCCTTGGTGGGTGGTGGGAGGAAGGGTGGGAGAAGGGCCCCAGAGGGTTGGGGGGCATTTTGCATGCAAAATGCCACCCCTGGCAAAGGAAGCCTGCCTCTTCATTTTTTCCCCATAGGAAATAATGAAGAAGAAGATGAGCAGCAGCAGGCTAACAATATGCTCACCTTCCTTTTCTTAATGAGAGGATAGGGGGACCTGGTTTGGGGTGGCCATAACATGGCCCCCCCAAAGCCCAATCTGTCTGAAACTTGGGGGATTGTTAGAGAGGGGTTAGAGGAAGGTCCCCACCAATTTTGGGATGATTCGGTGGGAAAATGCCTCCCCCAGGCGTCCGGGAAGACGGAGGCATTTTCCCATTGAAAAAGCCGAAAGAAAGCCGAAAGAAGCCGAAACAAACCCAAAAGCCGAAAGCCGAAACGGCTAGCCATTTCAGCTTTTGTCTGTATCCGAAACAGATTCTTGTTTCGGGAAACCCGAAACAAGAATAACGAAACAGTGTGCCTTTGCACACCCCTATTCCCCACTCCTCCACTTGAAGCCAGCTGGGTGACCTTGAGTCAGTCACAGCTCTCTCTGAGCTCTCTCAGCCCCACCCACGTAACAAGGTGTTTTGTTGTGGGGATAATAATGACATACTTTGTAAACCGCTCTGAGCGGGCATTACGTTGTCCTGAAGAGCAGTATATAAATTCAATGTTGTTATTATTATAACAAACATTTTCTTGGCATACACTAGCTTTTATCTTTGGGGAACAGCTTTGACTTTGGGGGCATAAAGAGTTAAACTGTGGCTAAGGGTGGTTATTTTTAATATAGTACATTTTTATCGCACCCTTTGTTCAGGGGGCTGAGAGAGGCATATATTGTTTCCCTCCTCTGTTTTTTCCTCACAATGATCTTGTGAGGTAAGTTAGGCTGGGAGAGAGTAACTAACCAAATATCACCCCCTTCCCCAGTTTCCATGGCCCAGTAGAGATTCAAATAGGGTTGCCAACCTCCAGGTGGTCCTGGAGATCTCTTGGAATGACAACTCATCTCCAGACTACAGAGATCACTTTCCATGGAGAAAATAGCTGCTTTGGAGGGTTGATTGTATAACATTGGCTGCTTCCACACACATTGGATAATGCACTTTCAATGCTCTTTAGTGATCATTTGGAACTGGGTTTTCATGTGTGGAACACAAAAACCACTTCTAAAGGATAACTAAAGTGCATTGAAAGTGCATTATTCAACGTGTGTGGAAACGGCCATTATACCATGCTAAGGTCCTTTCCCTCCTAAAATCCTGCCCTCCCCAGTCTCCACCTCCAAATCTACAGAATTTTCCAACTCACAGTGGCAATTCTAGATTCAAAACAGCTTCTCCTAGATCCTAGTCCAAGACTATAACCACTACAGTGCCCTGGCATCTGTTGTGATGCAATTTGATGCTTATATGCCTCTGAACAGGAAATACAGATAAAAATAAATTGACTCTAAGTACTGATGATTAATTCCATCCACACACCATTCTGAGTTTCCTCATGCATTCTAATATTCAGACAATCAGTATTTCTTTACTCAACCTCCAGTCGATGGATGATCCCTTATCAGTCATAGGTTCAATTCTTTAACAATTCCAAAATGATCAGTTTGTCTTTTGCTTGGAGAGAGGCTATCTTGCTTACTTGTTACGATTATGTATTTTTCAGTTTTGATTAGTCCTGCTAATTAAACTCCAGTTACAATTTTTTGAATATCTTTAACAACAACATTTTTATTCAAAAGAAACATTTTCCATTTGTGAATATGATTCACAGCAGTGTGATTATATCTGCACAGCTAATGCAATCTATTTTTTTTCCAGTTGGAATTAGAAGAGTTGTTCACTTAAAATAAAAAATCAAAATTCCAATAGGTGTGCGCAATGTATTTAAATTAGCAGATTAAAAGTTTCACTTGTTTAAAACCTTATATTCTATTAAAGTTCAATCCCCAGCACTGTCAGCAGAATTAATTGAGCTCAAAATGAGATCCATCTCACAGGAAAACTGAGTCATCAGGAGCTACTAATGGCCATCTCTGGATGGTGTCTATATAGCAGAAAACCCAGATTTCTTACAAAAGCCTGTATCCCATACCAGTTAGGCTAGGCATTTTGCTCAAGCAAAGAAGATAGGTTATCATGTACTCATCTGGCAACTGATAATGCTTTCTGCCTTCAAGAAACTTGACCCCTGGGCCACAGCTTCTAATGCCTGGGATAGAGAGCCTGAAACTAATGTGAGATTACTGGGTAAAGTTTCATGCCCAACGCTTCTGGAGACGTAAAGCTAAAAGTCAAATATTATTTGTAACAAAATCCTTCTGTTATTTCTTTGCCACACTAACTAGATCAGCCTTTCTTGACCCTCGCTCCCAATTGGAATGCTTTCCATTTTGTTTTGGTGTTTCATCTGTGCTCTGCTTCATAACATTTTCTGCAATGTAGATGGAATAACATTTCTTCAGTTTCACTGATTGAGCACTAGTATTCAGCTCACTATCTGGTTTTTCAACATATCCCAGTATCCGCACAAAAACAGTACACACTCTTCCCATTCTAGATGCGTTACTTTACAGTCATAGAACATGTCAGGTTACACTGCTGTATACAATGTCAACCCGTTTCCAAACTTAATGGGCAGGCAGATGCTGTTAATTTGGTTGACTTCTACTTGCATGTCTGAATGCTTGCTTCTCCATGTATTTTCTCAAGCTTCTTTCAACAGAGAACCTTTTTGAAAGGCCAACCTTCCATCCTCAAACTTACAAGTCTTACAAATGAGAGGGTTTTTCTTTACTTCTCCATCAAATTGGTTTGTCCAATTTGTCCAACCAAAAATGACATCATGCACAACAATTATGCAACATTACTTCCCACCCCCAACCCATTTTGCTCCTGTTGGAGTAAAGAGAGGTGGTGGGGGCTAGGAGACAGGAATTGGGAGTTTGCCTTGCATGACAGAAATCAGCAATGGTTTCCAAATAACACCAAACCTGACCCATGTAAGGGCTACAATATTGTAGGGGTAAAGGCAATCAGACAGCCCATCACTTGATGTTTATGATGAGCTAGGCTGCCTGCCAAATTGCTTCTGCTTCAGAATTCCTAATTTTTTTCTTGTCTTCAGCCTTATTAATAGATGACTTTAAACTAGCAAAGATAACACCAGTTTTCTAAAAGTGACTCAGTGACGAACCCTTTCAAAAAATCATTGCTATCATGTTTGCAAGTTAGGTTAAGAATCTGATCAGGGCAAATTGGTGGAAAGTGTTATTAAAGATAACCTCAAAAATATGGAACAAGATTTTCTAAGGAAGAGTAAGATGGAGTTCTTCAGAGGAAGTTCTGTTGCAGTAGTTTTTTGGAGTTCTTTGACAATTTCAAAAAATGTAGGTAAAGTTGATCTGGTGTAAGCAGTAGCTTGATATAAGCTTTTGTCAGAAGATCCGCAAGCAAAGGAGAGTGTGGTGAAAACACAGAACAGACCATTCTTTATCCTTAGGGGTGGGTGTAAAAAAGCTAAAAAAAATTATCTGTAACAGAGCATGGTTTCCAGTTCTGAAAAACACCAGGCTAACAAAACATTCTATCCCCGACAATAGCCCTGCAGAGAAGATTAGCACATCAAGTACCAATCCATATGCAAAAGAACCTCCTCAGGATACAGTGAAGCCTCCCGCCATTAGCATTCCACACCCTGGGAAACTCTTACAGGATGACTCAGCTCAACCCCACCCCTCCTGAGTAGATACAAATGACCTACATCTTTTCCACACTGTGACACTGAGAGATCTCTGTCTTTTGGTGCTACACCTCTGAAGATGCCAGCCACAGCTGCTGGCGAAACGTCAGGAACTACAATGCCAAGACTACGGCAATACAGCCCGGAAAACCCACAACAACCATCGTTCTCCGGCCGTGAAATCCTTCGACAATACTTAGACAATACAAAATTATCTGTAGTTTATCATTCAATTAAAGGAACATACAATAGGTACTTCTTCCTCAGAATCAGCAGCCTCTCACCTCAATATCAATTCCAAGGAAAAACTTGTGTAATCAACCTATCATAGGTCTCCCTCTATATCAGAGCTTCCAGTAAACACTGGCAATACCTTCACTGGCACCTCTAAGGCCAGAGCAGGAAACCATTGGGGGAGAAGAGGTAAGTGTGCTAGTGTTTACAAGAAGTAATGTTATAATGACAGGGGTGACACTCTAGGATTTGTCAAAGACTCTATGATTTAACCATAGAGTTTGGGCAAACCCTAGAGCATTACCCCTGATGTCATTACAGCACTTCTGGTTTTTCACCAGAAGTGATATTGTGTGCTGGCATGACACTGGCATGCCTGTTCCTGTCCCTCAAATCCTTTTGGGGTGCCAGGCATCTCTAAATCATCCTCTCAGGGGCTAATTCAGTAGCATGGTCAGAGTCTGTTCCAAGGTCAGTGCCAAATCTGTGGTCCAGTCCAAGGGAAATCTGAATAGCAATGTCAGGAGGTCTGAAGGTCAGTTACCAGCAAGTTCAAGGGCTAGGTGAAGGCACAGTCAGGGCATGGTAAAAAGATCACAGAAACAAGACGACGTTTGGTGAAGTGGTCACAGCAGTAGCAGGATTCCAATGTGTTGCTTCCACACCCAATAGTCCTGTCATGACTGGTTTTATAGCCTTGTTCTTGAAAGGCTATGTTAGCAGCCAGCTGCTTGGGCATGATCCTGCAGCTACTCACTGCTATCATCAGCAACCAGCTGGCATTGGGTCAGGAGAGGAGCACTACATCATCTCTCCTGTAGCTCCACCCTTTGTCTGCGTCTGCAGTACTCAAAGGGTGTGGGTGATCCTGGAGGGCTGGAAGCGACTGGCTGAGCTTCACCTATTTTCTCAGGGCTGTGAGATGTCAGTGGCTCTGCTCCAGCTGCCAGCTGTGAATTCTGATTACCTGTTGCTTCAGAGCTATCGGGCATCAGCTCTGCCTCAGCTAAAGGTTGTGACCTCTGATCAGTCAGCAGCACTTCTTCTTCTGAGTCCTGGCTGGCTACACAGGGCTCCTCTTTTCCTGAGAAATCCTTGCTATCATTAAGTCTGGGCTGGCCCATGACTAGACATGAGCACGAATGGGGGAAAAAAACCCCGAACACCCTGTTAGTCGTTCGGTGCCATCCACGAACAATCAACAACGAACAACGAACAACAAACATGGATGAACATGAATTGTTCCCGGATATGCTCGTTGTTCGTGGGGGCCAGAACCCACCCCCAAACCCAAGCCCCAACTTAGCCCCTCCTCCCCTCAAACCCACTCACCTGGCCCTTTAAAGATCCCTTTAAACTATCAGTGGGCAGGTGGCAAGGGGGGATTCCCCCCTGCTGCTTGCCAGCTGATAGTTTAAAGGGCCCTTTTCTGCCACGTGCAAGGGGCAGAGCCCTTTAAACATCCCACAAACTGACCTTTCCAATGTCCAATACCCACCAAATTTGCAGGGCCCATAGTCTTCACTGTCTTCTGAAGTCCCCCCAAGTTTCAGAGAGATTGCACCCCAGGAAAGGCATGATCCACAGGTCTCCCCATGGCTGTCATTTTCTCTTCACAGTGGCAAAAACGGGACTCTCTGCTGGAAGTACTTTGAAGAGTTAAAGCCAGAAGGAGTTCAGACAGAGTTCAGTCCCTCCTTGCCTCTGGTTGCCAAGGGGATTGATTGCAGCAGGTGCCGGACCATCTGGCTTTCTGAATGGCTGCCAAAGGCAACGAATGAGGCTTTTAACAACCACCTGTTCGTTTAGGATGGGGCCTCACAAACAGCTTGTTTGAGAACAGCAGATTAGGCTGTTCGTGGGTTTTTTCTGTTTGTAATGCTGTTTGTGTCCATGTCTACCCATGACACAGCCTCACAAACTTTTATAGAAGCATTCTTAGCAGGTCTACTCAAAATGCTACTCAGGTGTATTCAATGGGCTCCGTCCCTGGAAAGTAGGATTGCACTGATAAATATTCATCTAGCCACATGGAGTTGCTTGTGAATACACAGCATCCATGGAGCTGGAAGATATCAGAAGGGTTTGGAGCTGAATGAATGCAGATGCAAAGATATTTGCCCATTCATATACATTTCGAGTACATAGCTTTCTGGATCACAGTATAAAGACACTAGCAGTTAGAGATTTAACTACTCTAGAAAAGCTTCTGTGGAGAAGTCCACCAAAAACATTTGTAATACACCAAGCAGTGATAATAATAATGATGAACCTAAGCAAGATTGAGAGCTATAATGAAGTTAAACCCAGCCTCCCCTTACAAAATAGATTTAAAGTGATATCTTGAGGCAGTGTTAATGAAATTATTTGATGCAAGGCTCTCTGGAAGTATTATAATCACTTATGAGATGGTCCAGAGATAAACTGTTTAGAAGTTAATTAATGACAGACATTGGTGTCTCAATAGCAGAGGCTTAGCAGACCTTCAACATGGAAAAGTAAATAATGATTGGTAAAGACTGCAATGGCAAGAATGAAGGATCGGCAGGACGAAAAGGCCATGACGGATGTGTAGCTGCTGTAATAGTGTTGGCTAGCAGCTATTAGAGACACATTTGTAGAAGATACTTGGAAGTATTGGCATACCTTTCTCACACAAGCTGAATTTGTACCTTTTAATAGTTTAGGCAAGTGCTGAGAAATAACAAAGATTATGGGGAAATAAAATGGGAAGCCATAGCTATAAAATAAATTAAAAGGCAGCATTGTGCTTTTTCAAAGCCCTTTTCACCCAGATGCCGCTATAAATAATACTATTGCCAGACTCAAAGTGTGGCATTTATTTTCCCCAAATCGTCCTACCAGCACTTACTTAATTTAAAGGATTTCTAATAGTTAGCTACTAGAATGTAATTCACATACTGGGTATAAAGACTCAGAAAACAGCCTATGAATGTATAACCAAGATGATTAAAACCTTTGGTCAGAACTCATTGACTGTATAATGAATAACCTGCAGATTTTCTTGGTTTAAAATCAGCCAGATCACATCGAAGTAAAATATGTTTTTCTACTCTCATATTAAAGACACCCCTCGTGCATAAAGTGGGCATTCCTGTTTGCCTATGTCTTCCTCTGTCTGTATGACCACTTCCTCCAGCTGCTCTTTCTAATGAAGAAGTAAAGCCACACCCACTTCCTTGATCACCTAAAACTGCATCCTGCTAGCAGTCAAAAAGTCCCTTAACAGTCTGTTCTTACCAGTAGATGTAGGACTTGGATCACTATTCTATGTGCTGCTATTGTGCCTTGTGTAGTCAGGTAAATGCCCTGACCAGGATAGCCCAGGTGAGCCTGATCTTGTCAGATCTCAGAAGCTAAACAGGGTTGGCCTTGGTTAGTAATTGGATGGGAGACCTCCAACATAGACCAGGGTTGCAGAGCTAGGCAATGGCAAACAACCCTCTGTTTGTATCTTGCTATGAAAACCCTACTGGAGTCACCATAAGTCAGCTATGGTTTGAGGCACTTTCCATCACCACCCGTCAGATTTTGGTCATGTATGATCTTATGCATAATTTTCTTTTGGAATCAGCAAGATTTCAGAAAGTTTCAATGGCCTTAGACTGGAATAAGTCTTCTTAGGATTTCACTGTAAGTTCCAAATATTTAGTCTCATTTAGGGTTACCAGTAGACATGGGCACGATCTGAATTACGATTTCAAAAAAACCCCGATTTTGGCGTTTGCGCCATCGTGACTCAGCTAATCGGTTCCGTCCACGGCAACCAATCCAGCAGTCGGGGGTTTGCTTGTTTGGGACTTGATCGGATATATCGGTTTCTTTTCGGAATTGCAGACACTCTGGTGCCAGTAATTTATTCCCGGGGCAACAGAGCCAGGGAAATAAGCTGTGTTTGCCCTCCTTCTGTCACCCTCGAAACACGAATGGAAGCCCAGCTTTCCTTTATTAGCAGGCTTCCTTCCAACCACAGAGCAGCAACCCAGAGAAGGGAGGGGGAAGGGGGTGTTCTGAAGCCATGGGCACAAAGAAAAGGCAAAAGGCAGCGTGGGAGGCTGGGAGGCCTCCCGCGCCGTTCGTCTTTCCCCAGGACAAGGGGCGTGTGGGCAAGCAGGCCGCCCCTTGTCCTGGGGAAAGGCAAAAGGCAGCACGGGAGGCTGGGAGGCCACCCGTGCTGTTCGTCTTTCCCCAGGACAAGGGGCACGCGGGAAAGCCGGCCAACCCTTGTCTTGTGGGGCAGGTGAGCGGCGCAGGCAACCGCTGAGCCACTCGCACTGCCGCCAGCTCTGCAGCGCACTGGGACAGCCGGCTTGCTGCATGGGCGGGGGGGGGTGACCCACTAGCATGCGCGCTCGCACTAGAGCCTGACTACGGTTGCCCTGGGTGCTGGCAACCGTAGATCCGGCCCTGGGAATGTCCCCTCCCTGAGGGGAGGTGGCTCGTTGCCGGGTTAAAAACTTCCCCCCTCTACTCTAAGAGTGTGTGTGTGTGTGTGTGTGTGTGTGTGAGTGTCCCCTCCCTCCCTGAAGGGAGGCGGCTCATAGCTGCCTCCCCCTGCCCGCCGGGCCCGGCAGCCGCTGCCACCAACCACCGTTCCTATATCGCTGGAAACAGCGGGGGGCCCTCCGGCTTTGGCCTTCCCAATTCCGGATTGGAAATGGGACTTGATCGGTTAGAATCGGTGGCCTGGGTTAGGCAGCGGCCCGGATCCACGAACGGCTTAATCGGTATTTTGGGGGGGGGATCGTGCCCATCTCTAGTTACCAGCCCTTGGAAACTCCCAAGAGAGTGGTGCAGGCACAACTAAGCCTAATTGCATCCTTTGACACTGCAACATCACTTCCAGCTCTGAAATCAGAATTGTCTTCACCATGTTGGAGAGCGTGCTAGGATTCACATGGAACCCTATGGTAAGACCTATAGAGTTTCAGGTGAATTCTAAAGTATTCTGTGATGTAGTGACATCACTCCCTGTTACACTGACAAAAATTATATTGTAATAAAGCAAGGAAAACAATGAGTCTTTCTCAGGAAAATATTCTAATATAAAAATGTATAGTTCTATGTCTGTCATATACAGTCTCTGTACCCAAAGTGAGTAAATTCTTAAAGTGCTACTGCAAATGGGTGAAGGATATACACACGGGAAACACAGAACACAAATAGTTACGGTGCTAGTCCTCAAAGAGTAATCATATTGCACATGGAAATATTAAAGTGTATAAATAGCAGCATATAACAAATTTAGACTACAGAGCATATCCAACAATCAAACATAAGTCCAACAGTAAAGAAGGTCCAAAAAGCACTTATATCACAATGGTATTAGAGGAAATAAGACTTGACACAAAGGTTCTTCATTAAGTGGCTGTGGAGGGTGTGAAGAATCTCATAATAACTCTAACGGGATATCTAGACACTCATTGGCCCGTTTCAATATCAATCTTTTTCAATATCAATCTCACTACCGAGACCCTTTGGGCCACTTTGCAACTAATTAACTAATTCTCTACGTTGTTACTTCTGTGTTCTTGCAACATGATTGCTGTTTGACTGTGACTCGTTGAAAAAGATTGATATTGAAACGGGCCAGTGAGGATCTAGATATTCTGTTATTAGTTATTAGTTATTACGAGACTAGTTATTACGAGACTCTCCACACTCTCCACAGCCACTTAATGAAGAACCTTCATGTCAAGTCTTATTTCCTCTAATACCATTGTGATATAAGTGCTTTTTGGACCTTCTTTACTGTTGGACTTATGTTTGATTGTTGGATGAAAAATCTGCGTGAATGATAGCCGGCCCCAGTTCGGGCACAGCATTCAGACCTCCATTGTTTCGTCAAAACATCTGTTGAAGAGAGAGAAAGAAAACATCTATTAATGCTATGAACTAGAAACTCACCTTGATTCAGTCACGGAGTCTCTCTGTGTGAGGCTCATGCCAGAGGATTTCTTGCTTGTGGAATATTTAAAGTGTATAGACACGGTCATAGGAAGTTCTGTAATTATTGTTGGAAGCATACATACACAACCTGTATATTTATGAATTGCACTGATAGAATTGATGATAGACGTGTGTGAATATCTGAGCATGTTGCACTTTATTCTTTGACTGTGTGTTTGACTGTTTTGTATCTCCCAGGCGGTCTTTCCGCTTTGGTCTATTTGCTTACACCAGGGGCAGCCTTGTGTGATTTGCGGTCACAGCAAGAGCAGGTGGTGGTGGTAACAAGAGCCCCCTTTTACCCAGGGCACCCTTTGACCCCATGTGATGACATCACTCACGGAAATGACATCATCAAGGAAGCCAGGGTAAGTACCAGCTCCTAATCCCCTGCTGTGAGAATACAGGGACCTGGGAATCCCCTGTTGAGGGACTCCAGGTCCCTGGCAACTCTAATACAGAATCATGTGCTTCAGCCAAGTTACATTGTTAATTTTACCTGCCAAAGGGACCTTTGACTCTTGAAAGCTCATATGTTTGAAATCTAGTTGGTGTTTAATGCGCTATTTGACCCATATTTTGCTCTTCTACTGTAGACCAACATGGCTACCCACTTAAACTATAATTTCTATGCATATTTATAAACAGACGGACAGACAGACATCCACAGTTGCCTTTTTTTAATAGCTGGTTTATGCATTGTCATCCCGGAAGAGAAAACTAATGATTCAAGCAAAACACTTTTGTACCATCTGAACAGAAAGCATTTTTTTAAAGTTGTATTGATTTGTCTAAAGTGTTAAGTGACATAATGGCCATACACTAAAGGGCTGAATAATTTAAGTCAATCAATGTTTTCTGAATTTCGCAGGTGTACAAACGGTCTTCGGTGCTAAGGGGAATCAATGTAATAAAATAAAAATGAAGTGGTTTATAATGATGAATGTTTGGGCTGATAATAACCAAAGGGGAGGGGATCTTGTTTCACCTTTGCAACAAACAACTTCTAGTCAGAAAAGATGGCATTGCATAGTCAATTGACTTCAACGTTTAAATCGCTTATCATTTGTGCACCCTGTAGCCAAGGAAAAATGTTAGCTTTTTTTATGCCATCATTAGTTATACTTCAATGTGACAATATACTTTAGTGTCATTAAAATTATTTATCATATCTGTTAAGCCCTTAGTATAAATGTATGATATTTTAGAATAACATAAGAGACCTTGTCATATTTGTGCCAAGCATATTATTTAGTAGTCACACAATGAGTTTTTTAAAAAAATATATCCTCTGTACTTTCCAGATTTTTTGCGAAATATTAAATAGAGTTACACCCATCTAATATCTCCATTTCATCTAAGATGGACCTTCATAGTGCCTTCTCATTCTCCTCCTAATGATATTTCTTCCACATTGAAAGTGGCTCTTCTGCCAACATTGTGGATGAAAGAGATAAACAAGAAATTAACTAGTCAGATTCAGCCAAACTTCAGAATGCAAAATCCTTACCAGGACAAGGAGCCACAAAGAATAAGCAAAATAACTTGTCAGGACAACAGCCAATCCTCAATAACAGTTTTAAAAAATCGTTCTTGAACCTATAAAGAATAATCAGTCAATGACAATGTTACACACCATACCAAATGTATTTAAGTAGTTCTATCATGTCTTGACCTGGATAGTCCAGGTAAGCCTGATGTCATCAGATCTCAAAAGCTAAGCAGGGTCCACCTTGGTTAGTAATTGGATGGGGAACCTCCAAGGAGGACCAGGGCTGCAGAGGCAGGCAATGGAAAACCACCTCTGTTAGGCTCTTGCCGTGAAAACCCCACCAGCGGTCACCATAAATCAGCTATGACTTGAGGGTAATAATAATAACAACAACAACATTCGATTTATATACTCTCCACTACAGTTCTATCATAAGTTTCTTCCCATAGGGGAATCAAAATGATTTACAAGAAACAGAAAAATATAACATAAACCAACAAATAATAACAAAAACTATATGCAGTCCAACTCCTAGGATAGTTCTGGGATAGTGAAGAGTTTGCACTCATACTCGGACAGGGTTGTCCTTATATAACCCACTTCTTGCTATTCTTCCCAAGACTCGTGAAATATTATTTATTTATTTTTAAAAATTATTTTAAAACATTCTGTGCCACCTTCCACCCAAATAAGGTCCCCAAGGCAGCAAATATTAAATATTAAAACAGTTCAACCTTAAAAACATTTTAAATAAATTATATATACAATAATTCTATATATATAAACTATATATATAAAACAGACATAACAACAAAAATAAGAGAGGAAGCAAATAACTACTATTGAGGGTATGCCAAGAAGACAACAATGGAGGGAGACAACTGAATTTCCCTGGGGACGGAGTTCCAAACTTTTGGTGCTATGACCAAGAAAGCCCTTTCTTGAGTTGCCACATGCATCGTCTCAGATGGCAGGGGCAGCCAAAGCAGGTCCCCCAAAGATCACCAGAGTCTATGAGTAATTTCATATGGGAGAAGGTGGTCCTTAGTATATCTTGGCCCAAAACCAAAAAGGGCAAATTAGGAGCCAGTGCAAATGGAAGAAGACTGGAGTGATATGACTGCAACACTTTGTACCAACTGTAGCTTTGGGCCAGTCTTCAAAGGCAGCTCCCTGTAGAGCACATCACAGTAATCTAATCTAGATGTTACTGGGGTATGCACCACACACACATCTACAACTGACTCACTAGCCAAAGCTAGTGAAAGGCACCCCTTGGCCACCATTGCCACCTGTTTATCCAGCAGAAAGCCCAGGGCCTTGGGCACCCCCAAGCTACAAACATGCTCCTTTAGGGGGAGTGAAACCTTGTGTATGAACCTGCTCCTTTAGAGAGAATGAAATCCCATCTAAACAGAAACCCCACCCAGAACCCATTTCCTGAGGCAGACCTTCACCCCCACCCCATAACAACTCTGTTTAGTTAGAATTAAGTTTCAGTTTATTAGCCCTCATCCATTCTAAAATTGCCTCCAGATACCCGTCCATAGTTTTCCCTTCCTTCCTGGCATCTGTTGAAAGCATCAGATGGAGCTGAGTGTCAGCTGCAAACTCAACTCAAATCTCAGGATGACCTCTTAGAACGGCTTTTCATAGATGTTGAAAAGCATGATGGATTAGAAGACTGAACCTTGTGGAACCCTGTAGGCCAAAGGCCAAGGGGAGGAGCAGCAGTTCCTCACACCACACTCTGAAACCTATCTTCATGGTAGGACCAGAACCACCACAGAACCCAATCGTTCCAGAAGGACCTTACAGTTATTGGAGTTTTCTTATATTTCTTCACTGTTTTTTTTATTACTGTTTATAATTATTTAAATTAACATAATGCTACAAAAGAAACAAACAAAACTGAGAAATTTGCCAAAGAAAATATGCAAGATGAAAATGGTTTTCCTAAACTAGCACAAATAAATAAATAAAGTTTTAAATAAAGTTTAAACATGCATACTTGTACATCACAGCTTTCTATTATATTGCTCATTTGGAAAGAAGTTGAGGTTTATGGAATGATATAGATTATTTCACAGAACCCTAAATGCAAGACAGGATGAGTAACAATAATGAAAATATTTCATTGTTCAAATCTGCATCTATAATATAGGCAACAGTTGTGAGTGCGGGTGTGGGTGGCTACACTGAAAATCAAACAGTTCTATTATTGAAAGTTTCTAGTAGTGAAAGCTTCTAGTATTATCTAGATGGCCGCTGAGAAATTATGATTTGGTTAAACATAAATCCTAGAAGAGCAAGTAAATACATCATTGTTCTAACTCTTGTTGTTTTCTAAATTTAAAACTCACAGGACATTTAAATCCAATTACAGGGCAAATTTGTATAATGGAAAGTGAAGCTGGGGCTGACGAAGCAAGGAATAACAAGATAGAGCCAAAGTGTGCTATCTGCAACACCACCTAACAGCTTTGGGCCTCTTCTTGGGGACTGTGTTTTATTCTGATTAGGATTTTCCCCCAGCTGCAGACTAACATGGGGCCTAATTGCAGGTCTGCAGGGGTAGGGAGCACAGCTATGGTGGCTGCCATTGTCCCAGTGGCCAGGCAGCTCTCAGGATTTCTGTAGGGCCCAGATTCAAAATGTCTGGCTGGCCAGGCTTTGTCCAGATGTCCAAAGCAGGTCAGGCTTGGGGAGAAGTGAATCTAGAAGGTAAAGTTTTCCCTCTGGTCCACCTGCCAGGTATTTATTGAGGTGCCAGATGGGTCACTGGCATTCTGCCCTTGTTTCAGCAGGCAACCTAGATGGGGTGAGGGTGGTGAGCAGATGGCTGTGGCCATTTAATTTTCTAACAAGTTGTCTCTCTTTCTTGTTTCACTACAGTGTTTGAGGTGGGACCTTAGCAGAGTATAATGGCATGATGGCATAGGGTCCTCCCTCAGAAACAGGCATTTACTCCAAGGGAACTGCTCTGTACTACGGAGATGGAGTCCAGAGATCTTCAGGTCTCACCTGCAGGTTGGCAACCCTAGAAGGGACAATATCTATCTATCTATCTATCTATCTATCTATCTATCTATCTATCTATCTATCTATCTATCTATCTATCTATCTATCTATCTATCTATCTATCTATCTATCTATCTATTTCTTTGCCTGTCTGTCTAGTACTGCTCATACGGCTATTGCCTTAAGCAGAAATTAAAACGGGAAAAACCTTAATGTCATTTCTCTGGTATTTAATTATTGCCCCTTTATATTTTGCCACAGAGTAACATAATCATTTGTACTTGATAGGAACCATGTCATTTGCACTCTCGTATAGAACGTACAATGCAGAGCTGATGGTCTGCATTCAACTTAGGGCATCCCAAGTTGTGCAGACTTTTTTTCCCTGTGGCACTGCCAAGAATCTTCACTTCTCCAATGCCTGGAAGCTCACTCCATTGAAACAGTCCCAAACATGCTGATTTCTCACATAGACGGTTCCCAGTTTTTATTGATTAAAGAAATCTGCCTCAAAAGGGCATCTTGCAATGCAAAAATTGAAACTGATAAATATTCAGCTCAGCCCTATTGCAAGAGTACAGAAAGGGCAGATTCATTAATGTTGCTGCTTGTGTGAGAAGAAGAGCATATGGTGCCAGGATATTCTGGCTGTAACCTCTTTATGAAAACCTGGAGGCAAGAACACTTGTATGATCCATTACTGAAGAAATAAATGGAGCCTGGGTGTAACTACTGTATCTGACAAACCTGTGCCCCCCTGTTATGTCAATGACTTATGAAACTATCCTGTACCACAGAGCATGTCTCAGAAACTGTTTAGTGATAGACTTCGCAGGTTCAGGATGGTGGCTTAATGTGTCTTTAATTTGCTTAATATAATACACAGAATTAGAGAGGTTAAATGCAGTTACCAAAACATAGCTTATTTGTCTGTATAATATATGTCTATCTTGCCTTTCTTCCAAGAACCTCAGGGAAATATCCATGCTTCTTTGCATCCCACTGTCTTCTCTTAGAAAACCATCTTCTAGGTCTGCTAGATAGTATGGATTCACTGCAGGCAGATGGTAGATAAGTTCATTCAGAACAGGGTGAGATAGAGATGACAACTCATTGCTGACAAGCTGGTTTAAAGGGGTCCAGACAGTATGTAGAGAAACTGGGAAGTTCACCACAAAGTTCCATCAAAGATTCTGAGAAGGATGAAGAAGAAATTTAGCTCCAGTTTATAGATATGAATTAAAAAGAGAAAGAAAAATTTATTCCACACATTGATTCCTTTGTTTCGCTAATGCAAATAGAATTTTGTTTGTTTATTTAGGCCATTTAGATGCCTCTTTTATACATTAATAAATGGCTCATGACAGCTCAAAATTAAGAAAATGCACATAACAATAAAATTAAAAAGTAAAAATGATCTAATGAGGGCTAGAAAAGCAAATTGAGGCGGCTGAAAAAATGCTTTCGACAAAGTCAGCCTAGCCTGGAAGATGGTCCTCTATATCGACACAGCTGATCTGATCCATGCCATGGTAACTACTACAATGCACTGTACATTGACTCCCTCTAAGTTAACTTGGAGACTCCAGTTAGTGCAGAACGCTACAACTCGACTCCTCCCACCTAACTCCTCCCACCTGCTGTCCCACCTAACAGGCATGCCATCTCCCACACCATGGGATGTATTAGATCAGGTTCAGCATATGGGTCGCTGTTAAAGTTGCTGCCTCTTGCACTGATTTTTATGGTTTTAATGTTTTAATGCAACTAATATAATGTTTTTATGTTTTAATATAACTAATATAACTTATTTTAATGTGATTTTGTTAATTGTTGTTACCTACTCTGAGTCTGCTTACGGGGAGACGGGGTTATAAATTTAATAAAATAACTATAATCAGGAGCTAGGAGAACCATGAATATTATTCCCATTATTATTCTGTATTATTCTACAGTCTCTCCATTGGCTTCCTATCAGTTACCAAGCCCCATTCAAGGTATTGGCTATCACCTACAAAGCTCTTCACAGCTTTGTCCAGCATATCTACAGAAGCGTCTCTCTCCTATATTCCACCATGAAAACTTCACTCATCTGAAGAGGACCTTCTGCAGGTACCACCCAGCATGTGGGCAAAATCAACAGCTGCCTGTACACAGGCATTCTTGGTGGTGGTCCCCACTTTATGCAATGGTCTACCTGAGGAGGTTAGGAAAGCTCTCAATCTCCTGGCCTTCCATAAACAATGCAAAAATGAATTGTTCAAGAGTGCTTTTTGCTTAAATTATGAAAAAAATAAGACTCTCCTGTCTGAATACTCAGTTTGTTGGGCTTAAGTAGTATTTTGTAGCCTCCAGACAATGATTAAGCACATTCATCACCTCCTTGGGTTTAGACTGAAAAGAGAGGTTGAGCTGAGTGTCATCTGCATTCTTGTGATTCATCCCATATCTCCAGATGAGCTTTTCTTACAGTTTCATACATATGTTAAAGAGCATGGCTGCAGAATGGAATCTTTTGGAACCATGTAAACCAATAAGAAAGGGAAAAAACAGATGTTTCCTTGCACAAATCTTCTGGAATCTACCCTCCAGGGAAGACCAAATCCACTTTAATTCATCACCACCAAGGGTCATGCCCACCAGGAAGTCCAGAATGATACCATGGCTTGTAGTATCAAAAGCTGTTGAGAGATCCAGGGTTGTTATTGCCTGTGTCAATTGTCGAATGTGTATCATTCATCAAGACAACAAAGGAGGTTTCTATGCCAAAACCTGGACAGAAACCAAACTGAAAAAGATAATCAGATATCTGGAGTTAGGAAGCCTTTACCTTCTCCAAGATATTACTTAGGAATGGCAGATTAGATTAGGCCTATATCTATCAAAAAGATCCAACATAGATTTGTTAAAGAGGGGCCAAGCCACTGTCTCTTTTACTAGTGGTGATACGTGTCCATCTAAAACTGAGACCCTGATAATACTTATTATTTATTGAGATACCCAGCTTTGGCAAAATGTTATTAGCCAGGTAGGAAGCCATACAGTACATATGTGCTACATAAAATATATTTTTTCTTTTTTCTTTTATTCAGTTTGAAGGATTTTTCTTCACTTGATCCACATATTCAAGGAAATAAAAAGAGAGAATTTAACCCTTTCTGGAAACAGAAACATAGAAACACAGAACTAGCAGATATCCAAAGGGTCATCTAGTCCAACTCCCTGCACAATGCACAAAATCCACAGATATCTCCCCCCCTCAACCTTTCCCAGTGACCCCAAAGGAAAGCAAGAAACCATCAAGATCCCCAGCCAATACAACCTGGAGAAAAATTCCTTCCAGACTCCAAAGTGGCAATGAGCATGTAAGAAAGGGCCACGAAAGGGCCACCCTGGGCATGTAAGAAAGGGCCATGAAAGCTTAGCACTATCTCATCCCTTCATTCCCTCCCTCTCGCGATCTGTGTACATTCATATTGAGTCACAGAATCATCAGAGCTGTCAGGTAGCCATCTAACCTCTCCTTAAATACCTCCAAGGAAGGAGAGCCCTCCACCTCCTGATGAAGCCTGTTTCACTGAGGAACTGCTCTGTCGGGAAGCTATTCTCAATATTTAGCTGAAAACTCTTTTGATCTCATTTTAATCCGTTATTTTCTGATTAGACACTCTGGAGACACAGAAAACAACTCTGCTCCATCCTGTATGTGACAGCCCTTCAAATATTTGGGCTATTATATCATCTCTCATACACCTTCTCTCCAGGGTAAACATACCCAGCTCCTTCAGCTTTTCCTAATAGGACTTGAATGCCAGACCCCTCACCATCTTTGTAGTTAACTTTGGATACATTCCAACTTGTCAAAATCCTTCTTAAACTGTGGATCCCAGAACTATACACAGTACTCCAACTAAAGTCTAACCAGAGCAGAGTAAAGTGATACCATCACTTTGTGTGATCTGGACACTACACTCCTGTTGATACAGCCTAAAATCACATTTGCCTTTTTAGCTACTGCATCACACCGCTGACTCATATTCAGTGCATGATCCACTAAGATCCCTAGATCATTTTAACACGTACTACTACCAAAACAAGTCCCCCCATCCTGTAATTATGCCTTTGATTTTTCCTACCTAAATGTAGAACTTTACATTTGTCTCTGCTGAAATTAATTTTGTTAGTTTTAGCCCAGTTTTACAGCCTGTCAAAATCACCTTGAATCTTCATTCTGTTTTTGCAATCCTTCCCACAATTTAGTATCATCTGCAAATTTAATGGCCATCCCCTCTATTCCTTCAACTAGTTATAATGATGGTGATTAGCACAGGGCCCAAGACAGATTCCCAAGACACTCCACTTGTCATTCCTCTCCAAGAGGATGAGGAACCAATTACAAGCACTCTTGCAGAGCTATCTATCAACCAGTTACAAATCCACCTAACAGTAATAGAACCCAAAGCACACTGTACCAACTTGTCAACAAGAATTTCATGCGGAACTTTACCAAAACCCTTATTAAAATCAAAATAAACTGTGTCCACAGCATTTCCCTGATCCGCTAAAGTAGTAACTCTCTCAAAAAAGGAGATAAGGTTAGTATGACATGACTTGTTCTTGAGGAACTCAAGCTGGCTCTTAGTCATCACAGTTGGCTTTTCTAAATGCTTAAAGACTGACTGATGATTTGTTCCAAAACCTTTCTCGGTATGGAAGTCAAACTGATGGGTCAATAGTTACCTGGATTCTCATTTTTCCCCTCCTTGAAGATGAGGACAACATTTGTCTGCCTCCAATCTTTTGGCACCTTGCCTGATCTCCAAGAACACTCAAAAATAATGGACAGAGGCTCAGAAATTACATCTGCGAGTTTTTTTAGTACCCTTGTATGCAATTCATCTGGCCCTGTGAACTTGATTTCATTTAAAGAAGCTAGGTGTTTACGTACCACCCCAATGTCTATCCTAGGCTGCAATTCCCTTCCTTAGGTGTTATCTTTTGCCAGGCTGAGCACAGTTCCCCTTCCAAGAGAAGACTGAGGCATAGTAGGAATTGAGCAGTTCTGCCCTCTCTTTACCACCTGTTAAAATCTCATTTTCCTCTTCCTGCAGTGGGCCTATCACCTCCCCATTCTTTTTCTTGCTCCAAACATAATCAAAGATAACTTTTGGGGGGTTGTATTTAACATCTCTCATTAGCCTAAGCTCATATTGAGCTTTAGCCTCTCTAACACTCTGTACTCTTTTCACCAGTAATTGGTATCATACTAGTTTTGGGAGTTTTGTCTCCCTCCCCCCACAGGATTTAATTTAAAGTCCTTCAGATTTTCAAGGCTCCTGTCAAACACATTTTTCCTACCTTCATGAGGTGCAAACCATCTCCCAAGTGCTTCATCCCAAAAGCATAGTCCATGGTCCAGAAAACCAAACCTTTCCTGACGACAACATCTGCATAGCCAGTTATTTATTTCCAGTATTCTGCTCTCTCTTCCTAAACAATGGCCCTCAACTGGAAGAAGTAATGAAATCACAGCCTGTGCTCCGAGGTCCTTCAGCTTTCCCCTCAGAGTGTCATAGGGCCAAGCTACACATGACGAATGACACTTGAACAGCAAGTGTATTTCTCCCTGTTCACTTGCCCTCCACTCAATCCACTTGCCGTTCAAGTGTCATTCGTCATGTGTAGCTTGGCCCATAGTCTCTTTCAATACATTCTGGACTGTGCTGGACAGTCTCATTTGTTTCCACAGGGATAATCATGAAGGGGAAATAATCTATGCAGTCGACGAGTCTTTCCAGGCCTTCTGTCACATCCTGGATGGATGCACCTGATAGACAACATACCTCTTAAGATGGCAGATCTGGTAGGCACACTTTAGCCTCCACCTCTCTCAGTAGGGAATCACAGTCACCACCACACGTCTTCTCCTATTTTGGGGTGCAGAAGCACAAGTCCTTTTATCCATAGGAGCCCCAGAAACTTCCTTTTGACTCTGTGGAGCCTTGGCTAGTAGTTTTTGTTCTAGTAGTCCAGAATCAGTATCGATACCAAGGTCATGGAACTGATTGCTCAGCAATAAACGCTCAGAATATCTCCTGATTTTCCTGCTCCCGTGAGTCACTTCCTTCCACTTGCTCTCTTCCTTTATTTGATGCTCTTCATTTTCCTGAGACACCTTCTCTTCCTCCTCCTTATGCTCTCCCAATTTTCCAAGAGTGCTTCAAGTTTCCTTTCCAAGAACTCTTCACCTTCCCTGATAAACAGGGCTATATTTAGGAGCCAGGGGGTTGCTTGCCCCAGGTGCTGCCAAAAAGAGGATACCAGTGCAGCCGGCTCACTGGGCATGCAGAGCTGGTGGCAGCAGCATGGGCAGCTGTGCAGGAGGGCTGGGAGGCTGCACAAGCCACACTGGCTGCCTGCTGTGCTGATGGGTCAGCCAGCTCACTGGGCGCGTGGAGCTGGTGGTGGCAGCACATGTGGCTGTGTGGGAGGTTGCCTGTGCAATCCTGGCCACCTGCTGTGCTGTCAGGAGAGCCACATGGGAATCGTGGGAGTGCTCCCGAGAGCAGCCGTGCCTTGTGTGATGATCTCACTTCCTGGAAGTGACATTATTGCATGGTTCTGGAAGCATCCACACACTCGTGTGTTGACAGGGGCACCACCTGACAGGAGTTGCCCTGGGTACTGGCAACCCATGATACAGCACTGCTGATAAGATGGAGTATAGATAGGTGTGCCTCAAACCCTTGCATCTTCTCCTCCAGTAAGGCAACCACGTTCTACTTAATAGGAACAGAAAAACAAATGTCAGTCAAGGAGAGTACTCTTAGTGTGTATGTATAAAGTGTGTTAAGTTGCAGTCAACGTATGGATTCTTAAGACAAGCTATGAACAGAGGTGGTTTGCCATTGCCTACCACAGTGTAGCAACCCTGGACTTCCTTGTTGGTCTCCAATCCAAATACTTACCCTAACCAACCCTGTTTAACTCCCGAGTTCTGACAATTTTGGGCTACCATGTTAGCCTGACCAGGATGGCCTTTTAATAGGAAGATTAAATTTTAGGCATCCCATTTTGACCTCTAGTGGTTACTAGAGATGAACATGAACCGAAATATGAACCAAAGTTCATAATGGACCAGGCCAGTTCATAGTTCGCAAACCAGCGGTTCACCAGAGCCCATTTCTGACAAACCACCATGAAATTTAGGCTGGTTTGTTTGGTTCATTTTTTGGTCCATCACTGCAGACAGCCTGGCACTGATCAATCAGTTTCCTAGGCAACAGGGGATGGACTTCCTGCAGACCTTCTGCTGACCCTGAAGTGGCCTTCTGCTGGCCCGGAAGTGGCCTTCTGCTGACCTGGAAGTGAAGATTTGCTGACCTGGGAATGACATTTTCACGAACCAAATGAACCAGTTCGTGAACCAGGGCAAGTTCATGAAAGTTCGTGGTTCATGGTTCGTGAAATGCAATGAACCACGAACCTCATGGTTTGTTTTTTTTCCCGGTTTGTGCCCATCTCTAGTGGAAACCACAGAAAGAAAGTTAGTTAGAAAAGGTTTCCTTTGGTTAGGTGGGGAGAAATACAAGAAAACTCTCCTCATGGAGCTCTTGTATCTAAAGAGTTTAACTAGTCTTTTACTGCCTAGTGAGGAAAGTTAGGGAACCTGGTATAGATACTGATAATGATATTTGGATAAAAGTATATTTATATCTATGCAAAAAATTGAACTAGTTCATTATGAATTCCATCCAAGCTTGTACAAGGGACAGTAATCAAAGAAACAATTTGTCTATATGTCAATATGTTTTCACTGCATTTATATATTATTTTAAATGTAATTTTAATGTTTTCCTTATCTGTTGTCCACTGCCTTGGGGACTCTACTTTGGGTGGGAAAGTGGCAAGTAAATATTTTAAATAAATAACAATATTACTACCAGTTGTCTGCAAAGTTTAGTTCCCAGTTGCTGTCTTTGCTCCCAGAGTTTGAATAAAAGCCTTAGCACTTTGCGTAGTAAGATCATCAAGACAATCCTCCACAATCCGACTGCAAGAGACCAATTGCAATTGAGCCTTGTATATTGTGGTTACCAGCTGAGAATGGAGATTATGGAGACAGTTTTTGTATGTATTACAAACCCATCTGTTACTCCGTCTGGCAAAAACCAGAGCTTACAAACTCTTCTCACCCATAGACAATTGTTAGTTTTCGCTTCCTGCTGATAGCTGTGGTGTAGGCTTCATTCTATAATTATTTCAAGCAGGAAACAAAACAGCCCACATGTTCAGAAGTAATTACTAGTTCAATTAGGTAACCAGAAGCAGGTGGATTTCTTTTTGTATTTGCATCTATTGCATGGAAAAGATGTGTATTTGTCTGCAATCTGTCTGACCCTATGACATTTTTACTTTAAGATCTCTGCAGAAGATTTTTTTCCCTATATGCCAGAGGCCAAACTTTGTGTGAAACATCTAAAATGGATGCCTGTTAAGAGATCAGATATTAGGGGCTACTCAAGGTATTTTGTCACCTCACATGGGATATAATGCTGCTCTTTCTCTCGCCATTAGTTCTTGAACAGCATGGTATGGCTGAATGGGAAATGGGCTACAGTTTCCTGGGATATAATTATTTTTAATTTCTTTAACAGGATGACATTTAGCAATGTCAATGTACTGTAAAGTGCTTTGAGCATTGGTTGAAAACATAAATGCCTTAAACAAATAAATGCTTGAGACACCTCATTTTTATGTCTGTCCAGGAGTTCTATCATCCCCAAGGGTCAACATAGTTTACAAATAGGTTTTGGAATACTCATAAAAACACCTTGAAGTAATGTATCATGATACTGGGTTTACAGCCTGGTCAAGGTCTTTGTGGGCCCAGTTAAGTGCAGGGCTTTTTTTCAGGGGGAACATGGGGGAACGGAGTTCCGGAATATCTTGAAAATGGTCACATGGCTGGTGGCCCCACCCCCTGATCTCCAGGCAGAGGGGAGTTTAGATTGCCTTCCGCGCGGCTGAGCAGCACGGAGGGCAATCTAAACTCCCCTCTGTCTGGAGATCAGGGCAAACTAAACGTCCCTCTGTCTGGAGATCAGGGTGCGGGGCCACCAGCCATGTGACCATTTTCTCTGAGGGCAACCCACTGAGTTCCGCCACCTCTTTTCCCAGAAAAAAACCCCTGGTTAAGTGTATGTGGCCCCCTCATGCTTGGACCACAATTACATTGATCATGCACACCCAAAATTATAGCATGTCAAAGGTTGTACTCCAGAAGAAAAAATAATAGTCACATTCCCACCATCGGCATTTACGCAATGCATTTGAAGCATTCAGTCATTTTTATGGTAACCCTATAAGGTGAGCTAAATCATCTCCAGATGTGAGGGATAGGGAGGGAAATAATAGAAATAGTAGGGATGTCATTCCCTAGTGGGGATGGGAGATCCCCAGCTTACACCCGTCTTCCCCTGCCACCACTTACCTGGCCGTAGGGGGGGGGGAGTACGAGAACAAGCCTTCCAGGCATGCTCTCAAGGCAATGCAATGTCATCAATTCCCGGGAGTGATGTCTTTGTGCTGTCTTGAGGCCACACTCGAGCTTTACAGTGGGTCAATTTGGCCCCTGAATGGGCCAAATCAGGGCCATTTGGGGCCCAAATTGGCTCTCTGCGAAACACACACTTCCCCACATCTGTGTGATGACAGCACTTCCCATAAGTGATGTCATCACACAGGACAAGTGATGGCATGTGTGAAGAACATACCAGGAGCAACAAGAAGGTAAGCTCTGGGTGCTCCCACTCCCATCAGGAGGGTAAGGGGACTTGGCAACCCTAAGAAATAGATACCTAGACAACTCTGCAGAAACTGCTAGTAATATTGCAGTTTGTAAGTAATTTATGAAAAATTAACTCTAGGACACTTGCTAATGTCTGATTTTGCTGGAATAATTTCGAAGAATTCTGTACTTGGTCTGATCTGTTCAGGATCTTAATTAAAAGTGATTGCTTGCCCTAAATCAGTGCACACAATTTTGCCTTTACTTTGAAAAAGTCCTCATTAGAATGCCCTCTTGCTTATAAAATTATGAGATTTTTAACCAGGGACATTCTGCCTCTTAGCTCACCCTTTTAGGCTGAAATTCCTGCACTCTGTCTCTGTTGTGCTTGGCTTACATATTTGCCAATAAATCAAAAATGATAAATACCACATTCTCTAAGGAGGTCTCATAAAAAAGAAACTAGCAGTAGTATCCTAAGCAGAGTTACACACATATTGGTCCATTGAAATCAATGGGCTTTGAAGTGTGTAATTCTGCTTAGGATGGCACTGTCCAAGTGGTAGGAGGGCACTATTCATGGATCTTCTGCTGTTTGGTAGGGGAAATATGTAACTAACAGTATCTATCACACAATGTGGTTTTAAAGATGATAGCCTCACTGTATCTTTTTGCATTATATAATTTTGGATATAGAGGTTTTTTTGGTAAAAATAAATGATACTTTTCATGGATTTTTAATGGTTTACTTTCATAGTGGAGCTGCTGTAGAACAGTGGTTAAGTGCTTCGGCTGTGAATCAGTACTCTACTGGTTTGAATCCCACTACTGCCATGAGCTCAGTAGGTGGCCTTGGGAAAGCCATTCTTCTCAGCCCCAGTTCCCCAGCTGGATTGTGGGGGTAATAATAACACTAACTTGTTCACCACTCTGGATGAGGCACTAATCTGTCTAGAAGAGCAGTATATAAGTGCAGTTATTATTTATATAATATAATATAATTGTTATTATTATTTGTATAGTAGGATTGGAGGACGCATTATGCAGATTAAGGAACTGAAAGCACAGCCCTTGCCCAAGCCATGCTATGAGATTTTGGATGTGTCCTTGGTGTAAGAATGATGCTTTCTGGGTCCCTCTTCTATATGTGATTCAGATGACCTCTAACTTTTCTAACTATCATGCAGAACACAATGGCCCAGGGATCCCCATTATTTTTGAGTTTGCAGGCATGTTTGGAATTCTGATAGTGTGGTGGGAGCAGCAACAAAATGGCTGTCACAAAATGGCTGCTGCAGAAAACATAGTCAGCCACAGAATGGCTGCTACAGCTTACCATCAGTCACACAGTGAAGATTTTTGTGCTATGGAAGTAGCTCCAGCCAAAGCAACATTTTTAAAAATCTGCACAGCTAATCAGTGCTCCAATGACCAACCGGAAGCCATGCTTTGCAAAAGCCCCACCTGGCTACAGCCACTTTCTAAAAATACTTGGTGGGTACCAGGAAAGATGTCAGAGGGCATCACGTTGGGGACCCCCTGCAATAGCCTAAGTACCTGCAGGTGTTTTGAACATTTCAGAGATTAATAGCATATAGGTAAAGTGCAGGATAATTAAGGAATGCCTTTTAAGCTTAGGCAGTTATTATAGTTGATCTTAGCAGGTTGGAGAAAACAAATAACTCACTTAGCTTGTGAGTCTGCAGAAAGTAACCAGGATGTAGACAGAACTTGAGTGTTCATGCAATTTGCTGTTCCTAATGACATGAGAGGGTTCACACCCATTTATTATAGTGCTCAAATACTGTGTGTAGATGCTAGCTTGCTAATCTCTTTTAGAATTGAAGTATGGAAGCAAAATGGATCTATCTCACATTACTGAATTTGGCTGACTCATGATGGTATTTCAAGCTTTCTCCACAGAACTTTGAGGAAAAACCACAACAAGAAGCTATAGAACTGAAATTAACTAGAGATGGGCACGAACAGCAATACAAACTAAAAAACCCCACGAACAGACCAATCCGCTGTTCGCAAACAAGCTGTTCATGAGGCCCCATTCTAAACGAACAGGTGGTCATTGTAAGCCTCATTTGTTGCTGTTCATTACTGTTCGTCAAGCCAGACAGTCTGGAACCTGCAATCAATTCCCTTGGCAACTCAGGCAGGGATTGTCTGAACTCTGTCTGAACTCCTGCTGTTGCCCTGGAAACTCCAATCTAAGCCCAATTTAGCTTGATAGGCAGGACTTCCTTCCAAGTGTGGACTGGAGCTCCAAATTTGTTACAAGAGGAAAAGACCAGGTTGGGGGGGGGTCCCTGCTCTGGCTTTCAGGGAGAGACAGCTGCTGTTAGAGAGACAGGGTGAGTGCATTGGAGCTTGAATTTTCTCTGTGTGTGGTGGGATAGGGATCTACCCCTTCAGGTTCCAGGGCTGTTGCCAGGCTCTGGGGCCAAGCTATTATTTATTATTGGTACCTTTCCTGCTGCCTGCTCAGGTAGGGTTTCTGGGAGTGGTGCGGTAGGAATCTACCCCTTCAGATTCCAGGGCTGCTGCCAGGCTCTGGGGCCAAACTATTATTTATTATTGGTACATTTCCTGCTGCCTGCTCAGGTAGGGTTTCTGGGAGTGGTGCAGTAGGGATCTTGATGGTTTGAGGAGAGCCTGCTGGCCCCCACAAACAATGAACAATGAACATATTCATGACAGGATCATGTTCGTCAATGTTTGTTGTTCATTGTTCATGGATGGCAACGAACAACGAACACCTTGTTCTTTTTTTCCTGTTCATGCCTATGTCTAGAATTAACTAAGAAAATTGATCAGACCTTGCAAATGTTTGAATAAGGATGATTGCTGGTTCTCTCACTACAAAAAACAATTACATCCCATTGGGTATTGTATTCCTGATTGGCACAACTGAGCCAAAATCAAACACTTTTAAGTGTCATTAATTTCATTGGTAGAATTAAGCACATACATAATTTTTCTCCTATTTAAACCAATGGTATTTCAAAGTGCCAAGATCTGGTTGGATACTAATGCTCTAATAATATTTGTATTCTCGTTAGCATTCACATTCTCATTCACATTGTCAATTTGCTTCAACCAATGTATATCTAAACAAAAGTTTAAGAAATTGCATAACATAATAAACCAGGTAAGTCTTGGTACCATGACATTTTTTAATCTATAGATTCCACCACCACCACCACACACCTCCTGCAATTCTAGTTCATTACCCTTAATAAAACCTGTAGGGTTGTCTTGTTTTTCCACAAGTAAGAGGGTGAATAAAATAACTCTTTCATACATAGGTGATAGTGTATGCACCTAGAAATATATGAAGCTCCAATCTGAATCTCATATTCAGAAAAATCAGAAGGATTCTTGATATGATTATATTAGTTTCAAGCATTCATTCTTGTCCTAACATTTGGTCTTTGAAAACACTTTGAAGATAAATCTGACAATAGCTCTTACTATGATGCTATTGCAGCTGGTAAGCTGATGCCCAGTGTATAACAGTTGGGAACAGAGACCTAGCCAGGCTGTCTGCACTGGAGCCTGTCACATGAAGTCTTGCCTGCACTGGAGCTTGCATTGGATCCTGCCTGTCAGCATTGGAGTCTGCCTGCACTGGAGCTGCTGAGCGGCATTTTTAATGCTTCATGTAAGGGATTGCTCTTTTGTTTCCTTTATGATAAGGGCAATCCCTGTTTGCTTTCCCTTGTGGCAAGGGATTACTGTATGCATGTTTTTTTCTCAATTAAAGGCTTATTTATCTTGCCAGAGTATTTTGCCTCACGTGAGTTTCCTTGACCTTCCAAATCCTTGGAAGAACTCCTGCCTCTGGCAGAACAGATGGCTACAGGGTGTATCTGCGTTCAATGCCTGTAGCTAGCTGACAATAAGGCGTTGTTCTTTGGGGACCTATTGTAGGCATCCTAGGACTTCTTGTGGCCATTGTGAGAAACGACATTGGATTGGATAGAACATCTGTCAAATGCAGCCTTTCTTGTCTTGTGTTGTCATTCAAGAGGACCTGTCAGAAGCCTTCTGATTGGAGTTCTGTTTTCATTTTTTCTGCCTAGTGTTAGGTGAGAGGGCCTGGGGCAAGGAGGATACAGCGTAACTCTGCATCTGCAGATACTTATGTGACGTGGGAAAGCTCATTTACACGCCAAAACACATTTGAAATAATTTCAGTTGTCCATGGAATGGAAATGCTGCTGCTGGTCTGAAAAATAGCAAGATGGAACGTGTGGGTGAAGTACACTGTCCCTGAGAATTTAATCCCAATTAATGTACAGAGAAAGGAGAAATTACACCTGGAACCATGTTTCTTATCAAAACCAATGTAAATGACTATTGATTGATTTTCTAATATCCCTAACTTTACTTCCAATATTTAAGAACCTAATATGATAGGGGAGTCATTTTTTACTTTCTTTTTCATTTTTATTTAATAATAAAACAACAAAAGAACAAATAAACCTTATCTACAGTAAATATCCATTAACCTTCCACCAACTCCCACTCCATTTTGTTGTTTGTTCATATCATTAATTAACTTTGTTCCCTTTCCTTTCTCCTATAGAAGCTCCTCGATACATAGAACCTGAGCAGCAGATTTGCTTAAACCTATTGCTTAAGAGACATAAGGGCTGATATAAATTTTGGAACTGCCAGTGTAACTTTAAAATCTCTATCACTCAATAAAAAGGGTATTACCTCAGACACTAATAGTCCAGGCCAAGGCAATCAAATAAAAGAGAATATAACAAAATCGAAGATCCTCATAAAAGGGATATTCCAATAATATATGCGCTAAAGGACCAATTGAACCAGAGAGACACAAACAAGTCCTTTGTGAATAAGATAACTTAATATATCTGCCTTTCATGACCATAGAAGGACTGGCATTTAATCTGGCAAGAAAAAAATCTCTTAGAAAGCTTGGAATTGTCAGAAAACAAGTATATGATTTCAAATATCTTGAGGGAATAATACCAAAAAAAATTGATGAGCAAGCACGACAGCTAGAATCACTATGCTGGCATAATCAATCTCTTTAATATATATTTTTTATTACAGTAAGAGCCTCCAATTTCCCAAGTTCACTAATCATACCTGATGATAAACCAATCAACAACAGTTTCTCAGGAAGAGCTTTTTGCCAGAGGGACTTACAAGAATCATGCATCAAAAGAGCTTGGTATCCCTCTGTACTAAAGAAAAATGTAAGCCATAGTTTAAAAGCAAACAACCATGTGCTAGCTTCAAGAGACATTGGCCAAACCTGGTATGGATAACAGCACTGGCACTGTACCATGGAACAGTTATCGGCCTTCTCAAAAATTGTAGAAGAGGTTGATATATAGTCTCATCGATTTAATTTAACCAAATGGCAGCACCAAAAAGAACTATGTAAAAACCTTGAGCAGCTCCTGAAATATATTTTCCACCTTTAGTATTAAAAAAAGCTTATACTAGGTTTAATTTTATTACATACCGCTTTTTGATGGGAATTTTGTGAGAAAAGGATACCAAGATAAACAAAATGTTTAAACTGTTCAACTTCAATTATCCAAGAGCCAATGAAAAAGGTCCATTTGCTATTTTTAGAGAAGATCATCATCTTTGACTTATGATGATTTATCGACAGACCTTCCCTAGAACAGTACTCAAAGAAAAATTTAATGATCTTAGCAATTCCACCCTTGTACAGGATAGAAGAACTGCATCGTCTGCATACAACAAAATTGGAATCCTACAGTTTGCTAGCTTTGGTGGGTGACAGGTGACCTGAAAATTTTCTGATAGATCGTTGAAATATAAATGAAACAACAGGGGGCCAAAAAACACCCTTATCCAACCCCCGCATTAATAAACTAACAAAATTGCTATAATATATTGTTATGTAATATTTGTCTGGGGTCCCCCCCCCCCTAATTTAACTATACCTAATGGATAGGGATGAGCCGATGATTTCTTGTTCATTTTTAAACTCACATTTGTTTTTTGTCAACAGTCTTGATTCTTTGCTTTCCAGCATTGATTTTCTATCACACACACATTGTTTTATCTAAAATGTATATGGTATTAGTGTGTACAAAGTGTCATTTATATGTATATTCATATCAGTATAATGCTGATTTATTGATGCACGAGTAATATTAAAATACGTTTTATAAGAAATAAACGGTGCAAAAACAAAGAATCATGGATTCAATTTGCACAATGGAAAAGTGAAACTGAAGCTGAGATTTTCATGTCAAAACAGCAGAGGTAAGAAATTCAGAATCAGCTCTACTTGTGGCCTAATACCAGATGATGGAGTAACAAATGCTGAAAACAGTTCTAAGCAGGGCCAAGTTCATTAAAGTCAATGGGCTTTGAAAGGTGTAACTGTAATAATTCCACAAGCACACTGTGCCAGAAGGATTGAAAGTTTTATTTGGAACAAAAGCTGGGCCTTCCCTCACCCCTGTTTTAGTAGAGAATGAACAACCAACTCCCAGAAGGGAAAATGGAACCAAGCTATAGCACAGGATTTTTGGCTCTAAGGGATCAGGGGGAAATAACTAAACACTTCAATAAGGGAAAATCACAAAATCCACAACTTGCCATGATATAACAGTAATTGTTTAGGATTGCACTGTGAGGTGACTATTAGAGGTGAACACTGACTGAAAAATAGACTAAAATTTTACACAGACCAGGCTGGTTTGGCGTTCACGAGTAGAGATGGGCACAAACAGCAATACGAACAAAAAAAAAGCCACAAACAGCCCAATCTGCTGTTCACGAACAAGCTGTTCATTAGGCCCCATTCTAAATGAACAGGTGGTCATTGTAAGCCTCGTTCATTGCTGTTCCTCTTGCTGTTCGTCAAGCCAGACAGTTTGGCACCTGCAATCAATTCCCTTGGCAACTTAGGCAGGGATTGTCTGAACTCTGTCTGAACTCCTGCTGTTGCCCTGGAAACCTCAATCTAAGCCCAATTTAGCTTGATAGGCAGGTCTTACTTTCAAGTGTGGAGCTCCAAATTTGTTACAACAAGAGAGCAAAGAGCAGGGGGGGGGGCTCCCAGCTCTGGCTTAGTTTGCAGACAGTGGAGAGTAGAGAGTTGCTGTTGGCATTTTGATAGAGAGAGTGCATTGGAGCTTCAATTTTCTTTGTGTATGGTGGGATAGGGATCTACCACTTCAAGTTCCAGGGCTGCTGCCAGGCTCTGGACCAAGCTATTATTTATTACTGGTACGTTTCCTGCCACCTGCTCAATTAAGGTTTCTGGGAGTGGTGTGGTAGGGATCTACCCCTTCAAGTTCAGGGCTGCTGCCAGGCTCTGGGACCAAGCTATTATTAATTATTGGTACCTTTCCTGGTGCCTGCTCAGGTTAGATTTCTGGGAGTGGTGCAGTAGGGATCTTGACTTGGATGATGGCTGGAGGAGAGCCTGCTGGCTCCCACCAACAGCCAACCATGAACATGTTCATGAACAGGGCCATGTTCACAGTTGTTCATGAGTCCCTGTTCATGGGTGGCAACGAACAAGGAACATCATGTTCAGGTTTTTTTTCTGTTCGTGCCCATCTCTATTCACGAGCCAGTGGGTTGTGAGACATGCCTTTTTTCACAGACATGATGAACTTTGGCTGGTCCATCAGTCCATTGGTCCATGAAACCAGACATCCCGGCACCAAGCAATCGATTCCCTAGGCAATGTAGGAGCCACCCACAGACCTTCTGCTTCCCCTGAAACACACCAATCTTACTCTGAAAACCTTGATAGGCAGCTCTGGCTGCCAACTAGAGCTCTCATTATTCTCTACTTGAGCATTTAGTATATAAGACACAGCACAGAGCTGTAGTTTCACTTTCCAGCTGGTAACCAGCTTGGAGGAACTGTTTGTTGCAGGAGTTTTTTTCTGATTGTGCCAGAGGGAGGCTTGGGGCTTGTGTTGCAGCAGGGCTCTGGGTGGGAGCAAGCTTATTGGATTTCCTCAGCGGAGGGCTCATTCTTGTTTCTCCTTTATTTTCTTTCAATTCTTATTTGCTTGTGGGGCAGTAGGCTAGCCTAGGGCTGTGCTGCAACCCAGTCTCAGAGCGTCAGTCACGCTCTGGGTGCAAGCTTATTGGTTTCCTTGAGGGCTTACTCTTCTGTCTCATTTTCCCCCTTTCAATTCTTATTTGATTGTGGTGTGTTGAGCTAGCCTAGGGCTCTGCCAATTGCTGCAAGACAATGCAAGTCAATTGGCATTTGCAGCTCCTATTTTATGTACTGGAAGTTTCCTGGGGGCAGCCACTTTGGGTGGTCTGTAACTCGGAAGTCTGAAATGCAATCTTGGCCAAACTTGGAGGGTGGCTGGAGGAGAGCCTGATGAAGACACACTGTGAGTTTCACATCTCTGAATGTGAAGGAGGCAGTGCTATGACCCCTGAAACTGATGACCACAGACTGATAAACCAGTCCATGAACCAGGGTGGGTCCATGAATGGTCCATGGTCCGTGGTCCGTGAAATGCAACAGCCCACAGACCATTGGTCTGTTTTTCCTGGGCCATGACCATGTCTAGTGGCTATCCGTTGATTGCTCATGAGTTTCACAGACATTTTGTTCATTTATGATTATAAAACACAAAGCAATCTGGAGGAATTTGAAGTTTGTTTATAGAGATTTAGGGCCAAGCTACACATGACGAATGACATTTGAACAGCAAGTGCATTTCTCCCTGTTCACTTGCCCTCCACTCAATCCACTTGCCGTTCAAGTGTCATTTGTCATGTGTAGCTTGGCCCACTGACAAAAATGTAGTGTGAGATAGTATAAGCGTTGTAAATGTAAAGCAAGCAGATTTAATAGATTTTTCAAGGGAGATAAAGTCAGGATTTCAGCCCATGTAATGGGCAAGGGGGAGAAGACCAAAAGTATCCACTTTTCTTTTTAGCAAAAGATGACTTCTATAGAGATGATAATCTGAAAACCTGCCATAAGTGATAGACCATTCATTTCGAAAAACTTGGTTTTCACAACATTTCAGAGTTGGTTATCACAGCACTGTTGCTGTTTGATTCCTTCAAAATCACACTAATGACTGTAAGCTAAGCCTTTGTATGGGTGGAAAGGGGGACAAGGCTGTTAGTGCCTAAATCCAACCTTGAAACTGTAGCCCATGCATGCAGTTAGCTCACAGTGAGAGTACAGTACCCTGGAATGATACTTTCTAAACTTTGAGCTACTTTCCATTCCAATTGTATATTTTCTGAGTACATATCCTAACAGAAACAAAACTGACTAATGGGACCATATTGCTGTAAAAGGAACACTACATATCATTGTCAAAACTTTATGCTGATTTTATTAAAATATGTTCTCTCATTCCTCATTTTCAGTCAACAGTAATGAAAGCAAGCAAGACAGAGTTATCTATTGCAGAATGAAACTGTTGGTGTCAGCATAAACATTAGTTTCCATGATAAAATCTTCTGGTCATCTCCGTGGTGGATTTTTCTTCTCTGATATTCTCTTTAGCATATATTCACTATCCATATTTGTCTTCTGTATGTGCAAAAAGAACATAGGGGACAAATATCAGATCAGAAGTTCCCACTTCCTTAAAGTCTTCACACTTAACATGCCAGCTAAAAGAGAAATTTGCAGAACCTCTGGCATACTTCTAGTAAATGATATTTTTTTCCTTTTATAGCATGTTAAATTGTTGTGTTTAATTGACTGAATTAATCCAAAAGTGTAAACTGAAGTGCTCATGTAACATTTAGGTCTATTGAATGCATAAAGGATATCCAATTCTAATTTTTAAAAGCTGTCAGAAATTCTTCACAATAACCTGTCAGTTCATTTTTATTATTCAGTATTAAAATATCAAAAAAACTATCTTAGTTTCCTTTATAATTCTAATGAGAAAATGCTTGAAATTAGTACATTTAAATGTGCAAATTGCAAATTGACAGTATCTGGTATTGCAGTGCAGGATGATATGACGCTGGTTGTGAGATCAAGATGGTACAATGTGACATTAGTTCTTCATAAAATAAGTTAACAGACAAGCCTTATTGACACTTCAAAATGGCTAATTTTGACTGCCATTTGAACTTTGAGAGGTGTCTCATAATATAGTCTTAATTAGCACAGAACACTGTCTTCAAAACAATTAAGAGGCAAGAAACCCATTGAATGCTGTCACATTGTTCAACTCATCATAATTAATAATGTATTTTGGTATTTTCAGCTTCTATGAAAATCTTATGCAAATTTTTAAAGGATTGATTGACCATTAGAGACCTTCCCTTTTATTCATATTCATTAAGATTTTTTTTAAAGCCCTGCTGCTAAATTGAATTTATTGTGAGCTACTTACTAATGGCATAATGTGTTTTATAAATAGCACAGCAGGGCACATGGAGAAAGAATGTTTTTGTAGTGAGGGGGGGTGGGAATCTTTGTATCTGCACATCAGCAAAAAAAAGTCATTTGATTGTTTTAGGGAGGGGAAAAAATTTCTCCTGATTCAGAGTTAGTTACAGATAAATGGCATGAGGGAACTAACTCTTAAAGGGTCTTCACAAGATTTTTTTTTTTTTTAGGATAAATGCAGCTGCTAGCCTTCATGGAGATCTCCCAGAATTACAGCCGATCTCCAGACTACAGATGTTTGTTCCTCTGTAGAAAATGGCTGCTTTGGAAGACAGGATCTTTGGCATTAAACCCTGCTGAGGTCCCTCCTCTCTCCCAAACTCTGAGTTCTTCAGGTTCCATCCCCAAATTTCCCAACATGGAGTTGGCAACCACAAGGATAAGTGATCCAAAATAGTTACTATTCTCTACTTTTGCCCTTCAGTGAGGATGAGGACCAGTCATCATATGAAGGCCATGAAAATAGAGTTTTTGAAAAAATGAATCCCACTTTCCAACACATACTTCAGCAATTAAGCTCTGTATCAGATTTTGCCATGTATATGTTTTTACCTGCATCAAGAGTACAGTTGTATGGTTACCTGAATTTTGACCTCAGGGGATGTAGTGTTAATGGCAGACTGTGGTCTGCCAGGTTCCAGGTTCTGTCTTAAAACCTTGTGGTGACCTGGCAAACCAAGGATCAGATCAGGATTCTAGAGATGAAATCTTTGTCCCATTGGGAAGCATAGATGCTTCAGGCAGACAGGAATGCGTTTAGAATTCAGACTGTTCTACTGCCACTGCCTATGAAGCTTCTTTCTGCCCAATTTACTTCACTGGGTTTTCACTGGCTGCCTCCACCCCATTTCCCTTCATTCTGTTCTTCCACTTTTCTTTACGATGAGGATTCATGTTTCAGGATGCCCCTATGCAAGCCCTGCTAGCCTGATTATTTGACTTGCTGGGTTGTGGAGCCACGCAAGTGATGGGGAAAGATCTGCCCTTACCTTAATGTAGAAGATGCATAATATTTACAAAATAGTACCGAACAACAACAACATTCTATTCATAGACCACCCTTCAGGACAATTTAACACATGCTCAGAGCAGTTTACAATGTTATATTATCCCCATAACAATCACCCTGTAAGGTGGGTGGGGCTGAGAGAGCTGTGAGTGACCCAAGGTCACCCAGCTGGCTTCAGGCGGAGGAGTGGGGAATCAAACCCAGTTCTCCAGATTAGAGTCCCACTGCTCTTAACCACTATACCAAATTGACTTCCCTTGTCTGTTCTGTTTTTGACCCGTTTTATGTTACTCTGTTGTTTCCTGGGAATTTTAGTTCTCCTATGGAGGAAGCCGCTTAGAAAATCCCCCTCACAAGACAGCTGGTATAAAGAGAGAATGTTGGGCAGCAGCTGCATGAAGGATTTGCAAGAACAAAATCAAGAGAACTGAAGCTGCTTGATTTGGGAGCTGACTGTCTAGTTCATAATAACTATTGAGATTTGTAACAAGAATATACATATCCTGCCATTCCTCCAAGGAAGTCAGAATAGCATACACATTTCTTCCTCTATTTTGTCCTCACAAAAACCCTATGACATACATATTGTGGAGAGTAAGTGACGGGCCCATGGTCACTGCCTCAGTTTCATGACAAAGTAGGTATTTGAAGTCTAGTCTCTAGTCTCTAGTCTCTGACTCAAGCTTTAGATTTCATGTAAATAACTTTGTTTTTTGCACTTACGCAGCAGTTGGATTGGACACCTGCTCTGTTGTATGCTGAACAAATGTATGCAGAATCTCATTTTACATTCTGAGCCAGAGAACTTTGGGGGATTAGTCACTCAATTTATCAAACAGCCAAGCAAGTTGGACATATTTGTATTCTAAATTAAATCATTTTGAACTTCAGCAACATCACTTATTATCTCTGGATATGAAAAAAATATAATGTGTGGGGTAATCTTGATTTGGGACATGCGAGGCAAAAGTTGTACCATTGAGCTGGAGTTCCTATTTCTGCTTTTTCTGGCTCCTATTTTGTCCTTTTCTCTCCAGTTATTTTCTCTTATTCTTGTCCTCTCCTGCAACCTTTCCCATCAATGTATCTAATTCAAGGAAATGGTTAAGCTTTATTAAGGAAACCTTTTCAAACAAGCTACCTTTTAAAATAAGGTGGAATAGATACTTTCTGAAAGATAAATTTTGATCATATAAATACTTTAAAGAATATCATTAAAAGAGAAGGCTGACAAGTTCAACTAAAAGTCATTTTTCAAACCTGTATCTAATAATAATGAACTAACAACTTAACTAGGCTTTGGTCAAAGCTGTATTTCAGTGGAGAGGATGCCAAAAAGTTGTCATCTGCTATCAATTATCAGAATTTCCCCTCTCATTATGGCTAAAAATTACCTCATGTTTTAGTGAAATGACACACTAAATTTTAGTACTCTAAAGACTGAACTCTAGTCCCCCCTCCTTCCCCCACCACCAATCCTCCAATTTCTGGATCAAATTCCAGTTTGGGTTTGCGGACCGATTTCATCCTCATGAAACAATTCCGCAGTGTGGCTTATTCAAATATTTATTTACTTGCAAAGATACTGCACTATCAGTCTCATCTCGTAAAAGACACTGACCCCTGCAAACGCTGTAGTCAATGGCTGTGTGACCCAGAATCTGGGTCACACAGAGCTTCTGTAGATATAGGTACAAACAGAGCTTCTCTCGGTATAGATTTTACTGGACATTTCTGTGTAGAGGAAATTCCATAGGATAAAGAGATCCACACTCAAGATGATGGACTGTTCCATGTTTGGTTATTTTTTGTATTTGTTTTTGTTCTCTGGTTTTCACTGCTGGTTTTGTAAATTTGGTTGTATTACATATACATGTTGCACATTTTCTTATATCTTATATCGTATATCTTTTTGTTCTCTGCTTTTCACTGCTGGTTTTGTAAATTTGGTTGTACTACAAATTCATGTTGCACATTTTCTTATATCTTATAAGATACAAGATATTTATAGGTTTAATTCACATCATTTATATGTGCAAATAAGAGAGAGCTGATTGATCGATGTGTAAGTAACAAGAAAATGCATACTTTTAAAGAAAAAAATTAGGTGCCAGGAAAAAGGAAATTGCATGCAAATAAAAAATTACAGAATCAATTTGTGTAAGGGAGAAGCAAAATTAAAATGGGGATTTGGGGAACAAAACAGCTGGAATGAGATACTAGAAACAATTCCTTATGGGCACAAAGTTGTGATCTCTAAATAAGTTAACACAGGATGCAGTTCCATCTGCAGAAGCTCTCTGTGTCCATTGGAGCTCCTGGGAACTAGATTGTCTGAGTGGGATTATCCATGTGATGTATGAGTATGCAGGAAACACAAACTCTTACTCTCATACATGTGCACATAAAAGAAAGGAATAACAATCCTCCTGATAAATAGCTTTTGGGCACTAATTTCCCATTATGCACACTAATTAGGGATGTGCATAATGGGAATAACAAGCTGAAAATACACACAGAAAGCACTGGTTCCACTTGTTAAAGTAGCTTTTGGAATGGTGAACCGAATCCAGGAAACTGAATAGTAATGAGTCTCTCCCATCAAAAAATCTGTGTGTTTCATTTTGGACCTTCCAGCAGCAGGCAGGTACTGGGCTCTCCTGGCAGGACAGCATCATGTTTTCCTGAACAGCACCAACTGGGTCCTAAGGAGAGAGAGACTTTATGTTATTAATTAACTCTGTTGGTGGAAAGGGAGAATGAGACCAGTGTGCTTGAATGCTTGTATCCCCCCACCCTGTTGGCACCCAGAAAATGGCATGTCTTCCTATAATAATAATAATGATGATGATAATAACATTCGATTTATATACCACCCTTCAGGACAACTTAATGCTCACTCAGAGAGGTTTATAAAGTATGTCATTATTATCCCCACAACAAAACACCCTGTGAGGTGGGTGGGGCTGAGAGAGCTCCAGAGAGCTGTGACTAGCCGAAGGTCACCCAGCTGGCTTCAAGTGGAGGAGTGGGGAATCAAACCCGGCTCTGCAGATTAGAGTCCGGCACTCTTAACCACCTCACCAAACTGGCTCCCTGCCAATCGGGTCTCTGCAAGGAGAGATACCTTTCCTCCCTCCTAACAGCTTTGGAAACATTTGGAATTTGAAAGGCTGCAATTCAAAAGAGACTTCCCTGGGAGTAAGCACTATTGAATAACATGGGACTTGTATCTGAATAGACCTGTTTAAGGTTGCTTCCACAGTCTTTCAGGGCTCTCTCTTTTTCTGAGTCAAATGTCAAACATGTACCTACTCTGTCTTTTCAAAAACAATCCTGTCTGCCCCCACAGTATTCATTATTGCTGATCTACTTTAAAAAATCATTTTATTTAGATAATGTACGTGCTGCCTCTCCAGAGACCCAATGTGGCATACAAAGTAAAAAACAAACAAACAATAAAATCATATTGCCACCCCATATGGACAGAAGAGACAGACACAAGTGTTGGGAACTAATGGGCCAATTTTATTTGGCAACAACATATCATTGAACATATATACAAGACAAGGACCTAACTAGCAGTACAAGTCAGGCCCTCGTGTCACCTTGGACCTCCGTCCTGACCTGTCTGGGTGAGCCCCACTGCCCTGGGCGTGAGCCATCCACATGCATGGCTGGGACCTGGCCAGCCAGGCAAATGGTTCCCCACTCCAAGCCTATAGCACCTCGCCATATAGCAGGAGGACCGTACTTGTCTAGGGAACATGGGACTTGCATGGACAAAAGCCACATGGAATGAGTGCTGTAATTAAGGATGGGAATTGGGCGAGATGGAGTGAAAAGGTGGCTGGATCCAACCCACTGACATGTTCTGGTCATCAAGACAAAACATGGGTAGAAGCAGTTCCTCCTCATCACTTTGTACTAGCGCTACCCGTCCCTAGGGTTGCCATCTCTGGGCTAGGAAATCCCTGGAGATTTGGAGGTGGAGGCTCCAGATGGTGGTAGAAAATCTTGAATTACAACTGATCTCCAGGTGAAAAGATCAATTCCACCACCAAAAATGGCTGCTTAGGATGGTGCACTCTATGACATTATACCCCACTGAGGCCCCTCCCCAAACCCCACTATCTCCAGGCTCCACCCCAAATTCTCCAGGAATTTCCCAACCTGGACCTGGCAACACTAGATATAATGCCATAAAGTCGACCCTCCAAAGGAGCTATTTTCTTCAGGGGAAGTATCTCTGTAGTCTAGAGAACAGTTATAATTCCAGCCCAGATCTCCAAGCCCCACCTCTGCTGCCAGTCTTTGCTAGTACCATGTGGAATTAATTGGCAGTCATTTTAAATCTTATGACCCAGCAATTTTCATAGGCACAAAACAAAATGAAACCAGTTTTTAAACATAAAAAGATATATTTTAGAATGAAGGGAACTGTGTGTTCAGAGATTCTCATTCCCACTCGTACTTAGAGGCCTAAAAGAGGACAATCTGGTGGGCCGAGTGCACTGGTACTGCCACCTGCCCACAGGTTCCTGAGCACAACATCTGTGCTAGATCTGTGATGAAGATCAAACGTAAGACTTTGTTTTTATTTAAAGCCCTTTTCTGTGTGACGAGGTCACTGTCATTGTAGCTTGATATGAAGATCAGATGACACCTCTAGGGATACACAGAGATATTCTATCTTCTTAGAAGGGCAGTTCAAGACTGCAGACAAGAGAAGGAACAGGGCTATTTGAACAATTAAGAAAGTGACAGTGTAGGGATAAAACTCCATTAAAGTTGATATTTTTAATTCTGTAAGCGATGGCTTGTAGTAGAATCAGCAAAGGCTCTAAGTGCTTTCTGATGGGTAGCTATGCAAGTTTTTAAATAAATTAATAATAGAAATTATATGATGGATGATTCCAAAAAGACAGATAGTGGAAGCTTCCCATTAGATCCAGAAAGCACTTCCTGTTGGTCACATCACTTTATGATGCATGAAAATAACTCTAATTAATCTCAGGCGTAATGTGATATATAATTCTTGATGCCGTTTGCCACAGTAAGAAGCCCATTTGTCAAAGAAGTGAGAGAGATGAGTCAGATTTGAAACATGTAGCAAGATGAAATTCAGCAATTGATCTCAAGGGACAGGACTGATGAGCCTGATGAATTCTGAGCCTACAACTGGCCAAACCTTGGGTAAGTTTAACATAATACCAGATTGCTCATTTACCCTACAAATGAAGATGCCTGACACAAGGCTTGGGTTTATTGTTATTACTGGGTTTATTACAGATAGCGGAGCTGCTCCTTAAAAACTCTTCCCACCCTCCATGCAGATTAACCTCTGCCCTGGACTGTCATATTGCTGCTAGCATTATGGACAATCCCACCCTGCCTCAAGACATGCTCTGGCAATGCTCTACATCTCGCTTTTCCTCCCATCAACTTTCCTCCATGTAGGACAGCATTGTGGTTCGACTCTTGGAGGACCCACCCTGTGAGTATCTCTTTCCACAACTTCTCAACTCCTTGCCATGAGAGGCTAGACTAGGAAATCTTCCTCCATCCCTGAATGCTTCAACATGCTACCCATTTTTTTTAACTTTCAGTCAAAAACCTCATTGCTCAGACCATTGGGGGGTGGGAGTAGTTTTACCTAATGCCCCTCGCTCTACTTGCAATCGAGTCCAGCAGGCTCTTGCATAGGTCACTAAAAATAAATTACAACCTGACAAGGAAAGGTAAACTCCATAGTCCCTTTATAAATGCATTAGTGAATGTGGTAAATTTGATGAACCATGAAGCTGCCTTATACTGAATCAGATCATCCGTAAATCAAGGTCAGTACTGTCTGCTCTAACTGGTTGCGGCTCTCCAAGGTCTTCATATCACCCTGATCCTTTTAAATGGAGATGCCAGGGATTGAATCTGGGACTTTCTATATACAAGCAGAGGCTCTTCTACTGAGTCACTGATCTCCCCATGATTTCCTCATCTGCAACCACGCAAATTTTACTTTTCTCTCTAGCATGTCTAACTTTGCAAGCTAACCACCTGATCCTCCACAGTTAGTAATGCTACTGTATCTCTGTGCATTATTATTTAAATATATTCATATATTATGTTAATTAGGACTGTATGCATCCAATTATGTCATTGGTTTCATGAAGCCTATAAGCTTTCCTTAGCCCAGACTGAATGTCCATGATATAACATGTGAGAGGTCAACTACAGACTCCAGATGCATGTCCATTACAGAACAAATCCTTAGTCCCATCACAGGCATGATGAAAGGCGGATGATCAGCTGAAATCTTGGCCTGGTGTAAAACCCTCATCATATGTTCAGTGGTTGTGTAATCATTAAAATCATGAGAATTTCACCGTTGGATCTTTCCCCCCCTAATACAATCCATAAATTTAGCTCACTTCTATAACGTTGTGAAAGCAATCTTAATAAACATTATTTCATTCTTTTAAAAAAAAAATGTATTCCCTGCTGGATTCCCTGCCTGGAATCCCCTAAAACAGCTGGCTAACTTAACCCTCAAAAGAAAGAGTAATGCTGCTATAGCAGTAAATGACAACTCAACACTCACGCAAAAATCACACCTGTGAGAAAACTTGTCTGCCAGGGTTAGGATTACAAAATATCTGTACATTGAAGTGAACTATGTGAGGACTTCCGGTTTCAGGTCGGATAGCGTGGGACGCTTGTACTTCATCCTCTGCTTAGAGGCTGCAAATTTTAACTCTAGAGGCTTTTAAATATTTGTTTTTAGTTTCTTCTCCCCTCCTTTCCTTCTCTCTTATCCTCTGCTTAGTCTTTCTGCCTTTGTTTAGTGTTTCTGCTCTTTTTAAAGTAGCGATGCAGTTACACAGTTACAGAGCTACTGTTCTCTCCCGTTCTGAGGGTTTTTTCATCTTATCTTACTTTCAGTTTTAGCTTTTAAATTGCCAGACTTGCTGGCTTGTGGCCACACTGTTGAGGAAGGAGCTGGTTGCTGGCATTTGATGTTTTGGCTCTCTAAATTCTTTTTTCAGGTGAGCTAGAGTAAGGCAAACAGTTTGAGTAGGGCGGTTGTTGACCCAAACGCTGTCTCTTGCCTGAGAACTGGCTGCAAGCCTGAAGAGGTTTGCATGAGAAAAGCTACTCCTTGTATTCCCTGTATTTCTCTCATCTAAGCTAAGAGTTCAGCCTTTTCCTCTTAGGCTTTTAAACTATGCTAAGCTTTTAAAGCTGAGTTACCACCTTCACGGCCAGCTAGAAGCTGATTGATGACCTGCTAGGGTGTTGTCCCAAGCAGGTTGGAGACTTTTAAAAGCTCAGTGAATCAATGCTATCTGAGAACAATTTTATTTATATACATATATATACACACACACACAATATAATTATCAGTTTGGTTAAACAAATTCAGTGAACAGGAAAAAAAAGTAAAGGAATAAATCCATTATAATAAATGCATTTTCAGTCCAAAGTATATTGTATATATACAATATAATTATCACTTTATATTTTATCAGTTTGGATATATATATATATATATTATATTTTATATAAATATCCATATATACATATGAAATATGTTTTAAAAGATTCTTTTTACTCAACATATAAGACTAATTTAGTCAAATTGTTGTCCTTTCCTGGTACTGCCATTGCCGTACTATTTTATATTATATATCAAGGAAGTGAACTAGGTGTGTAGAGATATATAATTTACCTATTGTATAGGTTGTATTAGCTACATTTGTACTGAAACATATTTTTTCCCTAAGTGATTTCCAGTCTTACTTGGAACATTCACTGTGAATAAACAAAATTAAATTATGTCTTCCCTTTTAGATTTGTAGATTAAAAATTGAAACATGAATTTTCAGCATTACATTTGTTTCAAATGGTACTTTATATTTTATCAGTTTGGATTTAATGGAGTGACTATCTGCAGTAGTGGAGTATAAGTATAGTCCTTCTATCACCTTTAAAATGTTCAGATAGAAATAGCATTCTTTTACAGCTTTTAGTGATGCACTGGTAATAAAAGACTACTTTTCTCTTAATGGAATAAAACATTGCAGTTCTGACTTCATGTTTCTGATGGGATGAAGGGTCAGTATACTTTGAATTGAAAATGCATTTATTATAATGGATTTATTCCTTTACTTTTTTTTCTGTTCACTGAATCTGTTTAACCAATGCCGAGGGATAGCAAAGATGTTACTCACTGAGTCTAAACAAAACCCTGCATTCACCCATTTCACCCAAGCATTCATCAATACCATGTTAATAAATATACAGTCAATAAATACTATACCCCCAGACTCTAGTACTTGCTTTCCTTCTTCTCCCTAATGCATAGACCAAGAACATAATTATTAAAAATTGCATAGGAATGTATATTAAACCATCTTTATACCCATGTCAGCATTAGTGGTTAGTTTGAGATAGTTTCTGTATAAGTATTTTCATAAACACCTAAGATAGGGTAAGGCACATAGGGCAAACATTTGTGCATGCTTTTCTCCATGCCTGTTTTCCTGGGTCTTTTACTATATTGCTCTTTGTTCTTCCATCATTAGATTAATTTATTTAGATATTTATCTCCCATTTTTCTTCCCATGGGGACCCAAAGTGGCTTACAAATCATTCTTCTACTTCATTGGCATTGTCTCCCTGCCAATCCTAGAGATACCCCTCCCCAACTATCAGCTTTGGAAATGTTTGGAAACAAGACTTGAATCATAGGCTGCAACTGGAAAGACTCTTCTCTAGGAGGAAACATTATTGGATAACATGGTATTTACATCTGAGTAGACCTAATAGAGGTGCATCTTGGTTTGTTTTGCAGTGCTACCTGGGCACTGGCCAGTCTATCCCCCACCTCCCATCAGGGCACTTGTATGATTGCTGTGAGTGACCTCTGAGTAGGAGGTCCAGAACAAAACATTCAAAACTGGGAATGAATCTTCTCTTCCAGAGTAAGAAGCTGCCACCATCCTCTCTTGATTAAACCTTCAGCCATGGAACAGAGAGGCAAGTCTCCAGCCCTATCAGGTTTTAAGCAGGAAGTCAACCCTGCTTGAGTTCCACTGAACAACTATTTGGGTAGCTGTGACCAAAATGGGTCAAAGTGCTGGACTCAGATTGGAGCTTGCAAATTCCCAAAGAACACACAAGATTATACTCCAAAGAATTTATTAACAGAAGTGCAAAAAAGTACAGAAACAGAATTGTGAAGATAGGAAAACAACAAAACTAGGTAGTCTACCCTACCACACTTAAACAGGCTGTCAGTGTTCTAGCCTGAGGTTACTTTTCAGGCTAAAACAAAAGAGTCTACACAGAGTTCCATTCTCAAAATCCAGAGACACAGTTCAGGTAGGTAGGTAGGTAAGTAGGGGTGTGTGTGTGCGCGTGTGTGTGCATGTGTACATGTACATGTGCATGTGTGTTTGTGGAACCTTGTTTTATACAAAACTGTAGCAACTCACCTATCCCAATTAGCCAATCAAGGACAGAGCACGTACTCTTACCCAAGGTCCTTTCCTTGAATGATGCAATGCAGGTGCAAGATCTTGAAGCTATGATCTTACTGCACCTGCGTAGTTCAATCCCAGCTCTGAAACTGAAGAATTATGATGATTTTACAGGCTTCTATCAGACTCAAAGCCTGAACTGAACCAAGAAACAGACTGGGACAAGTCCGTTTCTTCTCAGTGAGAAAAAGTTCCGTGTTGAGGGTAAGGGTAGGGGTGGACTGTTCAATCAATCAAATTAGATAAAAGCCCCAGAAGATTTTACCATTCTAAATACATTTCCCTAGGGGTAAGCACAAGAAAACATGGCACCAAAGGTAATAATTTATCAGCATGATAGAAAAAGAAAAAAGTGAACATATAGCAGGATTGTTTTTAATGCAGCTGTTTCCAACCCACTTTTGCTTGGCCAATCAGTTTCTCACCATGTGCACCCACCAACACTCTTCAGGGTACATTGGTGTGTGTGTATGTGGGGGGGGGGGTACCTGATGGAAAACTCGGTGGATTAATGGTTTAGAGGTAGGACTGTGATCTGTGTCATTTTGGTGCAGTTTGGTGCAGTGCAAACAGATTTCCCAAAGAGCTTGGAGGTATACATTGCAACAATGAGGCCAAATCTCATGATAATAATAATAAAAAAAATGGATCCGATCCAAGACAGCAATGCCGCATCTGGAACAAAAAACAGTTATGGTGTATAGTTGGTTCAGAGATCCCTGGCATCCAAAACAGAAATGGATTTTTTTTCTGTACACACTTCTATCCAACACTAATCACTACACCAAGCAATCTCTCTATATAATGCCATGGATTAATCCATAGCAAAGGGTGACCCTTTCCCCAGCTTTAAAGCTCCCACCTGATCCTGAATGTCTGAGATACCATCATTGAGAAAGATCTGTGGCTGAAGGAACAGAAAGCAATGTTTTCATCTACATTTCTGTGAGTTGTTGCAGTTATTTTTCTGCTTGTTCATTTGCCACTGTGCTACATATAATAATAATAGTAATAACAACAATATTAACAACTTTGCTTATATACTTCTCTTCCAGAGCGATTAGTGCTCCAGTCCGAGTGGTGAATAAGATAAATGTTATTATTATCCCCACGATACAGCTGGGGAGCAGAGGATGAGAAGACTGGCTTACTCAAGGCCACCTACTGAGCTCATGGCAGTAGCGGGATTCGAACCAGCAGAGGACTGATTCACAGCCTATTTGCATTCTATCTGAAGCACTGAAAAAAACTAACTGATGTTTATCATTCTTCTAATTTTATTGTCAGTCTCCAGATATAACTACTTAGCACATATGATAATGGAGTGGGAATCCATTTCACTGCTGATACGTCAGGAGAAAGGAGAGGTCATAAATATTTTAATCAAATAAATAATCAATGCCATACTCAAACCTTTATTGTTTTATGTGATTTATTTATATATTTAGATTCTTCAGATACCTCAGTAGGTTTAGTTTTCAGGGTTTTCTTTGAAAATAAGTGCAATAATTTTAATGGGAGTTGCTAAATTTATTCTGTTAATTTGTCCTCCGTGTTCTGTGTTACCGAATATACACTTTAGAAATACTAGGAAACATTCATCCCAGCATATTCTGGATCCCCTTGTTGGTCTTTCTGTAGTTGTTGAATTGCATGCACTTATTAAATGAAATCAGTTTCCACAAAAAAGTTTTGATAGCGTATTCATCTGGATTCTTTATAAAATGATAAGATGTACATAGGTGGGTCCTGGAGATCTCCCAGACTGATCCATATTAGAGAGGTTAATTTCCCTGAAGAAAATGGATGGTTTTGGGGGTAGACTCTATAGCATTGTACTCCACTAAGGTACCTCCCCTACTCAAATCTTGCCCTCCTTAGACTTCACCCCCCCCCCAAATCTCCAAGAACCTCCAGACTCATAGCTGGCAATCTTAGACATACGTGAGGGCTTTACATACAAATATGTATATATATCTAAATATAAAATCTGTTACAATAAGAGGCATGCTGAATAAAAATCCATGACAATGTTCAATCAAAGGATCATTCAAATCTTGCGCTCATTAATGGCTAATCTTTTTTATCAATCTCCGTGCTCAATTAGGTCCAATTCAATTGAAACATTGATCTGTGGCATCCGTTGTAAGAATCTACTGTTCAACTAGCTTAATTATTTTTCTGTGTATTCAAATTTATTCACATATATGTATGATAAAGTCTTTAAACAACATGTGGTGATCATAAAAGCTAAGTAATTTTTCTGACAATATTCTGTACTCATGAAAGCATGCTAGAAAATAGGCATATTTAGAAATGAACCATTTATGATAGTATTCTGGAGGAAATGATTCATAGCATTATTAATCATTTATGAAGTTAAACGTACTTGGTAATTTTACTTGGTTTGTTAGAGGTAAGGCTGAAAAATAACTTTCTCACATACAGAACAATTCTAAACAGGTCTACTTAGACATACGTTATGAGGCTCACTCTCAGGAAAGCGCTCTTAGAATTACAACCATAGCCACAGGTGCAGTATTCAGGTCCGTACTCCCTCGTGGAATGTCCAGATTTTTCAGATAATAAATAGTTCATATAAAATATCAAACAGTCAATGAACTGTCTCAAATAACACTTGTTTTACTCCATATAATTCAATATCATTTCAGGACCTGCAGCTTCTTGAATATCTATTCATTAAAATCCTTCAAGACAGTCTTTCACCACAAAAAGTAGTCTGAAGGTAGTATACAGTATATATCATATACAGTATCATGTACAGTATATGATAGTTCCAGTATATTTGTCACTCCAGTGAAACATAGGGTTCGACCTATCACACCTATTTCACCTCCTTATTACAATTCTATTTCACATGGCTTGTATGCACATGGGCGCATGATTCCCAGCATAAACTTCCTGATGGTCAAAGAGGACCCCGTCCTTCTTTTTTCAATCAGTGAAAAAGCCAGTTTGATTCAATCTATGAGCTCCATGTTCAGCTTTACTTTAATAGATAGACACGTTTCTCCATAAAAGTGAATGAGAAGTCAATCTCTGTATGCACATCAGGATACCCAAAAAGTTTTTGATCAATGTCATTTTCTACCTTCCAAACCCTTAGGCAAAATGCACATATTTATTTAGATTTTCTTTTTCGCTGCCCCAAATATTCTGTTATGCGCAGTTTATTGATTCGTCCTCTTTTTCCTGTGCAGAGGGATTTTTTGGATAAGGATCTAAAATTTTTCTTAGCTGACAAGAGTCCAGCAATAACCCTATCCGTTGCTGAATTCTTGGCTTATGTGTGGAAGTCAAGGGTAACATTTTATAAAGCCCCCTATGACTGTGCTGTATCCTGAGATAATTTTGCTGTCTGGGGACATTATTGTGCTGCCCTATGAATTTATTTCACAACATTTCTCCTGTTTTGTCAGTATTATTTATGCCAATAAAGGTTGCTGTGGCTGTGAACTGCTATTTAGATTTAGAGTTTACTGTATCCCAAAGTCATGGACCCAGTAACAACAAAAATAACTTTTAATGAAAATATTAATTTCAAAATTCTGACTATGATACTCTCCCCTTGGTAGTAAGCAAAGTTCTGTGTTCAAGGGGGGAGTTGTAGACAAAACTAGAGGAGTCCCCATAAAATCTCACATAAGGTTTGGGTCAAATGGAGCTTCTCCATGTACTGAACAATTTCTGCACACAGTGTGACTTTAATACTATAACATAACATTTATTTGTATTTATATATGACCCTTCAGGACAACTTAATGCCCAATCAGATTGGTTTACAAAGTATGCTATTATTATCCTCATGACAATCACCCCGTGAGGTGGGTGGGGCTGAGAGACCTCTGAGGGCCAAGCTACACATGACGAATGACACTTGAACGGCAAGTGGATTGAGTGGAGGGCAAGTGAACAGGGAGAAATACACTTGCCATTCAAGCGTCATTCGTCATGTGTAGCTTGGCCCTGAGAGAGCTGTGATTGACCCAGCTGGCTTCAAGTGGAGGAGTGGGGATGGAATTAAATCCAGTTCTCCAGATTAGAGTCCTGCTGCTCTTAACCACTACACTAAACTGCCTTTTTCTTGTCTCCTCCCTTCTACTGTAGCTCAAAATGTCCTCAATGCTGTTCCCAGAGTCCCTTGTCCTCAAGGAGCAGCATTTGGGGGAATATTTTGTGTTCTAGTAGGAGGGGAAGTAAGAAAATCACACAGAAATCCTTCTGTCTAGAAATGCTCAGTTAGACACAAGCCATTGTCATTTGTTTCATAATACAATAAATTTAGTATATAAAAGAAAATATAACTGTGAGAAGAAACATTTAATGGAAACCAACTTAGATTTCTTTCATGATATATAGAAAAGTTGGTCATAAATGGTGGGCAAATCATTTATACAAAGTCTATAATTTTTCATTAACATTTTAACTGTTGTCTTCACCTCCACTCCCTCACACGGAGGTCAATCCTTTGTACCGAATATTCCATTGAAAATCTCATACGATGAAAATAAGACTTAGTGCTACTTAATAATACTTTATGAAGAGGAAAAAACTTTTTAATGGGCATTTGACTCCAATATAAACCAAGAATCAAAGAGAGTGAGAGGAGTAATTTTCAGTTAGAAAATTAATATTCATTAGGCAATGAACTGCCTATAAAACTGATTTAAACATGAAATCTGACCCAGAAATTAAGAGAGATAATAGACCAAATAATACTTGCTTTAGTTAAATCAGTAATACCATATTCATCAGTAGCATTACTTTTGTTAACAGGCTATGCAATTTTACTGAATGTAATCTTGAGCATCTTTAAGAACTAATTCATAGTGAACTTATGCCTCAAGATATTTAAATTTCTTTCCCTAAGATGTATTTTTGTCACTAAAGCTGTATCAAAGTATTTGGCTAGTAGGTAGTTACGCACTCATATTTTCTTTCATTCAGGGTATTATTGAGCAGCTTCATTGTAGTGGTACATTTCATCTATATGAACCATTATTTTAATATTTTTGTTCCCAAAGCCATACCATCTATGGGCTGATTCACATGTTAATTAACTGTGCAGCTAGATGTCCATGCTTGGAGCTTAATACACAGGCACACATGTGACCTATTCAGAATGGGACAGACTGGGGAAACTGTGCTGAAGTTTTCCCTCTTGCCCTGTTTACACAATCTGGAGTGGTCCCAGGAAGGCATTATTGGTTCCACTGGGGAAGTACTGATAGCTACATATAAATTTCCCCATCAAGTCAAGTAGCAGCTCTCTAGGGCTATTTCTGCTTGGAAATTTGGTACTGAGGGAAGCCTTAAGCTCCTTCAACCTGTGTGCCATTATCCCCATCCAAATGAAGCCTGTGTGTGTGCGTCAAGGAATTGACTACCAAACTCTGAACTCTTCAAATACATCTGATTGAAACATGTCCAGTGGCCACAAGTACTTTGTAAAATGTGAATCAGTTCTAAAGCTTAAATTACACCTTCAGGAGAATCCATGGGGAAGACAAATGTCTTTCCCTTCATTGTTTGCCTCCTCAAAGTTAGAGATGGGCACAAACCAAAATACGAACCAAAATTAAGCAGATCCCATTTCTGATGAACCGCCACGAATTTTTAGGTTGGTTCGTTTGGTTCATTTTTTTGTTCATCACTGCAGACAGCCTGGTGCCAATCAATCAGTTTCCTAGGCAACAGGGGATGGACTTCCTGCAGACCTTCTGCTGACCTGGAAGTGACCTTCTGCTGACCCAGAAGTGATGATTTTCTGACCTGTATGTGACATTTTCACAAACCAAATGAACCAGTTCGCAAACCAGGAACAGGTTCATGAAAGTTCGTGGTTCATGAAATTTGATGAACCACAAACCACATGGTTCAGTTTTTTTCTGGTTCGTGCCCATCTCTACTCAAAATCACCCTAAGCAAGCTACTTTTAAAATACTAATACATTTTTCCTATATCATCCCTGAATCTTTCTCCCTATGGTTGAAGAAGCAAGTTTTGATGGCAATATGCTGACCAGAGAAAATGGATTCTACCTGCCATTTTTCTTTCACTTGGATACAGTCTGCTTCAGTCTTGTTTGGGTTAAATAAATAAAAACTTTAAAGGACAGAAACAAGAAACCCCACTTAACATGTAGTTTGAGCCTTAGATCTAATTAAACTAACCATGTTACTCAAGTTTAATGCCAAACAGACCAGTGAAAATGTGATGTTATACTTCATAGCTCCATAAAAAACTTCCACTGGACACGGTTTAAATGAACAATGTATGGAAAGCCTTCAAGAATGACTATCAGATACACCCCCGGTATATCTGCCATAGTTGGTCATATGCATAATGCTTTGATCCTCTGAGAGTGTGTAAAGGATACTAATTGCTACTTGGCTATGAGCTACTTATCTTGCAGGTGTTTTACTTTCAGTTTCCCAGCCGGCTTGAGAACGTGGCCTTGGAACACCGGCCAGAGCCAGTTCTCCCTGAGAACTGTAGTGAACTCATTCCTCCCCTGTTCCCTTCTCCCACAGGCCTGCACCCTTCGCACCAAAACTCTAACAGTCTCCCATTCTCTGGGGTGGGAATGTTCCCCTATAATTAACACTACTCACCCCCCTTGCATCACTTCTGCCAATGGCTCTGTCTGAGTACCTTGATACTGATATATCTCTAATAAAGCAAATTTAACTTTTACCCACGAGTGTCTGAGTGAAGTGCTTGGGGACTTATCTGGCAAGATCTTACAATGACCCACTGAATTCAATGGAAACTGTGTGTATTATCTCCTAGCAGTAGCAAAAATTCAGTGGGGCTTACACAGATGTACTTGGTTGACTTTGCCTCATTATACTGCACCACTGGTAGTCAACATTAAAAGTGCCATAGCCTGCTACTGCCCAAATTTCTGGACTCTTTCCAGGCCTAGGAATGTATTTATTTTATTAGAGAAAAGGCACAAATTCAGCAAAGAATTAGCACAGCATCATCCATTTTTATTCCTTCTCCCCCACTTCATCTTATTGACCAGTCTGTCACAGCAAACAGCAGCGAAAAAATTATTCATGGTTCTGTGTAGGGGGATATCCTACAAACCCAATTTTGGGTTTCCCCCAATTTATCTAAATGTTGCACCCATTAAGATGCAAGGCAAGGCAAGTGGCAAACAACGTATAAGTTTATTAGAGAAAGTACCCTAATAAACTGATGCGCTTCAGTAGATTCTGACAATACACACCTCACAGGGCATTTCCACTATCTTTTATATCTTCTTAAAAACGAACAACAGAGAGGAAGATTATCTGATTTCAACTAAACAAATGCAGAACTTATATTTTTCAAGCAATAAGTCAATCAAATATAGAAAAGTCACTACAACCTACTAAGTGTTACTCAGTGCTACTCAAAGTGCTACTCAAAGTGTTACTAATCTCTCAGTCCATATAAGTCCATTCAGATAGTCAGAACCATCCCATAGATGAGTCCAAAGTAAGTACTCCAGAAGGTAAGTCCAAGGTAAGTACTCCAGTAAATTCTTGAATTATCTCTTTGTTTCTTTTTCTTTTCTTTCAGGTGGTGTATGCCAAGTTCCAATGCCCAAAAAAGGTGTGTCTCATTCGCCCAACACCAGGGTCAGCAAAATGCTGCCTGCTGTTTCGTCCGAAGACCTCCTCCGGGGCTGTTGCAAACCCACCACAATTTACTGTTAATAAACATAAGTAAGAATGAGAACCATTCTTTAAACTTTACCAAGAACTACAATATAACAATAAACATAGTGGTAAATACAACATACCCGTAGATTCTCTTAGAGTACTCTAATTACCATCCGTAATGTGTTTCTCACGTAGTCAAAAGCTGCGGCTGAGAAGCAATCAGCCCCTCAGCTCCCTAGTCTTTAAAGAGCCATTATTCAAACAACACGTCACTTCTTAAAGAAACAGTGCAACAATATACAAAATCTGCAGCATAAACTAAAGGAAACATGACAGATTGAATTCATGGTTCAAACCCCTAGGTTTCATTGAACACAATTTATGAACCCACCAGCTTTCCTTTTGCAGTAGGACTTATATGCAGCAGGACTTATATGGACTGAGATATTATTATATGGACTGAGAGATTATTTCAAGATAGCGGTCTGAGCTTGCATGGTTTGCTGTTTGATTAATTGAATACATCCAGTTAACTATTCTTTTTCACTGAGTAAAGTAATACTTGTTGATTCTTTATAGAAAAAACATGTTCATTCAGCTCTATAATTATTGCAAATTGGGTTTTCCTTCACTTGTAGAGGTTTCTACTTTTGTTAATTCAGTATTGTTGTGGAGGTTCCTCTGTTTTGTGTACTGGAACATTGCGGAAGACAGCATCTTCGCACGCACCATCACACCAGGAAGACGCTATTACCCTGGACTTTTGCATGAAATCATGTCTTCCTGGTGTGATTTTGTGCAAGAAGACGCTGTCTTCCGCAATGTTCCAGCAGAAGGTAAGATGTCTGGAAACGGCCCATCTGTTGTAGTAAATCACAATTATCCAGGGCATCCCCATCTCCTACTGACAATAGCAAAAATACAGACGCTGCAAGGCCATTATAATTTAAGTGAAATAAGACGCAAGGAAAGAGTCAGCTAAGGCTCATCCCACCATGCATTGAGATGGACCAAAGTTTATAGTTTAATGCAACTACTGAGGCCACTAGATATAAAATCCCTTAACAGTCCACTTATGCCATTGGATGTATTATCTCTTTCAACTTTATGGGAGTTTTATTTCTTAACAAAATGGATTTGGGGCACTATTGGTAAAGTGGGGCTGGTGCCCAGCGTAGTATTAAAAAGAGAATCCTTGTCAGAATTGGCTTCTAAATCCTACTGAGCACATCCAGTTACAAATGGGCATGTTCAGTAGCAACAACTGAAGCAACAAGTGAACTTACTGCCCTCAAGTGCTGTCAGAACGTTTCAAACTGCAGAAAATGTAGTCTACATGAAGCTAATTAGTGGAAGGAGGCTTATAGACTGTGTTGCACAGCCCATCAAAAACAGCACCCCCCCACCCATCTTCTCCACAGGTTGCCATTTCTGACAGGCAGACCATTCCCATTGCATAGCCATCAGAAACAGCATCTCACTATCTTCTTCCACAGGTTGCTCTTTCAGAGCTGTTTAAAAGACACAAACGCCTGACAGTTTGGGCTACTATTGATACGGGTCCTGGGTCCAACCCACCCTTCTTGTGTGAGGAGGCCTCTTCTTTTGGTAATGAACTCTCTGCTACTCAGCTCCTGGGAGAAAGACTGTGTAACGGAAATGACTTCTCTGTCAGAAACAGCAAACTGTGGATAAAAACGGCTGGAGGCTGTTTTTGACAGACTGTTCAACTGAAATGGCTTGTTTGTCAGAAAGTGCAACCTGAGGAGGAAGATTGCAGGAGCCTGACAGAATGTGCAACAAATGTGGCATAGCCATAAGAATATGTTACTATTACACTAGCTCCTTAACAGATGGCTACCTAATGTAGTCTGCATGTATTCAAAGGCATTGTGTCTTCAGCTGCTGAATTTGGAAGAAAGCAACTGTATGGCAGGAACTCTGACGGTATAGTGGTGCCCTCCAAAGCCCAAACCATCCTTTCATTCCCACCCCACCCCAATGCTGTGCATGATCAAAGGCTTGGTTTCTTGTATGTTCCTGGTGGGACAAAATAGCAGCAGCCGCAGCAGAGCAAATCAGCAATCATAAAAATATAACCATCATTGACAGGTTCCTGGTTTTGATGGTTTCTGCAACAATTTACCCTGCAAAAACCAATTTTGACAGGGAGCTGTTTTCTTACCCTGAACAACAAAAGCTGCTTCCAGAAGCCAAATCTGACAGGGATGCTCTTTTTAACTCTACATAGGACATTGGAAAGACAAAATAAAGAGGCTTATAAACCTGCTCCACTTCCATCACACAGCCATTTGCAGCATGCTACTGCTGAGCAGCACAAGAAAGAGTGATGCAGCAGAGTGTATGCCTGCATACCTGCTGGCTGGCCTATTCCTCCAATAGCCAGCTGACCTTTAGAAGTCCTCCCCCTTGTAGGCTTCAGTAACACCTTTCAGCTGACTAGGCTTTCAGCTGGAAATAAGTGCAGGTGTAACAGCCCTTTGGCTGTTGGGGGTGGACTGTTCAATCAATCAAACTTGGTAAAAGCCCCAGAAGACTTTAATCAGAGGCTACAATTCTAAATACATTTTCCTGTGCATAAGCACAAGGAAGAATGGTACCAAAGGTAATAATTTGACATGATAGAAAAAGAAAAGTGAATATATAGCAGGATTGTTTTTAATGCCACTGCTTCCATTCCACTTTCCCTTAGCCAGCCAGTTTCTCATCATGTGTACCTGCCAACACTCTTCAGGTTCCACTGGGGTGTGTGTGTTGTATCTGAGAGAAAACTAAGGGCCAAACTACAAGTGACGAATGACACTTGAACGGCAAGTGTATTCCTCCCTGTTCACTTGTCCTCCACTTGCTCTCCACTCAATCCACTTGCTGTTCAAGTGTCATTTGTCACTTGTAGCTTGGCCCTCAGTGGATCGATGGTTTAGAGGGAGGGCTGTGATCTGTGACATTTTTGTGCTGTTCAGTGCAAACACAGCTGCCCCAAACAGCCTAAAGGTCCACATTGCAAAAATGGGGCCAAGACTCATGATAATGAAAAAAAAAATGGATCAAATCCAAACCAGCAACGCCCAACAAAACACGTTGCATAGTTGGTCTAGAACGCCAGCATCCAAAATGGAAATGGATTTTTTTCTGTATACACCTCTATCCAACTCTAATCACTACACCAAGCAATCTCTCTGTATAATGGCATGGATTAATCCATGACAATGGGTGACCCTTTCCCCCACTTTAAAGCTCCCACCTGATCCTGAATGTCTGAGATACCATCATTGAGACAAGATCCATGGCTGAAGGAACAGAAAGCAATGTTTTCATCTGCATTTCTGTGAGTTGTTGCAGTTGTTTTTCCGCTTGTTTATTTTCCACTGTGCCACCCCACTTACCCTTAGCCAGCCAGTTTCTCACCATGTGCACCTGCCAACACTCTTCACGGTTCTTTGTTTTGTGTGTGAGTTCATGTGAGTGTGAGTACATAGTGTAACTGAGGGAAAACTCAATGGATCAATGATTTAGAGGGAGAAGTGTGTTCTGTGCTATTTTGCTGCCGTTCAGTGTAAAAACAGCTGTCCCTAGGAGCCTGGCAATCTGCATTGCAAAAATTGGGCTGAAACTTAGGGGGGGGGGACAGATTCAATCACAGCCAGCAATCCCCCAGCCATAAAAGATCAGTAATGGTGCATAATTTATTTGGAACCCCCAGATCTGAAACAGTGTACACCTCTACTTAGGACACCACACATTCACGGCAGCAGGCAGTTACACTCCAATATAACAGGTGTCAGAAGCCAGCTCTTTCCCTGCTGCTTCCCTTCAAGTGCTTCAGAGTCCTTCTCCCTCTAACTGTCCTAATGGATCTCAATTAGCTTTTGTTGCCTGTTTGTTGTTAGGACAGACAGAACTTAACCTGTCCATCACACCTACCTAACACATGTAGCACTTATTGGAATACCTCAGGCAAACATGATCCATGCTTTTGACAGAGAGTCAGTACAGTACAGTGGTAAGAGTGTCAACCTAGGAATTGGGAGACTGAGGGCCAAGCTACAAGTGACGAATGACACTTGAACAGCAAGTGGATTGAGTGGAGGGCAAGTGAACAGGGAGAAATACACTTGCCGTTCAAGTGTCATTCGTCACTTGTAGCTTCACCCTCAGGATCAAATCCCTGTTCTGCCATGGAAGCTTGTTGGATAACCTTAGCCCTGTCACTCATTCTCAACTTAATATGCTTCTTAAGGATGTTCTGATGATAAAATGAAAGAGATGAGAATGGTGTAAGCAGTTTTGTGTTCACAACTTGGGAGAAAGGGGAGGATATAAAAGAAGTAAGTAAATAAGTAATATAGCATTGAGAAAACCCTCCCTTCAGACCGAGGTTAGGGAAATGATTAAAGAAAATGTTTGCTGTGCAGAGAAATGCAAGTGACCTTATTTGGTGTGAACATAGTTCTGGTTCTTTGATGTCATGATTAGGTATGTATCTTCAGAGACTCTCTCCTCCTCACATACCTATACTGCACTCACCTGAGAGAATGAAAAGTTAAGCAGAATGTGACTGCACACAGTGAGCTATGCCAACCATAACAGTTTGGTACGGTTTATTGTAGATCATTTCTTTCTCACTAATTGCTCTTTTGAGGTTAAGAAATGAAGTGAATTTGGATCAGATATTGATACATTCTGAATGGTCACCCTTACTAGACATGGATAAGAGTTTTCACTTTGGATAGGTTTCTTGCACTAATAATGATACCGATTGGCCTTAATCTTACTATGCAATTGAGTAAGTGTATTCAAGATGACTCACTTTCTACCCTGGTGCACCACCAGCGGGCGCTGCCATGGAGCGAAGCCCAGGAAAGACATCCTGTCCCTCCAGAAAAGGTGCCATGGATGGAAGCCCAGGCCAGGATCAGGATGGGAGTAGGTGGCAATGCCCGCTCACTGCCTTGACCCAGCTGGTATTAGGAGCAGAGTAGGTGGCAATGCCCATCCCCCACCTTAACCCAGCTGGTATTAGGAATAGAGCAGGTGACAATGTCAACTCCACCCCTTCAGCCAGCTGGTATTAGGAGTGGAGCAGGTGGCAATACCTGCACCCCCTTCAGCCAGCTGGGATCAGGAGTGGAGCAGGTGACAATGCCGACCCTCCGCCTTAACCCAGCTGGTATTAGGAGTGGAGTAGGTGAAAATGCCTCTGCCTTAGCTCAGCTGGTATTAGGAGAAGAGCAAGTGGCAATGTCTGCCCCCTGCCTTAACTCAGCTGGTATTAGGAGCGGAACAAGCAGCAATGCCCTCACTCACCTTAATCCAGCTGGTATTAGGAGTGGAGCAGGTGACAATGCTGACCCTCTGCCTTAACCCAGTTGGTATTAGGAGTGGAGCAGGTGGAAATGCCCACCCCCGCTGTTACGTCTGTACCCCTACATCCATGTCATTGTTCTATGTATTGCTAATGCTGTACCTTAATGTCATTTGGCAAATGCTCTAACCATCGCTTTAGTTTCTCAAGCATCCTGAGAACACAGCTGTCTTATCTCCTTCCTTTGAAGCTCCCAGAAGCAACCATGCACTGTCTGAAGTGTTACTGTTTAATCTTGTGCCCTTTGTCCTGTCTAGGCTGATGTATAAACCCTAGAAGAAATTCCCAGACCGTTTCCCGCGCAAACCTGTGGTCTAGGTGGGAGGGGAAAAATGATTGGGTATTTAGAGATGTACTTTCTTCAAGTTTCTATTCCTGTCAATGGAATGTGTACTGCTTAGATGCTTTCTTGCTTCTGAGTAATTCTATAGACATATATATGGAAATGATTGGATTTCTGAATAAAATCATTTAACCAAGAGCTTGGATTTCTTGTTGCAATGGTACAGAGACCTGTCTACCATATCCTGTCACACATAGCCTGACAACTGCCTTAACACAGCTGGTATTAGGAGTGGAGCAGGTGGCAATGCCCACCCCTGCCTTAACACAGATGGTATTAGGAGCAGAGCAGGTGGCAATGTCTGCCTCCCCTTCACCCAGCTGGGATCAGGAGCAGAGCAGATGGAAATGCCCACCCCTGCCTTCACCAGCTGAGATCTGGAGCAGAGGAGGTGGAAATGCCCACACCCACCGTAACTCAGCTGGTATTAGAAGCAGAGCAGGTGGCAATGCCCACACCCCACTATCACCCAGTTGGGCTCAGGAGTGGAGCAGGTGGTAATGCCCACCCCGCGCCTTCATTTGGCTGGGATCAGGCACAGAGCAAGAGGCAATGCCTTTCTTCCCTTCACCCAGCTGGGATAAAGAATGGAGCAGGTGGCAATGCCTTCCCCCTTCAACCTACCAGAATAAGGCACTGAGCAGGCAGCAATGCCCACTCCATCTTCACCCTGCTGAAATCAGGCACCAAGCATGCAGCAATGCCCATCCACCCCCTTCAACCTGCCAGAATCAGGAGCAGAGCAGGTGGCAATGCCCACACTTCCTTCACCCAGCTGAGATCAGGAGCGGAGCAGATAGCAAAGCCCGCCACTCACCTTCGCTTGTCAGGATCAGGCACAGAGCAGGAGGCAATGCCCACTCCTCCCTTCACCCAGCGGAGAGCAGGTGGCAATGCCCACCCCCCTTCATTCAGCTGGGATCAGGCTCGGAGCAGGCAGCAATGCCACCCCCCTTCACCCAGTCATAATCAGGTGCAGAACAGGAGGCAATGCCCATTTCCACTTCACCTGGCTCAGATCATGAGCAGAGCAGGTGGCAGTGCCTGCCTCCCTTTACCTGGCCTGTATCAGGCATAGAGCAGGTAGCAAAGCCCACCATCCCTTCACATGGCCGAGATCAGACATGGAGCAGGTGGCAATGCCCACCCCCCTCCTTCACCAGCCGGGATCAGTGATGGGGGAGGAGGGAATGCCTACCTGTCTACCCTCCCCTTTCTAGAGACTGTTGTATTTTTTCCCACAACAGGCTTTCTTGCTGGTCCAATTATAATTTATGACATAAGCCCTGTTCATATAAATGGGGCTTAAGTTAACTTCCACTAGCATGATTGGTTTCAATGAGATTTAAACATGACAAGCTTCATAGGATTTTTCTATGTACATAATATTGGTGGCAAACTGAGATTATACTGATCTGCAAGATCACTCCAGGAACAGTAACATCACCTAACCCTCCCCCATGAATAATTGTCACTGGTCACTACACATAGAGCTTTCCACTCAGCTCCATGTAGAGTGTACCAGTGTATTGAACCACAACATCTACAGCCCAGCTGACACTATCTTTTATTGATAGGTCTTTTGGGTGTTTTCCAAGATATTTCCTCAAAATGGAAGTGCAAGGATAGTTTGTACAGAAAGATAACTTGATACCTAATAGGTAATCACATTTTTAAGTGTCAATTAATGCTTTTGGCTAGAGCCATCGTTAATGTTCTAAAATCAAAGACACAATGACAAATCACTGACAGGTCTACCAATACTGCTATGATGGAACCACTGAGGAATTGTTTGATGATACCAATCACTATCCAAAGTCTAGAACAAACTTTTTAGGTGCTTCAAATTCCTTGCTGCTTTCATTTATCATTTAACTGTATGAAGTCTCGCTTTTTCTTCTTCCCATAGTAACGATTTTTTGCTACTCCTCTGATGGTTTGGATGTTAAGGAAGTTAATATTAAAATAAAAGCACAGGAGCTACTGTCATCTGCTTAAAGGTTCCATCAGCTATAAGACTGGCCTTGAAAATGACTAATAGGCTGTTTTTGAATACAAAGATGATAAGTTAAGGTAATTGTTTTTTATTAAGAAAATAAGCTTCAGAGCACTCTAGAGGAAACATTTTTTCTCATTATATTTTGTTTTAAGAGTACGACATGCCAGAAGTAGATGACGGAAATTGCTTTTCCAAGCACTTTCGTGAAAATAATGTAATATTGTAAGCTGAAAAGGAAGTCATGATGAAGTATTCAAATCTTATTTGAGTATTCATGGAATCCTTAACAGCTTTGAAAACCGATGGATGACTGCAGCTCACAGTAGTGTCCTGTCATAACTATCAGTGTCAGTACAAAACTCTTTTCTGTCTAAAGACTGATTGCAATCATAGAACAACTGTTTCATAGCTGTGGTTACTTTGAAACTGGAAAGCTATTTTCTGAAACACAAGATCAGGAGGATCATATAGTGCAGCTTTCACTGGGCTATATTATTTGTACTAACAGTATTAGCACTACTCCTAGTACTACTACTACTACTACTACTACTAACTACTAATATGACTGTGCTACTAATGTAGTCCAGAGCTCTTTCCCTTTAATACAGTAGTTTTATTTGCCCTAAGGGACATTCAAATATACAATTCCACTATTTGTATGAAGCATGCCAACATAATTGTATAAATGCGTAACAGCATATAAATCGCTTAGAAATTGCCAAGGGAGAAACAGAAAGGGAACTCATAAAACCCCATTATACAAAAAGTTATTTATACCTCTAAGGGGGATTTCCAAGGTATCCTTGGAAGTATTTCTTAACAACACTTTCAGATGCTAATGTGTAAAGTGCAGTCAAGTTGCTACCAATTTATGGCCACCACATAGGGTTTTTCAAGGCAAGAGACAAATAAAGGTAGTTTGCCATTGAGTGCCTCTGTGTTGTATCCCTAGACTTCATTAGCGGTCTCCCATCCAAGTACTAACCAGGGCAGACCCTGCTTATCTTCTGAGATCTGACAAGAACCAGCTAGCCTGGGAGATCCAGATCAGGGTACTAGATTAAGAGTGCATTGCAGAGAAAATCCAAGTCAAGATGGTTTCCTTTTGGGTACATGCAGCCATTTTGTCCAGTACAAGAAAGACCCAAGCAATATCTAATAGTTTTGTGTGGCAGCTGGTGGGTACTCCCTGCAGGTTAAAAATTAGCCTGAACCACTTGGCTACCATATCTGTGATACAGCTATAAGTATGGGAAAAGGCAATCATGCCATTCATGTTCTCAACACAGCAAAATAAAGAGGAACCCTCAAGGGAGAGAGAAAAAATACTCAACTGTTTTTTACCACATTAATACATGTGATTATGATATATTATGTACCCTTTTCATCACAACGCAGTACTTAATAAATGTATATATGCTCTAGCAAAACTCAAAGTCCTTATAACTATTCATTAAAGCAGTTCTGCATCCGAGGCAGTCCAAGGTAAGTAGTCCGTTGACTGTGGGAGTGCTGAGAAGCAAAGTCCGGGCCGTGCGCCCAATCCAGGGCCGGCTGCACACTCAGATTTCGTAAATTCCTTCTTCAGGGGCGTGGCCTAATAATAATAATACAATAGTACAAAGCGATCAACAACCCCCCCATTAACAATGTTCAAAACCAGACAAAATCACTTACAATACTGACCTCTGCAATCAATTTCTAAACGCTTTACGCGGACGCTCCAAGGACAAGGCGGCTGTATCTTCTCAAGCGCGCCCAGAACGTCATTAGAGAACCAGTATAAATATGTTTCCTCTTTCCGTATTTAAAGGGAACGCATCCACGCCTCACCCTGTTACAAAAAACAATTCAGAGATAATTCCAGATTCAGACCCTCCGGATGCCTAGTTTGTAACGTGTGTATCCAAAATGCTTCCTTTTGTAGCAGCATTTTATGATTGCTTTTTTGTAAAACATTCAATACCGCCACTCGAAAGTGCACCCCAGAGCGTTGATGGGAGAGAAAGTGTTGAGTCATTGGAGCCTCCATGACCTTGTTCTTAATACGAGAAATATGCTCCAATACACGTATCCTAAGTGGTCTAGTAGTGCAGCCCACATAGTATAAGGGGCAGGTGCACTCAATTACATACACGACATTGGATGTTTGGCACGTGGCAAAGTGATGAATAGAAAGGGACTTACCCTTAATGATCAATTCCTGACCCTCCCAAATATTCCTACATATCCCACAATGTCCACATTTAAAGTTCCCTACTGGTAGATGTCTTTCAGCGGGGATGTCAGCTAATTTTGCCCTAACTAAGCAGTCCCGTATGCTTTTATTGCGTCGAAAGCCACATAAAGGATGAATTATTTTTTGTAACGGGGTGAGGCGTGGATGCGTTCCCTTTAAATACGGAAAGAGGAAACATATTTATACTGGTTCTCTAATGACGTTCTGGGCGCGCTTGAGAAGATACAGCCGCCTTGTCCTTGGAGCGTCCGCGTAAAGCGTTTAGAAATTGATTGCAGAGGTCAGTATTGTAAGTGATTTTGTCTGGTTTTGAACATTGTTAATGGGGGGGTTGTTGATCGCTTTGTACTATTGTATTATTATTATTATGCCACGCCCCTGAAGAAGGAATTTACGAAATCTGAGTGTGCAGCCGGCCCCGGATTGGGCGCACGGCCCGGACTTTGCTTCTCAGCACTCCCACAGTCAACGGACTACTTACCTTGGACTGCTTCGGATACAGGACTGCTTTAATGAATAGTTATAAGGACTTTGAGTTTTGCTAGAGCATATATACATTTATTAAGTACTGCGTTGTGATGAAAAGGGTACATAATATATCATAATCACATGTATTAATGTGGTAAAAAACAGTTGAGTATTTTTTCTCTCTCCCTTGAGGGTTCCTCTTTATTTTGCTGTGTTATTGACGGGAGAGGCCATCTATTTTCTTTCGTTCTTGAACTATGGCTTCGTTTAAAGATACATTAGCCTTTTCGGCAGAAGAACAAGAGCAGATTTTGGCAGGAATGACTTCTGTCATTACGGAGACCAGTTCTCCAGTAAAGGATGAATGGGATATGCTGAAGTTCCTCATGTCCAAGAAGATTAAGTTTGACTTACATGCCTCTACACTGTTTGATTATTTTTCTGCCCAACGCATACCACGGGGACTTCGTCTCCAGAAGCCTCCGGGCATGTTCGGGTCAGATGATATGTTTAAAACTGATTGGGCTTCTGTTTTAAACAAATGTAGTTTTGATTTGATGTTACTCATTATTAGAAGGTGTAGGAAAGAGAGTGAGTCTCTACAGGAGGAGATTCAGACACACATGGATGCTCTTAAGATACCACTTCCGGTTGCGGAGTATGATTCAAAGATCAATGAAATTGAAAAACAAGTGAAACAATTTGAAGTGCGCACTAAGGAAATCAAAATACAGAAATTTAAAAGGGACACGCTTGATTATGCTAATAATAGAGTCTATTATTGGTGGGCTCAGACAAATGTTCAAAGGGGTGGTCAAAGGAAGGTCTCTTGGGCAGAGCCCGTTAGTTCTTTTTCAGATTTGGAAACGTCTGGGGTCTCTGATAGTTCTGGCGATGAGGGACCCAGTAGCAGACACCTTAGGAGTAGGACCATATTGTCCTCTAAAAGGGGTCCTTCATCTTCGGCTTCTTTTTTAGACAGAGGCAGATGGAAAGGTTTTCCAAGGGGCAGAATGAAAATTTAATTTACAATTTGTCCTCTCGCCCGCTTAATTCTGTGGAGATTTCGGTATTGAATAAGGGTTTAGGGTTTGTTCCTACCCCAACATATAGATCCCTGCAGACAAGAATAGATATATTCAAGTTAGTTCGACAGATTAAGCTTTGCGTGTTCTTTAAGGAGTCCGATAGATGGGACTCAGGTGCGCCCGGACGGTTACCACTGCGGTTAAAGGGACAGTCACAGTTTGTACCACCGGTTATGGATCATAGGATTGATACTTTTGAATATATGGTATTGAAAGATATTAAGGCATTGGAAGAACAGAAGCGGAACATTTGGCACAATCTAACTAGAACAGAGCAGGTTGCTTTACGCACACTACAATGTGACACGGAACGGGTTATAAAACCAGCGGATAAGGGAGGTGGTGTTGTGGTATTGGATCGAGCAATGTATGTGGGAGAGGTTCTTAGACCACTTAGGGACGACACTAGTTATTTATGGTTACCCTCGGACCCAACGGATGATGTTAAACGTCTTATCAAGATTGTAGTGGATGAAGCGCGGGAGCTGGGGGATATTGATGAGCATGTTCACAAGGCCCTCCTGGTCACTTCTCCAAGGATCCCTTTGTTTTACGTTCTTCCTAAAATTCATAAACAGGTCACATCTCCCCCGGGACGCCCAATAGTTTCAGGTTGCGGGTCCGTCCTGGAACCCTTAGCCATCCTCCTTGATTCAGTGCTTCAACCAGCTGTTCTTCAAGTTAGATCACTTCTGAAGGACACCAGGGATTTTATTGCGCAGATTGAGGGCAGGGAGATGGATAAAGATACTGTTTTTCTGACCATGGATGTACGGTCCTTGTACACCATTATACCGCACGAAATGGCTAGAAGGGTTATTGAGGATACATTGAGATCCCTTTGCAATCTTCCCTACCCAGTGGAGTTTTTGTTACAGCTGTTAGATTTGGTTTTAGAGAAGAATTATTTTCAGTTTGAGAATTCTTTCTTTTTGCAAATTAAAGGGGTCGCTATGGGTTGTTCGGCGGCTCCCAGTATCGCTAATTTATTTATGGGTCGATGGGAGGAGCAGCATATATTACATGAGTCCAACCCTTTCCATACATCCATACTTTGGTATGGGAGATTTATTGATGATTTATATTTTTTGTTCCGGGGTAGGGACAAGGTGGAATCTTTTTGTGAATGGTTGGATACTAGGGATCAACATGTCAAATTTGAGTGGCATCATCATCCTTTTGAAATTGATTTTTTGGATGTCACTACCTATCGGAGCATGAACAATAAGGTGCAAGTACGAACTTTTTTTAAACCTACAGATCGAAATTCCTATTTGGATTTCGGGTCGTTTCACCCATATCTCCTTAAAGCAAATATTCCTTATGGTCAGCTGTTGCGTATTAAGCGAAATTCCACAACCACACAAGATTTTGAGAGGGACGGTAAAGCACTTTGTCAGCAATTTGTGAATAGGCATTACCCGCAGCGGGTGGTGATGTCAGCACTTTCACGTGCACGGGCTAGGGATAGAGATTCTTTGTTTCAAATACAGGAACGAACTACAGACCACAGAATTAAATGGGCATTGGAATTCTCACCTTTAGCCAATGAAATTAAAAAGGTTGTTAATCATTATTGGCCATTGGTTAGCGACATTGAGGGTTGTGCTTCACATCCTTTATGTGGCTTTCGACGCAATAAAAGCATACGGGACTGCTTAGTTAGGGCAAAATTAGCTGACATCCCCGCTGAAAGACATCTACCAGTAGGGAACTTTAAATGTGGACATTGTGGGATATGTAGGAATATTTGGGAGGGTCAGGAATTGATCATTAAGGGTAAGTCCCTTTCTATTCATCACTTTGCCACGTGCCAAACATCCAATGTCGTGTATGTAATTGAGCGCACCTGCCCCTTATACTATGTGGGCTGCACTACTAGACCATTTAGGGTACGTGTATTGGAGCATATTTCTCGTATTAAGAACAAGGTCATGGAGGCTCCAATGACTCAACACTTTCTCTCCCATCAACACTCTGGGGTGCACTTTCGAGTGGCGGTATTGAGTGTTTTACAAAAAAGCGATCATAAAATGCTGCTACAAAAGGAAGCATTTTGGATACACACGTTACAAACTAGGCATCCGGAGGGTCTGAATCTGGAATTATCTCTGAATTGTTTTTTGTAACGGGGTGAGGCGTGGATGCGTTCCCTTTAAATACGGAAAGAGGAAACATATTTATACTGGTTCTCTAATGACGTTCTGGGAGCGCTTGAGAAGATACAGCCGCCTTGTCCTTGGAGCGTCCGCGTAAAGCGTTTAGAAATTGATTGCAGAGGTCAGTATTGTAAGTGATTTTGTCTGGTTTTGAACATTGTTAATGGGGGGGGGGTTGTTGATCGCTTTGTACTATTGTATTATTATTATTAGGCCACGCCCCTGAAGAAGGAATTTACGAAATCTGAGTGTGCAGCCGGCCCCGGATTGGGCGTACGGCCCGGACTTTGCTTCTCAGCACTCCCACAGTCAACGGACTACTTACCTTGGACTGCTTCGGATACAGGACTGCTTTAATGAATAGTTATAAGGACTTTGAGTTTTGCTAGAGCATATATACATTTATTAAGTACTGTGTTGTGATGAAAAGGGTACATAATATATCATAATCACATGTATTAATGTGGTAAAAAACAGTTGAGTATTTTTTCTCTCTCCCTTGAGGGTTCCTCTTTATTTTGCTGTGTTATTGATGGGAGAGGCCATCTATTTTCTTTCATTCATGTTCTCAAGACAACCATGCTGCTAGGATAACAAATGTGTGTATTTTAGATATTTATTCTGTTCTTTTCCCCTCAGTAAGGACCCAAAACCACTTAAATCATACTCACATGCTCCATTTTCATCCTCAAAAGAACCGTATCAAGTAGATTAGACTAAGGGAGAATGACCAGCCCAAAGTCACCCAGCAAGCTCCCATGGCAGAATAAGGATTTGAACCTTGGTTTCCCAGATCCTAAACTTAGACTGACCATTAGACTTACACTGTCTGAAGGGAGAATGAAGCTCAAGTCTGGAAACATGACTGGTCATTATTTTGGATTAACTAACATGAGGTACAGGGTTATGATCTTTGCTTTTTGGATCTTTGCTTTTTGGCTTCAGGCAGATGGTAATTTATAGACCAAAGTTCTGTCTTTCCATTTCCCCCTACCCCCCAAGGGCTAATGAGCATTAATTATAGAATAAAGATGGTTAAAAATATCTAAGAGAGTTCTTTAATAGAGCATAGCAGGGAAATAAAATATATGTCAAATATATACATTATAGATTCATTAAGACCTTGGCAAAAAGTCTAGGGAAACAAAAATAAACAGATCAGTCTGTCTCTTGAAATTTAGAATTCCCTATACATGCAGTTTATCAGTGCTTTGGCATAATATAAATATGGAACTGCCTTCACAAAATAGGTTAACTGAACTTTGGCTCTTGTATACAAGATCCAGTGGCTTTCCCATGCACATTAAGTAGATCTAGATTTCTTAAATTCAACAGGGCATATTGGGGAAAAGTATGACTGAATTCAATGTAAACAGAACTGAGACAATTCAAACATAAATGAGGTTTGCCCTCTGCCCCCCATTTTGAAAGAAGAAACAGAAACAAGGCTTGGGTATAAATCGGGGACATATATTGACCAATATTAAACTTAATAACTGCAAGGGCATACTAGCAGTACAGGTCAGGACCAAAGGGTCTCCCCTGGACCTCCTCCTTGACCTGACTGGGTGAGCACCCATTGCTCTAGGTGCGAGCAATCTATGTGCATGGCTGTAACCCAGCTGGCCAGACAAATGGTTCCCCCCTTAAAGTTCCACACACCCCAAGCTGTGGAGCCTGAAGGAAGGACTTGAATAGGGGTCCCACAGGCAGTCTGCCCTCTCAGCTGGCAGCTGTAAAGCCCACCAGCCGATACCTGACAGACCTCAATTCCTGACCAAAGGGAAGGTGCCACTAGGTGCTCACCAGCCCACTCTGTCTACTCAAATCTAACCTGCCAGAGACCTAGATAACAGCTCCACCAATTCAAATATCACTCCCACAGAACAGTACAAGGTAGGCAAAAAACACCTCTTCCCTGAGCCAATTTGGAAAAAGGAGAAAAAAGTCTTACCTGGCCCTGGTAACCAGCAACCAGCTAATCCTGTACTGCTATAGGGTGTGGTGGGTGGGCTGAGCTTTCACAGCTGACTGAGTCCTAAGAAGGCAGAGCTGCCCTTTATAGGGCCAAGCCCTGCCTCCCCAAAGACCCAGATGCCCGGGAATGCAGAGCAGTTCTCCCTCCTTGCGCAGAGGCAAAAGTGGCCCCCGGCCCAAGTGCGTTTCATGAGTGGCAGGGTGTGCCGTCATACCACTATATTGGGTAATGACAGAAACTGAATTTGTAACATTATTTTAAAAGATGCATCCTGTACTCAAGCAAGCTTGTCAAAAAGAACAGATTAGTCATGAGCCAAGACTGTCATCATGTGAGTGTTAAATTTGGAGTACCTTTACTAGAACAGATGACAGATTTATCGTATTACAGATGGGCATTTGACTCATGGTTTCTCTCTTGTAGAAGTGACAATGTGTCTTTTAGCCATCAGAACTTCTTGTTCTGTTGTCAAACATCTAAGTATCGCTTTGGCAGAATACTCCATTCTATATCACTTTCACATTAATAGAAGCTGCAAAATACCTTGAAAGAGATGGCCAAGGTTGGTAGCCACATGCTGAGCAACAGCTGAATAATAGCATTCAGGAAAAACCTTGGGGCATCCAGAGAAGGACATTTGGTGAGATGCCAGTTTGGTGTAGTGGTTAAGAGCACGAGACTCTCATCTGGATAACCCGGTTTGATTCCCCCCTCCTCCACTTGAAGCCAGCTGGGTGACGTTGAGTCAGTCACAGTTTCTCGGAGCTCTCTCAGCCCCACCTACCTCACAGGGTGTTTTGTTGTGGGGATAATAATGACATACTTGGTAAACTGCTCTGAGTGGGCATTAAGTTGTCCTGAAGGGCGATATATAAATCGAATGTTGTTGTTGTTGTTGTTGCTGTTAAATACTGGGCAGGAATCTGCAAAATGTCTAGTTCAAAGGCAAACCCATAGTAGAATAAACCTGTACCAAAGTCAGGACTAACATCAGTAATTTCTAACACATGGGAATTAGCAAGTTGTCTATGGGCCAAGCTACACATGACGAATGACACTTGAACAGCAAGTGTATTTCTCCCTGTTCACTTGCCCTCCACTCAATCCACTTGCCGTTCAAGTGTCATTCGTCATGTGTAGCTTGGCCCTACCTCTAATGTCTTGCTCTGATTTCTCCACCAACTTTGGTGCTAACTCAATACCAGATGTACCACAGAGCATAGTCTACCTCACGGACTCTTGTGTCAACCATGTTTCCAAATGAGCTAGGGAAAGGAGAATGAGATCTTTGGCAGATAAAATGGTGCGTAGTATTGACCTGGTTAAATGCATGGCATTTCTACTTTTAATTTCCATAGCTTCCTTTTAAGTTCACATTAGCATCTGACTGTACTGATTATTTCTAATTTCTGACAAGTTATTCTTTTCTGTTAAGGGCAAGCAAGCTCTATGTTTCCTTTGTTTTAAAACTGATTTCAAATTATAATTATGAAGTTGTTTCACTTCTCTTTTCAAGCCTCAGTGGTAAGTTTGCTTAGGGAGATTTGGGGAAAGAATACAGCAAAGCCAAGTTTCTTCCTCACAGCCATTGCAACATAGATGTATTTATGCCTGGGGAACAACTACTCCTTCAATAGTTTACTGCCACAGGGTTTACTTTACTAAATTTTACCCCTAATGAATTCAGAATGATTCTGAATTCATTACATACTGGAATGCAGGGATCCTGATTCAGTGAAGAGCGTATAAGCAATACAAAATGGCAGCTATGCCAGTGGAGTTAGATTGGACTGAGACTTGCGGAGGGACTAGAAGCATACTAGAACTTTAGTAGTCACTCAAAGCTCCATTCTAAGCAATCTCAAAAGGCTTTTATGAGGAGAAAAAATCTCTCCTGCCATACTTCTGTAGGAAAGGCTCAAGGCAAAAATCAGTGCATCATCGGGGCATTAAAATAATAGTCTGAGCATGAAGCCACAGTAGTGGTTTTACCAGGGATTCCTGTCCCTGACAAAGATGCATCTGGCGGGGAGGGCTGTGGTTATCGTAGGCTTGTGCTGCAGTGGAATTGTATGGTCTTGGTGGTACTGCTAGACTCTTTTTGATTTTGCTACTACAGACTAACACGGCAAACTCCTTTGAACCTTTACACAAGCAAACTGATCCCCACATCAAAAGGAGCTGTTTGCATCTCCATATCAAAGGAGTTGTTTACATCCCTCCTCTCCTCCTCCCCTCCCCTCTCCTCCTCTATATTTGACCAGTTTCTTTCTGCCCTCCATGCATCTGACGAAGAGAACTGTGGTTCTCGAAAGCTTATGCTACAATAAAATTGGTTAGTCTTAAAGGTGCTACTGGACTCTTTTTGATTTTGCTACTACAGACTAACACGGCTAACTCCTCTGGTATTGTGATATAGTGCACTGTTGTCGACAAGGCAGAGCAGTTAGTACAAGAGCAGTTAGTACAAGAAGTGCCAACTATTGAAGATTGGATTTACAAATTGCTGTATATGGCTGAAATGGATAAGATGACAAGAAAATTGAGAGATCTGGACTCAGGGCAGTTTAACACAGACTGGGAGAAGCTGAAACAATACCTGGAGAAGAAATGGGAGGTGGGAGGAAAACTGTGGCAGTTTGAGAACTACTGAAGTACTGAAGTAGAGGGGGAGACTTTACCGGGGGGAGAAGAGATAAATGTGAATTAATAAGCAGTTAGACTAATAGATTGACATACATATAGATATATATAGGTTAACAAACAGAATATAGATAGAAAATAATTAACTATAAGGATTAAATATAAGGATTGATTAACCAACAATATTTTCTTTCTTTGGTAAGATTTGTAAAATGTACCAAACTGAATGTTTGAAGATACAGATGAGTCAAATTGATTGACTACGTGATGAGAGCTATGCAGAATTATTACAAAAAGATAGAATGAGTAATACATAGAGAATAAGTCAAATTGTTTGATTTAAATGAATGTATGATTTACATGGTTCATGATATATAGAAATATTTGAAATTGAAAAATGGGATAAATTGTTTATCTAAGATGGAAACAAAGACTTACAGTTTGGGCATGCAATGTTAAAAATAGTTAAGGCTGTACTGCTTAGATTAATGGAGAATATATATTTGTTTTAGATAGAGGAGTCTAATAGAAGTAAGGGAAAGGGGACAAAGGGTCGGAAAGCTGTTGGAAGTCAACAAAAGGGGGGGAAAGGGAGGGGGTTAGAGATGAAAAATTGGGGGAAATTGAATGTAAATGTAAAAATAATGGATTCTAACCCAATAAAAAATTTTTCAAAAAAAAAAAAGACAAGGCAGAGCAGTTGTCATCATGGACAAGCATAACTACCTACAAGAAGCAGAAAGACAACTCTCCAACACAACATTCTATAAAATACTACCTTCTGACCCTACGGAGCAATACAAAAGAGAACTCAATAAAATTTTAAAGTCTCTCCCCATGGACATACAAGAATGCATCCATACGGACACACCCCAGGAACTACAACCAAGAAGATTCTACCTACTACCCAAAATCCATAAACCAGGTAACCCGGGACGCCCCATTGTTTCAGGAATAGGCACTATCACAGTAGGAGTCTCAGGATACATGGACTCTATCCTCAGGCCCTATGCCACCAGCACACCTAGTTATTTACAGGACACCACTGACTTCCTCAGGAAAATACAGTCCATTGACAACCTACCAGATGACACCATCCTAGCAACCATGGATGTGGAGGCTTTATACACCAATATCCCACATGCAGATGGACTGCAAGCCATAAGGAATATTATCCCGGACAAAACCACAGCACACCTCGCCACTGAACTTTGCCACTCCATACTCACTCACAATTACTTCAAACTTGGTGACAGCTTATATCTACAGGTTAATGGCACAGCCATAGGCACACGCATGGCACCACAATATGCTAACATATTAATGGCGGACTTGGAGCAACACTTCCTCAGCTCCCATCCACTGAAACCACTACTATACTTAAGATTCCTGGATGACATCTTCATCATTTGGACCCATGGGAAGGAAGCCCTTGAGAGATTTCATCAGGACTTCAACAACTTTCACCCTACTATCAACCTGAGCCTGGACCACTCTACGCAACAGGTACACTTCCTGGACACCACTGTACAACTACATAATGGACGGATAAATACCACCTTATACCAGAAACCCACAGACCGATACTCATATCTACATGCCTCCAGCTACATCCTAAACATACCACTCGGTCAATTGTCTACAGCCAAGCCTTACATTACAATCGTATCTGCTCCAATGCTCTTGATCGGGACTCCCACTTAAGAGATTTACAACAAGCATTTTGGGACTACAGTACTCACCAAATGAAGTGAGGAAACAAATCAACAGGGCCAGACTAGTACCCAGAAACAGCCTGCTCCAGGACAAACCTAAAGGAACTAACAACAGAACACCACTGGTTGTCACCTATAGTTCCCAGCTCAAACCCTTCCAACATATCATCAGTGAGCTACAACCCATCCTGGAAAATGATGCCTCTCTCTCAGGGCCAAGCTACACATGACGAATGACACTTGAACAGCAAGTGGATTGAGTGGAGGGCAAGTGAACAGGGAGAAATACAATTGCTATTCAAGTGTCATTCGTCATGTGTAGCTTGGCCCTCAGAAGCCCTGGGTGGAAGACCTCTCCTTGCCTACAGACAGCCACCCAACCTTAAACGACTTCTCACTCACAACTAGGGATGTGCGTTTCGGCATTCAGAATGCCGAAAGAATGCCGAAACAAAAGTGTTTCGGCTTCTTTCGGGGAATGCCGAAACGTTTCGGGGAATGCCGAAACGTTTCGGGTAGCCGAAAGAAAAAAGCCGAAACGTTTCGGGATTCTTTCGGCTTTCTTTCGGCTTTTCAATGGGAAAATGCCTCCGTCTTCCTGGACGTCTGGGGGAGGCATTTTCCCACCGAATAATCCCAAAATTGGTGGGGACCTTCCTCTAACCCTTCTCTAACAACCAACCAAGTTTCAGACAGATTGGACTTTGGGGGCCATGTTATGGCCCCCCAAAGCAGGTCCCCCCATCCTCCCATAAGAAAGCGAAGGAGCAGCATATTGTTAGCATGCTGCTACTCATCTTCTTCATTATTTCCTATGGGGAAAAAATGAAGAAGCAGGCTTCCTTTGCCAGGGGTGGCATTTTGCATGCAAAATGCCCCCTTACCCTCAGGGGCCCTTCTCCCACCCCTCCTCCCACCCCCCACCAAGGCTCAGCCTGCTCCCACTTGGGGGGGGCATTTCATGGCCTCCCCAAGTAGGTGCTCTAATCTCTACCACTGACAGCTGGGGGAGGCTTGTGTTACCAGGGGTGGCATTTTGCATGCAAAATGCCCCCCAGCCCTCAGGGGCCCTTCTCCCACCCTTCCCCCCACCCCCCACCAAGGCTCAGACTGCTCCCACTTGGGGGGGCATTTCATGGCCTCCCCAAGTAGGTCCTCTCAGCCCCTAAAGTCCACCCCTTACAGCCCCACACAAACCCAATTCCCCCCAGCTGCCACACACAGACCCAAATCCCCACATTAGCCCCTCACAGACCCAAATCCACCCCCACCTGCCCCACACCCATAACCCCAGGAACAGGCTGGCAAAGGCCAGCCCTCTCCCTTTGTTCCCTATGCTGGGAACTTCTAAACTCTCTTTCCCTGGGCAATTCTGCACAGCCCAGGGGTGCCACAATGGTGGGCACACTTCTGAGTGCCAGCTGGTCCCTGTGAAAGAGCACCTGAACCACAGACACCCTCCCTCAAATTCCCCCACCATCTACAGAGATGGCTGGCCAGCCAGCCCCATTGTTCCCTATGATGGGAACCAACTGCACAACAAAGAATAAAACAAGAACAACACAAAATAAAGTTTTAAATTTTTTTTCTCCCTTCCAAAGTACAAGTAGGCAAAGCATTATGACACATTACACCAGCAGTCCCCCACACAGAAAAATAACACAACTCACTTAATATCAGAGAATCAAAAAGCATGATTCCTGTCAAAAACACTTTATTTCTTGAACAGCTTTAGGTTACACAGCAGGGGGGAACACCAAAGGGCATGGCAGCACTATCTTACACAAAAATAACACAACTCACTTAACATCAGAGAATCACAAAGCACAATTCCTGTCAAAAACACTTTATTTCTTGAACAGCTTTAGGTTACACAGCAGGAGGGAACACCAAAGGGCATGGCAGCACTATCTTACACAAAAATAACACAACTCACTTAACATCAGAGAATCACAAAAACACAATTCCTGGCAAAAACACTTTATTTCTTGAACAGCTTTAGGTTACACAGTAGGAGGGCACAACAGGGCATGATAGCAACGTACTACAAAAAATAATACAACCCACTTCACCGTTTTTGACAGCAATTGTGTTTGTGTGATTCTCTGATGTGAAGTGAGTTGTGTTATTTTTGTGTAGTACACTGCTTTCCTGCTCTGTGGTGCCTTCCTACTGTGTAACCTAAAGCAGTTACATTAATAAAGTGCTTTTGACAGCAATTTTTTGGGGTGATTCTTCAATGTGAAGTGAGTTGTGTTATTTTTGTGTAAGATACTGCTTCCATGCCCTTTGGTGTTCCCCCCCTGCTGTGTAGCCTAAAGCTGTTCAAGAAATAAAGTGTTTTTGACAGGAATTGTGCTTTTGTGATTCTCTGATGTTAAGTGAGTTGTGTTATTTTTGTGTAAGATAGTGCTGCCATGCCCTTTGGTGTTCCCCCCTGCTGTGTAACCTAAAGCTGTTCAAGAAATAAAGTGTTTTTGACAGGAATCGTGTTTTGTGATTCTCTGATGTTAAGTGAGTTTTGTTTTAATTTTTCTGTGTGGGGGACTGCTGGTGTAATGTGTCATAATGCTTTGCCTACTTGTACTTTGGAAGGGAGAAAATAATTTTTTTAAAACTTTATTTTGTGTTGTTTTTGTTTTATTCTTTGTTGTGCAGTTGGTTCCCATCATAGGGAACAATGGGGCTGGCTGGCCAGCCATCTCTGTAGGTGGTGGGGGAATTTGAGGGAGGGTGTCTGTGGTTCAGGTGCTCTTTCACAGGGACCAGCTGGCACTCAGAAGTGTGCCCATCATTGTGGCACCCCTGGGCTGTGCAGAATTGCCCAGGGAAAGAGAGTTTAGAAGTTCCCAGCATAGGGAACAAAGGGAGAGGGCTGGCCTTTGCCAGCCTGTTCCTGGGGTTATGGGTGTGGGGCAGGTGGGGGTGGATTTGGGTCTGTGAGGGGCTAATGTGGGGATTTAGGTCTGTGTGTGGCAGCTGGGGGGGAATTGGGTTTGTGTGGGGCTGTAAGGGGTGGACTTTAGGAGCTGAGAGGACCTACTTGGGGAGGCCATGAAATGCCCCCCCCAAGTGGGAGCAGTCTGAGCCTTGGTGGGGGGTGGGAGGAAGGGTGGGAGAAGGGCCCCAGAGGGCTGGGGGGCATTTTGCATGCAAAATGCCACCCCTGGCACGACAAGCCTCCCCCAGCTGTCAGTGTTAGAGATGAGAGCAGAGCACCTACTTGGGGAGGCCATGAAATGGCCCCCCCAAGTGGGAGCAGGCTGAGCCTTGGTGGGGGGTGGGAGGAGGGGTGGGAGAAGGGCCCCTGAGGGTAAGGGGGCATTTTGCATGCAAAATGCCACCCCTGGCAAAGGAAGCCTGCCTCATTTTTTCCCCATAGGAAATAATGAAGAAAGATGAGTAGCAGCATGCTAACAATATGCTGCTCCTTCGCTTTCTTATGGGAGGATGGGGGACCTGCTTTGGGGGGCCATAACATGGCCCCCCAAAGTTCAATCTGTCTGAAACTTGGGTGGTTGTTAGAGAAGGGTTAGAGGAAGGTCCCCACCAATTTTGGGCTTATTCGGTGGGAAAATGCCTCCTCCAGGCGTCCTGGAAGACGGAGGCATTTTCCCATAGAAAAAAGCCGAAAGAATGCCGAAAGAATGCCGAAAGAATCCCGAAAGCCCCAAGCCGAAAGAGATTCTTGTTTCGGCTTTCGGCTTTAACGATAGAGAATCTTCTTTCGGCTTTCTACTTTCAGCTATAGCCGAAAATTTTTGGCTTGCACACCCCTACTCACAACCATGAATCGGCCAGCAGAGTCACCAGCACAGGTACCAGACCCTGCAACAGACCCAGATGCCAGCTCTGCCCTTATATCTACCCAGGGAATACAATTACAGGACCCAATGGCATCATCTACACTGTCTCTGGCTCTTACGGCTGCTCATCCTCCAATGTGATATATGCCCTCATGTGCCAACAATGTCCATCTACTCTGTACATTGGACAAACCAGCCAAGCTCTACGCAAAAGAATAAATGGACACAAATCTGACATTAGAAATGGCAACATCCAGAAACCAGTGGGAGAACACTTCCATCTACCAGGACATTCCATCAAAGACTTAAAGGTCACTGTAGTTCAACAGAAACCTTTCAAAAACAAAATCCAACGGGAAGCTGCTGAATTGGAATTCATATGTAAATTTGACTCAGTTAGACTGGGACTGAATAGGGACTATGAATGGTTATATTATTATCAGAAGTAACTGATTTCCTTAACAGAAGCAAACTGATCTCCATATCAGAAGCAGCCGTTTGCATGTACTCCTCCCTCCCCTCTCCTCCTCTATATCTGACCAGTTTCTTCTTGCCCTCCATGCATCTGATGAAGAGAACTGTGATTCTCGAAAGCTTATGCTACAATAAAGTTGGTTAGTCTTAAAGGTGCTACTGGACTCTTTTTGATTTTACTGAATTTCTAGACATTACAATTATTTCTTTGATAACCTTTTGTGTGTGGGCTCTTTTTTCAACTATTGCTGTTCAGCTAGCCAAAAGCAGGCAGTCTACTCCCCTCTGCTGGCCCACTCCACTCTTCCCTTCTGGAACCAGCCATCCTTTCCTTGGGACCTTCAGAAACCCCACTGAAGTCCGTCTCTCTCAACCTCTGGACCATCAGGACAGACAATGTACTCTACACAGCTCAGCAAACTGAGGATATGTAAACTCTCTGTTCACTCCTTTCCTCTGAAAACTCTCATTTCCCTCTGTGACAGAATGAACTTTAAAGGTTTCCTAAGTGCAACACTTAGAGAGTTGGGAGGGAATAAGTTAATAATTGCCTGAAATAAGGACTTGATTGACAGGCTTCTCATTTCTCTCTGGCCAGTCAGAACCAGCCTTCAGGATGAGAGTTGGTTGTTGACAGGATTTTGAGGAGAGTGTGCATGTGAGAGTCTGACAGAGAAGGTCAGACAGGTTCCCCTTTGGCATAAGGGAAAAGAAATCTTTTGCCCTAACTGTAACATCATTGTTTTGAGGGAGAATTCAAGTATAAATGCCAGCACAAGCTGAAACCCATTTACACAGCCACTGGATGGGGAAGGGGTTTGGCAAAGAGTGATTGGGTAGGAAGAAGAGACTCCCATTCAAGCCAAATGGAGAAGGGTTATATCTTGTTAGGTGAAGAAGAATAATTCCTGCCCTGTATCTAAAAGGAATTTGGCTCTAAGGAGGATCCCTGGTCCATTGTAAAGGGAAACAGTTTTGAACTAACATCAAGAAACCTGAGTTGTAAAAGGGAACTCTGTGAAAAAAACATTGTTTCTGTAAGCAAAGTATTAAACAATACACTGTTAAGGAGTAAGAACATAGAAACTAAGCTGCAAGAAAACTATTTTCTGCTATCTTTTTTAACTGTTATTTTTGTTTGCTAGTTTGTTTTGTAATTGCATCTTTGTTTTTTTTTCTTTTTATTATATAAAACTCCTAAATAAAAAAAAAGAAACAGGAACATGGTAAGCCTGAGCCGAAATCCCAATGAAACCAATAGCACTAGTGCAAAGGCCCATTCATCAACTTAGTTGTGATTCATGTTCGGCAGATTAGTCCCAAGTGGAGGAGAGCACAGCATACATTTGGTTTCCCTCTGCCCTTCTCTGTCTATGATATCTTTCTCCTCAGAGATATATTGCAAATCATTTAACTGTTTTATATAAAGGTTTAAATTTAGATGACTTCCCACTTTTAAGTCAATCCCCATAAACCTTTCATTTATCAAATATTATTCAGTTTCTAGTTCATTGTTGAAATGACACTGTAAAGTGTTTTATGACAATGATATCATCAGCAACAATAGTCAACCTCCTCAATTGGGTGTTACAAGGTACCTTTCTCCTTTTCTCTGAGGACTCCAGCAGGAAAAAAATATTTAATAATAAGGAGTCTGTGAAAATAGAGACGAGATTTCATAAACACATAGAAATAATTCAAAAGTTCAGTCAAGCAAAAGATTTTGAGAACTTTAACATTTCAGTATAATATTTTATTAGATAACTAGAGCAATAAAAACATACGGATCTGTAATACAAAATTTTATTGTTTGGGTAATAAAGTGAGCAAGCTTTTAGTAAAATTACATTCTGGCTTTCCTGAGCCAAGAACCATTTTCTTTACAATAATCAAAAGAGGAAACTGCTTATTTACATTTACTCTAGAGAATTTCTGACTGTCTCTAGCTGTTTTTATCCAGTTTGTTGATAATTCCTAAAGCACCATTATAGACACAAAGGTAATTTATTTCTAGACTCTTTCAACTCTTGTGCTCAGAGTGACAATTATGCCTTCAAATAAAGCCTATATATAAAATGTAAAATTTAGAACAGGCTATATATTGATCTGAACTCTGTAGAGAGCCAAAAAGAAAAAGTGTCCTGTAATCTCCTTCCAAACTCATTCCCTACAGTGTAAAGAGTAAGGGTCAAGCAGCACCGATAAAACTAATAAAATTTGTGGTAGGATATGAGCTTTCGTGAGCCACAGCTGACTTCTTCAGATATGGATAGACTATGAGTCCATCTGTCCTTCTGTCTTGGAGAGTGGAGTGATTGCAGAAGCCGAATGACAATGGCAGCTGTGATTGAATAGGGTGGGGTATGCAGAGGTGTAGTGGGTGTGGAGAAATTAGCATTGGTAATGAGACAGGAAGCCAATGTCTCAATTCAGTACATGTGGATGCACTGTCTTGATGCTTTGTTATCAGGTGCAATTCAGCAGTACAGATTCCAAAATATGTGTATCGGTGTGTGTATGTGTGGAGGCCAGACCAGGGTACATGCATGGAAGGAACTAGAGGTGGCCCAAGGGCTAGCAGCACGTAGTTTGTGGTTCTAAAATATTTCCCATTCTCTCATCCAGATTACTTATAGAGCATAGTAAGCACCAACAACATGGATTAATGTTTGAAGAAAGTTAGCAGGAATTGGTTAAAGAAGCCTCATCTATTCATTCCAATCTAGCTGGAAGAGGAAACCATTACCATTTCAGTCAGGTGATCAATGACCTAGAGGCTTCTATTTAGCCAGGAGAAAGGCTGGATGAATCCACTTGTGCCCAGGTAGATGCAGGGGAGGAAACTTATTCAAAGTGATCTCCTGCTGCACATTGGTGCTGGAACTCATTTTGCCCCAGTTAATAACATTGGATAGGAAGAAAATATGAGTGGAGATGGGCACGAACAGGGGAAAAAATGGAAGCTACTTTGAGAGGTTACAAACTGACCTTTCCAATGTCCAATACCCACCAAATTTGCAGGGGACATAGTCCTCACTGTCCTCTAAAGACCCACCACGTTTCAGAGAGATTGCACCCCGGGAACAGCATGATCCATGGGTCTCCCCCTTTTCTGTCATTTTCTCTTCACAGTGGCAAAAACTAGACTGTCTGCTGGAAGCTAATTTGAGGGGTTACAAACTGACCTTCCCAATGTCTAATACCCACCAAATTTGCAAGGGACATAGTCCTCACTGTCCTCTGAAGATCTCCCAATTTCAGAGAGATTGGACCCTGTGAAAGCCATGATCCATGGGTCCCTCCTTTTCCTGTCATTTTCTCTTCACAGTGGCAAAACCTGGACTGTCTGCTGGAAGCTACTTTGAGGGGTTACATGCCAGAAGGAAAGCCATAAGGAGTTCAGACAGAGTTCAGAGAGTCCATGCCTACGTTGCCAAGGAAATTGATTGAAAGGCGCCAGACTGTCTGGCTTTATGAACGGCTGACGAATGCCACGAAAAGGGCTTGGAACGAACATGTTTGCCGGGAACAGAACCTCACGAACAGCTTGCTCGCGAACAGTGGATTGGGCTATTTGTGGCTTTTTTTTGTTCATATTGCTGTTTGTGCCCATCTCTAAATACGAGTCTGAAAGACAAAAACTGGAAGGAAACAGTACTTGGTTTGTGACACTCTCTATTACATAAGGCAGAGGACATTTTTGTCCACAGCTCTATTCAAAATAGAACAAAACAGTGGCAAAGCTGAGACTGAAGTCTTGCACAATCCAGCCAATAATCACAGGTAAAGGAAAGGACTAAAGCTCTACACACAGGTTGACTGATCATGCAAAGAAGTGAGGAGGCATCAACATGCTGGCCTCTCCTCCTGCCTCCACATGATCACTCACTCATGATTAGCAACATTTGAAAAGTAGTGTCCCCAAACAAGAGAGTGTGTGTATATGCAGACACTACCTCTGCACATTTGCTCTGTGCAGAGAACCCTTAACTTTGCATTATAAGTAAGGGTTTGTCATTATAGATGGACCAGTCTTTTGACTGGTGAGGTTTTCAGGAATAGTATGGGTTACTAGCATATCAATAGGGATAACTGGCAAGCATCCCAAAGCATCTGAAGATGAAAAGAGGTTGTTTTACTTTCACAGGCTGGGCCAGCCAGACTCTGCTCTTAGATTCAAAGAGGATGCCCAGTAAGAAATAAATAGCTTGTGCTAATGATGGTGCTTACTGCAAATGAATCAGGTGTTATAAGCAAGGTTATAATTACAAAGGCAAAGAAAGGTTTCACAATCTCCTTTCACCTATTCAGGACCCCTGCTCTGTGAAGAAACTTGAGTGGGCATTGGTCTGAAGCACACCCGGTACAGTCTCACATTTACAACACACAAAATGTCTAAAGAGACGGGAGTGGCAAAAAGATTTTATTTAGGCAACAAAAAAAAAACACCTCTGTTGTCTTCTGAGAATAAAGTGACCAGAAAAACAGCCCACTCTTTTCCCCTCTAGTTAGCTCTAAGATTCCCACTGGCAGAAGCAGTATCTATAATCTCTTATCTAAGGCATGTCCTTGAGGCAGATACTAACTCAAACTAGCTGAGAGACCATGGCTATTCTCACCCATAACTGAGGTCCTGTTGATGAGAAGGACATTGGCTGTGGGGAATTTGTCACTCCCATTACTAGACAGAGCCCAGCTTTTTGTTGCAAACTCCATATAGAGTTCGGGGGTTTGGCTTGATCCCAAGCTTTCCATGGTGGCTAGCATTTTTCCATCTTCGCCAGGCCTGACAACTTCTCCCCATATTTGTCCCAGTCTGACCTTGCCACTTTAATTCATGCAACAGTCTCCTCTCATTTAGACTACTGCAACTCACTTTGCATAGGGCTACACTTGAAGATGCTCTGGAGACTTCAGGTGGTGCAGAATGCAGCTGCTAGGTTGCTGACCAAGTCACCATGGTCAACTCAATTTTGAAGCACCTGAACTGGTTACCAATTAGCCTCTGGAATCAATTCAAGGTGTTGGTCCTCACCTTTAAAGCCCTTCACAGTCTGGGACCCTAAGAACTTCCGGTCCACCTCTCCCTTTATTACCCCCCCCACACACACACACATACATTGCATGCTTTGTTCATTATCGTAAGGCTTGCTGGTGGTTCCTGGCCCTGGGGTGGCATGACTTTCTTCTGCCAGGAAGAGGGCCTTTATGAATGTGACTCCCTCCCTTTGGAATGCCCTGCCAGAAGACGCTCATGCTCAGCAGGATTTGTTGATGTTTCAGAACTCTGTAAGGCAGAAGAATTCTGGCATGTTTTGCTATCTAATATTCTTCCGTCAGGCACAGCAAATTACTGAGCATTTTATCTGCCTGGAATTTGTATGTTATTCACAGGGTTTTATAGGCTGGGGTTGGGACTAGAGTGGTTTTTCAGCCCCAAAAGGTGTGTATGTGTGGATCCAGCATTCCAAACTTCGTTTGAGTCCTTCAGTCTTGAAGCACCAGCCACTCATCGCTCATCAGTCCCCTTCTCTCTCGGATGTCTGGATAGTAACTATCCCCCACCTTTTACTCTCTTTCCTAGTTAGTCTTGAATGTGTGTTATATCACATTGTGTTATGTTATATCGGGTAAATCCGATTCAGGAAACCCGAAGTGACCCGGGCTTGCACAGCCCTAGTTATGTGTGGTGTGCTGCTGATTTTTTGTTATTTTCAATCAAGATTCTCTGTTTGTTTGAAACATCTGTCTGTTTATTGAAAGGAGTTCTCTAGTTGGACAATCCCTATATACATAGACTAAAAGATCCCTAATTAACCCCTCCTCTTGCAAACTTTTCCTTGTTGCTAATTCCCTCAGCTCACAAGGAGGCCTGCTCTTTGTGTAACAGTATTGCAGAGATAAAAATGGGATAAAATGCTGATGTTGTTTTTGTGTTAAGGACAATCAAGGCAGCTTTGACATGAAGACAGACATCTGTAGGAAAGGGAAGAGACAATAGCTGGAAGATGAGGGTCAGAAAAGTCTCGAGAGAGAGAAAACAGAAAAGGAGAGGTGACAGACTTGTGGGGAACAAGAAAAGGAGTATCTTATGGAATGAATAGAAAAAAGAAGAAGTTAACAGATGGGGTGCAGCCTTGAACCTGCAGAGAGAAGGACATAGAAGAAAGGCGTAAGGACTAACACAGGGAGAGGATGGATAAGAGAGGGAGAATGCCAAAGAGAGGGAGAATGCCTCTAACTGGCTGCTTCCACACATCCTTGCATTGCCATCTGAAGCAATTATACACTTCTAATCCCATTGACTTCAGTGGATATTGACAAGGGGTTACTCTGTTTCAGGACTGTACTGTTAGTGTCACAAAATATGAGCACTCTGTGAGATTTTCTGCACAGAACTGAAAACCAGCATGTTTTGTGATTGTCTGTGACATTCAACTACATCTTGTTTGTGACCTGCTCCACCTTCTCAGAAGCCTGTTATCTCTTGTTCAGGCAAGACATAAACACTGCTAGTGCACACACTGATTATATCACCTGCACACTTGATAGAATTCATTCTAGTACTCCGGGGTAATTTTATATATGTTTTATGCATGGCTTTCTCCTTTGCAAAGCTTTACTATTGCCAACAGTGGATAACAATTTATCAAGTGCCTGCCTTGTTTTGTACTGATGCTTCCTGCCTGAATCTGCTCTTGCCACAGTTGTCAACAGTCAGAATGCTGACAATGCCATCTTGCAAAGTGGCAGAATCCAGCTTTATAACCTTCAGCATCTTGATGGAACCAGAAACAGCTCTGGAGTCTAGCTGTCTTACCTGTGCAAACTGAACTTTCTCAAATGCTCTATTATATAGAAATGCAAATCTTAGGCAATCTACATTACCTTTTTTCCCAGAGAAGGAAATGATGTTTCAATTTGAGTGTTTCAAAAATCATTTGGACATCTGGCTCAGCAAGCTGTAGCAGCCCAGTATCCTGCTGGCTGTCATTTATCGCATCTGCTGGTTCTCTCAAGTTTGTAACTCTCTTTTCCATTTCTTCAACAATCTTTCCAATCAGAAAGCAGTCACATTGTATACAAGGACACAAGAAGATACCGTTTTCTCTCTGTAGGTTCCTTCTTGCTGCTCTAAAGTTACCTTTTGCACTCTGTTCATACCATAACTATGCTATAATCACTGCTATGTCCAAGAGAGATTGTTTTATCTCTTCCTGTGAAACTTCATGAACAACACGTTTCATGACATTGGGCTCTGTCAAGGAGGTGATAAGGCCAACAGAGCTGAAACAAGGGCTGAGCTAATACATCTTTTTTTCAGGTACACACAGAATTCCAATTCACTTCTGGAGGGGTTTGGTTAATATTTTGGTGTGTTAATAACAACAACAACAACAACAACAACTGCACTTATATACTGCTCTTCTAGACAGATCAGTGCCTCACCCAGAGCGGTGAACAAGTTAGTGTTATTATTATCCCCACAATACAGCTTGGGAGCTGGGGCTGAGAGGAGTGGCTTACCCAAGGCCACCCACTGAGTTCCTGGCAGTAGTGGGGTTCAAACCAGTAGAGTGCTAATTCACAGCTGAACCACTTAACCACTGTGCTACAGTAGCTTTGTTGACCAACATGATTTTATTTCGAGAAGAATTTTTCTTTATTTAGGCTATAAACAATAACATAGAAGCTAAAAACAACAAATATAGAAGGTAAAAAATCCCACAATGTTCTAAAAAAACCCAACATATCAATACATATATACATAAAGTAGCAAACAAGCAAAAGAAAAAAGAAACTGAAACTAGAATACAAATTGAGTTCTGATTTTCTCCACAACAAATATAGATCATTTTCAGTCTCACTTATTCTACGTTAAACATAAAAGCCCTTTTCCCCCTACTATTCATGATTCTTAATCCATAAATCCAGATGTAATCAAGTCCTTATTATCTATTTCATGTAAAAAGTCTATAAGTGGTTTCCCTTCACTCAAAAATGTAACTAACATGATTTTAGACATTCTTTTGATTGTGCCCCGTCATCCAATCACCCACATGGATATATACCAATTTGAGCACTGGAACCGTCCAGAAAATCTCTAGGCTACCAAAACATCTTGAGAAACTCCAATAGCTATTTTGGTCACAAACAAAGACCACTTGTCATGAGGTTTATATAGAAAATCAGGCAAATGTGTCCATCATCTTAGAGAGGATTTTCCAAACTCAGCTAGCTGTTATACCTAATCACCGTACATTTTACTACACAGTGGCCTGCAGCCATGGTATTTGGAGTCACTGTTACTGTGACAGTAGCACAAAATTCTCTTAGAAAGTGAAATAGCTAAGAATGTGAACCAATTCCCCTTGCATCCGATGAAGAGAACTGTGGTGCTGCTGGACTCTTTACAATTTCCCCATAACTACTAATACAAAGCATTTGGACAACACTTTCAAGTGTTCAACAGGCTTCACTTATTATTTTGTTGGAATCCTACGATAACATTGTCAAACAGATAAAATGTATCACCTCCATGTTGCAGATAGGAAGTGTTGGCTTAAACAGGTGGTTTGCCTAAAGGCACCAAGAACATTTGTGGCAGAGTGAAAATTCAAACAAGGAGCTCATATGTATTGTCGAAGGCTTTCACGGCCGGAGAACGATGGTTGTTGTGGGTTTTCCGGGCTGTATTGCCGTGGTCTTGGCATTGTAGTTCCTGACGTTTCGCCAGCAGCTGTGGCTGGCATCTTCAGAGTGCTACACCTCTGAAGATGCCAGCCACAGCTGCTGGCGAAATGTCAGGAACTACAATGCCAAGACCACGGCAATACAGCCCGGAAAACCCACAACAACCAAGGAGCTCATAGCTTATCTGCTACATCACACTAGATGAAGCCATGGCATAGTAGTCCCATTTAATTGTATTAAATAAAAACAATTTCCCCATTTCATATGAACAAATATAGACCATTTTTACAAAGAACCCCCCCCCCAATACAAATAGTTTTTACAGACAGTATGCATCTGTGTGTCCACCAACTATTCTATACCAGCAACTGCTTCATAAATTAAAAAAACTGCTTAAGCCTAAGCTTTATGTGACCTCAGTAGATATATAACTAAGCATATTTCAGATTCCTTATCCTTGAATCATTGACAGATGTAAGTGTTTTCAAACTGTGATTCTGAGCTTTAATGATTTCTATGATGATGGAAAGAGTCCACGGGAAAACTTAATCGTCAGAGATTAGCCAATCTGATGGATGGATTCATATTAATTGATAAGACCTCAGGCTGGATTCAATCACCTTTTAGAAAGAGAAACCACCTAATTCCCATCCTTATTACAGCCCCTTTACCATATGGCATTTGTAATGCAGGTCCCACGAACCCCACCCAGCATGGCCTTTTTGGTAATCAAAGGGGACCCCACTCTCTCTATTTCACCAGTGGAAAAGCTTGTTGGATGCAACCCACTGGTACTTAAACAAAATCTAAAAGGTACAGGCACAAGTTCTTGTTGTTTGCTGTTGGTTCCCCCCCTTTTTTTTGAGTACTGGAACAACAAGTTCATTGAAGAGGTTGCAAATTGAGAAGCATTAAATTGTGGACAAGTCCCAGCACAGAGCCTGCCCCCCATCACCCCGCCACCAACAGCCTGTTATCCTAAGGCTACGGAACTGGAGAACAAAATATATTGCTCCTTGCTTGTTTGGCCTGAAAGCATGTGCAACCCCCACCAGTCTTGCAAATGATATGGATCTCTTCAATAGTATGATGGACAAACACCCCTTCACTCCCCACTGTGAGGCAAGTTTTCCCACCAAAATTCAGTTCCCCTGCATTTGACTGACCAGCCCCAAGTAGCATGTTAGTGTTTGAGGTTTTTAATGTCTATTTTTCCCATCATGGCAGGCAGTTATAATTATGGCTTTTAAAACCAGTTCAGGAACTTGATGAGGAAAAGCAGGAGCCCTCTTCCTCCTTGTTTGAAATGGTGCTAGAGGATCTATAATGTTCAAAAGAAATAACTTTATTTAACAGACTGGGATTGAATAAGTGTAGTCAGTGGATTGAAGTGCTGATGTAAAACTTGGTTGGTAATACAGAATACACTTTGAGTAACAAGCAAAATACTGTTCTTGAAGCTTAGTTTCTTACAATCTTGTTTCTTAACAGTGAGAACTGTTTTACTTAGTACTTCAGTTACAGAAACAATGTTGCTTCCCAAAGTTTCCTATTACAGATTAGGTTTCCTGGAGTTAGTTTAAAACTGTTTTCCCCTCACAACAGGCCCAGGTTCTCTTCAGAGCCAAATCCCTTTTAAACACTGGCCAGGAATTAATCTTCTCCTCAGAAGAGATAACCCTCCTTCTTCTGGCTTGAAAGGGAGTTGCAGCCCACTACACAATCACTCATGCCAAAATACAATCTCAGTTCTCTCTTGTCTGCATAAAATGGGCTTCAGCTTATGCTCTTATACTTTGAATTCTTAAATAAAATTCTTCCTCAGAAAAGTAATGTTACAGTTAAGGCAAAAGATTTCTCTTCCCTCACTCAAGAGAGTAACCTGTCTGACTCTAACACACATTCTCAACAATCTTATCAGAATAAGAAACCAGCTGACTGCCTCCAGTCTGGTCTTAGCAGACCAATCAGAGAGGAGGGAGCTTGTCACTGAAGCTTTACATTCCAGGCAGTAGTTAACTCCTTCCAGCCTAGCCCAGCCCTTTCATCCCAGCTTTACATTCCAGGCAATAGTTAACTCCTTCCAGCCCAGCCCTCTGATGGTGCTGCATTTAGGAAACCTGCTTTTTAAATAGTGGTCCATCACAAATGGCAATGTTAGTGATTACTGCAGAGAAATAGCAATGACACTGTTTTTCAAGTCTATGATGGTTCTTTCAGTGGCATTTCCACTTGGGCTACCCAATGTCAATGCCGAACTGATATAAAAAATGTGAGCTAGAATGCCCCAGGTTCAAATTTGACTACCTTCTCTTCATGTAGCACACATTAAACATACAATTGCAGTCTGGCATATAACACTGATTCCTAAAGAATAAATAGATGAACAATATAGAAGGCAGTTTTTAATTAGAAGGTGAAAAACAGTGGTTACTTTTAGTGCTGCATCTTCTTCATCTTTAAAGCCAGGAGGGCTTTTTAGGAAATCAAGAGGTAACATTTGCTAATGCAAGAAGTGATGCTGCATTCTATATTGGATAATATGATCATATACAGTAAAAATTAGGTTATATAGCAAATGTATTCAGTATTTTTGCATATTTTAAATAATTTGTACACTATCATTGCAAAAAAATTATTTATTTGTCTACGTACAAGAGGTTTTGTTCGCACCTCTGCTACTCTTCTACTCTGAGTTGCTACTCTGCAACTCTTCTACTCTGCTTAGGATTGCTCTGCAAATCTGCTGCAAGGTCTTTCTTTTAAGCTTCTGAAAATGCCCATTAATGAAAACATAACACAGTAGTTAGTAGTTATTTCTGTCTTTCTTCCTCTTTGGAAACCTGCAGCATGGTCCCATGATTGTAAGCAATGGCACTGGATCAAAGGATGTTAATTCATACATTACCAGGCTTCTGTGTAAGCTTTTTCCCCAGGACTCTGTCCCATTCGTCTGATAATGTTTGGACAGAGGAATGATCAGAATCCCAGAATCATTTAACCAACTTCTCCCTGTATATTTTTCATGTGCCAAAGATCAGCTTATCAGAAAAGTCACGAACAGTACATAAAACCCATTGAGCGTACTGAGAATCAATGCTGTGCTGAATGCCTCAGATCATTCGTATGTTTTTCAAGCTGCTAGTAATACATTTTTTGCCTAAGATTTCTAACAGATCCACTAAAGAGACAAGGCACAATTCTTTTATAACACTCCATTACAAAATACAATTAGTTGTCCCAAAATATAGCAAGAGGTTCCTTAATTTCCAAATGAATATAGAGTTTATAAATGCACACCACAACACTGCACAAGTAAGCATCTTTTTTTATTGTCAATTCTGTGTATGATGGCTGCAAAGAAAAAGTAGCCTGTGCTAAGGATACCCAGTCCCAATAAGTGCTGAGCTGCCCACATAAATCCAACATCCTGCCATGGCTACAGCATGCTACAGTGGTCACAAGGAAAGGTTCTAATATTTTTCCTCCAGAGGCAGAGGGTTAAATAGGTCTTGACATCGTAACACATTCCAATCACTCAGCTGACTGACTAAACACTAAGTAACTGATCAAAATGAACTGACAGGCCGGACAGCAGCAAAAGAAAACTATATGCGCATGTATTCCACAACTTTCTCATTCATGTTTGGCTTCTGAAAAACAGACCGATCCATCAATGTCAACAGTCAAGTAAGCACTGGCTTCAGACTAAATTGGATTTAACAAGTACATAGCAAGACATATTCTCCTGGGATGTAAGATTCAAGTTGAACAACAATGCTAGCTTTCAGATCTGCAAGAATTACTGCTAATCAGACTACTGGCTTTGAGTTTTCTCACCAATTCTATGAAGTTCTATGATAAACCAATGGTATCACCACCACCACCACCACCACCACCACCACCACTACTACTACTACTACTACTACTACTACTACTACTACTACCACCACTACTACAACCACTAATAATCTAGATGGGTAGTCATGTTAGTCTGAAGAAGTTAACTGTGATTCACGGAAGTGCATACCCTACCACAAATTTAGTTAGTCTTATAAGTGTTACTGGACTCTTGCTTTTTTATATTGTTGTTGTTGTTATTTCCTGATAAATGCTTGCTGCTGAGTACATTTATCAATTTTAATGTCTCATTTCCTCATTTATTTTAACTTGCACTTGTTGAGATCTTCCTTCCCTTTCCCTTTCCTGCACCAACCTAGGAAAGCTGATCCCATGGGGTCATGATTGCCCCCCTAGTCGGAATGAGAGGCAGACACAAAGGCTTGGGTTCAAACAGGCCGCTTTATTAAATGACAACAGCAAACATCAACTACGGCAGGGGCCTAACTAGTGGTACAGGTCAGGCCCTGGGGTCACCATTGGACCCCGCACTGACCTGTCTGGGCAAGCACCCGCTGCCCTGGGTGCGAGCCATCCATTAAATGGCTGAGACCCGGCCTGGCCAGGCGGAGTGGTTCACCTCTGTAAAGCTCCCCCACCTGGTCATACAGCAGCGGGGGGAGACTGGCTTGTCCAGGGGTTCCCCACCCAGGGCGTCTGACCTCGCAGCTGGGCCATACGGCAGCCAGCTGCTCCTGAAAGACCCCAATTCCCCACCAATGGGGAGGTGCCAAGGGTGCTCACTGGCCTGCCACAGATTTTCCCTAACTGAAATCCTGCTCCCGGGACATTAACTCAAGCCCACCAAACCAATTAACCCCACCTATCTCCCAGTGCGAGGTAGGTGAAAAAACTCCCATCCCAAAGCCAATCAGGGAAAGAGAGATACAAATTCCTACCTGGCCCCAATAAAGGCAACCGGCTAATCTCACGCTGAAATAGGGTGAGGAGGGTGGGCCGAGCACGAGGCAAGACTGAGCTCTGAGGGTGGAGCGGCAAGCTGTTGCCAGGAAGCTCCGCCCCCAGCAGCTAAACCCCGGATAAGGGCTGGACTCCTTGCCTTCATCCAGCCAGGGAGGCAAATGACTGCCACCAGCCTAAGGGGCTTTTGCCCCTGCCTGGAATGGCAGGAAACTCATGTGAAGTAATAATCATTTGGAGGCTGCAACAGATAGTTGGAAGGGAATAAAACATCCTTTCCATCTCTTCTGTCAATCTTGCTCTGCTGATGGGAGAAGGAACAACTTCACTCTCACCCCATCTCCCTATTGAAGCTTCATATCCCATATGGCTATAATTCCACATGGGTCCCATAACCCCAGTAATCAACCTTATTGGGATCTGAAATGGCTGCTGGGAGATGGGAAAGTAGATCCACAGTCCTTGTGCAGTCTTTTCATGGTCCTTGTGCTGAATCCAACCCAGTATTTCCCATTTTCAGTGGACTTGATAGGATTTCAAAGTTTAAAAGAGCCTTCCCAACTTGTATTTACTGGTGCAGTTAATGTTGCCACTGCAATTGTTTTTACCGGTGCAGAGACGGTTACCACTGCAATTGCTCCCACGTTGGTCTGACTACATATAAAACTTCACACCTACATGGTTTGGTTTTTTTTGGTCTAGGGTCCAATGACTGCATAACATAAATACCTTCATCAGGTATCTGACAAAGGTTGACTCTAGAAAGCTTGACTCTACAAAGCTTATACCTTGAAAAACCTGTTGGCCTTTTAAGGCACTACAGGACTCGAATCTTCTACCAACCGACATAGCTACCAACCATAAGTACCTGAGGAAACTAAACCAGATGACAAAAGACCACATATCTTTCTTTATGTGTATATAAGTTTTATATCAAGAAGGTGTATTATCTTAAGAGGCAAGATTCAAGTCAAGCAACACTGCTGGTTTACCAGATTCAGGTTGGTTCACATGTGGTATGAGGGCATCCACATGTGGGGAATAGAAATGTGTCTTAGGCTGGGGTTTATGAACGGCTTCAAATCATGCCTATGTGTGGAGGCTCATAGAAAGACTCCTAATTCCCACAGAGAGTCTGTGCAATGAATAGGAATTTGCTCAAGTCTGTAAGTCACGCCCATGCTCCTCAGCGAGGATAGTCTATGTTCTTGGGCCATGTGCAAACTAGTCCTTACTTCCAAGTAGATCTGCCTAGGAATGCAACCTTATTTTTTTTCTTCCTGCTTGGCTTCTAAGGAGTTTTCTCAAGTTTAAATTGAAGCGACTAAATTTTATTAACGATAACTTGAGATTTTGAAACATTTTTTTGCCTTTGCAGCAATGAAGCTCTGTGCCTTGTGTTTTTTCTGCTTGAGCCACTTCTCCCAAAGTCCACATTTTGCAGGGAGGAAACACATTTTTAGACTACTCAGCAGGAATTACAGCCATTTTTTATTCCAGAGAGGTAAAGAAAGAGACAGCGACAGGCAGAGTGAGTAGGAAGGACTGCAGAGTCAGGCATATGGTGTTGTTTGTCACTGTGTAAACTCATCTGCAGTAGTTTATCAAAAGACTTCTATGAAAGCACCTTCACAAATGGCACCTTTGTTGGCAGACTCAGCAAAGAAACTTACCATTTTAATCAGCAGGGTTTTACTCTCTCTGCACATGGTTTCAAAATGCATATCAGTATAATTGCAACATTGCCCTATATTGCATGCTTAAGCAGTATAATGATTTTCTAATTTATGGAACTCATGGAATAGGTGATTCTTTTGTAAGCTTCATTTATAACATTTATAAAGTTATGCTAATGCTGTTTTGTAGGAACATTGGTTTTATATTCATTTATTTTCTCCATTATACCACATCTTTACTCCAGAAGAAATGCTTTTCCCAGTGAGTTTATCTCACAGTCACAACTCAACCAACAAATGAGAATTTGCAAATTCAGATCCCCAGCATTAGCTTTTAATAGTACCAAAACTATCAGAAGAGCCTAAACAAATTCTTATCAGCCAAAGTGTATAGAAAGTTAGCTATGTTTAAGTCTTATTGTAATCCATGGGGAAAGCTGTGGATAACTTGCTCCTTTAATTTCAAACCATGCAGTTTTCTGCACAGGCGTTTCCTGTTGGTTCTGGCCCCATACGGCTTTGATTTATTCCCTCATTTCTGCACAATTTTTTTTGCCTTTAGCTTTCACTTTTGGATTTTTGGTTTTCCCCCATTTTTCCACTGGTTCTTTTGACACCACTACACCAATCTTTTTCTGAAAGCTAATTTTGAGTCAAGTTTTTCCTTCATGAATGTTTTTGTTTGTCCCAGCCATCTCCAAAACTTTTTGATGATGGACATTCATCATCAAACCATCAGAAACCAAAACACTCAAAAACTAGTGGGCGGACATTTTAACCTTCCAGGACATTCAGTTGCTGACCTAAAAGTAGCAGTTCTCCTGCAGAGGAACTACAAAGGGAGATTACAAAGAGAGACTGCTGAATTGCAACTGATAACAAAGCTCAAGACAATGTATCCACCTGGACTGAATCGAGACAAAGGCTTCCTAGCTCATTACCAATGCTGATTTCTCAACATCCACCACCCCTCTGCATACCACACCCTATTCAGTCACTCCTGCCTTTGTCATTCACTGGCTATTATTATTCGGCTTCTGTAATCACTCCACTCTCCGACACATAAGGACAGATGGACTCACATTCTAGCAGTATCTGAAGAAGTGAACTCATACCTTATCACAAATTTTGTTAGTCTTATAGGTGCTACTGGACTCTTGCTCTTTTCTACTGTCACCAGTTATGCCACTGATGATGATGATGATAACAACATTTGATTTATATACTGCCTTTCAGGACAACTCAGAGTGGTTTACAAGTATTGTCTTATTATCCTCACAACAATCAACCTGTGAGGTGGGTGGAGCTGAAAGAACTCTGAAAGAGCTGTAATTGACCCAAGATCACCCAGCTGGCTTCAGTTGGAGAAGTGGGAAATTAACCTGGTTCTCCAGATTAGAGTCCTGATGCTTTTAACCACTACACCAAACTGGTGACAGTACCCCACCTGAAAATCGTGATTATGTAAGGCATGTGCACAACAAAATAAACTGAATCCACAACTGTAAAAATGCAAAGGGAGGACAGATATGCAGAAGCACCGTACTTCATTTGATTTGAGTGCTTGGAGATTTACTGCTAAGAAAATCAGGAATAAGTTGAGTGTACTGAAAAGCCCTATGCCTCAAGAGGAACTGCTGCAATTTCCTTCAGAAGATGTGGTCTCTCATTCAAGACAATCAGTTGGCAAGTTCCTGAACAAGGAATAGATATCGCATTATATTTCTGTTTCTTGAGCGATGTGCTTTTTCTAGGGATGTTGAACACCAATTGCAAACAGAGACCTGATTTTTCGATGATAGGTTTGATAGTTTGGTAATCTGTTCATGGTTGCTCATCAGGTTGTTTCACTGTATTCTTTACTAGAGCACAACTGACTTTTTGTGCATGAATGTTCTCAGAGAACCCAATCAAATTCTATTACCTGCACCCCCATCCTTGCTGTATAACCCTTCCACTCAGCAGGCAAGTGTATAAATAGACTACAAGGTCACCCACAAAATATATAAATCATTGTTGGCTCTTGCATAGCAAGTATGGTTAGTGTGTCAGACTAGAACTGGAGAGACACAGGTTCAAATTCCCACTCTAAACTGAGTGATGAGAATATACTACGGCACAAAAGTACAAGTATAGAGGAAAATCCCCCATGGTATACAATAAACAACCTTCCTAGATAAAGAACAAACTTATTTATAAAGTGCAACAGTACTGATGTGCAAAAGTGCTTCAGTTGCAATTAACAAATATCATAAATGTACATCAATAACTAGAGAGTCAATAAATAGCAGAAATTGTGATGACCAAGAAATACAGTATATACACTGCATATACACTGATACAAATTAACCACTCTCCACCTACAGTTAAACCAACATGAATCGTAGAGACTAACAATTTCCTCCTGCTGCAGATGACAAGATATCAAATAGTAAGCTGCTTCTTGGATCTGAGGTAAGTAAGCAACTAAAAGTTTTAAGGTAATAGTCCGGTGAATGAATATTTCTTTGTTTTTCAGACAACCTCCGGTCCTAGAGAAGCTGCAACAATCACCCTGGCCCCAACAGGCTGCTAGCGGATAGCCCATTTCACTGAGCTTCCTCAGGGGTTCCTCCAGCTGCAGTCTACCTGATAAGGAGAAAAATAACCACATACAAGTGTTCACTAAAATATCAATAAAGTCCCAGTAAAAGCACCTGTCCCTGGAGTTAATAATTACTTACAATGAAATACAAAACACTAATATGGACGTCATGTCTCAAAAACGAAGATAAATCAATTCTGTGGCTTGCTAGCCGAGTACTGTCCATTAAAAGAGCTCCAGTTAATTAATAAAACAAGCAGTTAAAGGAGCCGTTCCTGTTATAAACATATCCCAATTACAGACACATTTACAAAAGACATTTATAAAAAACAAGGCAGATCCCATTCTTGATTCAAACCTAAGGGTTCTGTTGATCCTAATTCGAATATTCAAAAGGATTCACTTTGTAAAAGTAGACATTGGACCTCAATTGAGTCCTTCTTCTTAGGAACCTCAGGAACACAGTAACGTAATTCTTTCTCGTTCCTATGATGTTGTTGGAAGGGTGCTGCAAGAGGAGCATCCAATTGTTGAATTCTAATTTTTGAGAGGTGTTCTTGGATCTTAACATTTACAGATCAGGTCATACTAACTATATGTACTATAGGACAGGTACACTCTGTGATGTAAATTACACCTGCCATGCTACACGTGGAGAAATGACGCAGGGAAGTCATAACTAGACATGGGTACGAACCGCATTACAAACCAAAAAAACCCACGAACTGCAAGATTATCTCTTCGCAAACCAGCGGTTCATGAGGGTCCATGGCCAATGAACCAGCGTTCGTTGGAAGCCCAGTTCATTGCGTTCACCCACGGTTCGTGAAGCCAGACAGTCAGGCACCATCAATCAATTCCCTTGGAAACGGAGCTGGGGGAATGCCTGAACTCTGTCTGCACTCCTTCTGTCGCCCTGGAAACCTGAATTGAAACCCAGCTTACCTTGTTCGGCAGGTCTTCTTTCCAACCATGGAGCTGCAAATTGGTTACAATTGGTTACATGGGAGAAGACACCTGGAGGGAGGGAGGGGGAAGGGGGTGTTCTGTAGTCATGGGCACTCCAATCCCATCCCTGCAAACCCAGATGGGCAGTTCTGACGGCCAACTCCTTGTACACTGGGCCAACGTTAACTGGTGGCTCTAACTGTATCGAGTGGGAGTTTCCTGGGGGGCTCGGATTGGAGAGGGTATAACTCCAAGATCCCTATTGCAATCTTGACCAAACTTGGATGCTGGCTGGAGGAGATCCTGCTAAACACTCCCTGAGAATATGGGCTCTCTAAGTCCAATGGGGGCCGTTCTGACGCCCATGAACCACGAACCTCAAACCGGTTCATCAGCGGGAAATGTTCCTTGTGGTTTGCTGGTTTGAGTTCGTCATCAGCACCGAATCATGAACCGCTGGTTCATTAAATTGTTTTGGTTCGTGCCCGTGTCTAATCATAACCCTTATTTTGATTACATCATTTACTGCCGGAGATACACAGACAACTTTTATTTATATTCTCACAAGTAGACCTTACAGAACCGTTTGGCAGGTGGATGAATTCTATCAATTGCAATATAAAATATACTTGGCAGACCCACACTCATCAACGGAACTTTTTAGAAGTGTTTGTATACAGAACATCAAACAACACCTTAGGCATTAGACCCTTTAGGAAGGTTTTGGATAGAAACGTCTACCTCGATCTCTTGTCATTTCATCCACAGCATTTGAGAGAAAATATTCCATATGGCCAAATTTTTACAAGTCAAGAGGACTTCTTCCTCACAGCAGGACTATCAGATTGAAAGTGCCACCTTAGCAAAAAAACTTTTTGAGCAGGGGCTATCCACCTGTTATTGTAGAAAGAACTGCCATTCATAGGGTTTAGATGCACCCATAGTTTGAGAGATCTGCTAGTCCATTCCGATTTTAAAGACCATCATGAGAAAAGGGATCAACCATCTGGACACTATAGGTGCAGACGCTGTAGTATCTGCCCATTGGCAGTGGCAGGCAAGGAATTTAAACTGGCAGCTTCTAACCGCACTATTTCCCTGAGTGATTTTCCCATGTGTAGCGTGGCAGGTGTAATTTACATTATAGAGTGTACTTGCCCTATGGTATATATAGATAGTACTACCCGATCTGTGAAAGTAAGGATCCAAGAACACTTCTCGAAAATTAGAACTTAACAATTAGATGCTCCTCTTGCAGCACGCTTCTAAAAACATCATGGGAACGAGAAAGAATTACGTACTGAGTTCTAGAGGTTCCTAAGTAGGAGGATTCACTTGAGGTCCAATGTCTACTTTTACAACATGAATCCTTTTGAATATTCGAATTAGGATCAACAGAACCCTTAGGTTTGAATCAAGAATGGGATCTGCCTTGTTTATTATAAACGTCTTTTGTAAATGTGTCTGTAATTGAGATATGTATATAACAGGAACGGCTCCTTTAACTGCTTGTTTTGTTAATTAACACGACCTCTTTTAATGGACAGTACTCGGCTAGCAAGCCACAGAAGCCACAAGGGGCAGCAGTGGACCTGTGAGCAGAGCAGAGCATGCTTCCCAGGTCCTCAGAACTCTCCCCATCCCTTGATTCCCATTTTGAATCTGGGTGGCTTGGGCAGCCCTTGACAAAGCTGCAGAAAACCCTCACCACCCTACAATGTGGCGGCCACCAAGCCGTCCCCACTCCCCTCCCACTGCACAACCAGCAACTAAGCTCCCCCAGTTAAGTCTGGGGAGCCAGCATTTCTCTTGCAAGCATATTCATTGTAACTGGAAGATAAGAACTGGCATGAATGAGACTTAGGGCCAAGCTACACATGACGAATGACACTTGAACGGCAAGTGGATTGAGTGGAGGGCAAATGAACAGGGAGAAATACACTTGCCGTTCAAGTGTTATTCGTCATGTGTAGCTTGGCCCTCAGGGTGGAAATCCACACTCAAGTGAACCTCATTTCACATGCCCCCCTCCAACATTCCATTCACTTGCTCACACAGTCACACTTCAATTTGCTCCATGTGAATACATCCATGCTTTTGATATCAGTTCCTCCTCAACTGCTAAAAGTATCCCAGTTTTCCCCACCTCCAACATCCATACATTGAAATGCAGATCCTGATACCTTAAAGAAATGCAAATTGGCAAGTCAGAGGAGCCTACAGTACTTATTCTTGCAGTGAAAACAGAGTTGAATTGGTGCTCTACCCTCCAGACACACTTGCAGATGCTGTCACACAAAGGGAGCTCCCGTGAAAGTGCCATGCATGTGTGCCCAGCAAGAACAGCCTGAACATGAATTGAGGACCACACATAACAACAACAACATTCAATTTATATGCCACCAGAAGAACTTAATGGCACACTGACAGCGGTTTACACAGTATGTTATTATTATACTCACTACAATCACTCTGTGATGTGGGTGGGGCTGAGAGAGCTCTGAGAAGCTGTGACTGACCCAAGGTCACCCAGCTGGCTTCAAGAGGAAGAGTGGGGAATCAAACCAGGTTCTCCAGATTAGAGTCCTGCCACTCTTAATTACTACACTAAACTGTACTTGAGCATCCCCAGGTAATCCGCAATGGGTATTTTCACTCTGAGGGCCAAACTACAAGTGATGAATGACACTTGAATGGCAAGTGTATTCCACCCTGTTCACTTGCCCTCCACTTGCTCTCCACTGGATCCACATGCCATTCAAGTGTCATTCGTCACTTGTAGCTTGGCCCTGAGTTGCACTTTTTTCCTGAACCTAGGAAAAGCAAGTTAAAACACTGGGTGGATCCAGCCACTCTGCTCAACACAGTTTGAAGCCTTCCTCCAGCTGATGCAGCTCTTATGGAAGAGCCGATTGAATCACTCTCAGCTATGCTGAGAGGAATGTCTGGATCCAACCCATTGTTAATTCTCTCCGGAGATATTGGTCTGTCCTCCTCTATCACTGTCTTCCACCAGAATGTAAATACTTCTTTGTTTTGTCTAGTGTTCACTCAACGATCCCTCCTCTCTGCCTTATGTTTTAATTTGCTGTCTTGTGTTTTAAATATGTATTTGAGCTCCGGTTTTTAATTTTTAATGTATTTTTGTTATGTATGTTTTAAAATTGCTAGCTGCCTTGGTGGCCCTGACTGGCCAGGAAGGCAGGATATAAACTTTGCAAATGAATAAATGTGGTGTTTCAATAAAATCCTACCCGTCAGTGTTTATTGTAAGTAGTCCTTAAGGACCCTAATGGCTGTTGATCAGTCTGAATTGGCCGCATCTTTGTGTGTGCTCAGTTCTGGAGAAACTCAATGCAAATCAGTTCAGCAGGTGTTTGCAGCTACTCGAGATGAACCAAACGGACAGAGTAATTGGCTCACATCAGACTGCCACCTTCAAGCATGGTAAGCTTGACAATTGAATATATTCACAGAGAAATTTGCAGAATTCCTAGCATTTTCTGACCATTTACTATCAGATTCCTTCTCACCTTGTTCCAGAGGCTTGCCTCTTCTTATTTTTGCTTCTTTCCAACCATATCTACTAGCTTTATTGCTAGCTCAGATTCTTCTCTCAATCTAATTTATTCTCTGCTTTTGAGGCTTGTTACGTAGGATTTCTGCAGAGTTCTGTATAAGATACAAGAGGGACTTTTGTAAAATTCTACATGATGTTTCATGGACAAGAATTCTGAAATTCTCACAGTCCCATCTTTTAGGAACGGCTGTAGGAGACAGAAATATTTCCATAGCTAGCTCCAGAGAAAGTAGCTCTGCCCACTTCTTCAAATTCCAGGAAGAGATTCCTCCACCTAAACACTTGGCCACTTCAGCAAAAACTCTACCAGAGTTGCAAGAGCCTTGCCGGACTCATCAGAGCCAGTGTTGCCAATCTCCAGGTGGGGACTGGTGCTCTCTTGGAATTACAACTGATTTCTGGACTACCGAGAGCAGTTCCCCAGAAGGAAATGGCATCATATTCAGAGAGTGGACATGACATCATATTCCCAATGAGTTCCCTCTCCTCCTCAAATTATACCCTCCCCAGGAACTATCCCCAATCTGCAGGAATTTCTCAAGCTAGAGTTGGCAATGCTAACCAGAGCACTTGGCTTTTCCAAACTCACCAGCAGTCCTGCCCCAAGAAGTAAGACCTGATCTAAAGTTCTCTGTTGGCTTTAAACAAGTACTGGAACAGTTCCTAAGCTCTCTTCTGTTACCAACTGTGTATCCAGACCACTTGGAACTAACTGCAGACCTTTTCTGGCTAACTGCCTTTGTGGTCTCGTTGCTCTGCCGTTGTCTTGATTAGCCGTGCCTGTCCTATGTTACCTAGCTCCCCTTGCATGTCTTACCTTGTCTTGCTGACTCTTCTCTGTTTGACTTCTCCTGCAAAAGGGCATTTTCTTCTGTAGAAATGGTCATCCAGGATAGATGCTCATGTATCACCAGAATCACAGCTAAGGACAATTTTTAAGATAAAATTGACCAATAAATAATAAAACGAGTGAATGTTCGCTGAAAAGCTGAGAACTTTCTCATCTGCTGTTGAAACTTTCAGAGAGTTTTGCTTCTGTAAAGAGTCTCATGGACTCGCCAGCAGGCAGTGTTGCACCAGGAGGCAAGGCTGGGGAGGAGGGAAAGCTTTTATCCTCAGCAAGGGGTGCATTCTGGGAGGAGCAGGGGAGGAGCCTAGGAGGGGGCTGGTTCCTCTCTAGCAGGCCCTCATGGTCCATGCTGCCAGTCTTGTTGGGAAGCAGAAGCAGACAGATGTTCTCCCTCCCTTGGTGCCAGTGGTGGCTGGAGGTTGCTTGTCACAACTTGGCAGAGGTTTCAAGGCATTGTGCTGGATCCACTGGGGTGAGTGGTGTTGACTGGGGACTCATCCCCCATTTTTCAGGGTCTCCTTAAGAGATCTGGGTGAAGACAAAGGATGCAAGCTTGGGCTGGCCATCTCGGACTTCATCCTAGGTAGCAGGGATATCCAGGGTCACTCCTGGACAGATGCTACACCCCCTGCCATCCCATAGTGCCCAAACCAACCATGAGAAATCCCACTGTAACTTGCTAACTATTAAGCATTCAAAGTGAAAGGATATACACAATTATATAAATAGAATGAATATTCTTATGTACAAACAAAGATTCATAGGGGGGAAAATCATAATATGCACATTACAACCGACATTATCAAACATTTGTAGGGGAATATCAAAACATTTTAGTATCAGTTATCAGTTACATGAACCACAGATACATCCAATAAAGTGACAAAGTGCAAGCATAAATTAATGTACAAACAGAGACTCTCAGAGTCACAAATTGAACACACAACTGTCAAGATAAGAGTTCACAAAATGATGTTAGGTTGTGTAAATCTCAAATCAGTCCAATGAAGTGTCTACGTGCGGTAATCTTTCAGTGCTGTCAGCTCCTGTTTTCTTTTTTTCTTTTCTTTTTGAAGGGGAGAAGACGCCCTCATGGCTCCGCTTGACAAGGGGCTGGCTTGCAAAACCTCTTTTCCAGGGATCTTTATTAAGAATGCACCATGCTTGCAGCCCACTCTCCATAAAGGATATTATTGAGTTCATAGGCATTCCTAAGTGTGTTTCTTCCTAATCCCATGGTGCACAGCAGGTGCACTGGGAAATGCTTGACAGCAAGTAGCAAGGGGCCATTGGAAATAGTGGATCTGTTCCCTTTTGCTGTGCCAGTGCTCCATTGGCTGTAATCAATAAAGTTGTTGCCTGTAATCAATAAAGTTGTTGCCCATCCAGAGATGGGGTGTTGTGTATTTTTGCTTCGACACCAGCCTCACAATTAGCCTACATGGATGCAACAGTTTATTCACCGGACTCACTCTTATCCCCAAATTTCTCAACTTGGTAAACTGAGCATAACTTTAAAATTCATTTTATCACTTATGTGACAGCTTTAAAATGCCCCCTAAATATAATTAATACCCATCTTTACATTAAAATGGTTACAGTTCTTCATAACATCAATTGACATGGAACTAACTTTCAATAATGGTAATTTTGAAGTTGAAAATTAAATGTCCATATCCCACAAATGAAGTTTATAACCACATCAATCTACAGTAATAGTAATAGGCTTGTTGCATGGATGAAGGTGATTTAAAGTCAGTATCTAAATGTTTTTTCCTTCCTCTGTCAATACATGCTTTTTATTACCTTCAAATTGCAAATATACCCAATAAATAAGGAGATGAAATATGATCCAACTTAATAATTTGATAGATATTGCAAAATATGATCCAATTTAATAATCTTACAGATATTGCAACAGAACTCTTTTAACTTGACTAACCCTTTTTGCTTGCACACATGCACATATATGCACAGAGTGCATGCACTATCTCTTCAGATCAGTCAACTGAGGAGTTGTAAGTAACCCCACCCAAGCACCAGCTATGGATAAGCAACCCTCCTTCAAATCCAGATTAAAAGACCATTCCCCATAGTCTAATGGAAACATGCCATTATTGCCCCTGTCCCATTGTATTTCCCATTGAAATTTATGTAAGCATCACCCAGATGTGATAATGACCTTGCATACATGGCATAAGGATGCTAAAAAATTAAAACAACCGTGCTCATTTGCAGTTTCGTGAAAGCATAAGTCCACAATAGCTCTTGTTGGGTCACAAGCAACGCATCATCTTCTGAAAATTCAGCAACATTTTTGTATACTCAATTAGTAAAATGCTTTGCATATTTTGAATATGATAATAAGAAATGGATCTCTTGAGTGCATACAAACACACAGAAGCACTTTCTGACTGCTTCGTTTTTAGGATGATAACTTGTAGGAAACAGAACAGGACATATTTTAAATCGAACAACCTTACCACAGTCTTCTTTTTAGTATAGCTGGAAGCTAAAATAAAGTTTACCTAATAAGATTTGTTTGTTTTTCACTTTCAGAACTTATCATTTTAAATGAGCATAAATGAGAAAGGTTTTGGAATTATCTATTCAAACTTGCTGCACCAGGAATGTATCTATTCTTTTACAAGCCAAACCTCAATACAAGTATCATTGGAACTTGAATTACTAATTTCTTTCTCCCTATGGCTTTTACCTTCTTGTGGTGTTTTTGTGAACTGTTGTGTCAAGGCTAGCTTTTCATTTGTCACTTGAGGGCTTGTTCATTCCAAGTGATGAGACCACCAACCCACTTCCCAGGGCCCTTGTCTGTCTCTGTTTATTTTGGTGACATTGATATGGAGTATTAATACAAATGCAGTCAGGGAGCAAGAAGACTCCAATGATGAGCTCGTTCAACTAAATGGAAAAAGATAATGCTTTGGGGAAACCAACAGCACTTGAGCTCCAACTGTGAATGTAATATTTGCTTCTGCACACTTTGTAAAGTGATGCCTTAGGAAATTCAAGTCTGGAACAAAGAACCTTTACTAAGCGCTGTGCAACTTTGCCACAACTGTTGCACTCACAATGCACTGCTAGGGATGCTTCCTTGGAACATTTTGGTTCCTATAAACTAGTTGGACTCTTGCAAGTTTCTCTGCTAGCTAAAGGTACTTCCACTTGTTCAAGGGAAGGTCTGTAATTTATTTATTTTATTGATTCAGGAACTTTTAAGTTAACTCATTTTTCTCTGCTCAATGCAGGCTCCAAGAAGCTTACAATATATTTCAAAAAAGCCCTCCAGGAAACCATAAATTCTACAAAAAAAATTCATACAGTTTGGTGTGGTGGTTAAGAGTGCAGGACTCTAATCTGGAGAGCTGGGTTTGATTCCCCAGTCCTCCGCTTGAAGCCAGCTGGGTGACCTTGGGCTAGTCAGTTCTCTGGAGCTCTCTCAGCCCCACGCAGCTCACAGGGTGTTTTGTTGTGGGGATAATGATAACATACTTTGTAAACCACTCTGAGTGGGTGTTAAGTCATCCTGAAGGGCGGTATATAAATCAAATGTTGTTGTTATTGTTATTGTTGTTGTTGTTGTTGTTGTTGCTGTTGTTGTTGTTACAAGTTACAAACTAAAAACACAAGTTACTCAACAAAATAGCTGCCCGTAACCCTCCCCCCACACACACATGATCTCCAAAAGAGCTCCCCCCAAGCCACCACTACCAGTCACCTTTTAAACTACATGGCTCAACACACACACACACACATGTCAGTAAAGGGATTCTTGGGATTCTTTGATTCGACAATTGGATTCTCAAGTTTGACATTGGCTCCCTTGCTGCAATTTGGTTCTGTTGGGCTTTGTTGGTTAAGTTTGTAAGGGAGTTAATGGCCATTTCCACACACATTGAATAATGCACTTTCAATGCACTTTTGTAATCCTTTAGAAGTGGATTTTTTGTTCCACACATGGAAAATCAGTTTCAAATCTTCACTAAAGAGTATTGAAAGTGGATTATCCAACGTGTGTGGAAGCAGCCAAAGTCAAACTAGGAAGCCTAAGTAAGGGGTGGTGTGGGGGGACAAGCTGAGGAGTTTAAAAGCCTTGGAAATTTTTCCTCAATAGGAAACAACAGAGAGTGGCTGGGGGCAGCTTGTTCAGGGGCCGATATAAATGGACCCTGGGCTTCAATCCTCCTGAAATTTGGGAGGGATTTAGTGGACAGTTAGGGGTAGGTTTCCTGCCAAGTTGTTTGGGTTGGCTTAAAAATGCCCTCACACTGACATTTTTCCCCAAAGGGAATAATAGCCAGTTAAATCAGAGATTCTCTAACTTGGATCAAAGAATCTGCCTAGATTTCAGGGATATCTTTTTTTTTTTTTTTAATCCTTGGAACCCAGACCTAGATTACCCAGATCTTTGAGAGTTGGGGTGCACAACTCTAGTGCCCACCTGCAAATGAACAAAATCAATGAATGTCTACACATGTCCTTTCTCTGTTGTGGCCCCCATATTATGGAATAGCCTGCATCAGGGGGGCTCCCTACTCTCCTGGCTTTCTGCAAACTGCAAAACTGAATTATTTAAGAGGGCTTTTCTACACAGGTAATAGAATTGTACTGTAACAAAATAGCTCAGAAAATTACTTGGGAAAAGGGTTAGGGGTCTATACTGTTGTTTATGGCTCATACTACCTGTTTTAAGCAGGATCCTACTATGTGATTTTTGCATTGTTTTAATACATCATAATTTTATGAAATTCAAATACATCATAATTTTATGAAAATTGATGTTGTTCCTGTTTTATTGTGTTTTATTATAATTTGAAAGTCTATTGAAACTGTTTGTAACCCGCCGTAAGCCTGCTTGCAGGGAGGGCAGGCTAGAAGTTGGAATGAATGAATGAATGAATGAATGAATGAAGGAAGGAAGGAAGGAAGGAAGGAAGGAAGGAAGGAAGGAAGGAAGGAAGGAAGGAAGGAAGGAATTAATGAATTAATGTTTTACTACACTTCTGGTTGATTCCAGATTTCCAGAATTCAAATCCTATTGTACTGTTTATTGGATGCCCCATCCCGCTGATTATATTGTGGCTCTCCCAGCGCGGCAGAATGCCGCTGGAGCTGGGAGCCGGCCTTTGAAGCCCCGCCCGGTGGAACGGAGACAGTCTCCCTTCCTGGGCATCCGGGGCTTTGCTGGGGGGGTGGAGCCAGGAGCCATTTGCTGGCTGCTCCGCCCTTCCCCAGCTCCAGTCTCTTCGATCGCTCGGCCCACCCACCTCACCCTGTTTTTAGTGCAGGACTAGCTGGCTGCTGGGCTCAGAGCCAGGTAGGAATTTTTCCCTCTTTTCCCTGATTGGCTGTTGGGAAGGGGGGGGGTTTCGCCTACCTTGCAGTAATGGCAGTGGTTGAGTTATTGTTGGGTTGTGCTGTTTAGTTAATAGTTGGCAGGAGATTTTGGGAATAGGGTGCGGGCCGGTGAGCCCCTCTGGCATTTCCCCATGCATGGGGTGCAGGGCTGCCAGGACAGCGGGATGCTTTTGACGGTTCCTTGCTAAGAGGGCAGGCACCTGAGGGGATCCCCAGGAGCAAGGCCTAACCTCATGCTAGTCGGCTGGGGCGTAAAGGGTGCTTGAGGGGGGATCCAAGGCCTGGCTGCCGGGTTCCAGCCATTCAGGAGATGGCCTATACCCGGGGCAGTGGGGCTCGCCCAGACAGGCAAGGCGGTGGTCAGTGGTATGACCCCAGGGCTTGACCTGTACCGTTTAGTTAGCTCTTGCCGTGCATTACATTTATGGTCATTTTAATAAACGGCCCTTTATTCCAAGCCTGTGTCTGTCTCTTCCTTCCGGCTGGGGTTTCAATGACTTACTCTTTGTAATCCAACTTGAGACCCAGTGAGAAAGGTGGACCAAAAATAAATAAATAAATACACACATGTTGAATGCCCCAGACCTATATATATGAAACTTTTGTATAGGTCTGTCTATTATAGATTTGTTAACGGAGCATTGTTCTTTTATCATACTGTAGAAGTTGTCATGGTGCCATAGATTTTTTTTTTGAAGTGTAGTGAGTTACAAGACAAGAAATTACAAACTGATGGTGCATTCCAAGAACGTTTGATTTAGTGCTCAACAGCAACAAAGCATGACTTACCTGCAAGTAACATTGACTGTAGTCATTGCTCACTTTAGAATAATGTACTGGAGATAAGCTTTTTTTTTCACTGAAGATTCCTTTGCTTTTTATACAAGTCATCCCAATGGAAGGTTCATAGTTTGTCTGATGTATGAAGAATAATGACAGAATAACTATTTAAAAGGATGGTTACTGATTTGGAAAGGAGCCTCTGGGAATCATATAATAAGCTCTAGTAGTCTTTTAAAATCAAGAACGTGATAAAGAAAACTATTGATGTCCTTTTATGAAAGATTTGTGAAAATGTAATCTAGCTAAGAAGATTACTTTTATTGAATTATTCATTCTGTTATTATACTGTTGTTTGTATAGTGCAGATTGTAAATACAAATATACATCTAAATTTTTATAAAGCATTATTCTTTCATTTCTGGTAACAACAAAAGGTAATGAAACTTTATGGTTCAGACCCTGTAATTGCTCTCTTAATCAAGAACAAAACATATAGGCATATTCCAGATGACCTGCATAAATGAATTGGAGTGAATGCCTTGTTTAAGCATAATGTTTCTATTTATTTCCATGGGGTTTGCTGAAAAAAAGCATATTCAAGAACCACTTCACATTATTTGATTTCCACAAATAAGATGTTCAAAAATTAAACTTACCTTGTTCACAATACCAGTTCTTCTTCATGCATTTCTTACTATTGCATTAAAGATTTACTTGCAATTTGAAACTACCAGTATTTTAGCTAGTTAGTTATGTGTCTGAGCAGTTGGTGGTATTTGGTATGGCAGATAGCTAGGTACCTGCTGATGACACATCCGTATAATCTGGGACTTGCCTGAATTGTGTATGCCTCAAGGTCATTGTCGTGTTTTTGTTTAACCTGCCTTGGATTTTTATTACAGTCCCTCCTTTTATTACCTTAAACTTTTACCTCAGGAGGCCCTGGTCACAACCAACACTTCTTTTTTCTCACACACACAGAACTTCAGGTATTCTCTACTTTATCCAAGCCTTTTTTTGTGTGTTTTACTTTGAGGGCATCTTCCCTTTGGAGTTTGAATCCCACCACTAACACTACCTGTGGAATTTTCCACCCTGGGTTTGACCTATATATTGTTGCCTTCCTAATTTCCTCAGCGTTCCCAAAAGGTTTCCACTGCCACCAAGACTTTCTCCTTAGACCACCTCTGTTTGTTCTGTATTATAGGAAGGCTTAGTTATAAAAGGTAACATGACAGAAAGGTCAGTGCATGATGGTGGCTGTGAGGTTTAAAAAAAAAAAGAATTCTATATTCCATATGAAACAGGCATTTTGCCTAATCAGAAGTAGAATTAATTTCTAAGTACATATGTGTGATGGTTGCAGAGTATGGATAAGCATATTGGTTTCAGAACAGGTTCATAAGCTTGGTGGTTTCAAAATAGTTATATATTCTTAAATGCATTTTATTATTATTTATTTATTTCAAATTTGTATTCTGCCCTCCCCACAAGCGGGCTCAGGGCAGATAACAACATATTAAAAATGCAATTAAAAATTCATGTTCATTAAAAAAAAAACACATTTAAAACAGGATGGTGGACAGCCTTCACAGGGAGGGTTAAGATTTATACACCCCTTTTTTTCCAGGCTGGCAGAGGCCCAGCCTCAGCCATATGCCTGGCGGAACAACTCTGTCATGCAGGCCCGGCAAAAAGATAGTAGGTCCTGCTGGGCCCTGATTTCAGCAGACAGAGCGTTCCACCAGGTGGGAGCCAGGACCAAAAAGGCCCTGGCTCTAGTCAAGGCTAGGAGGACTTCTTTGGGGCCAGGGACCACCAACAGCTGTTTGTCCCCTGATCAAAGTATCCTCTGGGGAATATATGGGAGACACGGTCCCGTAGATATGCCGGTCCCAGCCCGCCCAGGGCCTTATTAAATATAATAATAATTTCCACACAGTTCTTCACTTACAGAATATTTCTCTCCTCTCACTCACACAGACACAGACTCTCTCAGGGTGTCACACAGACTGCCTGATTGAACTAGGCTTTTCCTCTCTTACCATTTAAACTGTGTTCCTCACAAAGTAGAACCCTCAGACTTGTACACAGATTACCTGAACTAGACAGAACGAACACTTTGATTCAGCACCCACACTAAAAATGTTAGTTCAGTCCACCTCCTAGAGTACAGCTACTGTCAAATTATAGCAGACTCCATTCACCCATCCAGCCCCCCTTTCTCTCCTCAGAGGCCTGCATTTAAACCTGCAGTAACAGATATTCAAACCCCCTCATTTATACACAGAAATAAAACTCACAAATTTATTTACATGACAAAACATGACAGTCATCATGCATTTTTTTCAGCTGGAACGTGGTGGAACAGAGTCCCGGCACCTCTTAAAAATGGTCACATGGCCGGTGGCCCCGCCCCGTGATTGCCAGGCAGAGGGGAGTTTAGATCGCCCTCTGCGCTGCTGGAGCAGACACTCCCATACAGCGACCTTACAATCCACCCCTGCCTATAATACACAGAGAGGTGGGCAGAAGGAGGGGGGAACAGGCTATTCAGTTCAAGCTGCAACTCATATGGGGGGGAGGGCAGATGGTCAGATGTTTCTCCTGACAAGAGGCCAGTTGGGAGGATCTTCAGGTGACTTCTGGACCGGCCTCAACCATACGCCTGGCAGAACATCTCAGTCTTGATGAAACTTAGTCCAAGGGCTATGTGACGCTTTAAAAATATAATATCCAAAGTAGTCACAGAAGATCCATAGATCACAGTCACAGATACTGAAATTTGTTTATTACCCTTCTTGCTCAAAACGTGTGCGCTCTGTGAAATGCTAGGAGACAGGAACAGTGTAGTCCTAAACAGACTTGAAGTCAACGGGCTTAGAACAGTAACTGCTTAAGATTGCACAGCAAGTCACACCATATCTCTGGCAGAGTGCCAAACAATGGCAATCCTTTTTTATATAAGTCAACATTTTTTTCCATATTGGTGGAAGGAAGATTTTCAGTCACTGCCAAGAATAGATTTGAAATACAGAATGCAAACTAGAGTTAGCATTACACACAGAATGTGGAAGTACACAACAGCCTAGAGTCATTGTTCTTTTGCTGATCACAAGAATGCCTTGTACATCTTGTGTTCTTATTATTGTACAGAGTAAACCGAGTTCAACTACATTATAGTTACACTGGGCCATCCTGAGAAGTCTTTTAATCCACATACACCTAATACTTTCCTCTTTCACCATGCATTTTTTAATCTTCACAGCACAGCCTTCCTCCCTAGAAACGTTCTTAGCACTTGTGTGATTTCTTCCATACAATTTGCCATCTCTAATAAACATTTATGACCATCAACTAACACCTCCATGAAAATTTATGCCTTTTCATATTTGAATCAACAGCTACAGTTTTGTATGTTTCTTTTTAAAAAGCCCTTTCGTTTGGTCAAGTAAAGAAGAAGAACATTTAGCATTTAATTTATACTGTCTACAGGGGGGCACCAATTTCTAGTTTGCATATAAACTGCTTTCTGTTTCCAGATAAACTACATTCTGCCTTCTGTTCTGTCATTGTTAATTAAAACAGCTGGTCAATCTCTGGAGTCAATTTCCAGTTCTTTGAGCCGAAGAAGAGATGACAATGACAACATTTTCAGAATGCAGCTCTTAGTCTTGGGGGGCAGACTGAGATTGTCTGACACTAAAGAAAGACATTGTAGTGGGCCATATAATCCCAGTTCTAATCCTCTTTGACTTTATTTCCTCTATTTTACATCTCTGTAGGGTTGACAACCTGCATCTTTGCCAAAAAGATGACTTCTTCTCTAAAGGGTACATGAGGTTAGACAAGTAACAATAAAAGTTTTTTTGAAAGTCAAAGCATGCATTGTTCTTCAAGATTTGCCCTCAGTGTGACATTTCCAAGATTCTTATTAATCAGCATAAAGATAGCCATTTCCTCACCAGTAAGTCAAATGTCAGGGTTCAAATATGCAGGCCAAAACAATGAGTTCTACAGGATACTGTAGAGGAAGCAAAACAGGTGGATCTATTTCAGATAAAAAACAAAAGGCAGCAGAAAGAAAGAACAAAACAATCCTAAACAGTTATATCCTTCTAAACCCATTGACATCAATGGATTTTGAAGAGTGTAACACCTCTGAGGGCCAAGCTACAAGTGACAAATGACACAGGTTGGACACTTGTCAGCTTCCCTCAAGTTTTGATGGGAAATTTAGGCATCCTGGTCTTGCAGCTTGGCTCTCCGACTGCTATCCAATGGACTTTTCAACTGTCACTTGTCCAACATTCCACCAAGCTGCCTACATTTCCCATCAAAACTTGAGGGAAGCTGACAAGTGTCCAACCAGTGTCATTCGTCACTTGTAGTTTGGCCCTGAGGAGTGCACTCTAAGAGTATGGTTTATGAGTTCTTGATATCACTGAGCACGTGCTGTATTTGACTGCTTGATTTGTACATGTATAAATTAGGTAATATCTTTTTAAATACAATGAAGGAACGGGGCCTCTGGCAGGGAGCTGCCTCAGACACAGCTGAGGTAGGCAACTCAACCAGGGGCTATGGCTAAAGAAGCAAGGGCGAGGCAACACTTGGAAATGCAGAACCTGCAGCCTCAAAGCCTTCAGGCCCAGCTCATACCTCAGAAGGGAAGCAGGCCTCAGACATAAGGCTACGCTTGGCAACAGGCCACAATGGCAGGCTAGAGGCAGCTGAGGCTTCCTGGGGCTTGGATAAGCAGGTAAAGAAGACTCTTAAAACCTCTGAGGAGGCCCAGCCAGGGAGGATATTAGCCCAGATTCCCTTAGCTCCCCCTGGGCCCATCCTTGAAGAGAGGTTCAGCATACCCTGAGACAGTCTTTTATTAACCAGACCAGAGAGAGAGAGACCATGCACATACACAAGAGGGAATGTACAAGTGCGAAGGGTGCTGCAATAACACCCCCTCCTCTCCAGATTCCAGATTTAGTCCATGATTGGACTAAAAAGAAGGAGATGCTGGAGGGCACCACAGCCCTGGATGCTGACATGCCATAGGGGGAGCCTTACAGAAAGGTAACTTAGAGAATCAGAGTATCAGAGAAATTCAGTTTAATTCACCCATTATTCACTATAGGGAAATCAATCTGGGGGTTATCCAGTGGGATGGAGGAAACCATTTTTCAAGAAAATTTCACCAAATATTCAGGGCACCTACTCCCGACTGTCCTCTAAAGACCTACCAAGTTTCATGAATATTGGATCACGGCGCCCAATTCTATGGGCTCCTGAAAAAGGTTCCCCCCATCACTCTTTATTCCTATTATGGGGGGAAAGTCAAAGCTAGTCTTTTAGATGTTCTTAAAGATGCATGAGTTTAAATGTTTGTATTCTTCTTTGGGTTTTCATATTTGTATTTTACTATGTTATTGTTTTTTAATGTCTGTATTTCATTATTGATTTTAATGTTTATATTTTATATGTATGTTATAAACCACATTGAACACTAGACATGGTGGAGAGGCAGTATGTAAGTTGAAACAGCAAAGGAACAGACAAGCCTGTTTTCCAGAATCACACTGAATTAAACTGAACTTGACAGCTTGAATTCAGAATACTGAATCTGATTCAGTATTCTCTATTTTGATCTGGGAAAGCCAAATTTTATCAAATCAACAAAAATTTACCTTTTTTTTCTCATATCCCCGACCCAAACTGCACATCCCTACAAGGTACAATGTTAGCAATCAGACATGCCCTCACATTAACAGAAGGCTTATGAATATGGCAATATCATAAGCACCTCTCCTCATGTGTTTTAAACACAGAAATGCTGCCTACCAAGGCAGGAAATGGCTGCCAGCTTCCGGCCTGGAACTGGAAAATTACTGGCATGTGAGTCACCACACCCCTGGAGATGTGCAAAATTCCTAAGACAATAAGATCTTCTGGGAGTTCCTGAATTAATCACCTTAAAACACCCTGCCAATCTTTTCTTTATCTGCACTCCCATTCTGGCCTATTTAGGGCTCTGATAGCCTCACCCATCCAGCCATTGTGGGTCATCAATCATCACTGATAACTTCAGTTTCACCCAGGAAGTTTTAATCAAACCTTTCCAGTTTCACTGTCTCACCCCAAAGACAGCTTCCCATTTCTTTGTCTCACTCTGGAAACAGCCATTATTGTTTTAGGGCAGAAAATGCAATCCTGCCCCAGGGTATGTTCCACAGTATCATTGGACTGCCCCTCCACCATAGTAGTGTGCATGCCTTTGGATCCAGCACCCACCCTCAGACCTCCATCTGAGCCTCTTATTCACTTGCTGCGAGGCACTGCTTGCTCAATGCTACTATCTCACGGACGCCCTTTTCTCATCGGATTTGTAACTATTACCTGACCCCACAATTCTTTCTCCAATTTTCCTCCCTGCTTTTCTAGTCAGCGATGTGTACATGCTGTGTGTTTTGTGTGCAATTGATCTTTATTATTTTATAAATAAAAACTCCTTGGGTTGAATATCTGGCTATTTATTGAAAGAGTTCTCTAGAGGGACAATCCTTGTATACTCTGGTGGGGATTTCACTTCTCACTGCCTGTCCTTGCTTGCTAATTTCCCCAACTTGCAAGGAGACCACCTATTAGAGTAACAACCCCATCCTCTGAGAAAAACTTCAGATGACAAGTTGCTCTTAAACACAGCTTGGACACAATCCAGCTACAGTTAAGCTGTTTAATTCTCCCATTGAAACAAACGGAACAAATAAACAAGCACAGACAGATAGACAAAACCCTTGCATGGTAAAATCATATTTTCTGTGTGATATTAAAGGTTAATGTTTTTGTTCATGTAGCTACATAACATCCCGTTCCAGACCCATCATATTACAAAATTATTTTGCAATACTATAATACTTATAATAAGACCTTCAAGATTAGCAATACATTCTTTGGTATATACATATAAAAAGAGGAATAAAATACAATCCATGTGTGTATATCTTTGGATGTCTCTGCAACAGCCAATATCCCAAACTCACTCCAGAGTGCTTACTTTTATTATACATGGTTTACTCATTATTTAGTGCTGTCATGCACATTCCTTAAAATAGATTTAGGCTCTTTTGGTGTGTTTTATAAATCAAGAAAAGTGCTCTGAAGGAAAACCACTTTACACACTTACCATGCTGAAAGATGACACATTATTTCTTAGGTAGTACATTTACTTTTGTCATTTGTTTCAAACTAAAATGCCACTTTAATGAAGAAAGCTGCCAGCCTAAATTATGCCTGTTTCCACAGTTCTGTTTTCCCAGGTTAGTAAATCAGAAGTTCTTTTATATGAAGCACTAGAATGATAATAAATCTGATCACTCAAATATTACAAATTTTTCTCCTGTTTCAAGTAGGCAGTCATGGGCTGAATAAAAACGCCAGGCTAGCTCTCCATGAGTAGGCTGAAAAGTCATATGTTGAGTGGCAAGATCAGGACTGTGAAAGGAGGCACTTCTGTCACCACTGCTTTTCTAGTGTCAGAGGTGTTCCAGAAGTGTTGCCTCACTGCACAGTTGTGGGGAGAATAACATGCAGTTGCCTCACAAGCAAGGTTCAAGGGCTAACCTCATGTTCAGAGGTATACATGGTTGCTTCTTTAGAACAGTGTGAATATGAACCCCTTTTACCGTGAAAGCTGGAAAAGATGAGATGAGTCCGTTTAGAGGGACAGGAAGACACTTTTCCTGCTTAAGACAAACACCTCTGTTTTGGGCAAAAGAGAGAAAATGGGAAGAGTACCATAGATGACGCAGAGCGGTAAGCTGCAGTACTGTAGCCCGAGCTCTGCTCATGACCTGAGTTCAATCCGAGTTCACATGGCCAGCTCAAGGTGACTCAGCCTCCATCCTTCTGAGGTTGGTAAAATAAGTATCCAGTTTCCTTGGGGTAAAGTGTAGATGCCTGGGGAAGGGAATGGCAAACCAACCCATAAAATTTCTGTGAAGAAAATGTTGTGATGCAACGTCCCCCCATGGGTCAGTAATGACTCAGTGCTTACACAGGGGACTACCTTTACCTTTACCGTATAGATATCACTCAAAGCACCATATTTATGATGGCAGGAAGGATGAAGCTAGAGTGGGTGCTAAGAAGCAAAATACAGTCTATTCAGGAAAGGCAGAGGTTTCCCAAGTCTCCAATACATAATGGGAGGGACTGTGCTATTTTGGAGAACTACCAGGCTCAAGGCCTCTACAGAATTCACTCTTGGCAGAAAAAGTGGATATGGAGCATCCTTAAGAACTTATCTAAAGGTCTGAACAGAAGTGGAGATACTTTCCTGCCACTTGTTGAACTGGCACAACCATAGTGTTTTCTTTCTGGATCAGAAGATAAAGCAAAAATAAAGAAAAGTAAGTCCCCCTAACAATGCAATGATACAGATAGAATTTAAAACCGTCCTCCATGTATCAACTTTGTGAAATACTGTGGAGATACTCCTGAAGCTCTTCACAACCAGTCTTGGTTTTCACCAGACTGAATAGTTTCGTATCACGTCCAAACTTGGCCACTATACTGCTCACTCCACAGTTCCAAATAATTTATGGACAAATTAAATTGCACGGATCCCAATACCAAACCTTGTGGGACCCCACTGCTTCCTTCCTTCCATGGCAAGAACTGTCCATTTATTCCTACACTTTGCTTCCTATCATTTAACTAATTTTTAATCCATAAGAGAACTCATCCTCTTACTTCATGACTGAGTTTATCCAGGCATCTTTGATAAGGAACCTTGTCAAAAGCCTTTTGAACATCCAAGTAAATGATGTCTACTGGGACATAAATACCTACATGCTTGTTCACTTTCTCAAAAAATTTCAAAAGGCTGGTGAGGCAATTCTTCTCTTTGCAGAAGCCATGCTGATTTTCCCTCAGCAGGCTTTCCTCCTCTATCTTTGATTACAGTTTCTACTTATAGGCCTGGGACAGATGTTAGGCTAACTGGTCTGTGATTTCCTGGTTCCACTTTAGGCCTCTTTCTAAAAATCAGTGTAACATTTTCTACTCTCCCGTCTTCTGGTACAGAGGCTGATTTTAATGACAAGCTATGTATTTGGGTTAGTAGATCAACAATCTCAAATTTGAGTTCCTTAAGAACTTTCAGGTGTATGCCATCAGAACCTGGAGACTTCTTGGTGTGTAATTTCTCCAGTAGGTCTAAAACTTCATCTCTCATCACCTGAATTTGCTGGTTTGAATCTCTCTACTACCATCAGCTAAGCAGGTAGTCTTGGAGTAAGCCTCTCCTCTCAGCCCCAGTTCCCCAGCTGTATTGTTGGGATAATAAAAAAACATGGACTTTGTTCATCACTCTGTTTAAAAGAGCACTATACAAACACAGTTATTATTATTCCTGAAAATTGTGGCTGTGGTGTGGGTACCTGCCCCACACAGTTTACAGTGAACAAATTATTCATTGACCTTGTCTGCCATTTCTCCATCTAATACTCTTTTTATTCCTTGGCCAGCCAAAGGCCCAGCTTCTTCTCTGATGGGTTTACTACTCTGGATATGTTTAAATAAATGTTTACTGTTTGTCTTGATGCTTTTAGCAATCCTTTCCTCAAATTCTCTTTTTCTGTGCCTAAATATTAACGTACACTTCTTTTCCTAGCCCCTTCTGTTCATTTCATTGGGGCAGACCTTCCACTTTTTACAAAAAGACTTGCTTTTCATGGCTTCCTTGACTTGGAACCATGTAGGCATTCTTTTAGACTAGGCAGTGCCTTTCCAAACCTGGGGAATGCATTCTACCTAGGCTTCAGTTAGAGTCTCCCTACACAAGACATCTTACATACGGACACTCAAGTGAAAGATCTTACACTTGTCCTCCCATTGTGGATGTACATACACTGCTAGGGAGACAGAGTACACTTGAACATAAGATCACACAGAAAGTAACTCACTTGAGCATCCCTGTGTTCAGATGTCCTGTGTAGAGAGATTACAGTGCAATCCTAAACCAAGTTACGCCACTTTAAGCCCATTGAAATCAGTGGGCTTAGACTGGAATAACTCTTCTTAGGATAACACTGTTATTGTAGTTTTAAATAACTCCCAATCATCTCCTAAGGATTTGACCCTCCTCTATTTCTGTTTCCACTTCCTTTTAATTATTCCCCTCATTTTTGTAAATCAAATGTGACTGTTTCAGGTTTTAGGGGTAACTTCACATTGACAAGAATGCTGAACTTAATAGCGCTGTGGTTGCTGTTCCCGTAGTCATAGATGTGCAAAACACTGGATGGCCCACACTCTCTTGCTGGCTTTCTACCTTCATAACAGGTTTGGTCATCTAAGGGTGTTTTAGGGTCGAAATCTGTGTGGATTTCCATAGCAGGAAGAGTATTTCTGCTGAAGTGGAGCGTTGAATGGCCTTTCTCGGGGAAGTCAGACTACAAGGGTTCTCTCCTTCTCCTCCTAAGGTGGCCAGGTGCCTGCCAGTGGTGGGAAAACTCTCAGAGGTTTGTCCCTCTTCCTGCCTATCACTAGCAATCAATGGGAGGAGACAAACCACCTGGGAATTACCCACCACTGACAGGCAGCCCAGGCAGATGGGCATGCCTGGGCCCAGCTTCATGCATGATGATTACTTCTGGAATGCTATGTTTTGGCCTGATTCTAAAATAATTGTCCCCAGGACAAAGAGCACAGAACACCTGTGCTCTGCATAATAAGGTCACTTCTGTAAGTGACTTCATTGTGTGTGGGGATGGGACCGAGCATGTGCTCTTTTTACACATACAAGGGACATCCAAGTGAGTATCAACTCCTTCCCACTTTCCCCTCGATCACCAGAAAGATCTCTGGCAACCCTATTCTCTACCCACCCAACTGAGAGCCAGTTTGGTGTAGTGGTTAAGAGCGGCAGGATTCTAATCTGGAGAGCCAGGTGATTCCCCACTCCTTCACTTGAAGCCAGCTGGGGGGCCTCGGGTCAGTCACAACTTCTAGGAGCTCTCTCAACCCATCCCACCTCACAGGGTGATTGTTGTGGGGATAATAATATAACTGCTCTGAGTGGGCATTAAATTGTCCTGAAGGGCAGTATATAAATCAAATATTATTATTATTCCCACTCTGAACTCCAAACTCAACTCCCCTGTAAGAAGCCCCGTTAGAAGCCCTTGGAGCAAGCCCAAAGATGCAAGCCCTTGAGAAGCCTGAGTGCCACTTACAGAGTCAGGCCTCTAACAAACTCTGCTTTACAACTGTGACCTGTGGCTCCACTGCTAACTTAAGTCACCTGTGACTCCACTCCCAAGTCAAGTTGAGTTCGCCAAGCTTTACAAATCCAGACAATATGGGCTTATTCCGTTACATTCCCATATATTTCTCTGCCTCCCCTCCCTTCCCTCCGCAGCTTAATTGCACTGTGTCAAAAAGTACCATATCAATAGCTTCCTATTCCCTTCTGGCCACTCAGCAGGAAGATAATGGCTACGGAACCCCAGAAGGCTCATTGATCTTGCTCAAGAGTTTCAGTGTGTGCAATTCCCAGGCCCTCAGCCTCCTGCAATCTACTTTCAGCCAGCCTTGTCGGAAGATGCAAATGTTTTGCATGGGTAAATTATCAATGAATGAATCACATTAACTACCGGTATGTGTAAGTATGTTCCAGCTCTTACTTATTTACTTCAGGAAAGAGTCTTATGCCATGTGTGCGTAGCTACTAAGAGTGTATTAGGTCAGACTCAAAGATATTTACAAGGTCATAAGCACTTCACCCTAAAGAGACCTCTCAGATGAACAATGAGCTATAAAAATGGAATACTCTGCAATTCAATATTACAGTGGAAATGTAGCCTACTGAACTTGGAGTTAGCTTTATGGGTCATATTAGCATTGATTAAAATGAGGATGCAAATTGTTCTCTCAGCATTGCACTTCAGAGACATGCCGGTCTTTTGGAGTTGCGTGGTATAAATGAAACATCAAGAAAATCCAAGAGATACAGTGTAGCTCTTCTTACTTAAAAAACCAGGGAAATGTTTCAGTCAGCTAAATATGAGATAAGCATGGGATTTCATCATGCAATATAAATGAAACACGTAATAAAGCAGCAATTTAGGAAATCAGAGATTTTCAGATTCAAAGAGGAGGGTTTTGCCCTTTGCAAATGTATTTATTCATTAGCATGTCGTTGAACAGTATTCCAGTCTCTTGTATGGTAATGATTTGCAGGAATGCTGAATACAAGGGCATTTACATAATGTGGCCAGACAAGGTAGCAATGGTAGTTCTGATACCTACAATCAGGGCTTTTTTTCAGCTGGAACATGGTGGAATGGAGTTCTGGCACCTCTTGAACATGGTCACATGGCCGGTGCACCCACCCGCTGGAGCAGTGCGGAGGGCAATCTAAAAACTCCCTTCTGTCTGGAGATCAGGGGGCGAGGCTACCGACCATGTGACCATTTTCAGTGAGAGCAATTGAAACTTTTAAAAACTCCCCCCTTGTTCCAGCTGCCCCAAAGTGATGCCATTGTGCAGTGCAGTCCTGGGAGCGTGTGCGCACTTTGCGCGCACACATGTGGTACCAGGGGCATCACCTCCCGCCAGGAGTTGCCCCATGTTACACCACCTCTTTTCCCAGAAAAAAAGCCCTGGCTACAAGGGATCTATTTTGTACAACTCAATTTGAGGGTCCCAGTAGTTTTCATAGGAGCTAGAAGGGGTATTCATGGCCATGGATTCATTCAAATTCCTGACCCTCCAAGCTGATATTAGCCAATGAGAAAGAATTGGTTGATGTGGTAAAGGTGGTGGGAATCTTAGAAAGAAGTGATCATGTCCTTCTAGAATTCCCTTTTCTATGGCATACCAAGGGAATTTGTAGCCAAACACACATATTCAATGCTATTAGGGAGAACTTTAATAAACTTAGAGATATGACAAGAGCTATTCCATGGACAAGAATGCTGGAAGGGAAAAGAGCAAGTGAAGTGTGGGTTTTCTTAAAAGAAGAGCTCTTGCAGGCTCAAGCCATCACCGTCCCAGCAAGATGGAAATTTGGTAGAGGATCTAAGAAACCAATGTAGATGAACACAGAGCCCTGTGATGCGCTAAGGAGGAAAAAGGAAATGTTCAAGAAATGGAGGGAAGGAAATGCATCCAAAGAAGAGTATCTAGGAGTAGCTAGGCACCGTAGGGCAGCCATCAGAGAAAAAAAAAACCAAACTTTTCCCCAGAATTATTTCATCCAGCAATTTCAAGAGAAATTCATTTGGACTGCTAGCTTCAGCCAGCGGATTTAAGAGAGACTCGTATGGACTGTTATGAAGTTTTTGCTGGATGTACAATGGATTTTGGGGTCAGTTTCTAGAGAATACAAATACTGTATAGTATTTATTGATATATTTATTGTATGATATTAATACCTGAATGATAATTTTTCTATTTATTCATGAGAGATTGTATTTATGAAATTATCTGGAAGTGTCTTTTGAATATTTTCTAAATAATGGATTTACAATTTACACTTTTAATAGCACTTAGTTACTTTATTTGATAAAATAGTGGACTGTTGTCCTTTGAGAAATTTATTTAACAGCGTGATTATTATTGTCCTGGTTTTCTGAAGTATCTGAAGAAGTGAGCTGTGGCTCACGAAAGCTCACACCCTACCACTAATTTTATTAGTCTTATAGGTGCTACTGGACTCTTGCTCTTTTCCACTGCTACAGGCAGACTAGCATAGTTATCCCTCTTGATCTATTAATGTGGCGGTCAGACTCAGATATCTGTAGTATTGTATTCTTTCTTTAAACAATTGCTACTCAGCAGCAGTGGGACAGCTTCACAAATATCTAGTGCTGACTGCACGTGTGTGGTTATAGAAAGCTATCTAGTGAACAGGCTTAAATCTGATTGCAGTTATCCCATGATCACCATATGTGGACATCATGGAAGCTAAACCAGGGATGGTTTCAGCGTACTTGATAATGTCCGCAAATGAAATTTCAGTGTATATCCATGTGGGATAGATGGGCTGAAAGAGAGTCTGACTGGAAAGGGGACTGACTCAGAGAGTCAGTGACATTGTCATACAGGTCTAAATCTTTGGACTACATTGACTACTGAAAGTAAAAAATGTGTTGTTGGTGTGAGGACAGGGCCTATAGCATGTACTTGAAACATATTCTTTAAATGTATGAAGCTACCTGTTCCTCAATATTTTCTCATGACCATAGACGTCACCCAAAAAACATACACACAAAACATTTCTGACTATGAGCCTTGCTTGCCAACAGTCATAATGAAATTTGGGGTTCACCAGGAAGGCTCCAATGCCTAAAATCTGAGGTTCTTATTCAAGATCTGAGGTTCAAAAATCTCTTAGGTTTCCTGCCTCTCTCGGTTTCATCCAAGCTAGAACTTTCACATCTCCCTCCATGGAAAGATGAGAAAGTAACAGCATATTAGGAGTTTGTATCAAAGTTTTCTTGTGAGCAACACAAATTAGAGTTTATGTAAGAGGATGGCAATAGCTAAGTACTTGCATTTTCTGTTCCTGCCACTACCCCTAACACCAAAAGGCGATCAAAAACTCCCAAGTACATGTAAAGATATTGTTGAACAAAACAGTTTCAAAGCAACTTTTAGTTTTCGAAGCAATTGTACAGTGCAGATGCTATTAAACTTTCCTTCCTAACTTTATCTGTTTGATGACACATCAGCTCTAAGTACATTTTTTTCAACTATACAGTTAGAATTGAGAGAAGGATTTTCTACAAAGTCTGCCTTGATTGTTAAAAAACACTAGACTTTCATTCTTCAACCTTTTCCCTTCAAACTTGCCCACTTTTTATCCCCCCAAACTTTGCAGCAAATGGTTCTATAGATCTTGCAGCTCCAACAACTGTCAAATATGTCAAGTCTGTGGAGGGAAGGATGTACTCTACTAGATTATAGAAGATTGTTTCGTTCTTTACATTCTTTGATGCCGTATAAAACTCTGCTCAGGTAATGGACAACAGCTTCTCTGACAATTCACATTTAAGTTCCCTTTTCTTAGTGTTCTTGAATCAATAAGCTTCTTACAAACCTACTGCAGAAGGCTGAGATCCTGCAACACAGTTAAGTCTCCCTGAGTGCACAGGATTGCAATCAGAAACTGTTTGATGAAATCATATTCTTTTATGACGGTACCATTATAATAACCAATCTGGGTTCAAAGAAAGACGAATCTTGATCCATTTAAAAACATGAGAAATTTTGCATTGGAATACTAATTGTTCCCTGCAGATGGTTGTTGTGGGTTTTCCGGGCTGTATTGCCGTGGTCTTGGCATTGTAGTTCCTGACGTTTCGCCAGCAGCTCTGGCTGGCATCTTCAGAAGTGTAGCACCAAAAGACAGAGATCTCTCAGTGTCACAGTGTGGAAAAGATGTAGGTCATTTGTATCTACTCAGGAGGGGTGGGGTTGAGCTGAGTCATCCTGTAAGAGTTTCCCAGGGTGTGGAATGCTAATGGCAGCATAAAAGAAGCCTTGTCTTTTTCAAAGAGTTGGGCTCCAAAGCTCGGTATCACATTCTGATCCCCGCAAATGTTCTTTGAGCTTTTGTAAAATATAGCGGCGTTACAATAGTAGCCATTAGAAAAGCAAGTACAGATAGGATAGATAACCCTCATTTGCACTGATGTTAGCACAATCCGTCCCCAAAATCTCAGATATATTTTAATCATTCTAGGGGGGAAACGTTGTATATAGCATGCATTAAAGGCAAGAATCCGTACGTTCTTGATGGCGTATTTGTTAAAGTTACTTGGAAGAAATAATAAATGTGCTGTTATGCTGAACCTAATAATAATTTTACATAAATAATTTTACATCAGATCTTAAGATAACTTGAGAGTTAATTTAATCAGCATTGCTTACTATGCATGGAGATCAAAGTAGGATGATTTTGTTGTTGTTGATTTATTAGAAGACACCAATCAGTATTAATATATTAGATATATTTGAAAGAGTCATATTTATATTTTAATGAAGGTTCTGTTCTGCATGGGGTGCACATAAACCTCTGATCTGAGCACCATGTTGCAACATTGCTTGTGGTTACTTAGGAAAAATATATGGCACTTTAAAAAAAATCTCTCTGTGGCAGCATCTCTCCCTAAGATTTATCTGAACACTATATAAGTCAGACACTGATATTTCACCACTGGCAGTGAAAGTCTTTACTAGTTCACGGAGCTCCATTGTAATGTTTGAAAATGCTAGCATAGTAACAATATACCATTTATCTTTTTTCATCTGCATGTTTAAAACATGAAGAACTCACAAAAATTAAGAAGTACCTTGGGTTAAACACTAAGCACTGCATTCCAAAGCTATTGGTCATCTTTGATTCCTGTTATACTGCTAATGGATGGCCAAAAAGACAAATAAGCAGGTACTAGATCAAATCAAGCCTGAATTTTCCCTAGAACCTAAAATGACAAAACTGAAGCGATCACACTTTTGTCACAAAATAAAAAGACAATGGACAAGAAAATTGTTGTACATGGCTGAAATGGACAAACTAACAAGAAATTTGAAAGATCAAGATCCAAAGACATTTTTGGAAGATTGGAAAAAATAGAAAAAAATATATGGAATAGAAATGGGATGTTAAAGGACAATTATGGTCTTTGGAAGGGTATTAAGGATATTAAGTAAGATAAGATATAGTTGAGATCTTTACCAATAACAATACAAGAACAAATATAGTATAGAGATAGAGGGATAATAATAACAGGGGGTGGGAGTGCTGTTGGAAGTCAATATTGGAAAGGGTGAAGGGAGGGGGTGGAGAATATATACTTATGAGAAATGAAAGGGATTGTATTTGTCTTTAATTTGATTATATATTAACCCATCCAATAATTTGTCTTTAATTTGATTATATATTAACCCATCCAATAATTAACCCATCCAATAATATATATTATATTATTATAATATATATAATATATTAACCCATCCAATAATTTGATTATATATTAACCCATCCAATCAGAGGGCTCTTCCTTTCCCACAATTGTGGATCATCAATCTCCATTTGGTAGCAACAGTTTTATTAGTTATGCCTGACTGAGCCTTTTCTGGTTTTATTGTTTTACTCCTGGAGACAGCCTTTAAGTTATTGCAATAGGCAAAAAGTGCCTTTCCGCCCAGGATGTGTTTTACCCAGGGCTTTTTTTCTGGGAAAAGAGGTGGTAGAACTGAGTGGGTTGCCAGCACAGGGGGCAACTCTTGGTGAGAGGTAGTGCCCCTGCTACCACATGCATGTGTGCAAAGTGCACGCACACTCCCAGGACCACACAATGATGTCACTTTGGGTCAGCTGGAACAAGGGTGGAGTTTTTAAAAGTTTAAATCGCCTTCGGCAAACATGGTCACATGGCTGGTGGCCCCTCCCTCTGATATCCAGATAGAAGGGAGTTTAGATTGCCCTCTGCACTGCTAAATGGTGCGGAGGACAATCCAAACTCCCCTCTGTCTGAAGATCAGGGGGCGGAGCCACCAGCCATGAGACCATTTTCAAGAGGTGCCGGAACTCTGTTCCACTGAGTTACAGCTGAAAAAAAGCCCTGGTTATACCCTATAAAAAGGATGGCTTCCTAGCAGCCATGAGTGTGCCCTTGGATCTGACACTCACCCTCAGACACAGGTCTCAGGGCCAAGCTACAAGTGACAAATGACACTTGAATGGTAAGTGTATTTCTCCCTGTTCACTTGCCCTCCACTCAATCCACTTGCCAGGCAAGTGTCTTTTGTCATGTGTAGCTTGGCCCTCAGTCTCTACAAAATGCAGCTTGCCTCAAAACTGGTAACTATCATCCACTTCCTAGACTGCTTTCCCATTTCCTCACTATTCTCCAGTTAGTTCTGTGCATACATGATGTGAATTGTGTGAAGTTGCTCTTTATTACTTACTTAATTTAAAAAATCCTGTTGAACATCTGCCTGTTTGTTAAAGAGTTCCCTAGAGGAATGATTCTTGTATACACAGGTGAAAGATTTTGCTAGTTACCCTCCTCTCACTGCTTCTCCTTATATGCTAGTTCCCCCAACTCACAAGGAGACCACCTATCACCACAGAGTAACACCACAGAGAAAAAAAGCTGAAGGCCATGGGGAAGAGACAAATATAGGTAGGTTGATGGGTTGGTGGGAAAAAGAAAGAAAGAAGCAGGGGAAAAAAGAGAGGCTATGAGATTGCCAGGCTGGAAAAGGAAAACAGTGGGTTGGACCCAGCCAATAATAACAACAACATTTGATTTATATACCACCCTTCAGGACAACTTAACGCCCACTCAGAGAGGTTTACAAGTGTGATATTATAATCATCACTATAATCACCCTGGGGGGGGGGGCTGAGAGAGCTCAGGAAGAGCTGTGACTGACCCAAGGTCACCCAGCTGGCTTCAAGAGTTGCAGTGGGGAATCAAACCTGGTTCTCCAGATTAGAGTCCTGCCTCTCTTAACCACTACACCAAACTGGCTCTGCATCTGGTTCACCAAGACAGCATCCCCATCTAATTTTGTCCTTCTTTTACAACTCCCATTCCACATGGCTTTTGTCCATGCAGATCCTATGATGCCCAGCATTACCTTTGTAAGTGATCAAAGGGGCTCTTTCTCCCTTCTTTCACCAGTGGAAAAGCTGGCTGGGTCTAACCAGTGATGGGAGGGGGATAGATGCAGAAAACTAGACATCCCTAGAAGTCGTTGTATTTCCCCTGCTTGTTCTTGTATATAGAGATCACTTGTCATATATCAATTGTAGTAATCCAATAGATTCTTACTTAATATTCTATATGTACAGAAACCTGAAGCAGCTAGAAGTCTTGCTTTGTGATGGTGGCTCCACAGGTGTTGAATATCTTTCTCTTGATGTGCAGTATATATTCTTCTGTCTGTTTTATGATTGTAAAATATTTCTGTTATAACTGACTGTCCGGTGACAGCTGCGGCGGCCGAGCCCCGGACCAGAGGCAACAGTGGCAACTGGCCTCCCCCACCTGACCTCACTTACTGGCTGGAGCCCAGGCTGGGCAGAGATAAAGGCCCTGGCACAACGTCGGGAGGCTGGGATGATGAGGGAGCTGCAGCGCACCACAGCCAGCCCCCGAAGCTCCTGCAGTAGTGGCGGCGGTGGCAGTGGAGGCCCGCCGCACAGCTGAGAGGAGAAGGCGCAGCAGTGCGGCAAGGTGCCCGGGTGCCTCAGGGAATGGCATGCCAGTGCCGCACCACCTGGCCAGATGCCCATCCCACCCTGACCCAGGGCACAGGCCTCCTGAGCCGACATGCCCCTGCTGACCTAGAGGCGGGCAGTGATTGGCCAGGAGGGAGGGAGACACAGGAGAATCCACCTGGGAGGGAAGGGCAGCTTAGGGGGAAAAGGCCAGACCCAGGATAGCAGCATAGGCTATGGCGGGGCTGGAGCATGTGGCCACACCTCGTTCAGGTGTTGGGCCTTACCTTGGGGGCAGGATCGTGGGAGCGGGGGTGGAGCTAGGATGAGGGGGAGGTATAAAGGAGGGTTCCATACCCTGGCCAGGGAGAAGAAGGAAGGAGTTGGTCTCTGGCACAAGAGGCCACTCCTCAAGGGTGTACGTGGGCCAGATAGGCAAAGGGACCTAGGCCCAGGACACCCATTCTGAGGCCTGTGGGAGGAGCCCTCTCCTGCCCTCAGGACTCCTGCAGCCACAGCCAAACAAGTGGCTGGTGCCAGGAAGTGAGGTGGACCTGCTCTAGTAGAGGCCAGGACGGCCACTCCACCGCCAGCATCGCTAGCGGACTCACCCAATAGTGACACTGACTTTCTTGCTGATGAATTGAACTGGATAAATTGGAAGTCAATGGACATAGCTGCAGGGGAGGAGTTTTGTATAGTAAAAATTGTGTGTTTTATTGTTTTCAAGGTTGTTTGATATTTTATACACTGTAAACTGTTTGCAGTGAGATGGCAGCTTATAAATGTATAAAATGACTACATTTCAAGGCTTGCTGTAACATTTTACTTATTTTTGATACCACTCTGTAATAATTTGTTGTTTGTTTTAACCTTTAACCTTTTGTTAAACCTTTGCCTTTGTACCTTAAATTCAGCTCCTCCTTACATTTCTTTACATTTTTTCAGGAGGGCTCTAGTTCTAATAAACACTCCATATATTTCTACTCACATAAGTGTTCTCTTCTTTACCCAAGCGTACACCTTGAGAACACCTTTCTTTTTTCAGTGTGACCTATATATTACTGCCTCCCGCAAAGGTTTTCGCTGCCACTAAAGGTTTTCACCTTAGATCTCTTCTGTTTAACTGGTATTACAGGAAGACTTTGTCATAGATGGCAATTTGACAAATCAAATTCATGGTAATAACATTTAGGAGGTCCCCTATTTTAAATACTCAGGGGTCTGGTTTGATCAAAGATTAACTTGGTCAGTGCAAGCTGCTCATGTTAAAAGATTGGCTACAACAGCAACAAATCTGTTGCTTCGTTTATTCATCTGGGGCTCAATATATTCCAGCTGCCATTAAAGTCTTCAACACTAAAGTGGCCATACAAAGTTTATATGAGACAGGTATTTGGGAGGATGCTGTTCAAAAAACATCCTGTGGAGTGTGTAGAGCCGTTGGACATGCCAGAAAAAGTTCTCTGGTTTGTGATGTCTGAGTTTAATCTTGAGTTTCTCATTCCATTAAAATGTAAGCTCTTCCTCTGTTACTGTCAAGTTGGACATATTATAAACTGCTTTGCAAAACTGCTGCGATTTGTTGAATCCCAATCTAATAATATATAATAATATTTAATCACTTGAAGTACGATCTAATTCATTTTCTACTCTTGCACTTCATTGTTGTTTTAAAATCATAAGATGACATTTTATCATCACTACCTGCTTTAAGATTAAAAGATGGTATAGTTTAGAAATCAATATTGCGTTTGGGGTTTAGACATACTTTCATAAGATCTTGCAGCACAGAATATATGAGCATGGCCACAGAAGAACTCTCTTTAATCTTCTCACTAGGTTATGTCTTTGATCATCTATTAACTGAGACTATAGTATATTAACTTTCAGCTGAGTCAAGATAAAAGGTTTATGTGAGAGAAAAAGTTTTCTTCTTTGCTATTCAGCACTCTTGGATATTAATAACAAGCAATATAAGAACTATCTCTACATATAAACAATGTAGGCTACAGAGAAGGAACTTGCAATACAATCTTCTGCATAGACTTATCATGCCTGATATATTAACCAAGCTCTACATCATGTGTCTGGTATAAAGCATGTTAACGAAGAAAAAAAAATTGGCTGCAACTGGTGTCATTACAGATTATTATCAAAGAACAGCATGAACGATATAGTCTGCCGTTACACTCCCTCTCTGAAAGAATATCTCCATGTTTTTATTATATGTGCCAGAGTGGCTTCACTCTTAAAATCAATAGGCACAATTAAAACAAAACAGGAGTCCAGTGGTCCCTTAAAGACTAACATTTATTCCAGCATAAATTTTCATTAGTCAGCTGTCACTTCATCAAATGCATGAAGACTTCATGGGCAGATATATTTATACTAAAAGCAGCTTATATATCTTCCCAGTGTGATGAATATTTCACATTTGAAAATTCTTCTGGAAACCTTGAGTACATACAAGTCCATATTTCTAACAGACTATGCTCCTAAAACAGCCATGTTTCGGAGCGGAGGGCAAAAAAAGTGGTGGCAGAGGTGATAGCAGGAACAAGGGGAAGAAAGTAATGGTAGCAGAAGCTTGGGACAAGAAATAAGTGTTGGTATCCAAGGAAGAAAAAACTGGAGGGGAAAGCATAGGGTGAGCAAAGGGAACAAAGGGAATAGCTGTGGGGAGAATGGTGCCCCCCCCAATATCTTGTGGGTCTTCAGGCAAGTTTTATAAATTGCTGTTCTGCTTGGACACTTCAGTCACAATGATATTTGTGAAGAAATCAATTTAGTATTATTCAGAACATGTCCTACAATTTCCAAAAGCTTAACCTTGTTCAAATGAGCCTATTTCAGTTTTTCTCATTGACATTTCAAGTTCAATTTGCTTATTTTAAGTTATCTATAATCAATAATCAAATATTTTTTCAAAAGACTTGCCACTGATTATTTTAAACAACAACCAAAGGAATAATTAAACTATCTACATTAGTCCCAACAGTCCTTTTCCGAAAGATCCAGGAGAAACTGCAGACTTCTAAATTAGTTCATTCTTGTGAATATGAGTTCCATTCTACACTGATAGTAATAGCCTGCATTTTAAGTACAAATAAAGAAAATACCCTGAGAAAATTCTTGATAGTTGAGACTATAGACTTTTTCAGCAATTGTACTTAAATTTCTTTTAACATATAATCACAAATTCCCTTACTTTAAACGCAGCAGCAGTTGAGAATTAAAGAGACAATTAAAATCTAAACATGATCACGAACAGCATGGTAGAAAAAAATACAAAATTAACACATTGCATGAAGTACTTTTTATTACTACAACATTACGTTCCTTCTGGGAACGTATGTTAATGAAGAGTCTTTCTAGATACGACGATTTGGAAATCTGTGGGAGCTTTTTCCCTTTTAAAAGAACAAACCATCCAAGTAATGATTTCTGTGATCCTTGACACAGAGTATTTTGAGGATCTGAGGTAGCAGAAGGTGCAGGAGGTGAAGAAGGCCACAGCTTTATTGAGATTACAGCTCAAGGAGCGAAGGCGCACATAGGGCACAGATCTGAGCATCGGCTGACCCGCCTGCCAAGCCGATGAACCACACAAACCCCCAGACCCCTGCTGAGGGGGGAACCATGGGATGACAGTCAGTGGGATGCCAGGTGGGTGTACACCCCTGTGTGGATCATCCCCTTTCACCTGGGAGTGAGGCAGACTGACAGCCCCCAACTGGACATGCACCAGCCATTTCTCACTCCCCAGACCCCTTATGGGGATCCCCATAATAGGGAAACTGAGCCTGAGAGCCCTGTTTCCCCCCAAATGGATCAGTGCCCAATGCCCAATACACAGCCTACTAACTCCAAAGCTGTGATGAAAGGGAGGGCTGGGCAGGATGCTGCCACGGGCCAAGTGCTGAGGGGCGGGGTCCAGCCTTGTAGACCAGAGGCCTGCAGTAGCTGATCCTGGGCTTGCTTCCCCAGCCCCTGGTCATTCCCCCGCCCCCTCCACAACATGGCAGCCACCACACTGTCTCCCCACCCACCTCCCCCTCATCGCCCGCAACCTGGCCCCCAGATGAGTCTAGGAGCCATTGTTTATTGCTAAATTTGACATCACCAGGGAGAAATGATCCCCAACTGACATTAACATTTTCCTTACCGGTTGAAGTAATTGCAATGGGATAGAAATGGTTTGCAGAGAGGCTCTTTATTCATAGAATTTTGTCTTTATTGGTGTTCAAGGGAAATTGCTTTCTTCCATTCTCTTATCCAGAAACTCCTGTTGATGTCCCATAGCAATCCCAATATCAGCAGCCCAATGACTCACTGATAGAGGCTCGGCAACCCACTGCTGGAACCTCATTTCACATTTGGAACTCACTAGAGTTGATATCTAATACCATCCAAAGCAAAATTCATGGAACATCGACAGACAAATGTTTGTAAAATAATCTGGTTTAATTTCTCAGTTTCCATTAAAAAAAAATCTATTCTAGCTATGAATTCAGGATATGGAAATTGGCCATTTCATGCACAAGTACCTGTAATATAAGAATAGCCATGCTGGATCAGGCCAATATTTATTCGTGTATTATTTATATATGTTATTTATAGTTCACCTTTCTCACTGGAACTTGGATTATATACAGTGTAGGTCAATATGATTGTCAGCTGGGGCATTAAAAATGCACTAGGGTATGCAAATACAAATTTGCAGAGATTAGAAACAAGAAAAAATCCAATATACAGCTGAGGGAAAAGCCTAGTAAAGCACAATCAATTAAATATGACATATTAAATGATGCAGAAACTACCCAATAGGAATATTCTTACAACAGGCAGTACACAGTAGTATAGTCTACAGTTCCTGTCCCTTTATCAACACATCTTTTTGAACCATTTCCTTATAGCACAGCCTTCCTATCTGTGTAGACCATTTCATAAGGTGGGGCCCTGACAGAGAATGTGTATGTACGGGCAGTTGTTGATTTTGCACATTTGCAAGGTGGCACCTGCAGAAGGCATTGTTCAGATGAGTGAAGTTGCTGCGGCAGAGTATAAGGAGAGAGGAGGTCCTCCAGATATGAGGCATCAAAACCATGAATGGTCTTGTGGTAGCCAAAACCTTGAAGTGAGAATAGTAACTGATGGGTAGTCATTGGAGTGACTGCAAAATGGGAGTAATATGCATGCTTTGCCTAGATCTCAATAATTATCAAGCTGTAGTATTCTGCACCACAGAAGACTTTAGGGGGAGACCTATGTAGAGTGCACTATAGTAGTCTAGACTCAGTGTTACCATGGCATGGATCTAGGTAGCCAGCTCAACTTGAGCATGCACCGGTATTTCCTGTTGTGCCAGAAAATGACATCAGTGCTCAGGAGGAGATTGCCACAGTGTCCCCTGCCCCACATCACCCTGCAGCCCAACTTTAACCCCTGGCAAACCGAGTTCCAAGAAGTGGCTGGTTCTTGGATTGGTTAGACCATAACTACTGATGGCAGGAATAGGTCAGATTGTTCAGGATATGTAGGGCAAATTGATGAGCACCGAGAGGGATCATCTGAGGAAGGCCTGCTCCTATCAGAACTAGACATGAGCATGAACAGCATTATGAACAGAAAAAACCCCATGAACAGCCCAATCTGCTGTTCACGAACAAGCTGTTCGTGAGGCTCCATCCTAAACAAACAGGTGGTTGTTGCAAGCCTCATTCGTTGCCTTCGCCAGCTGTTCGTCAAGCCAGACAGTCAGGCACCTGCAAGCAATCCCCTTGGCAACCAGAGGCAGGGACTGAACTCTGTCTGAACTCCTTCTGGCTTTCCTTCTGGTTTTAACCCTTCAAAGTACTTCCAGCAGAGGGTCCCGTTTTTGCCACTGTGAAGAAAAAATGACAGCCAACCTGTGGATCATGCCTTTCTCGGGGTGCAATCTCTCTGAAACTTGGGGGGGGAGGGTCATCAGAGGACAGTGAGGACTATGTCTCCTGCAAATTTGGTGGGTATTGAACATTGGGAAGGTCAGTTTGTAACCCCTCAAACTAGCTGCCAGCAGACACTGCTGTTTTTGCCAGGACAGGGCTCTTTAAAGTATCAGCTGGCAGGCAGCAGGAGGGAATCCCCCCCTGCCACCTGCCAGCTGATAGTTTAAAGGGATCTTTAAAGGGCCAGGTAAGTGGGTTTGAGGGGAGCAGGAGCTAAGTGGGGTTTTGGGGGGTGGGGATGGTTCTGGCCCCCATGAACAATGAACATGTCTGGGAATAGTTCATGTTCATCCATGTTTATTGTTCGTTGTTCGTGGATGCCAACAAACGACTAACAGGGTGTTCAGGCCTGTAGCTGGAATTTTTTGGTTGGGGGGCAAATGAGCATAGTGGGTGCGCAGCTCATTGTGTGTCTGTACAGAACTTCCGTGCTTATTTATCTAAATAATTAAATAAGTCAAGTAGGGCCGATTCCAGACGGCCCCCTGCCTCGCGAAACGTCACGCGTCGTCGCGCGTCGTTGCGCAGAAAACGCGAAATATCGCGTTTTCTCACACGAGTTTTGCGCGACGTCACGCAAAACTCGCGCGAGAAAACGCGATATTTCACGTTTTCTGCGCAATGACGCGCGACGACGCGCGACGTTTCGCGAGGCAGGGGGCCGTCTGGAATCGGCCCAGGTGTATCATGTAAAACATATTCCAGATTTATTAGCAATATCATTTACATGCAGCATATTAACATTTAAGAGGTAACAGACAACAAAAATTTTCAAACTGTTCACCAGTGTGAACTGTTCCCTGTTTTGAAGAAATCTACTCTGAAGTGACACTTAGTAGAAAAGAGAGAAATAATAAAAATACACAGCCCAAAGTTAGGAACTGCGATACTAAACTCACTCTCCCTCCCCCGCTTAAGATTTTACTACTGATCCCTTCCCTGCTACAGGCCTTTTAAATCAAGGGTCTCCAGCCCAGATAACTGCTAATTCTGTTCTAGTCACAGAGAGAATTCACATTTTGAAGATTTATGACAGAATGCATATTTTCTACCTCAACTCCTTCCTTTCCCCTCTACATAGAAAATTTACACTTGACAGACTTATGACAGATTTCACATCAATCTCTAGTGCTGATTCAAGGGACATGACAAATGTTTGATGGGGTACTGCCCTGTTTTGCCCGTCCATAGCTATGGGACTGATCACAACCATCAGTCATATATAGTGTCAAGGAGTTCCAGACCCCTGGGGCCCAGCCCTGCTCAGGGGAAGGGACACAGGCTGCCTGGAAGGTCCTGTTGCAAATAGCACACCAAGTAAGCTGCCACCAGCTCCCCAGTCTATCCCTAGGCTAAGGAGTTAGGGAGCAAAACTCCAGAGCCTATTAGGGAATTTAGCCAAAGCAAAGTCTACCTTGCAAGGATAAACTTACAGGCAGAGTTCACAGCAAAAGAATAGTTGTTTGGTAGGTGGATCTCAAGCACACATAGGGTGAGTTCAACAAAGGTTTTATAGCAGTGAGGCTTCAGAGTCTTAATAACCCACACAAGATAAAAATATAAAGGTTTATTAATTCCAGGTGCAGGGTTATCACACACAAGACAAAAAGTGAGTACAAATAAACAAAACCTACAGCAGTAAGCTCTACATACCACAGTAAATTCTTAGGGAGGCAAAGCAAGTTGGTTTCTCAGTTGTAGCAAGCAAAAGTCCCACAAAACAGCAAGGCAAAAGATGGAGCTTTAGTCCTTCTCAACAAATAGAGCCAAAAACCAAGCAAGAGAACATAGGCAGAGGTCTAAGGTAGACACTCAACATAAGCTTCTCCATGTTGGTTAACAGCCGGTTTATATTGGTTCAAGCTGGAACCAAAGTGAGGCAGGCCTAACCACACCCGCTCCCAACCTGACCACATCACTTGACAAGTACTCAAAGGGATGTGTGGAAGGTCTGCAGCTCTTGGCACACGACCCCAAACTACAGGTGTGAAGTTAATTACCAATTAGCTAGTAAGAACAGCTTATCTTGCCTCAAGGACAGAGCATACATAACTTACTGCTAGCAAAAGTGAAAAGCCTCTCCAAAAGGGGGGAGGGAATTTCTCCAGCCAAGGAAGCCTCCAACCTAGCTCTCAAAAGGGCTTCCTATACTCTTGAACATTTTTTCTTTACATATAGTGTGTTGGGTTGGAAGGGAATACCCTTGGTGCTGAGAAACATCAACCAACCCCTTAGTGTCTGTGTGGTACATTTGAGGCGGGTGGGGGGGGTGGAGTATGGCTTAACACTTCTTGGTACAATTCGTGTGCAGCCTAGGATAATCAAATATATCATTGCTAGCCAGGTCTGAAGCCAAGGTGGAGTTGCCAAAATGATGGTAGCCTCTGAGCTGCAGAGTGCATCTCATTCTTAAACGTGTTAAGAAGATTAATGACATTTAAATAGGTAAACCCAATCATGGTTTTCTTGCATCTTCCTTTACAGCAGTTTTGTGGACAGTATATTTGCTACTCAAACTTGCTTCCATTTATCGCCTCATTATATTCAAGCACTTCTTCCATATGTAGATGAAGCTGTCTTCTTGAAGATGCAAATGTATTAAAATGTGACCACCAACTATAGGGTTATGTTGCTCTCACCCCAGGTTACTGTGTATGCAATCAAGGTGGACATTCCTTACGTAAGGGATGGAGGAGAAGAAAGGTAGGAGAAAAATACCTAATACTCTTTTTACATATCCCAAATCCATAATATTCTATTTACTTATCAGCCATTTATTCTTCCAGAATTTCTGCTAGACTCAGTCAACTGGAAAGAATACTGCTTGTGGAAGGAAGAAGCTGAAAGTCTGCCAGTAAAAACAGGCCTATTTTTTGTGGAAAGTGCTGGGATTTATTTCTCTACAAAAATAGCACAGGTGGGAGCAACAGCCAAAGAAAAGCAATGCATGGAACATGCTTATCTCTTGTAGAGCAGACTTGCTTACAGGTCCCAAATAGGACACCTGTCAACAAGAAATGCAGAATGTCCTTTATCTCAATAGGTGTCAGGACAGTTTTTGGATATAAAAGGTCCTATGTTTATTTGGGGGAATCAATACTTAATAAATAAGTGTAATCTTTCATTTGATGTGTCCTCAGTCAGCAACAATTTGTAAATCTCTATTGCTCATGTGATTTCTGCCATTTTTATTTCTCTATCTTTCCCCTTTCTATTCAGTTTTCTACCTATTTCTTCACCCTTAACCCATTTCTTTGCAAAACATCATTGTATGAGCTCTGTGCTCCAGTCTTTCTCTATATACCACCTACTGTTTTGGAAATCATCCTTAAAATTCTCAAGTTGTTTAATGGGGAGAGAAAGACTCTATGTACCTATGCATCTATTGCACCTATACACCAACTGGAGGCTGCTTTGGAAACTGAGAGGAGTCTGTAATACGCTTTGGAAGAGAAGAATTATTTATTTTTTAAACCTGCATGACTCTCCCACACCATTTGCATGAATCCAAAAAGCTCTTTGGATTGCAGACATTTTTTTTAAAGGCACATATTGTCTCAAAAACTTTTTAAAAATTCCTGAGAGTAGAAGAAAGTATCACCCTTTTCAAGTTTAGAAAGGATTTTGACACTTGAAGACCGCAAGCTTGAAAGTTCACAAGCTTAGTTATAAAAATAGTTATTAGAAATCTATACTGAGTCTGCTTGTGATGGTAAAATGTAGACAGGCTGACTGGAATTGGGCTGAGTTTGAATATCAGTAAATAATGACTTTATTAGAACCAGCTCCTCCATTCTGTAACTTAGGGTAAAAAATCGAAAATTTATTGTTATCAGAACATGAGCCGTTTGATGCAGCCTTCAATTAATTCAGTATTTTTCCTCTTCTGCATTACTTATATGCATTTATGTTTCCATAAAATATTGTATAAAGCAATGTTGACGGGATTGAGCAGACGGTTGCTTGGTAATTATGTTTGTGTACAGTTTTACTGGTGTCCAAGTGCATGCCTCTGTCTCATAAAACATTGGAAGAAGCTTCAATATGTACAACCCTATTAAGATTTTTTTTAAAGTATTATGTCCAATACAGGCATTCCCATTGTTAATTTTCAGTGGGGAAATGACCTCTGGAAGGGTGAGTGTGGGATACAAATGAATGGATGGATGAACAAAGTAACAGGAGAACATGACAGGTCCAGAAAATTCTCTATGTACCCAATATTCAGATACTTTTAAATAACTGGGTGTGTCAGATGGCAGAATTTGTAGTGCTTTGGAAAGTACCAGCTGCCTGTAATTATTTTTTAAACTAGTAATATTACTAATATAAAAATAAATACTCATCCCATACATGAAAATATCACAATTTAAGCCTCTTTGAATTGTCAAAGGCTTAAGCCTCTTTTTTTGAAGGAAAAAAAACTCCGTGGTGGACCAACTTCTGGTGGAGGAATATAGTGCACTACTGGCTTCATCCTGCCTATAGGCCTACATTGAACAAGCTGCAGCCATCATGAATGTGCAAATGTGATGAGGGTGACAAATTGTCAGGCAAATAGGTTCCATGTTGATACTATTCCAGGAGTCCCTTGTATCCTTGTGGCTTCACACCTCTATCACAGAGTCATGGAAAACCAATAGAGCTTGCAGCCATGAATAATAAAACATACGGGTGTGCATAATAGAAAAAAAAAGAGTCGAAAATACCTACAGGAATTTCTGGTTTGGCTCATTAAAACTGCTTCTGGAATGGTGAACCGAATCAGGGAAACTAAATTGTAACTAGTCCCTCCTACCAAAAAGTCTGTGTGTTTCATTTTGTTCCTTTCAGCAACAGGCAGGCGCTGAGCTTGCCTAGCAGGGTAACATCTTGTTATTAATTAACTCTGTTGGTGAGAAGGGGGAATGAGACTGATGTGCATGAGTGATCTCCCCATCACTACCCATGAAATGGCACTGTCTCCCTTCCTGCCAATCAGGTCTTCATAAGGGGAGACCCCCTCCCCTCCTATCAGCTTTGGGAATGTTTGGAAGTGAGTCTTCAATAATATGCTACAAATCAAAAGACACTTTCTTCCATAGTTTTTCATGGCTATCTTTTTTTCTGAATCAAGTGGCAAACATGTATCTACTCCACCCTTTCAAAAACAATCCTGCCTACCCCCTCAGCACAAGAAAAACTTATGGGGAAAATATGTCTGTTTGATGACAGGGCAGGGCGGGGTGTCAGCCAACCATTCTGCCTGCCTGCACTTGGCGGATGGAAAAGATGTCCATGTGAAACATGGCAGTGTCCATGTGAAACAAACGTTCAAGCTGGCCATTTGTAGGGCCAAGGGGACTTAATATATTCTTGTGATGCAGAGAAAGCTGGAGGAACACTATTTCTGTCACCCAATACCTTTGGAATTTACAAACTATGATGGGACCATATTTATCTCTGAGGTGTGGAGAAAGCTGGAAGATACTGTAATTTGCTACCCAGCACCTTTGGGAATTATCTACCCGGTTACTATAGAAAACAGATCAGAACTATTGGTTTATGTAAAACAGACTAGAACCACATTGAATTGAGTATATTGGTTTATGTGTTAGCTTACGCATTGGAATTCTACATCATTGTTTTTGTATATATTGCAATGCTGTACTATTGTTCACTGTTTACATTATATTGAGATAACATTGGCAAGAATTGCTTACTTGGATGGAAAAGATTGGCAGCCATTTTGCAGCATAATGCTGAGCATCCACAGGATTTGGATTTGCCACTCATTGTGGGAACAAAATGGCAGCGCACAAGGAAGCATAGCAGCAACAGGCAAAAGGAGAATGGAACGGTAATACGTTATTGGCACTACAGAAAAAGAAAAAAGTAAACACGAAGCAGGATTGTTTTTAATGTTGCTGCACTGTGCCGGTTAGAGTGCTCTCCTGCTTGGGAATGCCCTGCCCACTGAAGCTTGCCTTCTACAGGTCTGCTGTTGTGTGTGTGTGTGTTATTGTGCTTGAGGGAAATCTCAGTGGATCAATGGTTTAGACTAGGAGGGGGACTCATGGTTGATGTAGTTTTTGGTTAAGCGTGAAAACAGCTGCCCCAGAACCTCATTTCCTCACACCCCTTGAAAAGAACAGTGTGCATTTGTGTATGTGCAGCCAACACACATGCAACAGGACAGAATGAAAATGAAAGAACCAAAAGGATCAGATCCATCCAGGACCAGCCCACCTCAAACAAACTAGTAATGGAATGGAATTATTCTGGAACCCCAGAACCAAAACTGAAATGGAAATTTTCTTGGTGTACACCCCTACGAAAATATTCTCAATTTCTGAATAATTCACTAACAGATACTGTTTATCTCATGGATGGTTCAGAAAAAGGAACATAGTAAAAACAAATCCATTATTACATAATACCTCAGGAGGAAGAAGGGATTGAAGGGAACGACTAGAATTCTGGTATTTAAAAACCATCGACATAAGGATGGCTAATTGAGTCTATATTGGTCCCTCAAGTCAATTCAGAGCTTAAGTCATAAAATCCTGGCTGTTGCCCATGCTGTTGCTATCGTGGAAATGAAATTGCTTCTGAGTTGAGCATAGTAGCTGGTCCTTGAATTATTCTGCATAACCTAGGAAGCGATTTCTCTTGCTAGTAGCTGAAGTTGATTCATCTGCCATTGTTATTTAACCTGCAACTGAGTTACAGAGTGGGACTTGTGAAAGACTGGAGATATAAGGAGGAAATTGGTTTTATTTTCAAGGTTAACTTTCCTCACCCAAGGAATTCAGAAGACTAATCTCTACAATGTGGGGAGGGGGGAGGAAGAGAGAGCTTCTTATTTTGTGCATACTGATCTCAAGTACATTAAATATAATTGTCTGTAAATAAAGCCAACTCTAAATAAACCTCTTTTTTAATTCCTGCATTTCGCAACAACTGCTCTGCTTTACAAACCACAGCTGCAAAGTGCTCTCTCCCAATCTGCATTTCCTTAGCGGAATGAAGATTTAGGACACAGGGCGGGGTTAAACTGACATGTGACTGATGAGGTGGAAGTGTGATTGTGAGGGCCATTGAACATTGTGAATTTTCACCATATATCATAATTACAGAAACACCTGTGCTGGATAACTTTGTGCTGATCTGCAGGAAATATTCATCTGTGTTCAGTGGATAGCAAGAATTTAATCACACACCCATAATAAAGAGGAGGACATTGTATAGAGCAGTTTAAGTCATTTAAAGGGCTCTCTAACAGGCCCATCTGATTCTTGAGTCTGTTTTCTTTCCCACCTAAAATATACCTATTTATTACACAAACAAATGCCTTGCGTCCATCAGACAACATTGAAGATATCAGCACGGGGGCAGGTGGGGGACCTACTAAAGCACACAATTATGCTTTTTAGAACTGCATTTCCAAACACAAACATTGCTGATTGCTGTCTGCATGTCTGCTATAATCTGAGATTTTACCCAGAATTGAGTTCATTAGTACCAGAGGGAAAAGACGAGAAGCCAGCCCATTTTTCACATTTTAGTTTCAATATCCATACTCATGGTAGTACATAAATAGAACAAATGAAAGTATATTCATGTATACACAAAAAGGAATTGCTGAACAGTTCTCTATGGTATATAAATAACAGTTATTTGTACAAGATGGGTAGCTGTGTTAGTCTGTCTGTAGCAGTAGACTAGATCAAGAGTCCAGTAGCACCTTAAGACTAACAAAATTTGTGGTATGGTATGAGCTTTCGTGAGTCACAGCTGAAGAAATGATTTTGTTATTCTTATAGGCGCTACTGGACTCTAGTTATTTTTATATTTTTGCTTATTTTCAATATCAAAACTTACTTATTATTTGATAAACTGATGTGATTAAATTCACTTCAGGACTGAAAACATTCTTACTGTTAGTGACCTCATTAGTTAGAATGAACGATGGTCAAGGAGCTCCATTTGACCTGAAAATGCTTGCTTTTCGTTTACAATTCCTGGTGAAGATGGAACAATGAGCATTTGCAAAAACATTTGCAAAATACATAAACACATAAACAGAGGTACATTCCTGTCTGCCTCTTCCTGCCAGCTCCCTCACTTTGCCAACCTAAAAAGCTTACCTTTCCAATGGAGGGAGGGCAGTTGGGTGGGAAACCTGATGGCATGGCACTTTAAATACAGGATAGGTTTTGATTGGGTTCTATCTTTCTTGAATATTACTCTTCCATTGTTCCTCAGACTGACTTACAGTCAGGACTGGCTGCGATTTTAGTTTTCACTGTGTCTCAAAGACTGATAGTGATCGAGTGGAGTGCAAGTGGAGTGCAAGTAAACAGGGAGAAATACATGTGAGGGCCAAGCTACAAGTGACGAATGGCACTTGAACGGCAAGTGTATTTCTCCCTGTTCACTTGTGCTCCACTCAATCCACTTGCTGTTCAAGTGTCATTCATCACTTGTAGCTTGGCCCTGAGTCTGTTCACTTGCCAGGCAAGTGTAATTCGTCACTTGTAGCTTGGCCCTGAGAAAGCTAGTTTCTGACCTCAATGATCATGTAAATTCTAAGCATGCACCAACTGGCCAGCTGCTTATGTGATTATCTGTGCCGCAAACTTATGTAAACTCCACTTGTAAACTCCAAACTTATGAGCGAATTATCAATTCAAGTATATAAGATGATCAGCTAAGAGAAAACAGACATTAGAAGGAGGGTACGTTTGATTTTGATCATTTGTGAGGATTGCAGCATCACTAGTGCAGAAACAGGAGCAGGGCCTTCTAATAGCAGGGCAAGCCACCCAGGTAGGCTTGCCAACCTCCAGGTAGTGGCTGGACATCTCCCAGAAATATGACTGTACTCCAGCTGACAGAGATCAGTTCCCCTGCAGAAAATGGCTGCTTTGGATAGTAGACTCTATAGGATTATAACCTGCTGAGCTTTAGCCCCTCTGCAAACCACACCCTCCCCAAGCTCCACCCCCAAAATCTCCAGGTATTTCCCTACCTGGAGCTGGCAACCCTACACTCAGGTAATGAGCAAGATTAAAAAAAACTGCTGCACATGCATGCATTCTCTGTACTGACTGCTACCTGGCGGAATGGCCTGGATGACTAATAGAACCCGAAGACTAAGCAGAGAATGATCTATCCTTGCCCCTCCTCCCCCACTGCCCCAGGCTACAGGCAACCTGGGTAAAAAAATTCTAATCCATGATCTTAGGGATGGCTCAGAAAGTGCCGGGATCACTTTTTAAAACTAGAAATGTATGTTTCTGTGCTCAAAAGAGCAGGCCAGTAACTTACAGAACAATCCCCAGATGCCTAGATAGAGCCTGAAACTCAAGCATAATTGCACTGGTCATTGGGAGGCTCTTGAAATTGGCTGTAGTCAAAAAAGTAGTCCAAGGAAGGCGGACTGAGTTTTGGTTGCATTATCGTAATCTTATATACTAATAGCCAAGTGGCCGTAATTTGTGGATACAGAAATCCAGGGACTAGAGCCAAGTATGGAAAAAACACATCTTCCTTCACCTGAAAAATGTCTCAGGTTTGCAGAAAAATCTGAAATTTAAACAAAAATACCTTGGTGGGTTCAAAAAATCCAAAATGATAAAAGGAGTGCCTGTAGCTTTAACCAGATTCCCTCAATTATAGGCAATTATAACAGTTTAGCCAGTGTTCCAGGTTCGGTATGTGTTAGGAAAAAGCAGAGGGAGTGGGTAGGACCCTTTTCAGGGCTGTTGGCCTCTGAGGGAAGGATTCATTGGGGCCAGGCCCAGAAGCAACCACTGGGCAACTTGCTACCACTCAACTGGCATGATTCATTCAGGTAAAGCTACTTGTTACTGTTCAACAGAAGCCTCCCCCCCCCACCCCAGCCAGTGTGGTGTAGCAGTTCAACTATGGTTGCCAGGTCCCCATACCCCCCGAGAGGGAGGGGGCAATACTTACTGGCATGGAGATTGTTCCCAAAGCTGACACGATGATGTCACTTCCAGAAGTGACATCATCATACTTTGCATGGGAATGTTTCTTTTAGAGTCAGCCCATTTGGAGCCAAACTCAGCCCCTGCAAAGTGTGGGAGCACTCCGCATGAAACATGATGACATTAATTCAGCAAATGACATTATCACACCCTGCTGGGAATGTGCCTGCCATGTGCTTGCACGGGTTGCCTGCTGGTGGTGGGTGAGAGTGGCCTCCAAACCTATTGCCAGCGATTGGCTACACAAACCAGTGGGCCCCTGGGAACCCTAAGAGCCAGTTTGCTGTAGTGGTTAAAAATGAGGGACACTAATCTGGGGAACTGGGTTTGATTCCCTACTCCTCCACTTGAAGCTAGCTGGGTGACCTTGGGTCAGTCACAGCACTCTCAGAGCTTTCTCAGCCCCACCCACCTCACAGGGTGATTGTTGTGGGAATAATAATAACATACTTTATAAACTACTCTGAGTGGATATTAAGTTGTCCTGAAGGGAGGTATATAAATCAAATGTTGTTGTTAAGTTATAGGGAGACCCAGATTTGAATCCCCATTCTACTATGGAAGCTGACTGGCTTATTTTGATCCAATCACACACATTCTTCCTAACCTACCTTGTTGTGATGATAATTGGAGGCAAGGACAATGATTTAAGCTGCTTTAGGACTCCACTGTACATAAGTGACATAAATTAGGAAATATCGTAAAAGATGAGGAACAGGTAAAAAGGTAAGTTGTTTATTAGGGCTGAAGGAGAGAGGGACCTAGGGAAAGGTTAGCATCGGGAAGCTGTCAGAAGGAGGAAAATAGGAAATAGTGTAGTGAAGGGGGTTCAGGGGAAAGTGAATACCCCCCCACAAGTCCTTGCAGGTTCATCACCATGCTTCTGGGGCTGGGTCAATGGGCACCATACAACTGGGCCATAGGGGAAACGCTGCTGGGGGGCAGGGAGGAGGTGAAGATGAGGGGGCAGGGAGGTGGGAAAGAGAGAAGGAAGCAGGAAAGAGGTCAGAGGCTATGGTGGGCATAGAAAAGAAAGAGGACATGAGGCATTAAGCACTTTAAAACAGAATTGTGGGCATTTAACAGTCCCTTCTGATGAGTGGTTGAGCGAGTACAAAACAAGCAGAACAACAGCTTTGTGGAGATGGAAGCTTTCCCCAACACAAACCTAAGAAAATTATTTTCTTTAAAGTGTTCAGTTGGGACCTGGATAAATGGAGTGGTTCCCCCCACCCTCTCACACACACGTTTCCATCCTGCTGGTTCCACGGTTCCGTGGAACCAGCTTTCTTTTATTGCTTTTCTCTGGTTGTAGAGAAAAGTTTAAAAGGCAGGGGTGGGGGAAAGGAAGATCATTCCATGAACAGTAGGCAGTGGGGGGGTGAAAGGATCGGTATTAATCTCAGTGTAGCCGCTCTTGTGCTGTCTTCTAAGTAAAAAGACTCAAACTTGCAACAGTTAGAGTTCAAAATGGCAGCACAGAGAGAGTGGAGATTCTTAGTATTACCACACATGGTCAAACTTAAAAAAAGTGATGTGTATTCAGTAGCCCACAAGGCTCGCAGTAGAACAAGTGAATATAAAATGCAGCAGAGAATGTGAGACCGAATCAGGAGCAGAGAGTGTAAAAGGGGGTGGTTCAAAGCCGGTGCAATGGCTACAGGGCCAACTGCGCAGATCCATCGCTTTTAAACATGAGTGCGAAAGGAGCCATAGTGTGGGGAAGATGATACAGGGGGAAATTAGGTACCCTCCTTTAAGTCTTTGTGGGTTTCCCATGCAACTGGGGTTGGCCCAGCAGCCGACACTGGGCCATAGTTTTTCAGAGCAGATGCTGCTGGAGAAGGGATGGAGGGAAAGTTGAAGACGGGCTGGCAGATAAAGGCAGATAGTTGGTGGATGGGAAATAGAAAAGGAAGCAGGAAAGGGGGAGAGGCTACAGCAAAGGGGAGGGAGGGAGGGAGGGAGGTGTGCCCCCACACCTCTTTGCAGTTTCCCTACTTGATGATGTAATGTTACAATTATCTCTATGATTTGACAGATCACTTTTAAAAATTAGAGCTATAGCTTCTTAAGGTCTTTGGAAGCTTAATGTTGGTTCTAATTGGAGCCAAATAACATGTGAACCCTTTAGACAACTCCATTTTTAAGGAATGAAAATGGCAAAAGTTGACGCAGAGCCCAAATCCATACATAGAGAAGCCTGAACAAAGAGATAAGAAGGCTTAGGCTGTGCCTTGAAAAGAACACGTGGCTTCCAGTATTCACTTGTTGCTTGTGAAACTGTGCTTGCTAATGCAAAATGAGCAGAGCGAGTAAATGAAAGTGACTTAGAGCTGTTTCACACAGTTGATATCTTCCTCCACATGATGTATCATGACCGTCCCTCGGGATGCATTCACATGGAGAATAGTAAATCGCAGATAGGCCCTCCCACGATACAGCTGCAGCTTCCCGGCAATGATATTTGCAGACACAGCAACACAATTTTTTTAGCTTGACAAATGAATGGCATGTAACCGGGCTTGCTGATGCCGTTTTTACATCAGTATATTATGTTTTTATCCTGCTTTTTCTGCAGGGGGCTTGAGGGAATGCACGGTATTCTCCTTTCTTCCATTTTATCCTCATAACCCATGTGAAGTAGGGTCTCTTCTGCACTGGGCATTTTCATCATTTTCTCTCCAGAGTCCTGCATGCACAGTCAAAATACTCTGATTCAATTTCCAAACTGCTCCATGCGTTCTGCATGGAGAAAGGCTGTATCAGCCTCAGGATTGATCTTTCCACCGCTTTTCTGAGGCTTTTCTCCTTGCACACGTCCCCCATTTTTTTCCAGCAAGTCAAACCAGAGCTTATTTGAAGTGCAGAATGCTTTTTTGGTGTGAGGCCTGGCCCTGGCCTTTTGCCCTGCCCTTTATTCCCATGGCTTTTTGCTCGACTCTTTATTCTCCTGCATTCTGATTGAATAGCAATCGATCCAGTTTTTTTCCTGATTTTCAAAAAATTAATTAAATAGCTATGTTGCAGTGTTGGGGCCTTAAAGACAAAGACCTTGCAATGGCAGGGGGCGGGGGGGGGGGGTAATGCTGTGATATGACTAACACAAACACTTCAGAGAGCCCTCCCACTTGATATTTTAAAAATTTCCCCTGTGCTTTCTGTACTTTTTTGTCCATTCTTTTTGGGTGTTTTTTGGACTGCAAGGTTGCAACATTGGTGACATTAAAACAGAGCAAAACTTTGTGTGTTTCTTCAGCAATCCGCTGAGGTAACTGTCCTCAGCCCCTCAGCTGAGGAAACTGACAAGCCCTCAGCCCATCACCCAATGGAACTAATGTCTTCCCCAGAAAGCAGAAACAGGGCATTTTTCTAGTGCAGAAATAAAAGACGCCACTTCAGTTTGACTCTCACAAAGTATGGAATTAAAGAATCAAAGCAGTGCAGGGCCAGAACCAATGAATAAAGTGGATCAAATCCTTATGGGTCAAATATGCAGAAAGCTTGATGTAAAGTTCACCATGTGGAAAAGTCCTGCATTGGGCCAAGAGCAAGGGGGTAGCCTAATGTCACTCAATGGGCTTCACATTAGGTGGAGATTGGAAAGAGATCCCTTTTCCTAGCTCAGTTCTTTAATCCAGGGGTGTTGAATGTATTTGTTAGGAAAATTGGTTCTGACAAATGTGTAACACAGTCTGAACATAAACAGGGATGCTGGGAATTTCACAAGAAAATTGTTTTGCAGACAAGCTTACCTTATTAGACACTTACCAGAGGAGTTACCCATGTTAGTCTGTAGTCACAAAATAGTAAAGAGTCCAGTAGCACCTTTAAGACTAACCAACTTTATTGTAGCATAAGCTTACAAGAACCACAGATGCATCAGATGCAACTGATGCATCTGATGAAGAGAGCTGTGGTTCTTGAAAGCTTATGCTACAATAAAGTTGGTTAGTCTTAAAGGTGCTGCTGGACTCTTTACTATTTTATTTTATTAGACACTCAAATTCATACTGGGATAGGAATGTGCACCTGAAAAATTCAGTATCTTTTCTATTCAGATCTTAGAGAGGGCATAAATACAGGTATTCAATACTATTCAGGTCTCTTTGGAATTTAGGTTTGGGTTTGGGGGGGATTCCAGAATTACTCAAGTTAAATTATTCCCTGTGGGAGGATTTGGGGGTGAGGGTGACCACAAGATGGTAGGGGAGCTAGTGCTGCTTGTCCACTAACCCCCCCCCCCCCCACCACCACCAAGTTTCAAATGAATTGGACCACTGCCTAGGAAATGTGGAGAATCATAGAAAAAAAGATGCCTTCTGCTAGTGATGGTATGTGCCCAAACATGAAAAACTACAATTTTGGGAGGGGGGGGGGAGTTCCTAATGCCTAAGAATCCTGGAATTATGTAACTGTTCTGGAAAATCATGGTAATGGCCCCAATCCATTTTTTTGTGCGTATTTCCAGCTCAGGAATTCTGAAATGCACATCCCAAAAATGTAAACCAGTCAGGATCTTGCTCCAGAACACACAATTTGAACAGCTGACAAACACTATGCTCGTATCTGCTTGTTGGTCAGACTCCAACAAGTGGATCAGGGGAATCAGCTGGAAGTGGGGTACTCACCCCACTCACTCAGCGAAATAGCTACATAGTGAAGTTGCAAAAAAAGAGATGGGAAAGAGCTCATTTCTCTTCCCTCTCATCCAAGCTGGGCAGGGACAGAATCAATGTTTTTGATATTTCCATTGCAAAAAGGGGGGGGGTACAAAGAGCTCATTTCTTTTCCTCCAGATGCAACACTTTAATCCTTGCATTGCAAATGGAACAGGGGAAGTGCTTCTCTGTTTTTATCTGAAGCAGACAGCTTGGGGTTTGGAGAGAAGAGAAGAGAAATCAGCTGAGCATCTGCCCTCCACCCCCCCCCCCCGCATTTGCTGCATCTCAGCAAATCTGAAAGGCGACAAAGTTTTAAGAATGGGGAATCAAAAGAACTCAGCTTCCCACCGATCAACTGGGATTTGGCTCTTATGTCCAACACTGCATCTCTCCCCACCCCCCCAAGTCTTTGCCTGGATACAGAGCAAAATTTCTCCAGCAGGAGATCAGAAGACGTCTTCCCGTGGCTGCAAGTAGTCTGTTCCCGAGAATACATACCTCAGGCTGTGAACAGCTGATCCGCCTGTTGAATTGGCTGCTTAATTGGCAGATGTTTGAGCATCCCTAATTATGAGTATCATATATTATTGAAATGAAAAAGATACTAATTTTAATAATGCTAATTAATTAAATTAATGTTGCTATTAGCGTTAATAACTTAGTGTTTAATTAAGTTACTATATAAGGAAGATATTAGCACTAATAAATAACAATATTAATTAAATTCATTAGTATTTACTTAACATTTTTATTAACTGAAATACCGCCCCAAGAGTTGTGACCTTTTATCCTTTAGGATTCAATTGTGTGGGTCTTAACGTCTTTCTTCCAATTTAAGCACTAAGGAATCCAAGAGTGAATATATGTGCGTGGGGCTAATTTTTCCTCCGGAAACTTGCATGGGCAAGTGAACTTTTTGAGGAGCTGCCAACTTTCCAGCTATTGTTACTTTTGAGTTTTCTGTTATTTCCCAGATCACAATGACTGGGGCTAGTAATAAAGAAGGGGGAGGAACAGAAGACCAGGAGGAATATAAAAATATAAAAACAAATCACATGACTTAGCTCTGTGAGCCACCAGGATAATCTGTTCCCCAAGATTTTGTACATGTAGTTCCTACTTTCAATGGCCTACTTTCAATGGCCCTACACTGTTTTAATGAAACTCTCTGACATGATTTAGCTGTCTTGTTTTGGATATGTTTTCACTGATATGATCCATTTTAACTGTCTTGCTAGCCATCTTACGGGTCCAGACAAACAAAAGGCAGTATCAAAGAATAGTTACTCACATCTTGAATCAAGCTACTAGGGTTCCCAGCTCCAGGTTGGGAAATTCCTGGAGATTTGGAGGTGGGGCCTGGGGCAATGAGGTGTGCGTAGGGGAGCGGCCTCAGCGGGGTATAATGCCATATCGTCCACCCTCCAAAGCAGCCATTTTCTCCAGAGGAACTGATTTCTGTAGTCTGGAGATCATTTGTAATTCTAGGAGATCGCCAGGCTCCACCTGGAGGCAAAACAAAGCAGCAAGCCATGAAAACTAACTAAGACATCAATCAAAATTATCCAAATACTTAGAAAACTGGAGGCAATAGTGTATGAAATACACTATATAGTGTATGAAATACACTGTGTGTATATATATATATATATATATATATATATATATATATATATATATATATATATATATATATATATATATATATATATATATATATATATATATATATATATATATAGTTTGTCCTCAAAGGACTTTTTATGGCTAACAAAATTCTGTAATGCAATAATACATTTTGTACCATAGGCTCAGTTGAATTTGTTTTAAAGAAACTCAAAGTGCTATATAAGCCTCAAGACGTGCTAGTAACTACATATCCAAAATTGCTGTGTCCAACAAGAGTATCTCAGACCAATAAAGTGCTAGTGCAATTTGGCCATTCACAAATATACAATCAATATCACATATCAAAATATACAGAACCAGTTTGTAAAAAAATAACAATCAATACAAAATTCATACAGTAGAAATAGCCTTTAAAAGGCAGTACAATATAAAGTGCATTCAAGAAAAATCCCAGAACTGGCATAATGCGTTCAAAAAAGTCCAAATTGTTCCTTGACTCCTTTTCAAGAAGCAAATTTCTGAATGTGGCCACAATAGGTAATCTGGCATGTTTTCCCCCATTTCCAAATTCTTTTTCAGAGTAGTCACATAATAGTGGGATTCTCATGTCAGAAGTATTGCAAACTCCACCTCTCACCTTTTTCCATGATATTTTCTTTTGCACACATCCCAGTTGGAGGCAGGCAATCCTAGAAACTGCAGAAACTCATTTAACAAGCAAGAGTTAGATAGCAAAAAAAAGGTAGGATCCTTTTCAGGGACATGACATAATTGCTCACTTGCCTTCCAAAATGGTTCAGGTCAGGAACAGCTCCTTCATTTTTTTAATTTATCAAAAATACAGCTTTTTAAGTGTAATGAGTGTTGCACTAGGGTAAGAAATGCCTATGCCTTTAATGTTTTGGAAGCTGGGCCTAAATATTACTAAATATATAACTAAAATAACTGAAGGATCAGTTACATCCTCAAGGGGGGAAACGTAGAGAACATAAGGACTGCTACAGAAGGCAAGGGTGTGTTCACACACTAGTCGCAGCAGTGAAATAGTTTCTCCCTGTAATGTTTAGACTGTCATTTTGTCAGAGATAATTGCGCTCTGCTCTGGCTCTATGGTGAAATTAAAAAATAGCGGCTTACTTGTACAAATAATGAAGATTTGAAGCTGACTCAGGCTGTTCATCCATCTTAGCCCAGTATTGTGTATTCTGATTCTCAAAGGCCCTGAGTAGATGACTTCTGTAGCTCTTTAATCCTTTAATAAGAGGTTCCAGAGACTGAACCTGGGAATTTATATGTGGGAAACATACATTCTACCACTGAGCTCATTCATCTTTGCATTTACAAAGGGACGAGGGGTGGGAGGGAGCATGAAAGTTTGGGTGTTTGGGAAGGGACCGCTGCGATTTCTTTTCTGATAGAAATAATGGTTTTGCTCCAGAACTGTCACAGTGTGCCTTTTAAGCATCCCAGGAGGAACAGCAACAATCTGCGGCTGTAACATTCAGCAGTCATTTAGCACTAAAATGACAAGTGGTCAAGTGCAAATAGCATAGCGATAGGAGGCACATTCAGTGGTAGATCCAACCCCATTGAACTGCCAGAAGAAGGATTAGCTAGGTGGACCATTAATATGATCCAGCGTAGATACTTTTTGGAGGATATGTGTAGAGCTTTGGAAATGTAGGCTATTGGGTGGAGAAAAGCAACTACTTAATGGGCATGCTGGGATGAGTGGATGGATAGATGGATGAAGCTATTTTGTTCATTGTAACCTTGGTGGATGGTGAAGCATGAGGGCTGTTTGTTTTGATCTGGGAAAGAATAGCAAAGGAAGCCTTTTGGAAACCTTGTGCTTGTACCAAGCAACTGATATATTGTTGGAAAGACCTCAGTTAGCTGCAGGCAAGAGCTACAAGCAGAGCAAGTTCTACTGGACTCTTCTTTGGGTCTTTGCTGCTGAGCTCATTTATTCTGGTGCAGACTTTTTCTCCGGGCTTCTCTTTGCTGAACAGGAGGTAGGGTTCCCGGGTGCCTGCTAGTGGCAAGCAAACTCCCAGGGATTTGCCCCCTCATCCACCAATCACCCAACAATCAGCAGGAGGTGGCAAGCTCCCAGAGCTTGCCCGCCACCGTCATGCACTTCAGGAACACAGTGACATCACTTCCAAAAGTGATATTGTCGCGCCACCCATGGGAGTGTTCCCGCACTTCGTTTGGGGCTGATTTGGGCCCCAAATGGGCCGAATTGGCCCCATGTGGAGCACAGGAGCGCTCAGCGACTGGCGTGGTGATGTCACTTCCAGAAGTGATGTCATCACGCTGGCTCTGGGGCATGAAGACCTCATGCCCAGAACAAGGTAAGAGCCAGGGATTCCACCTTCTTGATGGGAGGTAAAGGGTACCTGGTAACTCTATCAGGAGGTTGATCCCCAGACTGTTTGTTTGTTTGTTTGTTTGTTTGTTTGTTTGTTTGTTTGTTTGTTTGTTTGTTTGTTTGTTTGTTTGTTTGTTTGTTTGTTTGTTTGTTTGTTTGTTTGTTTTGGAATACAGTTGATGGCATCTGGTGTGGGCCCTCCTAGTCTGCTGGCTGAATTTACTCCCTGGGAAGAAACTGGCCCTGGAACTCTGGGAGTGCAGTACCCTTCAGATGCCGCAAGGAGGCCTGCACTCTTAGGGGACTGTGAGGAAGGCCCTGGCTTGATAGGCCTTGTGGAGGGGGAGGGATTTCATATTCATCATTATGTGTTCTGTTTATCTCTGTCATAATAAATACAATCATACTTATACCAATGTATGTGAGCACAAAGCGGAGTCTTTTAAGAAAGGAGAACCTGGACCTTGGAATTGCCCAAGACTACAACTGGGTTACATATGTGTTTGACTTTGGTGAACAAATTGTGGGTAATATTGTCACCAGAGGGAAACAGCATCATTAACAACCTACAGCTCCTTAAACTTTTCCAGTTCTCATCTCCGACAACAACAACAACAAAATTATTATATCACCCTTTCCTGGGCTAACTTTATTAAGTGACTATTAAATCCAGAAAGTGTAACATGCCTCTAGGGGATACAAGGCTCTTTGCAGAAGCCGAGGTTAATGCTCATAGCCACCAGCTTCATTTTCTAGTGGAAGTGACTGTGCATCTCAGCAGCTGAGGGAGGAATGGGAGCAGAAAGTAAACAGCAACCGGCTCACTCTGTCTCCTCCATCAGAGAATGTGACAGTACCGTGTTATTGGGATTTTACGGAGGCAGAATTCAGATGAGGGTTTTCTTATGATCAATAAAAAGTTATTAATGGTTTCTGAATCAGGGCTTTATTACAGACAAGAATTCTCCTGTGGGTTGTGTTGCTATCATTACCCTTTGGAGAGTTATGAGCCAGTGGCAGCTTCATCACACCAAAGGCAGCTTCAGCTGCTCCCCCCTCCCCTATAGGGCTAGCGAATGAAACACAAGAGCTGTTGGCTGTAATAGTCTCGTTAGGTAAAGTCCACTGGCATTTCAGTAAATCAAGCTGCTAGCAAATTAGCCGGGAATATTGTGAGCTTCTTGCCGCATAGATGTTTGCATCTGAGGCAGAAAGTTTGCTAGCAATAGGGTATATCGGCCAAGAATTGATCTACAATCTATTTTGCTGCCTTAATGATGCTGCTAATGGTTCAGGGTTTATATAATACGAGATCAATTTTAACATGCACTGGTCACCAGTTAAATTAGTAAATATTTTAACTTTGTATTGTGACGGCCTTTGGCCATATACAATTAAACCTATGACCAGTAGTAGTAAATAGATAAATAAATAAAAACCTGGAGAAGGGGGCACCATTTGACAATGGAGTAATTTCTTGAGCTTTATGACGAAAGCCATTAGTAAATAAGCTGTCAGATTCAGTCAAAAGCTTGGGGGTGATTTTAGACTGGACTCTTTTACCGAAGAAACAGGTTGAAATGTAACAAAAAGCTCCTTCTATCAGTTACATCTTTTGGGGGGGGGGGTCACCATTTGCTTAGACCAAGCGAATGTAGCCATTCTGAACCATGCAACAGCTGATCTCAAGGTTAGACTATTGTAAAACACTCTACGGCGGGCTGCCTTTGAATCTGATGTAAAATGTAGGAGCCCGCTTACTCACTTGGGTTAGCCACCGGACAAATATTACCAATTTGGAGATTGCTACTTTGTTTTCCAGTTCATTCAAGGTGTGGATCATTACTTTTAGAGCCCTTCATGGCCAAGAATCCACAAACTTGTAAGTCCACCTCTCCCAGGATCAATCTATGCAACAGTATCCCTCTTTGGATCAAATTCAACACCCATTGCAGTGAAATCCTAAGAACATGGGAGTAAGCTCCACTGAAGAGAACCGAGCAGGATTCTGAGTAGAACCACCTTGATTATTTCCTTCTGTGGGGTGGTTAGTGCACAACAGTTAGGATAGTCAGTGATCAATCTAGTGCTTTTTCAGAACCTGGCTGTTTCCACACGGCTTACCTTTTGCTGGAACACAGCGTGTTCTCGTGCAAAATCAGCATCTTCCTGGTGCGATTTTGCGCGTGAAGATGCTGTGTTCCGGCAAAAGGTAAGCCATGTGGAAACAGCCCCTGTCTCCAGCTTATAGAACGGCCTTCCTAAAGTTATTAGGAAAGCTTCCATTTTGTTGTGTTTGTGTAAGATAGAATTGTTCAAGAAAGCTTTTGAAACTGCTGTATATGTGTTATGTGTCATCAAGCGGCTTCCATCTTATGGCAACCATATGAATTAACCTCCAAAACATTGTATAATTAAAAGTCTTGCTCAGATCTTGCAAACTGGAGGGCATCGCTTCTTTTATCGAGTCATGCTATCTCAGTTTCAATTTCTTCACTGTCAACCTTAAAACTCAGCAGGCATCACTTTTGTCTTCTTGATGTTCAGCTGCAATCCTGCTTTAATACTTTCTCCTTTAACCTTCATTATTAGTCATTTACAGTGGAATCCTATGAAGAGTTACTCCAGTCTAAGCTCATTGAAGTCAATGAGCTTAAACTGGAGTAACTCTCCATAGGATTGCAAAAGTCTTCACTATTTTCTGCCAGTAATGTGGTGTCATCTGCATATCTCAATTTGTTAATGTTCCTTCCACCACTTTTCACTCCAGTTTCATCTAAATCTAATCCAGATTTCTTTATGATATGTTATACAGATAGGTTGAACAGAAAGCAGATAAAATACCTTTATCTGAAATCTGCCAACTGGAAACCACTCTGTTTCCCCATAATCTATCCTCTTGTCCAGAGTACAGGTTGCACATCAAAACAATTGGATGTTGTGACACACTCTTTTTTTAAAAGTCATCCATCACTTTTCATGATCCACACAGTTGAAAACTTTGCTGTTGTCTATAAAACAAAGGCTGATTTTCTTCTGAAATTCTCTGGAGTGCTCCATTAACAATTGTAAATTTGCCACATGCTTTCTAGTCCCTATTCCTTTTCTGAATCCAGCTTCAACTTCTGGCATGTCTTATTCCATATATGGTGAGAGTTGTAAGATTTTGATTGCATGGAAAATTAAAGTGATGGTCTAATAGTTATTGCCATCTTTGGCATTTTTTTGGGGGGGGGATTGGAATGTAGAGAGCATCTCCAGTCTGTGGGCCATTGTTTTGTTTTCTACATTTGTTGGCATATTCTTGTTAAGATTTTGATAGACTCAGTTTCTATAGCTTGAAATAGTTCTATTCATACCTAATCTAGTCCAGATGATTTGTTGGTCCCAGTTGCTTTGAGTGCAGCTTTCACTTCACATTCTAAAACTACAGGTTATTCATCAAAAGATTCTTCTTTGAAGGAATCTGTCATCCTTTCATTTTGTCTATTTAGTTATTCCGCGTATTCTCCTTATTTTGTCCTTATCAGATCGTCTATTTCTACATTGATCTTTTAGCATCCCTTGCTGTAGTATGAATTTTCTTTTGATTTCCTGGATCTAGTGGAACAGATCTCCTGTTCTTCCTTTTGTGCTTTCTATTTCTCTTCACTGCTTATTATTATAAGAGTTCTAGTATATAATTTGTGAAACGGCTCTTAATTGTTAATTTTGTGTGTGCATGTGTTATGTTTTTTTTAAATTATACATTATTCTTTATTATTATTTTAACCCACTTTAAACATAGTTTTGAAGAAAGATGGCCTAAAATACTCTTATAAATAAATATCATTATTATAAGGCCCAGTTATATGTATTGACAAATGATTTTAATATTTTTCTTCAGGATATTCATTTCCCTTCTATATGCTAGCCAGCTTGTCACACTGAGGTGCCCAAACAGCAGTACAATGTCATGGTCAAACTTGCTGAATTTCAAAAATTGTGTACATACTGGTAAGATTATGAGGTCCAGTTGCCAAGTGAGTCAGAAAACATTGTACCTGACAGCATAAGTATAGTAAGCCAATTTAATGGAAGTGACTACACATTTCAGTAGTTGAGGAAAGAGAGGGAAAGACATAAACTGCAACTTGTTCTCTCTCTCTCTCTCCCTCTTTCTCTCTCTGTGCCTTTCCCTCAGAGAATGTAGCTATGCTATGTGATTGAGACTTTACAAAGGAGACAGTGATGTCCTGATAAAGAAATGAGATTTATTCATCACTGGGAAATATTTTGGGTCAAGTTAAACCTGTGCAACAGAAATAACTCCACTTCTTGAACCAAAATACATCCAGGGTGGCTATTAGTACACAGTCGCAGGGCAGTGTGGTGTCTTGGAGGAAAGGATCTAATTTGGCCAATTAATCTCTTTGGGATTATGATATAAATGTTGTAGATGTAAATGGGAATGTGCGACTATATTAACAAGAAAGACCATCTATTTAAAAAAGTCACATATTCATAGGAGAAAGAATACAAAGAAAGAAACAGCAAGGCTGTTTTTGGCCTCCTCTGCCCGTGCGCAGGCCCGCAGTTTAAAGGGACCTGCCACTTGCCATTTCCCTGCTGCTGCTAAGCGGCCAGAAAGGGGTATTTAAACCCCACGAACCACGAACTGGTTCATAACTGGCCCTAGTTCTGTGCCAGTCCATGGTTCCTGGTTTGTGAAAATCCATGAACCTCATGGTTCGGGGTTTTTTTGGTTCATGCCCATGTCTACTGTTGACACATGATAGCATAAATCACATTAGAGAATAAGCAGGAGTATGAACCTGCGATGGTATGGCTGATATTGTTAGGTCCACTGATGATGTTGCAAAGTGAGAGAAAAGCTGGCATCTTGGTTTGTTGCAGGCCTTGGTACCAGTGTCCATGTTATATTAAGTAGTTTATCATAGAGGGTGAGTAGATGATTTAGATTGGCAGACTGTCTGTAAGCAAGAAATGATCGCCCCCCGCCCAATGCCTGTGTGAAGGAAGTGTCACAATCCAGCACGGGTTGTAGGTCATTAATAATGTGTTGAACTGGCTTGAGTTGTGAGCTGTAGGTGACCACCAGCAGTGTTTTGTTATTTTCTTTAGGCTTGTCTTGTAGCAAGCTATCCCTGGGTGTCATTCTAACCTTTTCAATCAACTTTCTCATCATGTCAGGGGAATACTGTAGTTGCAAAAATGCCTGTTGAAGATCTCCATCTGTTGAATACTCCCTCCTTAACTTAATTGCGAGTACAGTCGAACGCCTCTTTAAAAACATGGGAAGTATGGAAAGGAATGTTAATTACCTCACCTCGGAAATAAGGCTGCTATTGACAAGGCTAGATAAGCTGCGACAGGCCCAGTGGGGGAATGCTCCAGTGGAATGACCAAGTCTGCAAAAGACTTGCCTACCTAGTGGTAAGAGCCTAAAGCCTTTGGGGGAGTATTTGGACTCAAGTGGCGAGTAGAGATGGGCATGAACAGCAATACGAACTAAACAAAGCCACGAACAGCCCAATAAGCTGTTCACAAACAAGTTGTTTGTGAGGCCCCATTCTAAACAAACAGGTGGTCGTTGCAAGCCTCATTTGTTGCTGTTCGTTGCTGTTCGTCAAGCCAGACAATCTGGCACCTGCAATTAATTCCCTTGGCAACCAGAGGCAGGGACTGCCTGAATGCTGTCTGAACTCCTGCTATTGCCCTGGAAACCTCAATCTAAGCCCAATTTAGCTTGATAGGCAGGTCTTCCTTTCAAGTATGGAGTTCCAAATTTGTTATGAACCAAGGAGCAGGAGGGAGAGGGGCTCCCAGCTCTGGTTTTGCAGACAGTGAGGGCGAGACAGTTGCTGTTGGCATTTTGAGAGAGAGACAGGGAGAGTGCATTGGAGCTTGAATTATATTTGTGTGTGGTGAGATCGGGATCTACCCCTTCAGGTTCCAAGGCTGCTGCCAGGCTCTGGGGCCAAGCTATTATTTATTATTGGTACATTTCCTACAGCCTGCTCAGGTAGAGTTTCTGAGAGTGGTGTGGTAGGGATCTTGATGGCTGGAGGAGAGCCTGCTGGCCCCCATGAACAACGAACAATGAACAGGTTCGTGAACAGGTCATGTTCGTCAATGTTCGTTGTTCGTGGATGGCAACATACAACGAACACCATGTTTGTTTGTTTTCTGTTCATGCCCATGTCTAGTGGTGAGACTATGTATACAGAGAACACCCAACAGTTGGTCTTACAATCAAATAAGGTCTGCCTGACAATCTGCCCTTATAGAGGGAGATGGATAAGTTGGAGAACTAAGCATCTAGTGAAAATGCACTTCAAAGAGCTCCTCCAGTTAAAATATCATGATATTGATTTGGAGTAGTTGGTAGGATGTTAAGGGACAATTATGGTCTTTTGAAGGGTTTTAAAGATATTAAGTAAGATAAGATATAGTTAAGATCTTTACCAATAACGAGACAAGAACAACTATAGTATAGAAATAATGTGATAATAATAATGGGGGGTTAGAGTGCTGTTGGAAGTCAACATGGCAAAGGAGGAGGGGAGGGGGTGGGGAAATATAGCTGTGGGAAATGAAATGAATTGTACATGTATTTTAATTTGATTGTATTGACCCATCCAATAACAATTATTAACCAAAAAAAAAAAAAAGATTTGGAGTAGTTGGTTGAACACTTCAACAGTAGGTTGCAATTGCAAAAATGCCTGCTGAAGATCCTTCAAATGAGTATCTCTGTCTGAGGGGTTGAAGCAGATGCGGCTATAGCATAAGGCTTGGCAGTACGCAATGGATTGCTTGATGTGGTTGGGGTAGTAGCTAGAGCATGTAGATATGTTTGCCAATCTGAAGTATCAGTGTTTATATGCTAATGTGGGGGCAGGAATGCTTAGTACCAATACAACAGAGTAGTAGTGGAGGGTGCCATCAAGTCATACCTGACTTATGACAACCCCTGGTGGGGTTTTCATGGCAAGAAACTAACAGAGGCTGTTTGCCATTGCCTGCAACCCTGGTCTTCATTGGAGGTCTCCCATCCAATTACTAACCAAGGCTAACTCTGCTTAGCTTCCAAGATATGATGGGATCAGGTTTGCCTGGGCTATCCAGGTCAGGGTACAACCTGAAGTAGCATATCTTAAACCTGGCAGAATGTAAAGTATCTAGGAAACATCATTCTCCTTGGACATAAAATCCTTGGACATAGAAAAGACAAAGAAAAATGTATTAGGTCACAGAGTGGTTATGTTCTGCATGTCAAAAGTAGTGTCTAATAAACAAGAAAAGAGAGAATCACGTAGAATCACAAAGGCCCGTGTATTAATTTATTACAATGAACAATTTAGTAAGTGCTCTGACCAATATTATTAGAATAATATTGGAAGGCAAGAGGAAAAAACAGGAATATAACAAAAGGTATATAATAAGTGACTTTAACTGCCCTCTCATTGACTGGAAAATGAATGTTCAGGTTGCACAAAGACACACATTTCTACAGATTACAATGTATTATATATATATTCAGTGGGTGGTTTCCCCCTCCCTCCATGGGCAGATGCAGCTGCCAGGAACCCAACAGAGATGTATATGGCAGCCATCCACTCAACGACCCCATGACCTGCTACTGCCACTGCTCCATGCACTGCTGCCGCTGCTGCATAGAGCTCCAATCCTGCAATGCCAAGGTTTCCATGGTTGCTTGGGACAACTGATCCAGCTGCCAGGCACCCCAAGCTACAGTTGGTCCCTGCCCCCCACCTGTGGGGGGGCACCCTGGCAAAGGGTATGCTAACAGCCCAGTACAGGGCTGCCCATGCCCCTTCCTTCCCTATTATAGGCAGTTCTCCTGGGTACACTTCCCTGGGAGTATGCTCCTCTGCATGGGGCATATTGCTGGGTGGCTCTGGCTCAGGTTGCTCCGATATGCCCACAGCACTAGTTGCAGGTATGGGAGCCACCATTGTCAAGGCAGAACCTAATAGGAACAGGAAAGCAAGTCCTCTCCTGGCCTGGGTCCCATGCTGCACACCCTACATACTAAACTAAGAGCTGTCCAGGCTCAGGTTTATGTAGTGTTGGGGGGGGGGGGCTGTGACTGGGTATGGGTTTGGCAACCACTGGGGTGGGGATGAATGGTTGTAGTTGTGTTTGGCATGTATTTGTCCTCTGCCAGGACATTTGTACAAAACCACACCTGTAGGAGAGCACTTGGTCTGTCCCGTTGCAGAGGTGCAAATGGTTTATGATGGCATAACGTTCCTCAGTTTGGGGAGGTATTCCAGCTTACGGAGCCAGCTAACTCCTGACACGCCCCATGGCTCTTCCTCTTTCCCTGCCTTTGCTTCAGCTTGCACTGATGTTGATCTGTGATGTTGACATACTGGTGCCTGGTTGGGGAACACCACCAGTGCATTCAGAGAGATGCCAGCATATCTCAGAGATATGCCAGCAAAGCAGTTCATCAGCTCCCTGTGTGCTCCCTCCTCCCCCTAAAGATTGCACTGAACGTGTCAAATGTTTTCAGAATGCATGGAGACTATCTAAAATCACAATAACAGAGCCTCAGATAGTTTAGCCATGGCTAGAAATGGTACAACAAATTTAAGAGAACATCAGCATGGGCTAATGATCAGATCTGAGAAAGCAGTGAAATGTACATAGATTTGAAAAGTGAAAGAAAACAAGGAGGCAGACAAACTCATACAACATGGTTAAGTAGGTGGCCTGCTTTGCTACTTTCCTGGTTGACACAGATGCCAACTACTTGACTATTAGATAATGTTTCAGGATGTTCAAGCAAGCTCTATGCAATGAAGAAATAGTAGCTGGAGTTATATAATATGTAGGCTCTATTGCTTCAGAAATATTTATTATTACATTTATTATTATTATTGATTATTCACAGTATTATTAGACTGAGACTTGTTTTTGACACAAATTATTGCTCTAAAGTTTCCAAAGCCATTTCATCTACAGAGGAAGTAAAGCATAATGAAAAAGTTCTCATACATTATAGAAATCTTTACATTATAAATCCTTTATTCTTTTTTCCTCCAATAGCTCAATAGCAAAGACAGGCGTCGCACACCATCCTAGTCACAGACGGTATGGCATAATTTAGCCCTTGGCTTTGCCTCAGGAAAAATATTTTAACAGCTAAATCTATCTAAAAATTCATATTTTCCAATTATTACTGCCTAAGTATATTTTTACAGCTACATACCCAAGATCAGAACAAGGTTAATGCATGTAATGATAAAAGTTGCTTTGCAAATGGTTGCAACATGGTACGTTCTTAAGCCTCTGACTCACAGAGTTCTGAATATTTCAAATGTGAATAGCCTAGCCAGACTATGTGGTGGCTTATAAGCCACCCAAGAGTCTAGTTAGGCATTCTATAAATAACCTGACATTATTTTGAACAAGTTTATTGCCACCATATGAAATGGTAAGCCCATTAAACATCTTTTTGTAGCCTTATATTTTTTAGATTCTTTGTACAATTTCAATTATAAAAAGCAAAATTATACCAAATTAACATTTTACAAACTGCATCTTTTTTGTTTAAGTGCTGTATTTTAATGTTACTTGAATGCTTCCATCATATGCATAAAATATGCATTAATTATATCCCATGTTCTGGGGCAGTAGTTTCTCTAGAAAGAGACAATTTAAATGAATCAAAAAGAGTCCAGTAGCACCTTTAAGACTAACCAATTTTATTTTATTGTAGCATAAGCTTTCGAGAATCAAGTTCTCTTCATCAGATGCCTGATCCGAACAGTTCGGATCAGGCATCTGATGAAGAGAACTTGATTCTCGAAAGCTTATGCTACAATAAAATAAAATTGGTTAGTCTTAAAGGTGCTACTGGACTCTTTTTGATTTTGCTACTACAGACTAACACGGCTAACTCCTCTGAATTTAAATGAATGAAACCGGTCATCTTCATAGAACATTTGAACATACTCAAATACTCTTCATTATCCCAGACTTGTCCATGTAGTCAGGCATCATGAATGTCTGGATGTTTTATCCTCTCTTCCTTGTAGAAGCAATATTTGTAATTTGTTGCAGTTTTTAAAATTAAAAATAAAATTTCCACGTCTACATGAACTTTTCTACTGAGTTATTATTAGTTGACATATCTAAATTAACCACAATTTTGTGCATAATGAAATAATCCCAAAGACATATTCTCCAGCCATGGTATTTGTACCAGTCATGGTATTGCATATTTGAATATTTGATGGAATATGAACTTTTGCCAAGTAATCCCTTTTACCAGTACTGTCTCAGAGAGGCAGTACTAGGGATAGACGTTTAACTCTCCCACACACACTACCATATAATTTTCCTGATCAAAACTGCCTCCCTAGCTGCTTTAATTAATCCATTGATTATATATGAATTAATTTTATATAATTGGAATCCAAAATATCATGTCATTGTCCCCCTCCATTCTCTCCTCAAAACAACCACTTTGTGAGGTAGGTTAGGCTGAGACAATATGATGGGGTCATAGTCACCCAGCCATCTTGGTACAAGCGGACAAATTAGTCCCCCTCCCTTCCCCAGTGCCATAGCCCTCATCAATTTTTTTCCGCATACAGCAACTGATTTTAGGGCCATGTACTGTATCAAAAGTCTATGTTAGGGAACTCCAGTATCACATGTAGTTTGGTCCTGAATATACTTTGCCAAGTTATGTTGCAGGCATAACGAAGGTGAAATTGTGATAGTCTGCCTAGCCCTCACTAAACCTCCCTAGCCATTCATGTATCATCTTCAAAACATGTCTGATTAATCTAAAATGAACCTTTAAAGATTAAAGTTTAAACATATTTTTAAAACATTTTGTATTCCTTCTCAAGTTGTGTCTTAGGCAGATAGGCTTACATTATTGGCGAATTTGACAAAAGTTTGGCGTAATTTCACAGTATGTTGCCCTCAAATTTGGTAAATAGAGCACAAGTGATTCTTGGTTCTAATCATGTTGAGATAACTTTTGGATGTTATGATTTTGCCGGTTCCCTCTATATCTAGCTAGAAGTGCAAGGATCACTTTTCATTTTTCTTATCAATAATAATAATAATAATAATAATAACAACATTCAATTTATATACCACCCTTCAGGACAACTTAACACCCATGCAGAGTGGTTTACAAAATGTGTTATTATTCTCATGACAATCACCCTGTGAAGTGGGTGAGGCTAAGGGCCAAGCTACACATGACGAATGGCACTTGAACGGCAAGTGTATTTCTCCCTGTTCACTTGCCCTCCACTCAATCCACTTGCCGTTCAAGTGTCATTCGTCATGTGTAGCTTGGCCCTAAGAGAGCTCCAAGAAGCTGCCTGTGACTGACCCAAGTTATCCAGCTGCCCTTAAGTGGAGGAGTAGGGAATCAAACCCGGCTCTCCAGTTTAGAGTCCTGCCGCTCTTAACCAGTACGCCAAGAAGGCCACACTGTCATTCTGCAGCAAGCAGTGTGTAAAAAATGGAGAACAGCTTTTCCTTCCTTTCACACAATCATCTGAACCACATCTTCAGTACAAGTAAACAAGGTGACTTCAGACAAATCCAACCATATCCCTGTGTGTCTTTCTAAACTTTCCTCTCCTACTTTTCGCCTTAGCAACCAACATAAAAGCCTAAATGGAATTAAAGCCACACCATACTTGGAAGAAGAAAATATCAAAGCAATAAGAATTAAAAAAAAACAGATAAAACAGAAACTATCAAACATTAACAGTCCCACTCCCACTCTTTTCCTGAAGACCATCAGGGAAGGTGCTATCCTTAAAACTTCCAGAAGGCTGTAACTTACCATTGATGCTGCTCAGGGCTTTTTTCCAGCAGGAATGTGGTGGAATGGAGTTCCGGCACCTCTTGAAAATAGTCACATGGCTGGTGGCCCCGCCCCCTGATCTCAAGACAGAGGGGAGTTTAGAGTACCCTCCATGCTGTTCCAGTGGCATGGAAGGCAATCTAAACTCTCCTCTGTCTGGAGATCAGGGGGTGGGGCCACCGGCTATGTGACCATTTTTGCCAAGGGTGATTTAAACTTTAAAAAACTCCCCCCTTGTTCCAGCTGAACCAAAGTGACATCATTGTGCGGTCCAGAGTTCCATCTCTGATTTCCACCACCTCTTTTTCCAGAAAAAGAGCCCTGATGCCGCTGCAGTAAAAGCTTTAGATCGCACAGTAATTGATCTTACTGATCTGCATGTAGGGATTGACAAAAAAAAAGCCCTGTTGGGATGAATGGAACTCCTTGTATGGGTTTATATTAAGAGAGTCCACACGATCCTTTAATCTTACATTTTATCTCTCCAGCAGTACATTTCCCCATCACTGGTATTTTATTATCCTTTTCATAGCAGTTGTCAAACCCATGACTGCATATGCTTCAGTCATATGCCTTCTAAAAAGCTACCATTGCTAATGTGGTCTTTGGTTATGCATGTACCATTTTATTCCATTGATTTATTCATTGTTCTCACTCTCAGATGTATGACAACATTAGGATCCAGATGCCAAGCTGTGTAAATATTCTTTCAGCAATAACATACGTTTTCTTGGCAAGATTATTAACCATCTGTACAGAAGACTTAGTTTCCTATGGGTATGTAATGGTGTTGGCTGTTAAGAGGCTATACACCTGGCTTTTAGCCTCTTGAGTTCTGTTTTCTCCTTTGAAATACCACACCTCTGGTTCTGTGCATTTATCCCCTTGGGAATCAGTTATGTACATGAGATTTTCTTCTAAACTAGGCAACCATCCAAGAGCTTTCAATCTTCAAACATGGCGGCAAGGAGCTGGCACTAATACAAATTGGCTTAAAAGCCGTAAGAGTTTATTTTGCTATCTTGCCTGACAATATTTGCAAACATACATCTTTGTAATAAAACCTAATGTTTGCTTCCATTGTTATAAATATTAGTAATTGTACTTAGGTCAACAAAAAGAATGTTACAGCCCACATTACAGCAGCATCTATTAAGGATGACACAGCCATCATGTACCATTCCTGTTGGAACGAAATGTTGAGGTAATGTTTTTAATATATCTACAGCTAGCCAAGCAGAATTGAGCACATTGCATGAAACATTAAAAAAGGAAGAATGGTAGGGAGATCTTTTCTTCTTTAACAGCACAGGTGTAACTCTTGCTGACATTGATAAGAGTTCTAGGGAATGATAGTTATTGTTTTCCAGGCACTTGACAAGCAAAGAGATACACTTTGTATTTATCAAAACGGTTAGACTCTTTATTCATTGGGGATAACATGAGAAGCCGACTATTTGTAAAGCACAAATTATGCATAAAAATAAGGGGAGTGGGATGTTTATGCCTGGGGGCTGGCTGTAGGATTTATAAAAAAATAAGGAGGAACTACAATGAAAAACAAAAGACTGTAGGGAATGAGCAAAATGCAAACAGGCAGGATAAAAGGAAAGGTGAGCACAGAGAATGAGAATGAAGGAAATTAAGGGGTAAATGTAGCCATTGGGGAATACCCACAGTGCCTAGATGTGATAACTGTATGAAACAGAAATAAATATTTATAAAATACCAGCTCATGTATCTCCAGAGACATAAAGCTAAAGATTATGACAGTTTGGGGTTCATTATAAGGTCCTCCCAAGGCAGACTTATAGACACTCTCTGTCAAAATGTTCATGTTTTTCAAAACAACACAGTAGCTGAAGTCAAGTACTTAAGCAATTGGGACTTCTCGTGCTAAGGCTACATGCAAGCATAATGCAGTATTGTCCACATGTGTTTAAATGATAGAGGAATAGGAAGTACTATAATGATCAGCTAGGAACCACTATTGGTCCCGGAGAGGGGGATGGACCCATATTGGTTTCAGCCATTTTGGTTTCAGCCATTATCTTCTTCCTGGGTCCTTTACACAGTCAAAAGTTGCTTTACTGTTGAGATGAGGAATGGCCACTGGTTACGTATAGTGTTTTAGTTTTCACCTCTGATCACTGTGGCTCAGTAGATACTATATGAGAGGAGGAAGGGTAATTTTGTCTTAAGGACAGTAGATATCCCCTTAATGGGCCTTGAAGGTTGGGGAATGATTTATTCAGCTGCCCATAAGGACATGGAATAGATGGACTTCTCATCTAACTGAAGTCAGGTATTTATCCGGGTGGAAAGAAAGCATAATTCAAATCCTGGAAAGGCTAGAGAAAGAAACAAGAGGCCACTGTGGTGAATCAGCTGAATAGGGTCTCTCTCTCTCTCTCTCTCTCTCTCTCTGGATCTGTATGTGACTTTGCTGCACTGTAAGAATGCCTCTTGTCTCCATATTTTTGCATGTGTAAATAAAGCAAATACTACACAAATTCCAGTTTCCAGTGCTCTCTTCCTCAAAGGGAACCGACAGGGGTAAGAACCATTTGCCCCAGCACCCCAAATGTGACTCGAGACCAATAATTACACAGACACAAATGATGTGGGGTCAACACATTTGTTCTTTATTTAAACTTTTGCCTTTAAATGGCTGATCTCCATGATCACTTATTTATCTATCAACTAACTAGTTTGAGGGCAGGCTTCATTAGGCATCCTCCTTGGGTGCCCGCTAGGCAAGTCCACCCTGGATCCAAAAGCGACTGGTGTTTTGCCCACTTTGTTTATCCTAGCTCACACAGCCCTCCTGTGCTGAGACGTGTCCAGCTTCATCCCCCTCCCCTGATGGGTCACAAGGCACCTACCGGGTTTAAGGGATGATGTTCATCACCCAGGACGATCCTTCACAGCACCACCCAACAACACCATATGTTCTGGACAAATACCCCTATCACCATGATGCCTCAGGGTGTTTGCCAATTAACCCTACCTACCCTAAGAAACCCACCCTATTCCTGCCCAAACTAGTCAGGGCCTAAACAGTATTTTCAACCAGGCCTATTCAACTCCTGTTACCAAAGACATCAGGAAGCAAGCGAAAAAGGGGTCTCACCTCTGTCAATTAGTCAAACCCCTCAAAATTCCTGCTTGGCCACAATAGGCAACTAGCTATTCCCACAATGCCCTTTGGGAGGGAGGGATGATTGCTTCACTGAATGTCTAATGAGGGAAGGAGACAACAATGTAAGTCTCCCGCCACTTCACCCTGATTGGCTGAGCCTCATAAGTCCCACCAACCAGGCCTCATGCCACGAGCACACGGAGACATGGGAAGGCACAGTTCCAGGTCCAAGGCAAGCCTGCCAAAAAAACAACAGGGAAGCCTGCTTGTGGAGATGGCTAAGAGGATGCTGGACTCAGCATCAAGCTAATTCAGATAGGAGAAACAAACTGCCCAAACCTGGGAAGGGGACGAATCAGAACAGGAGGCTGGCCTGGCCATAATAAAGGTGACTCCATACTAGCAGCCTCCCTTTGCTTCCTGTGGCTAGTGCTAATCCCTGAGGAAGCAGGGATGGATGATGTGGGCATAGCCGATATGGTCTGTGGTTGCCAACCTCCAGGTGGGGCCTGGAGATCTCCTGGAATCATAACTCATCTCCAGACTCCAGAGATCAGGTCAACTGGAGAAAATGGCTGCTTTGGGGATGGATTCTAACACAGTATATCCTGCTGAGATCCCTCCCCAAACCATGATATCCCCAGGTTCTACCTGCAAATCTCCAGGAATTTCCCAACCTTGAATTGGAAACCCTAGGCCTGCTTCATAAAGGCCAGGGATTCAGCATCTGTCCCAGCTGTTGATCACTGTGCCTACTTGGCCAAAGGGGATGGAATGGAAGTGAGAAGGAAGAGCACAGGTGTCTTGAACCCCTTGTGCTCTCAGGACTGAAGCCTACTGAGTCCCAAAACAATGAGGCCCTGGAGGGTGCATCAGTCCCTGTCCATCCTAAGGATACTGCAAAGGCTCACACTTGGAAGAAAATGAATTTAGATAACAGCCAAGGAGTTAACCTCAGCAATTTGTGACAGAATGCCCTACATGTAATAGAATGGAGGAAGAGACAAGTAGAACTGTTGCTGGAAAGATGTCCTCATAGAGATGCGAGTATGCTGTATTTTGTCACACGGAACAAGGTTCAATTTTGCCACTCCTATCCACACTCCTGTTTAGTTCCTAAACATCGTAAGATGAGTTCCTTGGGAAAAGAAGCTACAGATTCCTGGGATACATGTTTCTTTTATTCTCTACCCCCCAAACCCTTAAATATATAATACTTAACTATAGCAAGGGATCATAACTCTATGGCAGAATGCATTTTAATGGGTATTACAATTGCTCTCCTTCCTTATAAACAAAAAGGAGTTTGTTGCACCTCAGAGACTAACAGATTTATCGTAGCACAAATAATTGCCAAATAAATAACTGCTGAATTAAAATTTAACTATAGACTTAACAGTATTAAAACCTGGCTTAAAGAGACATGGTTACATCTGTTGTGAATAGGGTTGCCAACTGGCCAGGAGACAAACACCCCATCCCTTTATTAGAGGTTTAATGTGTGAAAATGGAAGCCTTTCATGCCTTGGAGAGAAATATCACTTTTTTTTTTTACTGCACATTAAATTGATATTCAGCAGACACCTAGAGAGACCAGATTAAAAGTTGGCCCTTGTTGTGAATGGTTACTGTTCGGATCTCTTGTGTTCGAATTTTGTGTTGACATTTTGCAAACTATACACCTGCCATTTCTGTTGACAGAACAGCTATATGTGTAGCTATATCTGCTGACTGAGTATTCACTTCTGGATGAAACATCCCCAAGCCATGATACTTAAAGCTACAATAAGGAAATAAGCCTAAGCAGGTCTACTCTGAAGTAAGTCCCATTTTATTCAAATTATCTCAGGAAAGTATTCTTCGGATTACACTGTACCATGGCCACCCCTTTGGAATTTGTCTTGGGAATTAACTACTTAATATGTGCCTACATCACCATGAGTTTGTTTTCAGTGCTAGGGCTGAGAGCTGAAAGAAAAATGCCTCTTGTCATGTATAAAGTGACTTTCTCTCAACACTAACAAAAATGGAATTTCCTGCTTCCCCATATATTTAATAATTCTGGACCAGATTGCCTCTGAGCACTGGCTTAGACAGAGGCTGTTCTACATGCCCTTAAAGGGACAGCTCACTCACTGAACACTGGTGGCTTTTCCTCATAAATCCAGATGTCTCAATTTGCAAAACAGTTGTGGGCCATTTGACTTCCATTTTTTTGGAGCCTTTTTCGGGAACGCATTTTCCACGGTCCCATAAAAGGTGCCAAAAAACAGAGGCCAAACTGCCCATATCCATTTTGCAAACAGAGACATTACCATTGTTCCATTTGTTTCCCATCCCTTTAAGGGCATGTAGAAATGGCCAAAGTTTTGAAAGAAAGGAGGAAAAGAGAAAGAAAAAAAGAAAAGAAAATCCACTCCTGTTTTGTGTGATAAAACGATGTGACCAACAATTATAAAGGAAGGGGGAAAGGAGGCAGTGTTATTTAATCTGCAAATTTTCAAATTAGTAGTACACACATACCATTTTACCTTTATTTATATAGCCTGTGAAATGATAAATGTAAAAATAAATTACTTCCATGTAATTTGACACCCTTGAAGGTCTGGTGTTCTGGGCAGCCACCTTGTTAGTCTATTTGGTTGGACTGGCCGTTGGCAGCTGGAGGATAAGCAGAGAGAAATTCTCCAGAGTTGGCCCAACAGGCAGCTCCCCATGAGAGAAGAAAGGCAGGAGGGCAAATGGAAAAGTCAGCTCAGCTCTCTCCAGATGGTGCTTCTCTTGTTATGCTGCCCCAGAGGCCAGTTTTGTGCAGAGAATCAACCCTGCAGCTACAGAAAGGATGAGTACACAAATTACAACAAATGGTGTAGTGAAATTAAAATAACAAATAACCAGGCATTGTTTCTGGGGGAAAGAATGCCCTTCCTTTTGCAAACTTAAATATCACTTGTTGCAGATTCCTGGGCTTTGGTGTTATAACAGAAGAGAGGCCAGAACAGAATTTAGCCCCCCTACTAAAAGAAATCACAATCGATGCCAAATCTTAGTGACAAGATTACTGTCACTGCAGCAGAATTTCACATCCTGTCCTGCTGCCCCCCTTTATGCCCTCTGAAATGTCGCTTTTGGGGAACAGTGACCCCCCCAAAGTATAAAAGGGAAAGTCATAGGTCCTCAGCAGAAGGAGAGAATCAGAAAGAAAATCCTTTTTCTATCAGCAGAAATAATGGGCAGGATCCAACCCAATATGATGCAGCCATGGATATTATCAGCATGGATGCCTTTGACCCTCCAATAAATGCCTTCAACACTCACAAGGATATAAAATTGACTACCACGAGCCATACAATCCTAAACAGAGTCACACCATACTATGTCCCTGAGTTAAAAATGAAATCCTGCCCTCAAAATCCTAGTTGTCTTATGGCAACCCCAGGTGGAGTTTTCATGGCAAGAGACTAAGAGAGGTGGTTTGCCATTGTCTGCATCTGCAACTCTGTTCTTTGTCAGAGGTCTCCCATCCAATTACTAACCAAAGCCAACCCTGCTTAGCTTCAAAAATCTGATAAGATCGGGCTTTTCTGGGCTATCCAGGTCACGATATACCCAGGAGTGCACCCTTCTAAACTCACTGATTTCAGGGGGGTTAAAAGGGTACAACTCTTAGGATTGCATTGTAGCTGCAAGAGACATGGTATTTTCCAGTAACATGGCATCGCGGCTATGATAAGCCATGTACCCTACCCCTTACACAGTTCATTTAAACACATAATGTCTTGAGTGGTTAAGGTATAGGGACAGAACCATACCTAAAGCATGATAAAGTCACAGAGAGACCAACCTTACATTTCCAATAATGTGAAATCTCTCGGCACTTTCACAGAACTTACATACAGTAGCTTTTCTCAGCTTTAAAAAAAGAAGAAGCCTAATGGAATCGTCATCCTGGTCTGTTCCATTTTCCACAGAAATGGTTTTTTTTCCCCCTACAAATATCCTTCTATTGTGTTGAATAAAGCCAATCCTGCGATGAAGTCAAGATTTAGGAAGTATTTTATTTGATACTATAGTAGGACAATGGGCAACGCATTGCAGAAAGGAGATAGATGGAGAATCTTCAAAACAAACTATAGATTACACAGAAATGAGTGAACTGGCTGCCCAACAGCCTTTTTCTGCTTCAAAAGCTTCATGGGAGAGAACAATAGCGAGCAACGAAACTGTGGGTCTTTTCCCATATACTCTTTTTCCAATACAAATAATCCCCCTCTCCAAGTGGCTTTTCTTGGTTTTCTTAGAATACTACACAGTGGGATAAAATGCCTGAGCAGCAAATTACACGGAGACTATGATAAAAGCTAGAGATGTTTACAATATTTTCTCCAGATTGTCCAATTTTGAATTACTTGGTCTTGTTTGCAGAGTGGCACAAATGCATCTGCAGTTCTTACAGTTTTGGTGTGCATAAGCAACTGTACATGTGGAGTTTGCTAGAGTTTAGTTCTAATTTTATCACTTGATATACACAAGCCAGGTACTCATCTAATTCATAAATTGTTTATATTATCATCATTACAGTTCTCCTAGTCTTAATGAATGGAGCCATCCCTCTAAGCAATAGAATATTAGCGAGGGCTTATAGCGTATGGGCTTTCCTTTTGGTGTGATTTTTTTTGTCAGATGCGACTAAATTTGAAGCTTGATTTTGGGAGTTGCTAACTCCAGCAATTTGACAGTACTATGTTAGAGAGAGTAGTGTTGTTTATGTATTTATTAACATGTATGTGCCACTTTTCCACCCAAAATAGGATACCCGAGGCAGTGAATAACAAATATTCAAACATGTAAAACCATAAAATAACAATGCATATATAAATACAAAAAACTAATAGACATATAAAAACACACACAACCAGGGAGGAGGCCAATAAGAGTTTACTGGGGGTAGGCCAAACAAAGCAAAAAAGGACGTGCTGGCAGAAGTCAATGGCCATTTCCACACGTCTTACCTGCCTATGGAACATCGCGCGAAAGACCCAGAAGACAGTGTCTTCTCGCGCGAAATCGTGCCAGGAAGACGAGATTTTGTGCAAAATTCCTGGATAACAGCATCTTCCTGGCGCAATTTCGTGCGAGAAGACACTGTCTTCCGGGTTTTTCGCATGATCTTCCACAGGCAGGTAAGACATGTGGAAATGGCCAATGACAGCGGGAGAGAGGTAAATCTCCTGGGAAAGGAGCTCCAATGTTTCAATGCCATGACCAAGAAGGCCCTTTCTTGGGTTACCACTTGTCTAGCCTCTGATGGCGGAGGCACCCAAAGCAAGGCCTCAGAAGATGGCTGGAGTTGGCAGGTAGGTTCATATGGGAGAAGATGGTCCTGAAGGTATGCTGGTTCCAAGCCGTAGAGGGCTTCAAAGGACAATACCAGCACCTTGAATTGGGTCTGGAGACAAACTATGAGCTACTATAGATGTAGAGCAGACACTCAGACTGTCATTTGATTAATAAAGCACAATGTGACTGCATTCAGGTGGCAAACTTAAAGTCTGTTTAATTAAAATATGCACCCAGCTTCTTCTTGTTGGCCTGGTTGTACCTTCCTCCTTCTTTTCCCATGTGGGGTACATGGTGACGGAATTCTGGATAGAAACTAAACCTAGCTGCCCATGGGTTAACCAGAGGCCAGTTCCCACCCCCCATTAGCCAGGATTCTAAATCTGAATTCAACCCTGAGGAGGAAAATTCATAAAATCATAGAGTTGGAAAAGACTCCAAGAGTCATATAGTCCAACCAGCCTGCACAATACAAGAAATTCATGGCTACCCCCTCCCCCAGTGACCCTTGCTCAATGCCCAGAGGAAAACAAAAAGTCCCTAGGATTCTTGTCCCATCTGACCTGGAGGAAATTCCTTCCCTACCCCAAAGTGGCGATTGGCATTACCTTGGGCACATAAGAACCTGCATGCCTGTATTCATACATCATAGATAGCTGGCATTAATTTTTAACTGGCATACATTGTGCCATGCCACATCCCCAAGTCTGCCACTGAGAGGCGGTGCCATTTTAAATCCTTTTGTAAAGTTTAAACCATCGCACAGACCCAGTCCGGCTGGGGGATGAGGGGCTTCTGTCTCCCCTCTCCCACACTATTTTCAGGAGCCAATTGTCCTTATTTTGCATAAACCCAGTTTTGTGTATTTTACCTTTCTTCCTGCAACACAACATGACAAAGTAGCTGTGCTTCTGGAAGGTTTCCATAGCCCAGTAGAGATTGTCTGTCTCTTGTTATCTTGAATCTGCTCACTCCGAGATTCACACACACACAGCATTCTTCTCATCAGTGTTCACAAGACATGCTGCAGCCATGAACAACCTAATTCCAGCTAGCCTCCATATTGATTTACACAATGCATCTCTAAACATCAATCTTTGTAAAGTCTGCTACTTCTTAGGGTAAAAAAACCCAAACAAATAGGAGAGATCTTGAGAAAGACAGAAATAACTTTATCTGTACTAGTGGAATGTGAATTTCAAACTGTAAAAAAAAAAAGCAAAGAAAAAAGAAACAAAAATGTATTTGTCAAGCCTTTAACCTTGCGGGAACACTGAAGAACAGTATTTTTTTTCAGTTAATGCACATATATAGCTTCCTTCACAATCTTAATGGAACTGCTACATATCTAGGAATCTAAAACAAACTGGTGGAAGTGGTCAAATATAGAATTCGGATTGCCATTTTAATTTTAATTCTCTCTCATAACAACAACAACAACAACGTTCAATTTATATACCACCCTTCAAGATGACTTAACACCCACTCAGATCAGTTTACAAAGTACATCATTATTATCCCCATAACAAAACACCCTGTGAGGTGGGTGGGGCTGAGAGAGCCAGAAGCTGTGACTGACCCAAGGTCACCAGCTGGCTTCAAGAGAAAGGAAGCAAACCCGGTCCTCCAGATTAGAGTCCCAAGCTCTTAACCACTAAGCCAAACTTGGCCTACAAGTAAATATTTATGTATAATCACACATTGATAATAATAATAATAGCAACAACAACAGCATTTGATTTATATACTGCCCTTCAAGACAATTTAATGCTCACTCAGAGTGGTTTTCAAAGTATGTTATTATTATTCTCTCAACAATCACCCTGTGAGGTGGGTAGGGCTGAGAGAGCTCTGAAAAGCTGTGACTGACCCAAGGTCACTCAGCCGGCTTCAAGCAGAGGAGTGGGGAATCAAACCCAGTTCTCCAGATTAGAGTTGCGCGCTCTTAACCACTACACCAAACTGGTGTAGATGCCTACAGTAGTTAGTTGCCTACAGTATCTAGTGGAAGTTAGTATGACAGCATCATAAATCTTTTTTATTTCATCAATATTAGATTCTTAAATGGAGGCTTAGCTACCTATATGCCTAGAATGCAGCCAAGTAGGTGATGTGTGATATATATAGCACAGGAGCACACAGCAGAAGTATGAAGAACAGGGACATGTTAGTAGCGGCAAAATAGTATGCAAACATTTGTCACGGTAAGCAATGCATAAAATTGGGCCTTAGCCATCTTCAAGGTGTTCAGATATCTGGATATAAATAGTTGAAGCTTGAAAGCAAATATATTTGGTGATTGTGGCTCAGTGGCACCAGACTGGTGCTGAATTCAGAGGCTGCCTCTTTAAACCCTGGCATATCTAGGTACGAATGTCAGGGATTTAGGGGGGACCAGGCCCCCTTACCCTTACCCTTGTGGTGGGAAGGCAGATACCCAGCACTCACCCTCTCTGTGTTCCACCCATGGATGTGTGATGACATGACTTCCAGTGACATCACTTCTGGGTGACATCATCATACAGGTGCAGGATCATGCCTGCACTTTGCAGCAGGCCAATTTGGGCCCCAAATGGTCCAAATGTTTGAGGCCCAAATTGGCCCATTTCAAAGCATGGGAGCACTCTTGGAGTGGTGCAATGATACCACTTCCAGGAAGTGACGTCCTCACGCCACCCCGGAAGCACACCCAAGAGGCCCATTCCTGTGAATTTCCCCCCACCAGCCAGGAGAGTGGTGTGGGGAGTGCAGGGTGGGAGTGGGGGATCCCTGATTCCCAGTGGGGGATTAGTAACCTTATTGGGATTACATCCTTTGGAATATACCTTTCTCTAACTGAGACTAAAAGCCACTACCAGTCAAAATAGACAGTACTAAGCTACGGGGAACAATGGCCATGCTTGGTATAAAGCGGCTTTATAATACCACTTATACCAGTTAATTAACATTGAAATTCCTTGTGAGTTGCCTGGTCTTACTCAAAGAAGGAGCACTGGAAAGGGGAGGAATTGCTGAAGAAGCTCCAGACGTTCTAATAAAGATATTGTTTTTGTCCAAACTAAAATGAATGAATATTTAGTGTTGAACAAAATAACTGGGGCACTTTCTACATAAAAGTATTATGGACATGACAATCTGCCTTGTCTTTTAAAATACAATTTTTGGAAACAGAGGGTACCAGACATTTGCTATGCAGGCTTCAGAAGTATAAAAATAGCAAAAGATATTCAGAATTCACTTAAAGTTTTTGTTTCACAGAGAAAAATATAACCGGGAGGTTTTGTTTTTTGTTTTTTAATTGACATCTTACTGTTGATTCATTGATGCTAATTGACAACTTTTCCAAATATATATCTTCAACTGATTAGCTAACGAACGTATTGTGCATTCTAGTCTAAGCTCATTGATTTTAATGGGCTTAGACGGAAGCAACATTGGAGGGCAAGACTGTAAATAGGGATGCTTGAACGGTGACAGGTTTGGCACATATTCTGCTTGTTACTGACAAGAGGGGACCCATTTTTTTTTTTAAAGGTGCCTTGGTATTTGGTGCCGTCTAAATGCTTGCTATTTCACCAACTGTGCAGATGCACAATCAGCTGCAAAGCAGAAGGAAACGAAACTCTGCCACCTCAACTATTGCATAGCAAAGGTATTGCGCAATTCAGTTATTACTGCAAAGCTGCTTGGCAGCTGCTCAAGTATTGTTAAGTACGAAAATGATATACGGCTGAAAGGCTGAAATTCCTAGGAGATTACACGTGATGTGATAATAAATGGACTGCTTATGAATGGGGCATAAACAAAAAGAGGGACAAATAAAGTGAAAGAAGATATAACAGAAAGAATGTGCCCACTAAAGAGATGGAAACTACGGGCAAGTGGCTAAAAGCGGAAATATTTACCAAGTTAAGATGGAAGACCAAGCAGACCAGAAGGTTAAAAGCAGGAATGGAGCTAAAGGGGTTACGGGGCCACCATTAGATGATGGTCCAAGTCAAGCTGGTTAAATCCAGTTGAAACAGGGTTCTCTAAGGGAGACAAAGGCCTTGAAACCATATATAAGGATCATGGAATATGAAGCAAGTTGGGGGATTCTACTTTATTTACCTGACACAACTGGTGCATCAATTCCTTCCCATGTTTCCTGCTCCAGTTAGATATCCAGTTGGATAGCCAGTGTCAATTTCTCTTGGACTTGCTCTCTGTTCTATATGGAATAATCTTGTACATCACAATATATTTTTTTTCAAATTCACTTCCTTCAAATTGTCTGGCTTTCTTCAGGCCAACTTTCTTCAGAGATTTTAAGGCAATAGATTATCTTTCTCGACGAACTTTTTCAGAGGTCCAGCCAACCCTAGCATGAATATGTGAGCATAATAATGTTTGTGTGTGTGTGGATTGTTTGTCTCATATGTCATTAATTAATCCGTAATAAACATTACATGCACAGTCCTCTCACACATTTCTTTCCTAAAAGATTCCCACATTTATGAAACTACCATGTCTTGCCATTATTGCTTTGACTCATTTTTTTAAAAGAGACATTGGACTCAAATAACAAAATGTAAATTCAAATTCCCATTAGTCTAACAGTGCAATCTTAAGTAGAGGTACGTTCTTCTGATACCATTGGCTTCAATGGATTTAGAAGGGTGTAATTCTTTTTAGTACTTTACTGTATCTTTTCCAAAATGCTATGATAATTTATTTTCAACGTATCCCTAACATTATCCACAGAGATCGATGCATTACCTACATGTTGGATCGCAATTCTTACATGTGCAAAGGACTCAGGGAAATATTATGAAATTTCTATTATTATGAAAAGTACTACTATGGAATAGTAGGAAATAGCAAATACTATAAATAAATAAAGATAATTTGGTTTGTTAAACTGTTCAGTCCCCCAAATCCAGAATACTAAACTTGAACATTGCACATCCAATATTTATATATTTGAATATGTCACCAGTGCAGAATTGGTTCAAACTGCTATTTCTCTCACTTTTAATCACATTAACAATAAACTGTGGTGAAACCTTCCATAGAAATCTTTTTCTGAGTTTATGCCTGGATGTCTTACAAATGATAGGGTTTTTTTTCCTTTTCAAAGCAGATGAAAGAACAAAGTTCCAGATCTAAGGAGCAAAATTTAATTTCAAACTGACACTACTTGAATTAGTGTCATGTCACTGACTTAGTTTAAATTATAAATTGAGCAGGAGAAAAACAACCTCCTGTGCTTGCAGATCTTATTCCCTTGGAATGAGAGATGGGATTATATATGAGACAAAATTAGAGAGATAGAGGCTGTATACACCAGATACTTTATCAAACAGAAGTAGAGAAAGCTATACATGGGGACTGGACAGGAGGACTAAAGTGTTTGCAGATTCATGCCTGCAGCTGCTGGCACGGCCCTGATCAAGCCCATCAGATACAAGTACATATGGGTCATATGAACATGGGTCAAGATGACAGAGATAGTGGATGTACAAAACACAGTTTCATGTATTCAAACTGTGGTACCTAGCATTTAAAAAAAAAAAACTGAGATGCAGCTCAAGCAGTTGGAACCATGCAATTGATACAGTTGTTGGAATTTTAATCTCCCCACCCCCAAAATGATGGTTTGCAACGATGTAATTAGAATAGCCACAGTGGCATGGCTATTTTTCACAAATTGCTCGCAGCACAAATCTAACTGTTTTTCTGTTTCAAGCAACAGCTGTTGCCAAGCCACATTATATACCTGGTAGAATCAATGCACAAATAAAAGAGTGGCATCTTACCTGATTGTCACTGCCCCATCCATTGCATGTGTATATATATATAGTCTCTCCTTGGGAAACTGGGTACCCTGATTGTGTATGCGCTTAGGCTCTATCACATCAACATGTGGAAGTAAAGCGTACCATTCTGATCTTTGCATCAAGACACTAATCTCTCTGTCATCTTGCTACAGTTGGGGTGAACACAGGGAGGAATTTCAGTATGCTAGCAAATAATGAGACTTCTAGTTCTTACCACCTACTCTCCCATGGCTTGGACCAAAAGAACATGCAGTCTTTGTTTACTAAAGTGTTGGTCTTACCCTGACCACAAACTACCATGAGCAAACATGTGTCCTTTAAAAAAAAAGGATTATCTCCAATCTAAAAAAAAAAAAAAAACTTAAACAAAATAGATGAACTCTATTTCTTCTAATATGTGGTTCCAGATATAATTTCCTAACTCAAAATGAAGTTGTCAAAAGGGTGGCACCTTTTAAATAGACGTGGGCACAAACAGAAAAAAATGAACATGGTGTTCATTGTTTGTTGCCATCCACGAACAGCGAACAACAAACACGGATGAACATGTTCACGAACATGTTCACGAACATGTTCATTGTTCATGGGGGCCAGCAGGCTCTCCTCCAGCCATCAAGATCCCTACTGCACCACTCCCAGAAACCCCACCTGAGCTGGCAGCAGAAAAGGTACCAATAATAAATAATAGCTTGGCCCCAAAGCCTGGCAGCAGCCCTTGAACCTGAAGGGGTAGATCCCTATCCCACCGCACACAATGAAAATTCAAGTTCCAATGCACTCACCCTGTCTCTCTAACAGCAGCCGTCTCTCCCTGAAAGCCAGAGCTGGGAGCCCCCCTCTCCCCTGGTCTTTTCCTCTTGTAACAAATTTGGAGCTCCAGTCCACACTTGGAAGGAAGACCTCCCTATCAAGCTAAATTGGGCTTAGATTGGAGTTTCCAGGGCAACAGCAGGAGTTCAGACAGAGTTCAGACAATTCCTGCCTGAGTTGCCATGAGAATTGATTGCAGGTGCCAGACTGTCTGGCTTGACAAACAGCAATGAATAGCTTGATGAACAGCAATGGACAAGTCTTGCAATGACTACCTGTTCGGTTAGAATGGGGCCTCACGAACAGCTTGTTCGCGAACAGCAGATTGGGCTGTTGGTGGGTTTTTTTAGTTCGTATTGCTGTTCGTGCCCATCTCTACTTTTAAGTAGGCCTAGATTTTTGTGTGTAATAAATGAGAGTAAACCAAAATGAGGAATGACAATGCATTGGCCGGAGAAGATGTATTCCTAGGGCAGGCATATTTTGACATGCTATTTGATACTGTTAATGATAGGACGTTTTGGAGGTCTTTCATTCATAGGGTCACCATAGGTCAGAGGCGACTTGACAGCACATAACACACATAACACATTGATACTAGAGATCAGAATTTTTCATCCTTAAAACATTTGAGCTCTCTCCCATCTCAAACATTCACCACATTTAATAAATTGGTGAAAGTGAAATAGCTAGTATAGAGAGGGAATTTTATAAAAGGTTATAAAGATGAGATGTGACATTATCACATAATGGTAAATACATGACACATTGTGCTGGCATTTGAAAAGACTTGGTTTTATCAAAGATCTTCTTCTGCTGGAGTTACTCTCATTACTGTGAAGATTGCATTAATTAACTGGAAATGTCTGTGAAGAAATGGAAATCTTTTGCTCCCGAACACTGGGTTTTTACAATGAGGTGGATTGGAGTATAACGTGATATTGTGCCAGCTGGATGTAGGGAAGGGAAAAACACCTTCAAGCTTCATGAAATGTGAGGAATTTTACAGCTGTTATTGTAGGCCGTATAATTATCGTTTTAGACTATTCGTGTGATTACAGGCTCATTCTAAATGGAGGAAACCCCTTACCTTTTCAGCAGGAATTATTCAACAACTGTGAGACCGTCTTGGAATTTTTTAAAAAAAACTACTGTTTATTATTCATTTCTATTAAACACTGCAGTCATCCAGGGAGACAATCTTACACACAAACTAATGCAAGATGAATATTTTAAAGGAACAGTTTGTGAACAATCCCATAAGATGGAATTTGCTCATCTGAGTTCCTCTGCAAAAGCTTACTAATTTTACCTTGAATGTGTTTATTTAAAACTACAGCATAACCAGGTGGAAAAATTATTAAACAAAATACATTTTCAAAATTCATGGCCTACAGTTGGGAGGGAAAGAAACATGGAGGTGGAAAATGGCGCAGATTCTGATTTTCAGAAGAAATTCTACATTGTAATCTCTAGCATAATTTTTAATTTAGGCTTACGTTGCATGATGCTACAATATGTGACAGTTCAAGTTCTTTCCTTATTTATGTTTTGGGTTATTGTTGTTATTGTTTATTGTTAAAAAATCTAAAAAATTAAAAGTTAAAAGTTAAAAAAGAAAAGAGATTCTGCCCGTCTAAAGACACTTCAAGTATTCTTTGTCTAGATTTGGTGTGGTGCGTCACACCAACATGGCGCCCATGCTGCTCTTCTGCCTGCATGCTCAGAGCTCAGCCTTGGTGCACTTCTTTGTTGTTGTTGTTGTTGTTGTTGTTTTATATAGAGGAGAAAGAGACTCCTAAAATGGCAGGCACAACCACTTTGCACCACTGAGACCGCTATGGCCACTTTACTGTCCCTCCCCACTTCTTCCTCTTTTTTCCCTTAGAAGCAAATCTGATCCATGACCATCAGCAGGGAAACAAAGGAAGGCTTGAGGGTGGGGGTGGGATGCCCAGAGATGTCTGCCTCCTACGGATTCAAAGTGCCGGGATGTGCTCTAACCTCCCCCTCCTTCTGTGCCACTCACAGTAAGGTAAAAGCAATTAACTTAACTTCCTTGCTCCCCCTCACCTTCCTCTCTTCCCCTCACTTTCCTGGCTGTGCCTCTTTGCTTCCAACAAAGCCAACAGGAGGCTAGCCAAGCAAGGTGGTGGGGAGGGGTGCTCAACAGCTAGAAATGAAAATATACACCCTAGTCACCTGAGTCACATAAGTAGCCCAGACAACCACCCAAGCAATGGTCCACAATGCCCCCCACCAAACCAGGCCCAAACACAAGCCATGGGTAACTACACTCCTCAGAGGCTCCTCATTCTCTCAGTTACCATGGCAAAATGCCTCCTGGGGAGAAAGCGCAGATAAGGAAATAGCTTCCTGTTGCTGTCCCCTAATTGACTGAGACCCCTTAACTTCCACCAGTAATGTCTCATGTCCCATTTGCATTGATGTGGATTCCGTTTGCCAGAGCAAACGGAATCCACTGTGTTAATGCCATGAATCTTCCTTCCATCCTCCCATGTGCCATGTCCTTTCAGAGAAATATCACTGAGTCAAAGGGTTACACTTTCTTATACCAGCACTGTTGCCCCAATTAAAATTTCCATCCCCTTTCAATGGCAGCTGTTTTTAAACTCTTAAGTACATGTAGAAAAATCTGATCAGAGAGCCGTCATCTAACTTTGGTCCTTCAAAGGCAATTTTTCTTATGTTAGTTATTGTGCTTCTGTTATTAGGACATGAGTTATTTAAAATGCATAAACTAGTCTCCAAAAATGCTTTTTAGTGGACAAAGTATTGTACTGTTCATGTTAAAGCAAAGCTTTTTTAAAAAAAGAAAAAAATCTCTGCTATTTTCCTCGGAAGTCCAAAAGAATGCATTGGCTAGAGTAATGAAACTACAAAGACACAAAAGATGTGGATAATGCAGGACATTTTCTCACCACCCTTATCTTAGTTCTACAATGGACTTGGTTCCTGAATATCCTCCCAAGGGCAATGCAAAGGAAATTACAGTTTGCAAGAACGTTGAGCAGTTCAAACGGAAGTGTTCCCAAATTTGCAAACAGCGTTGTATCCAACTCCTGTATTCAAGAACATATTTGCATACCTTCTTGAGGAAATGCTCACTTAATATATTTATATATTCATATAAAAATGACAAAGGTTAGGATTCTTCACCCTTTGCTTACTACTTCTGCATTCAATTGTATTACCCAGTAGGATTTGTTTTCAAGCATGTCTGGTCTTTACACAATTGCTTTTATCAATTTCACAGCTGGGTTAACTGAGGCACACACAGGTCAAGTGACTTGTCAAACCTCACACAGTAGCTTACACTAATTAAAATGGGCTCCACGCAACAGCCACTGTTGTTCCTTAAATATTAGACATTGTGATATTTTGAAAAGCCAAGTGGATTTATGGATTCTTATATAGAATACTGACACAAGTAAGCTGACATTATTGTACAATAAACTATTTATTTTCCTGCTCTTTCTTCTTTCCCCACTGACTTGTAATCTACACTGTTACACATGCTGTATGTTGTACCATAAGACTGTGCATAAAGTTCACCATTTTAGAGAAACAACTAAAAAATGAAGCAGTAGGCAAAGCGGGACATTACATTCATTACATCCCATTCTGAAGCTCTATTTTATGTTTGTTTCAATGGTAGTTGTCGTTTCTAAATACACAAATTATTTTTGTCTCGATATGCTAATGTTTATTCCATGAGTGTTTGAGAGGCTAATCAAACATTCCAAGTGGAAATGTTCTCATCTTAGCTACATCAATATTTATTACTGTAGAATATATCATTGTTACAAATACCACAGGTCAGTGAAAAATACCCATTGACAAACAGAATACATAAGGGGAAAAAAGCAGTCAAACAATGTAATTTATTTCCATCTTGGTTAGATGTCCCACAGATAATGAGAAGCGAAGCTCCAAGTAAATTATGAAGGTCATCCCCTCTTGTATAAAAATGCAAACTGCTTTTATATAGTTATCTTCCGGCAACTAGACTGCCTTTTGTATCAATAAACCACATAAACTAGCTATCAAGTCTACAAATACCATGCTGATTGCGGCAATCTGCTAAAAAAGAGCCACTGCAATCACTGAATACATATAAAAAGTGACAAGATTGTCATTGTGACCATCCTTCGTGATGTATAACACAAATATACATGCATGTCTTGGGTCAGTCACATCACTGGAAAATGGGAGAGCAGACCGCTTTTAGGAGCCAAATGTGTACATAATTCCTAGTTATATAAATTAGCCACAAATGAAGTCAAAGACAGACAAATTCCAATGTTTTCACAGATACCATCACATTAATTCAGCTATAAAAATAGTTAAAAATTCACTGAAATATGTGACAATAGGCATGGAAGAAACATCAATATGGGCATGGAAGAAACAAATGAGTTATACTTCTCATGTGCAAAGTTTCTATTTTAAAAAATTATTCAGAGCTCCTCAAACAAACTTGCTAAACCCACTTGTAGAGGCCAATGAGGGAATTACACAAACAGCTTTCTTGAGTTGAGCCATGATTTAAGTCTGTAACTCTGAAATATATCACAATTCCTATCTGCTCATCCAAACAGGATTGGACACAGACCTCCCTTAAGAGAGCATTTTATCTGAGTCTAATCTCTGCCAGATGGTCCTCTCATGCATGAGATACTGACTTAACACTACATTGATCTCAAATGGAGATGCAATATAGATTAGGAATTAAAACCAGAACGATCACATGTTAGTTGAGCACACCACTTTTTAAAAATGTTGTAGCATGGACTCTATAATGCATTATAATACACAATGTATATTGTCTTATAATGTACAAGCATTTCAATACTTACTTCCCAAAAGATTGTGAAAGAAATGTGTCCAAGTTCAATGGATGCTTGGTTAACGAGGTAAAGGTGGTGGGAACCTTAGGGAGAAGTGATCACATCTGCCTACAATTCCTTTTGCTATGTGATACCAAGGGAGTTTGTAGCAAACACACACAGGTTAGATTTTAGTAGGGAAAACTTTAATATGATGAGAAAAGCTTTTGCAGCCTCAAGCTATCTCAGCAAGACAGAAATGTGGTAGAGGATCTAAGAAGCCAGTGGATGAACAGAAAATTCTATTTTTTTAAATATAATTTTATTGAAAATGTAAATCTATAACAACAGTGAGATAGCAATAGATAGCAATAGTTAGCAATAAATAGAAATAACAATAATACTAGTAATAACAATAATTAATATAAACAATGTGGCGCTCTCTAAAAACAAGAAGACATATCTAGTTATATAATTGCTTTTTGGGGAGAATATGTTAACAATATCAAACGTGGTGCTTCAATATATGAGTCTCTTACATATTTGTGTATAAATTAAAGATTTTTAATCCAGGTAGAGAACTATTAGTTTCTAAGTAATCAAAGAAAGAGAACCATTTCTCAATAAAGTTCGTTGTGTTTGGGAAACAGAATTCTATGATGACCTAAGGACGAAAAAGAGATATCCAAGAATTTGTGGGAAGGAATGCATCTTAAAAAGAGAATCTAGGGGTAGCTAGGCACTGTATGGCAGCTGTCAGGGGGGCCAAAGCTCAGAATGAGCTAGGACTGGCCAGGGTGGCTCGCCACAACAAAGAGATATTTTTCAAATATGTGAGGAGCAAACAGAAGGTGAAGGGGGCAATACCCCCATTGCTGAGTGAGAATGGAGAAATTCTGACAGAGGATAGAGAGAAGGCAGAAAGGCTCAATGCCTACTTTACCTCAGTTTTCTCCCTGAAGGAGAGAACAGACCTACCTAGAGATGGTAGTGGGCAAAGCATGGCTTTGGGCTGTTGGTTAACATGGGCAGAAAAAGTTGTAGAGAAGCACCTTGCTGCACTATATGTGTACAAATTCCCTAGACCAAGAGTGCTTAAAGAACTTTCAAAAGAGCTTGCAGATCCTTTGGTGATCATCTTCCAGGCCTCTTGGAGGACAATTGATGTACCTGAAGACTGGATAGGGCAAATGTCATCCCAATCTTCAAGAAAGGGGAAAAGGACAATCCAGAGAACTATAGGCCTGTCAGCCAGATCTCTGTCCCAAGGAAGATACTGGAGCACACATTAAAGGCATCCATCTGCAAACATCTGATGGAAAACATGGTGAAGTCAGCTTGGATTTGTCCCAACCAGGTCCTGTCAGATCAACCTCTTCTATGATCGAAAGACAGGCTTATTGGATCATGGAAAAGCGGTGGATGTAGTTTATCTGGATTTCAGTAAAGCTTTTGACAAGGTACCTCATGATGTTCTGATGGGTAAACTGGTGGACTGGGCTCTAGGATGGTTAAATGGATAGGGAACTGGCTGCATAACTGTACCCAAAGAGTAGTTATCAATGGTATCACATCTGATTAGAGGGAGGTGTCCAGTGGAGTGCCACAGGCTTGGGTCTGGGCCCAGTGCTTTTCAATGTTTTTATACATGATCCAGACAAGGATGTGAAGGAATTATTCATTAAATTTGCAGATGACACTAAACTGGAAGGAGTAACAAACACCCTCAAAGACAGGGATAGAGTTCAACAAGGTTTGAACACACTGGGAAAGTGGGCAGAAATGAATATAATGTGATTTAACATGGATAAGTGCCAGGTTCTCTACCTAGGTCACAAAAATGCAAAGCATGCATACTGGATGAGGGATACACTTCTGGGTAGCAAGACCTTGGGATACAGGTGAATGAGAAGCTAAATATGAGCAGTCAGTGTGATGCAGCAGCAAAATAGGTGAATACAATCATGAGGTATATCAGTAAAGATATAACATCCAAATCACAGGATGTCATTGTCCCATTGTATTCTGTGTTGGTTAGGCCCTACCATATTGTGTGCAATTCTGGAGGCCTCATTGTAAAAAGGATGTGAACAAATTGGAACACATGCAGAGGAAAGCAACCAGGATGATCAGGGGCCTGGAGACCAAGCCCTACGAAGAAAGACTGAGGGACTTGGGCGTGCTCAGTTTGGAGAAGATTGAGGGGAAACATGATTGCTCTCTTAAGTATTTAAAAGGCTGTCACTTAGAGGAGAGAAAGGAGCTGTTCCTGTTGGCAACAGAAGACTTGAAACAATGGGTTTAAACTACAAGAAAGAAGGTACCGGTTGGACTTTAGGAAAAAATTCTCCGTATTAAGAGTAATTCAACAGTAGAATGAGTTGCCTAGGGATGTGTTGGGTTCCCCCTTACTGACAGTCTTCAAGGAGCATCAAGGAGATGTTTTAGGTTGTTCCTGCATTGGGCAGAGGGTTGGACTAGGTGGTCTGTAAGGCCCCTTCCAACTCGATGAGTCTATGATTGTATGATTGCCTGATACTATGATATCGTAAATATCGAGAGCTAATATTTAATAAACAGATGCCACTACTTCATTTCACTACTGTTTCACTACTATTTTTCCCTTCAGTTTCATGGATGCTTCATAGTGTTTAAGTGGAAAGCCTCTGGATTGGCTTAGCCAAATACAATTCTCAAAGTGCTTTTTGTGGTCACAAGCTTGTCTTAGAACAAGAATCTTAGCCTTCTGGCTCTCACAGTTGCACAAATAATGATGAAGAGGTAATGCTATAAGTAAGTCCCACTTTATTCATTGGGACTTTCTCTCAAGACAGTGTTTTTAGGATTACAGTTCTGGAAGCCCAAATTTATTTTGTTAAGTTGCTTGATTTAGAAGTATATATGCTTTGACTTTCGTAAAGGGCTGACTTAACATTTTCATGTCTGAAGACAAAAGATTCTCTGTATGATAACTGGAGAATAAATAAAAGAGCCAGTTTGGTGTAGTCGTTAGGACCCAAGTTTGAGTCCCCACTCCTTCACTTGAAGCCAGCTGGGTGACCTTGGGTCAGTCACAGTTTCTTGGAGCTCTCTCAGCCCCACCTACCTCACAGGGCATTTGTTTTTTTTTCTTTTTTTAAAGAATTTTATTTTTAAAAAGGTGTAGTAAAGTAAGTGCATAGTAGAAAGGTTATAAAGATTCTGGATTAGACATCAAACTTGGAACTTACGCAATCTTATACAAATAATCAATATATAAACAATATATTTGTAATAGCTTTGGGAATTAAACAGACCATACACTTAAGCTTCTTTGACCTAATAAAAAAGAACATTACATATTTGATTTCCCTTAGCCTGAATACATAACATTTCTCCTCTCTCCTTCCCTCCCTCCCTCTGACTTCAGTATCAATTAATTATTCCTAAGTAATCAAAAAGATCCATTTTTTCCAGAACTCATTTAGCAATCACAGGATGATTGTTGTGAGGATAATAATAACACACTTTGTAAACCACTCTGAGTGTGGCATTAAGCTGTCCTGAAAGGTGTATATCAATAAAATGTTGTTAAATACAGTGGCAGCTGTATTAGTGAAAAGCAGGTTCTATGCTACCCTACCCAGAAGCATATCCATCCACTTTGGCAAGATGCACGAGTACTTTTCACTTTTTAGGATACTGGAAGTGAAGGAGAGAGATGCCTGGGTTGAATTTTATTCCCCAAAATGTTCTCAGTGCTGTTATTGTTTACAATGCCAAAAAAGGCTCACCTGACTTGCCAGCTGGCCAGGTTGCAGCTGGGTGGAGAAGCAAGGTGAAGGGCCGTTCTCTATGGAGGCGTTGTAGCTGCCATCATATGGGGTGGGGAGGTCCCCAGTCTCCTATGCTTTTCCAGGTGCCCTATCAGGGCATTGGAAGGTTTGTTGGGAGGTGGAGCCTTGTTGCTACCAAAGAGCTGGTCCTGGGTCTCATCGACATTCCGTGTAGTGTTGGCAATGAGACGGTCACCTCTCACCCCACCCTGTGGTTGCCAGTGCTAGCTGGGGTGCTAATCACAACTTGTAAGCTGTTCAAGGGCATCAGACCACATCCACTAGGTTGAGCTTACACTGGCTGGGCAGCTCACCCATTTTGGGGTCCCCTTAAGGGATCTTGGGGGAAGCCGAATGGTAGATGCCTGGCAAACCACCCCATAAAAGCCTGGCTTGGGAGCCCATGTCAGGCTTCCCTCTGAGTGGCAGAGAATCATCAGGGCTGTACTTGGGTCAAGCATTATACCTCCTGATATCCCGCATTCAGTGCCCAGCTAGGCAGGCTGATGAGAGATGTTACACTCAATGGCAAGCAGGTCAGTTGATGCCAGGGATCCATGCCCTATAATGTGCCAAAGCTCCAATGGCTGTAATCAGTAAAATACAGCCCATTTCCTCCCAAACTTATGTATGGAAATGAGTTATTTGCCTGCAACACCACCCCCACACTTGCCAGTACAGGTAGAATTATCTGTTGATTATTGCACGCAATTCGAAGGCAATTTGTTCTCCCTCCCCCTCCCTTCATAGCATTCTCTAATGCATGGGAAATGAATAAAAAAGACAATATTAGAGATCCTAGAAACTGTTCTGTGAAGGCTGATCAGAATGGGACAAATGTATCTACTATTTTCTTTAGCATCATTTCATGTTTGTGAAATAGCCATACATTTATTTATTTAATTATTTGTTTGTTTGTTTGTTTGTTTGTTTATATTCAATTTATATTCTGCCCTCCCCACATCAGAGGACTCAGGCGGATTACAACATATACATTATAAAAAAAAATTAACATTTCAACTTTAAAACCAATAGACAATAACATATAATTTAAAATCTAAAATACAGAGTACAAATAATCTAAAATGAGTACAAAAAATCTAAAATACCAAGGACATGCCCTGCAATTTAATTGTAAAAAAAAGAGATAAAGGTAGTCCCCTGTGCAAGCACCGAGTCATTACTGACCATGGGGGACATCGCATCACAATGTTTTCTTGGCAGACTTTTTATGGGGTGGTTTGCCGTTGCCTTCCCCAGTCATCTACACTTTACCCCCAGGAAACTGGGTACTCATTTTACCAACCTCGGAAGGATGGAAGGCTGAGTCAACCTTGAGCCAGCTACCTGAACCCAGCTTCTGCCAGGCTCAAACTCAGGTCCTGAGCAGAGCTTGGGCTGCAGTACTGCAGCTTACGTACTGCAGCTTACCACTCTGCACCACGGGGCTCCTGCAAGTTAATTACAGGTTACTGGAATTAGATTACCTGTTTCTGTCCAAATGTTGGCACATTCCTAATTCAGCTCTTAGTCCTGAATAAATCACTCTTCCTTGTAGACTAACTGAGGATGGGGGCAACGTTCCCTGTCTCAATGATATGTTGTTGTCTGTGGAAAGTTTGCCTTTATAATGTTTGAAGAAAAACTCAGTCCCCAGATTTTGCTCTCCCCACCCCCTACTTAAAGACTGCTTGAAATGATTTGGCAGACCTTGAAAATAGTACATTACAAAGACACAAACTCATACATGTTTTTCTGAAGTCTTTTTGCCTAGCAATTTAGAAGTAATTTAAATATATGCATTACAAATACTAGCCAAATTATTATTTTGCTTTGTATTGTTTTCCTGGGTTGCAGCCCCACAAAAACAGTATTTTGAGCTCTTTAGAGCCTTTGGACTACAGTTGCCAAGTCCTCCAGGAAACTGGTGGGAAGGAGGGTTGGTCATGCTGGTGACTTGCCCACATGTGCTCTGCAGTGCTGCATAATGACATCACCTGGCATGTTTTCACTATGTTTTGGGCTGAGTTTTAGAGAATTGGCCCCAGAGTAATTCCATCACTTTTGGGTTGAGCTGCATCACCTGGGGATGCAGGTTCATCTGTGCCCATTTCTTCACCTGACTCCTCCTGCTGATCAGCTGGTGATTGCAGGCAGAGGCACAAACCCCTTGGAGTTTGCCCACCATTGGCAGGTTCCTAGAAATTCTACAGAACGGCTGAAGTACATGAGGAGGGTAAAAGCATGTGATGGTCTCTGTAATATGATGAACCTGAGGGTTAAGGACATTCGAACCATGCTGCTCTCCTCCATTGATCATTCTAACATAGAGAATGGGGACTTGGTTCCAATTCCTCTGCTTGCCAAAGATTAACCTGAAAACACCTTTCTCCCCAAACATTTCCAGCAAAGAACTTCATCCCAGGGATGAGACAAACATTTCAAGATCTTTCCTATCCTGACTCTTGAAACCACTATGGGAAGGGGGGAAATAGTTTTTTCTGGGAAAAGGTGAGGTGGAACTCAGTGGTGGAGCTCAGGACCGCACAATGACGTCACTCGGGATCAGCTGTAACAAGGAGGGAGTTTTTTAAAGTTTAAATCGCCCTCGGCGAAAATGGTAACGTGGCTGGTGGCCCCACCCCCTGATCACCAGACAGAGGGGAGTTTAGATTGTCCTCCATGCCGAGCAGCACAGACGGCAATCTAAACTCCCCTCTGTCTGGAGATCAGGGGTGGGGCCACCAGCCATGTGACCATTTTCAAGAGGTGCCGGAACTCTGTTCCACCGCGTTCCAGCTTTAAAAAAGCCCTGTATATATATACATGTATAAAAGACAAGATAAGATGGGATGTGGAGTGAGCACAAGTTACAAGTATGTCGCAGGACCATAGAAATTACGCTATTGTTACTAGGGATGTGCAATTTGGGTTCGGTACTCCTTTAATATTACCAAACTCAAAAGGGTATACCAAATCAGATTCAATATTCCTGAACTTAAGTTTACTGAATTAATTTAGTTTAATTTGGTAAACTTTGGTAATTGCAGCCAGGCTATTCCTTTGCAAAGGAACAGCAAAGAAACAATGTTTTCTGCCTCCCCCCCCCACAAATGGAAGAGGGGACAAGGGAAGAGGGAATGAGGTAGAGACAGATGGGAGGGGGAAGGAGGAAGGGAGGGGGAGTGAGTGGCTAATCCTTGCAAGATTGGCCTTCTCCAGCCAATGGGATTTGCTAGAAGGAGAGTGCCTTTTTTAAACTGCCGTGCAAGGAATAGGCAGGCTTGCCTCAGAGCAGCTTTCATTTTGTGTGCTCTAGGTGCCTAAAGAGATCTGAGACCCTGCTTGCTGCTGGCTGTGGACTCTCTCTGTGGTCTGGTCTGGGCTTGGCCTGACCTGATTTGGACTCAATATGGACTGGGTCCTGCTGCCACCTGCTGAGACACTGCAAAAACACCAGCCTGTGTTAGGACAAATTTCTGCAGATAATTAAGAAAAAGGGTTCCAGAAATATTGTTCTCTTACCACTGGGGTGGAAAGAGTCAAAGAATCAGAGTTTATTGTGTATAGCCATAGGACATCACAGGACTACAAAGAATCCATTAAGTAAAATAAAATTTAAATAAAATACAATTAAGTATTCAATACAGATTTACCAAAACATGGGGACAACTCCACTAAAATAGAAGTCAATTAAAACCAGAAATCAATAGATTAACTGAAAGAGATGTTAAAGAAAGTAGAGAACGACACACCATGTGTCTCAGAGGGAAACCCACTGAAACAACCAAATGAAGCTACAGACTGCTGTTGTAATGTATGTAATGTACTGTTCTAATGTTAACTTTCCTCATTGCAGGGATGGGAGGGAGCCAACGATGATGGCTGCTGCAGAGATAGAGGATTACTTGGGTTTTCCAAGTACCTTAGAGCCAAGCTACAAGAGAAGAATTACACGAGGAGGAGCACGTGATGGGAGTTGCAATGTTAACCGGGAAGCTGAGTTTTTAAAAAATTGGAAGGCTTTGTCAATTTCCCCTCTCTACAGAGCCAGGGAGATCCCTGTTTAGAGAGTTTGTTAATTTCCTTTTTGCCTTCTGAAGGCTCTGTCAATTTCACCTCCCCTTCTAAGGGGTAAACAACCCTTCTGAGCAGCAATCTGTAGAGAATGTCCCTTGCTTCAGTTTGGTTTGGGTGGAACGGATGTGATTCTCTGGTGTGAAGTTAGCCCTTTTGCTTCATTTTGGTTCTGCAGGATTCCATTTCCTTGCATCGGTTTGCTTATAGTTGCAAGACTATTCCTTGCTTCAGTTTGATTTGAGTGATTCTCTGGTGTGATGTTAGTCCTCAGAGGAAACAATGAAGAGTGGCTGGTCAGCCTGGTCAGGGGACACTGGGATTTTTGTGGGGACATCAGTTTGGTTCTGTTGGGCTTCCCCAGGGATGAGCTTTCATTTGGGAGTGCATCTTGGCTGTGAAATCCTAGTCCTGTGTGCATGTGCCCTTGGGAAAGAACTTTTCAAAGTTCTCATAGAATCATAGAGCTGAAAAGGGTCTTACAGACCATCTAGTCTGACCAACTGCCCAATGCAGGAACAGCCTAAAGCATCTCCAACAAATAATCATCTAGCCAATCCTTGAATACTTAGAGATGGGCACAAACCGAAATATGAACCGAAGTTCGGCACGAACTGAACCAGTTGTGGTTCATGAACCAGCAGTTTGTCAGAGCCCATTTCTGATGAACCACCATGAAATTTAGGCTGGTTAGTTTGGTTTGTTGTTTTGATTCATCACTGCAGACAGCCTGGTGCCAATCAATCAGTTTCCTAGGCAACAGGGGATGGACTTCCTGCAGACTTTCTGCTGACCCAGAAGTGGCCTTCTGCTGTCCTGGAAACGATCTTCTGCTGACCCTGAAGTGACAGTTTGCTGACCTAGACTGACGTTTTCATGAACCGAATGAATCAGTTCATGAACCGAGAGAGGTTCATGAAAGTTCATGGTTTGTGAAATGTGACAAACCCGGAACCGCACGGTTCAGGTTTTTTTCGGTTCATGCCCATCTCAACTTACCAGTGATGTGGAACTCAACACATCCCTAGGCAGCCAATTTCTCTGCTGAATTACTCTCAACATGAAAAATTTATCCTAACATCCAGCCTGTACCTTCCTTCCTGTAGTTTAAACCCTTTGTTTTGAGTCCTATCCTCTGTTGCCAACAGAAATAGCTCCTTTCCCTCCCCAAAGTGACATCCTTTTACATATTTAAGGAGAACAATCATGTCTCCTCTCAATCTCCTCTTCTCCAAACTGAACATTCTGAGTTCCCTCAGTCTTTCTTTGTAAAGCTTGATCTCCAGGCCCATGATCATCCTGGTTGCTATCCTTCTGACCTCTTCCAATTTATCCACATCCTTTTTAAAGAAAAGCCTCCAGCACTGCACATAATACTCCATGTGGGCCTGGCCAACACAGTATATAGTGAGATATGCATGTACAGTGTACAGTGAGATATGCATGTATGCTTGCATTTGAGAGTGTGCCTTGGCTGTGGCAGCCTTGCCCTGTATGTATGTGACCCTGGTAAAGAACTTTGAAAAGTTCTCATTATAAGGAACAATGGAGAGTGGCCATCAGCCGGGGGGGGGGGCTGGGGGTTTAGGGGGGTATTGGTTTGGTTCTGTTGGACTGTCTGGTGTGGAGCTTGCATTTGGAAATGTGCTTCTGGCCTTAGCAGCCTTGGTCCATGTGTTTCTGGAGTGGGAGTCCGCTCGGACTTTTTCTCTACAATAGGAACAAATGTAGTCGCTGGGCATATCTTGTCCTGGAGCCCAATATCCCTGAAACTTAAGGGGGCTTTAGAGGACAGTCAGGAGTAAGTCCCCTGAAAATTTGGTAGATTTTGCTTGCAAATGCCACCCCATTCCCTGGATTGGCCCCATAGTTTTCCTCATATGGAATAATGGAGATTGGAGGTGACTGGGGTCACTTTGGGGGACCTAAAATGGCCCTTTGCTGTCCAATCCTTATGGAACTTGGGGGGAGTTAAGCCCCATCCCACCCCAGATAACCTTGAATTGAGTTCCCCATCAAAAACAATGGCTGAATTTTACCAAATTTGTCTGTAATACTGGACCAAACTAGAGAATCAATTAGTTATTAGAGGAATACTGATTTTTTTCTCCAATTTGCTATTATTGAACCAAATTTACTGATTTTTTTCCTATGCACACCCCGAATTAATAATAATTAATAATTATTAATAATTATTACCACATGCACTCCCTTTCATGTGTAACAGAGACTGTGGGCTCTCTAACTAGGGTTGGGACACCCAGAACCACAGCAAATTGGAGGAAATTAAGCTCACTGTCTGGGGAGACACCCTTCCTTCTTCCACAGCCTGGAGCAGAACATGTGATTAAGGGCTATCTTACCTGGACAGTGAAAAGTGTTTCTAATAGGCTACCAGTAACTTAAAAAATGACCAAATATTTCCAAAGCAAGTTTTAGAATTTACTGAGGGAAATATAGGAGTACAAGAATTGAAAAGGCACATGAGCATAAGAACAAAGCAATTGTTGTGTTCAGAGGGACATGCATACAGAGAGTTACATGAGAGGAGAGAGAGGAAAAGAAAACCAAGCCTCTGGCTGAGAGGGAATTCTGCATCTGGGAATGGCCACAGGGAGAGAAAAAGAGAGGGATTTAAAGAAGAGGGAAAGGAGAGATTCCCGAGGAGAGAAGTTCATAGAGAAGGAGTTTACCTATCCTCAGTCTGCTGAGCTGGGTCGAGCATGCTGTCTGCTTTGATGATCCAGAGATTGAGAGAGGAGGACCTCAGGGAGGGCTTCTGAAGGTCCCAAGGAAAAGGTTGGCTGGTTGCAGAAGAGAACAGAGGAGTGGGCACCCTCTGAGCCAGCAGAGGGGATTAGACTGCTTGCCTTTGGCTAGCAAAACAGCAACAGTTAGAGGAGCCAGCACAAAATAATATCAAAGAAAAATAACTGTAACATCCAGGAATTCAGGGTAAGTCCACGATCAGAATCTGTGTGTTTTCTGACTTTAAGTGAGTTAGGAAGGCGGTTTCCCAGTGGTAACAAATGGTGATTGCATCTAGGAAGTGGGCTCACAAGGCACACAAAGGCCTTGCAGGGAGGAGGCTTCATTCATGCTTATGGCAGGTCGATAAGAGACATTCAGACAAGGGCCGTGTAAGTAATCAAGCCCAGCTGGCTGCTTGATAGTAATCAGATTTGGTTTTTGAGAAGACTTGTCCTTGTGGATGAGATTACATTGAAAGATCTAAGTGGATGGAAGCCCCTTTGGAGATGGGTTGGCATGCTGATGTCTCATCCCATCCACAGTTGTGGCCACTTGTTAGCATAACCTGAGGAGAGCCATGGCCTCACCTTCTTCAAAGCATGGCATTGCTAGCTCCTAACATGGCTGCCAAAATGAATTTAGCCAAGATGGAGTCAGAACAGATGGCACACATCTGGGGAGAATGTCCCTGGTAACACTTGAGCCCTGAGAATTGCAATTGCCTCCACCATTAGTTGCCTAGGCAACAGAGTTTCAGGACCTAGGGCAGTCTAATGCTTACAGTAATGCTTGTTTCCACAGCCTCTTTTGCCTAGGGGTACCACTTGATGAGCTCCGACAGGCCACATAAGTTGGGTCTTTGACCATGTGATTGTTCTAAGGGTTGGCAAGTTCCGTAAAGTTTGTGTGTCTACTTAAATTGTTATCCTTAACTAAAGCTTTGGAGAAACAAATACATGGGCAGGCAGGAAGGAAACTGTCTTTTCTAGTAAAGCTGTGGGGTTAGGAATGCTATTCATCCAACCATCCTGGTTTGAGAGTTGGAACTTCAAAGCTTCTCTATACTCCCACACCCAAAAAAATCTTCAAAGAAACACTACAGAGGTAGAAGCATCAGGCAAGTAGCTAGAGAACAGACCCTCCTCAGAGAGAGCCTGCTACTTGGCTTCATCATAATTCACTATTAATGGGCTCACTACACACTCACAGCAGATAATGTGCAACTGAAAACAGTTCATGTTGGAAATCAAACCTTGACAATGCTCACCAAATCCATAAAGTAGAGCAAGTCTTTCACGGGATGGTTTATACAAGATGTTATATGTTTGTGATAAGGAATACACTTCAAACCACTTCCTTATGCAGAAGAGCATATTGTGGTTTCAGCTGGAGAGGTCTGATATCAATCAGATCATCAGATAGAGGACAATTATTTGTATTATTATTAAAAATGCTTATGACTGCTAGTCATGGCATAAATAATAAAACTTTATCAAAAGAAGACACAGCAGGGAAGAAAGGGAAAGAAAGTCAGTGAGGAGGTAAAGAGGGTGTTACCTGGGGAAAGGACACAGATGTGCAAAGCCTACCTGTGAAGATATTAGTATGCAGAGAACAAAGCGGAGTGTGAGGGTTGAACTTGCTCAGACATGTTTGAAATCAGCCAACCTCCAGTAGCACTGCCAGTGTCTCAGACATTCATCATGAATAGACATGGGCACGAACAGAAAAAAAAACCTGAACATGGTGTTCATTGTTCATTGCCATCCACAAACAACAAACAACGAACATTGACAAACATGAGCTGTTCAGGAACATGTTCATTGTTCGTTGTTTGTGGGGCCAGCAGGCTCTCCTCCAGCCATCAAGATCCCTACTGCACCACTCCCAGAAACCCTACCTGAGCAGGTAGCAGCAGCCCTGGAACTTGAAGAGGTAGATCCCTATCCCCACCACACACAAAGAAAATGCAAGCTCCAATGCACTCTCCCTGTCTCTCTCTCAAAATGCCAACAGCAACTGTCTCTCCCTCACTGTCTGCAAAACCAGAGCTGGGAGCCCCCCTCCCCCCTGCCCTTTGCTTCCTTGTAACAAATTTGGAGCTCCACACTTGGAAGGAAGACCTGCCTATCAAGCTAAATTGGGCTTAGATTGGGGTTTCCCAGACAACAGCAGGAGTTCAGACAGAGTTCAGGCAGCCCCTGCCTAAGTTGCCAAGGGAATCGATTGCAGGTGCCAGACTGTCTGGCTTGACGAACAGCAACGAAGGAGGCTTGCAATGACCACCTGTTCATTTAGAATGGGGCCTCATGAACCACTTGTTAGTGAACAGCTGATTGGGCTGTTTGTGACTTTTTTTTAGTTTGTATTGCTGTTCATGCCCATCTCTAATCATGAACTCAATGGTTTTGCATGGCTGAAGGCATTTATGGACAGGCATAAGCCATGCTTGTTACTTTTTCCCAAGCTGCTGTCCCCTGTGATGCTGCCAGTGCCTCCATTTCTTGGGCAGAGATTTGGCTTTGGGTGTCATTGTTAACGGAAATAGTGATTTCTATTAGTTTAGTTTAGTTCAGCAGGGGAAGCATGAACCTAATGTACAGAAATCAATCTTCAGGCAATTAAATTGTAGAAAAGATAGAACTTACATTTTATGGAGCTCAATTCCATTCCCAGTATTTTCTTGTAGATGACAGAAGAATCCTAATCTGAACTTTCCCTGTTGGGAATGTCCAGCTGTTCTGATATCATGTTTGCATGCGGGTATGTAGATTAGGTCTCCATGGCAGGAGAGAAATGTGAGTATATTGTGCACTTTTACAAGTCACAAGGAAGAAAAAGAATCTCTCACAATGGGTATGGGAAGAGGAGGAGTAAAGGAGGTGTTCCCACCTTGGACAATGAGAGGTATCTTGCTAAACAGGAAAATAACCCTTGCACACAGAGAGCCACACAGCATCTCCCATTATCCAGGCATACTGAATCCCCTATTACAACAATTGTTAGCATGCATGCCAGTGTTTGCCTAACCCTGAAATAGATCATAAATTGATAAAAAGAATCAGTGGTACTTGGCTAGCAGAACTCCTTCCAATATGTGAGTCACTCAGAAGCTATGAAAGACTTTGTTGGTTAAAACCAAGTCCTTTAGTTGAACCCAGAAACAAATAGGAAGCCATGTACGTCTTTCAGAATTAGTAAATAGGAAATAAAATTATTCATGATAATCAGTAAATAGGCCACATCATGTTGTATCAATTTCTGGGTTATCTTTAAGGACAACCCCTTACTGAGTGTATTGGAGCAATCAAGGCATGGGGTTATAGTAGCGTGAATAAGCAGGGCTAGGTGGGCCGCCAAGCATTCACCCATCTCTGTCAGATCAATGAGGAAGAGATAAAAGTTATGCCTAAAGCTAAGTAAGGGTGGTGTACTTTCTGGCAAACCCCAATGCCTCCCTCTACTCCCTCTACTTTCTTCTCGTACTAGAAGATGCAAGCCCCTGGCCTGAATTCAAGCTTGCCTTTCTGGGGCTACCGGACGCCTCTCATTGCCTGCCTTCCAGAGATACCACATGTGTGCTTCTGCATAGGTTGCAAACAAGAATCATTCTGTCAAAATTTAGCAAGCTGGATCACTTGGGTAAAGGGTACGATAAATATAATATAACTAAAGAAAAATGTACCTAGCACTAAGCATCTCCATCAAATAACAATAACAACAATAAAACTTTCGATTTTTATACTGTCCTTCAGGACAACTTAATACCTACTCAGAGCAATTTACAAAGTGTACTATTATTATCCTCATAATCACCCTGTGAGGTGGATGGGGTTGAGAGAGCTCCAAGAAGCTATGACTGACCCAAGGTCACCCAGCTGGTTTCAAGTGGAGAAGTGGGGAATCAAACCTGGGTCTACAGATTAGAGTCCTGCCACTCCTAACCACTACACCAGTCTGGCTCTGAGTAATCAGTAATGTTGAATTTGGGCATTATTGTCGCATCTACTTGAGAGTTTCCATTGTCAGTAGAACGTTCACATCTTTGCCTGGAATTATTTTGGAATGTTTTTAAAGAGTTTCTTTCAAAGATGTGTGCTTGTTCTACAGCCACACATCTCTAGGTATACTGCCTGTTAACAACTCAGGAAAACAAATCACATATAAACCTCCTTTTCGACAATACCCCACCACTAAATTTTTCACAGAGGCTTCCATCCCAGGAAAGGTAATTTCATCACTTTGTGGATTTGTGAGGGGCTAGAAAAACTAAGCCAAGGTTGGTTTAAGGATTTTGTCATCCCAAGCAAAGTACACTACTCTGTCTTTCCTGTACCACCACTGGCTGGGAGCAGGCCAATCCCTTGTCATGCTTCTGATACTGCAGGGCCTCAACTTCAGACCCTTCGTGGCCTCAGAAAGCAATTACAAATATAGCCAATGCCTACTATCTCCTGAACTGCCATTGGCTAGGAGTGAACTGAGTCCCGGTAGAGTGTCAATCTCTTCATCTACCTGCTGCCCTGTCAGCTGTTTGGGTGGCCTGGGTGGAGAGAAGGGTAGGAGTTAGCAGGTTTCCCATACACACATTAACAACAAATGAAGCTTTTTATGTTGCTATGGTATCCTGAAAACTAGCATTGTTAACAGAAATCCTTCTAATTCCAATTTGTCAATGAAATCCAACCATCCATTTTTAGGAATATGGAGACAGTTTCTTATCATTTCCATTTTGTTCAAAAATAACTTTAAAGGGATGAGGGACAGGAACATAGGTTCTGAAAAGTTTCACTCTGTAGATGCTCAGAGGTAATGTCTTCCCAAACCTTCCTATCATCTTGCTAGAAAACCACCCTGCGGTGTGTAACATATAACAACTGCAAGATCTAACATTTTAAAAGGGTGCATTGGTTTCTCTACAAAAAGGATATCAAAGAGAAATGAAAGCCCTCTTTTAAAAGAGGGAAAAAATGAGAATAAAAGGAATCAATGGCTTTATCTAAAAAAGTGAATTTTGGAAAAAGAAATTCCCTTCCCCGCAATAATATTACTGCAACAATTCAACGCTGAACTGGAGCTTGTGCCACCAAGGCATTATCAGGAAAGGGACTCAATACTCATCAGAAATTATCTTTGTGCATTGCCAGAATGTAACCTCCAACTTCTGGTCCATCCGCTTTATGTCTGCTGCAGTCACCCCCTCCATCATCACTCTGAATCCTGCTTTTTAAGGTTTTTTTTTTTAATTTAGATAGTGCTTTGGGTACATGCGCCCACATTTTTGTACATATAGTCCTCTGCTAGTTTGAATAAATCAGTCCGTCTCAGTTGGAGAAGAAATATAGAATTAGATCCTTTGCTCCAACCTCTTTATATCTGCTTATATATACACACATATACACTTTTAAAAAAAGAAAAGAAAAAGAAGTGAAATTGAGTTACGATTTACAGGACTGAAAGTTAATGTCCTCATTTTGAGTCAATGTGGATTACATGCATAAATGTGAAAATTTCTGGCCCATTTGTGATAAGCATTGATGCAATTTTCAAGTAATGCCCTAAAAGCGAATATCTTTTTTCCTTACTTGTCAAACTCCGAAGATCTAAAGCAAGCACATAAGGATCAAAGAGGCACTTTTCTGACTAAGGACAAATAAAATGGCACACATGGAAAGGCTACAGTGTAGTTACACATTAGCATGAATATGAACACATCAAATACATATATTATTTACCTCCAAAAATGAATTCTTCATATTTGTTGTATCAGCATGGTACTCTGATAACCTGCCTCGGAGATCACTGACATAACATCAGCAAGAAAAAATAGCATGGGGAAGAGCTTACGCACAAGCAACTAAACTAAAAGCCAAAATATAAATCAAAATACTTTGGCTAAAACTTTGAAGTGCAATATCCAATTATATAAGCCATAAAATTGAAGGCATTTTAAATTAAAGATGGTGATTAAATACGGGGAAAAAATCTCAGACTTCAGACATTTCCAGTTTTGCTATGGACATTTTCTGTTTTTATTGAGACATTTTCATAAGTACAAGGCTCCCAGCCAGGATTTTAGCTGTTGGTTGTCAAAAAAAGAAGAGATAAAACTGGCTTTTAGCCTGTCACACCAAGTCTGCCAAGAAATTTCTTTGGCTTGCTAGATGCTGTTAACATCATTTATTTTAAAAAAAATTCTTCAAGTTTCTAGACCTCGTGATTGTTAGAGATAATTTGAAAAAACAATTACAGTATTATGGTTGTTGTGGGTTTTCTGGGCTGTATTGCCGTGGTCTTGGCATTGTAGTTCCTGACGTTTCGCCAGCAGCTGTGGCTGGCATCTTCAGAGGTGTAGCACCAAAAGACAGAGATCTCTCAGTGTCACAGTGTGGAAAAGATGTTGGCAGGTCTGTGATTCTCAGCATCTCTTGAAGCTCAATTTCAGTTTCTGCAAGGCTCTGATCTGTGGCTATATGGGAAGGGTTTCGTTTTGTTTTACCTGCAAAAATACAATCCCACACAATCTTGAGAAAAAAGTGGGGCAAAAAAAATCATTTCTCCCACCAAAATAGACTTCCCTGTTGCTATCAAACTTATTTTTTTTAAATGGGCACTTCTCTTCCCTCCCCTTGCAAATAACAGTACAAAATAGGCCATTTCAATAAGAGAAACTGTGCAAAGATAGAAGAATTAAACCTTTCTGCAGTCCTAAATCCAAACTGGGATGTTTTACAGTTGAAATTTAACATTTAAAGAAGCGAGGAAGATCCAGTCCCCAAGTGTTTCATCTGTTTTGTTTCTTACTCTTGATCAATTGAAAGGATTATAATCATAGACTTTGGACTGGTTTGGAAACACTGAACATCCTCTTCTTTCTCATATTTGAATGCTCAGCAATAGGGGTGTGCAGTTCGGGTTTTGGAAAACCCGAAAAAAAACCGAATCACCCCGATTCGGGTTGATTCGGAGAAACCCGAACCGATTCGGAGAAGCCCGAATCGATTCGGGTTTTCCGAATCACCATAACCCGAATCGATTCGGGTTGATTCGGGTTGATTCGGGTTTTTCAATGAGAAAATGCCTCCCTCTTCCCGGACGCCTGGGGGAGGCATTTTCCCACCGAATCAAGCCAAAATTGGTGGGGACCTTCCTCTAACTCCCCTCTAACAACGCACCACGTTTCAGACCGATTGGACTTTGGGAGGCCATGTTATGGCCCCCCAAACCAGGTCCCCCTATCCTCTCCTAAAAAAAGCCATAGCTTTAAGTTGCTGCTGCTGATCTTCATTCATTTTTTTCCTATGGGGAAAAAATGAAGAGGCAGGCTTCCTTTGCCAGGGGTGGCATTTCGCATGCAAAATGCCCCCCCAACCCTCAGGGGCCCTTCTCCCACCTTTCCTCCCACCCCCACCAAGGCTCAGCCTGCACCCACTTGGGGGGGCCATTTCATGGCCTCCCCAAGTAGGTGCTCTCAGCCCCCAAAGTCCACCTCTTACAGCCCCACAAAAACCCAATTCCCCCCCAGCTGCCACACACAGACCCAAATCCCCACATTAGCCCCTCACAGACCCAAATCCACCCCCAGCAGCCCCACACCCATAACCCCAGGAACAGGCTGGCAAAGGCCAGCCCTCTCCCTTTGTTCCCTATGCAGGGAACTTCTAAACTCTCTTTCCCTGGGCAATTCTGCACAGCCCAGGGGTGCCACAATGGTGGGCACACTTCTGAGTGCCAGCTGGTCCCTGTGAAAGAGCACCTGAACCACAGACACCCTCCCTCAAATTCCCCCACCACCTACAGAGATGGCTGGCCAGCCAGCCCCGTTGTTCCCTATGATGGGAACCAACTGCACAACAAAGAATAAAACACGAACAACACAAAATAAATTTTAAAAAAATTATTTTCTCCCTTTCAAAGTACAAGTAGGCAAAGCATTATGACACATTACACCAGCAGTCACCCACGCAGAAAAATAACAACTCACTTAACATCAGAGAATCACAAAAGCACAATTCCTGTCAAAAACACTTTATTTCTCGAACAGCTTTCGGTTACAAAGCAGGGGGCACACCAAAGGGCATTCCAGCATTCCACCTCACAAAAATAACACAACTCACTTAACATCAGAGAATCACAAAAACACAATTCCTGTCAAAAACACTTTATTTCTTGAACAGCTTTAGGTAACACAGAAGGGGGGCACACCAAAGGACATGGCAGCAGTATCTTACACAAAAATAACACAACTCACTTCACATTAAAGAATCACCCCAAAAAATTGCTGTGAAAAGCACTTTATTTCTTTAACTGCTTTAGATTACACAGTAGGAAGGCACAACAGGGCATGAAAGCAGTGTACTACACAAAAATAACACAACTCACTTCACATCAGAGAATCACACAAACACAATTGCTGTCAAAAACGGTGAAGTGGGTTGTATTATTTTGTGTAGTACACTGCTATCATGCCCTGTTGTGCCCTCCTACTGTGTAACCTAAAGCAGTTCAAGAAATAAAGTGTTTTTGACAGGAATTGTGCTTTTGTGATTCTCTGATGTTAAGTGAGTTGTGTTATTTTTATGAGGTGGAATGCTGGAATGCCCTTTGGTGTGCCCCCCTGCTGTGTAACCGAAAGCTGTTCAAGAAATAAAGTGTTTTTGACAGGAATTGTGCTTGTGTGATTCTCTGATGTTGTGTTATTTTTATGAGGTGGAATGCTGGAATGCCCTTTGGTGTGCCCCCTGCTGTGTAACCAAAAGCTGTTCGAGAAATAAAGTGTTTTTGACAGGAATTGTGCTTTTGTGATTCTCTGATGTTAAGTGAGTTGTGTTATTTTTCTGCGTGGGGGACTGCTGGTGTAATGTGTCATAATGCTTTGCCTACTTGTACTTTGAAAGGGAGAAAATATTTTTTAAAAAAATTTATTTTGTGTTGTTCGTGTTTTATTCTTTGTTGTGCAGTTGGTTCCCATCATAGGGAACAACGGGGCTGGCTGGCCAGCCATCTCTGTAGGTGGTGGGGGAATTTGAGGGAGGGTGTCTGTGGTTCAGGTGCTCTTTCACAGGGACCAGCTGGCACTCAGAAGTGTGCCCACCATTGTGGCACCCCTGGGCTGTGCAGAATTGCCCAGGGAAAGAGAGTTTAGAAGTTCCCAGCATAGGGAACAAAGGGAGAGGGCTGGCCTTTGCCAGCCTGTTCCTGGGGTTATGGATTTCCTGGGGGTGGATTTGGGTCTGTGAGGGGCTAATGTGGGGATTTGGGTCTGTGTGTGGCAGCTGGGGGGAACTGGGTTTGTGTGGGGCTGTAGGGGGTGGACTTTGGGGGCTGAGAGCACCTACTTGGGGAGGCCATGAAATGGCCCCCCCAAGTGGGTGCAGGCTGAGCCTTGGTGGGGGGTGGGAGGAAAGGTGGGAGAAGGGCCCCAGAGGGTAGGGGGGCATTTTGCATGCAAAATGCCACCCCTGGCAAGACAAGCCTCCCCCAGCTGTAGTAGAGAAAAGAGCACATACTTGGGGAGGCCATGAAATGCCCCCCCCAAGTGGGTGCAGGCTGAGCCTTGGTGGGGGGTGGGAGGAAAGGTGGGAGAAGGGCCCCTGAGGGTAGGGGGGCATTTTGCATGCAAAATGCCACCCGTGAGAAGACAAGCCTCCCGCAGCTGTAAGTGGTAGAGATGAGAGCACCTACTTGGGGAGGCCATGAAATGACCCCCCCCCAAGTGGGAGCAGGCTGAGCCTTGGTGGGGGGTGGGAGGAAAGGTGGGAGAAGGGCCCCTGAGGGTAGGGGGGCATTTTGCATGCAAAATGCCACCCCTGGGAAGACAAACCTCCCCCAGCTGTAAGTGGTAGAGATACATGAGCCTTGGTGGGGGGTGGGAGGAAAGGTGGGAGAAGGGCCCCTGAGGGTAGGGGGGCATTTTGCATGCAAAATGCCACCCCTGGGAAGACAAACCTCCCCCAGCTGTAAGTGGTAGAGATACATGAGCCTTGGTGGGGGGTGGGAGGAAAGGTGGGAGAAGGGCCCCTGAGGGTAGGGGGGCATTTTGCATGCAAAATACCACCCCTGGCAAAGGAAGCCTTCCTCTTCATTTTTTCCCCATAGGAAAAAATGAATGAAGATGAGCAGCAGCAACCTAAAGCTATGGTTTTTTTAAGGAGAGGATAGGGGGACCTTGTTTGGGGGGCCATAACATGGCTCCCCAAAGTCCAATCGTTCTGAAACTTGGGGGATTGTTAGAGGGGAGGTAGAGGAAGGCCCCCACCAAATTTGGGGTGATTCGGTGGGAAAATGCCTTTTTCCCATTGAAAAAAAACCTGAATCAATCCGAATCGATCCGAATCAGTCCGAATCGGAAAACCCGAATCGGCCTCTCGATTCGGATTTAGCAGATTCGGAAAAAATGAATCAGGGTGCCTTTGCACACTCCTACTCAGCAATTAATATTTGTAAGAAGAATGTGTGAACTTCCACTTCGGAAAGGTATTTGCATTTGAAGCAATACAAAATTTCTGTGCGTGATTGTGGACAGTTTGTTAACATGTGCAAGTTATCAGTTTATGGTTCTGTCTTCCAGACATGAGCAGGTAATGTGGAGACATGGCTGGCAATGGGTTGGAATCTGTTGTCCCCCAGGATGCCCTTAAACTCTGTTTGAGACCTGTGTTCATTTGCACTCTGAGATCCTTGGATCTTGAATTGCCAGGGGTGCAGGAAAAATTTATCCATTTTAATATCAGAACAGAATATCTCCTAAGTTTTATGTGCCAAACTCAAGTTTTATTGTGCCCCCCCATACCCAGTTTTAAAGGTAAGCTTTGTGTCACACATTAAGCAAAAGCTGAGTTGGAGTTCCCTCCAATCACACTTGAGTTTGGCACATGTGTAAAGAGACCCCCAATTAAAGAGGGAAATCGCACTAGGAACACACAAAAGCAAGTAATCTGACTGCCTTATTGATCCAGGAGAACAGTAATCAGAGCTCCTTTGTATGATCTTCCAGAGCTCCTCACACCCATAGCCATAAGCAATGACCAAAGTTTTCAGGACAATCACCAAAGGTCCCAGAATCTCCCTCAGAATTCAATCATAAACCCAGGATGGGCCCTCAAGCTACTTCCCAGTCTTTGTTAAAAAGGCCTTAAATTGTCTGTCACACAGATAATTTAATTATCCCATCAAGATAATCCTTCTGTCCTCAGTTGCCTCACTTGGTCCCCATACTCCTGCTCTTCATCCTTATGACCATATTTCCATTTATCCTGGTTACACATCATCATCCACTTACTAAAACTTCAAAACTACCAATAGGAAGCAGTATCCTGTGCTTTTGGTCCAACACCATTACAGATCCTAACTTTGCACTATATTTGGTCATAAGCAGGGCTCCCCCACTGCTATTCAAGTAAATCCAGGAGATGCTCTTGACTGTGCCAGAAGGTTTTACTCTCTACCCCTGTCCACTCCTTGGCTGCTCAATGGGGCAGGTCAGAGAGGCTTTTCCTGAGAGCTCCAAGTAGAAACCTTTCTGGCATTTTAGTCCTCCAAGTCTCTATTCCCCCCTCTGTTTCCTCTGGTTTTTAGCAGAAAATCGTCTGGCCTTTAACTTCAGCCAGGTGGTGCCTCTGCATGTCTAAAGACACTACATGCAGCTCTCCCCTCCCTCCCTTCAGTGAAGAGGGAGAAAATGCTTTTTAAAATTGCAGGTCTGAAGATTTTGCAAGAGTCCAAATCTACAAATAAAAGCATTTCTCCATAGTGCCAGGCTGGGCCCCATATATACAAGATCCCTTTTTGCCCCGGAACTCATTTTCTAGTTCTTCACATGTGGGGGACTCTCTACACTGGTTGAACAAGAATGTTTCCTTGTGCAAATAAAAAATGCATTGTTCTGATTGGTGTTCAGTCGGTGACAATCTGTGAAATCTTAAGCAGTTGCTTGCCGCATAATTCAAGTATGATTTATTGTTAAGTGAATAATTTGCCAGCACAGAAGAAGGCAATACTAGTCCTTAACTCATCACTTTGCTAAGTGCTTCAGAATAAAGTTATTATAGAAACATTTTTCTGCATTTAATCACTGAAATTTATAAATGAGATTAGTTAGGCTACAGAGCATTTAAGAGTAATTTGAACAAAACAACCGACATCATAATGCACTATTATACTACCCTTTTAATTAGGGATGCTGTAATAATCCAAGAGGTTAAATTTCAGAAGCTGAAAATACAGATAAGTATCCTGTCCTCTCATTACATCCTGTAATTTTCTAATTTATATCCCACTGGGAAGGGAAAATAATTTACAGGGGCTGGATATGCAAACTCTTGCACATTAACAACATGAGCTGCAGTTGGTAATGTATCACGATGCTCAAATTTTGAGACCAAGTGTACAAAAAGACCATGGTAAAACTGACAAGTTTTCACCTGATTTCTGCACAAAACCTGGATAAGTCTTTTCAACACTGAAATTCAACAGACATGGGGTCTGAAGCGCCTTGTCAATTACACCTTATGGTAAAGAACTCCCCCCTCCCCACTCAAGCATATACATTTCATCACTGCTCTTTGTACAAGAAGTTTCCAGGTTTAAGCAATAAGTTGCATACTATCAGGACCCTACTGTAAAGGCTGTTAGAATCAGCCTTGTAAAGTGACAAATTTGAGAAAGTGAAGCCTTTTACTGTAGAACTGAAATCACAGACAAAATTGTCCTTGACACTCAGTTGCCTGTAATCTGTCCTGATGATTTTTTTCCCCAAGGGCAACTGCAGAGGTTATAAAATTAAACAGAAAATCAGCACAGCAGTGGGGCTGTTAATGCTTCCCCCTTGTGTTGTCGCCTATGTGCTATGTCAGACTGCGTAGTGGCTAAGAATCACACCAGACACTTGCTTGGGTTAGAAATGGCCACAACTTTATTGATTACAGCTGGAAGGAGCATTGGCCTGGCATCTGGGCACGGATCCCCGTTGACATTGTAGGCCTGGCTGCCGAGCGATGCATCACCCACCAGCCTCCGGCTGGCACCATGGCACATGTTGTTACATCGCCGGCCATGCCTAGCGACCCTTGCTTCCAGATCCGTCAGGGTGAGCAGTCCTGAAGGCCCACTCACCCTATTGGGATCGGGCCCAATGCCTCAAAACCCGCCAACCCCATAAAGTTGTGGCAGTGCCCCCCGATAGTCCTTAATCAGTGGAGGGTGGGAGGGTGACCTGCTGCTCCTGCGGATGCTCGGGTGTAATGGCGCTGACCATGCAGCTGGGCCAGTGCAGGATGGATGCTCCTCCTCCTTTCTTAATCCCACCTCCACTTCATCCCGCACCCGGCACCCACACAGCTAGCCGGTAAGTCGTCCTCTTCCTTTGTCTTTGTCCTTAATATCCATCTCCCCTGCTTTTTGACCCACAATGTCAAGTTCCATCTGCAGGTAGAAATCTACTAGTTGCCATCCAGTGGCCCTGACGTTGGGATGAACTCCACTGTCCACCAGCAAGAAGGTTAATTGTCAGGAGAGAATGGTTTGGTTACACCTGGCAGAGAACAAACTCCCACTTTATCCCTAGAACCTGTTTCTCCTCCTTTAAATGAATGGCCACAGGCTGCACATGTGGCCTGTTCTACAAGTACAGTCAAGTCTAAGGGTATGTAAACTAGGTTGACAAAAGAAAGAGCACGGTAAGCACTAAACTTCCCTCATCTGGACTAGTTTTCTACCCAGAGATCTTTTTTAAAGTTGTACATTTTGGAGGAAATGACACATATGCGATACTTTGTTATCAAATCTAAACTTGGTTTTCTGTTTTAGTTACACAGAATCCATCTTTTATAACTTAGTTAGCATATACAAAACTGTTGCGCAATCTGCTACTGTAGCACATTTCACTCATTCTAAAAGAAGGAAATGTATTTCACAAGAGGTTTTTTTAGAGCTCCCCATTTCCCAATTTTTCTGATCCTCAAACTTGTTCATGCTATACATTTTGAGTGAATAGCTTTAAAAGCATTTTCCATATTTCTAAGAAAATTATTTCACTAGGGGTTTTTGTTACCACTTTTCCTAAAAAAAATTCCATTAGTAATAATAACAATAACAACAACATTTGATTTATATACCGCCCTTAAGGATAACTTAACACCCACTCAGAGCGGTTTACAAAGTATGTTATTATCCCCACAACAAACACCCTGTGAGGTGGGTGGGGCTGAGAGAGCTCTGAGAGAGCCGTGACTGACCCAAGGTCACCCAGCTGGCTTCAAGTGAAGGAGTGAGGAATCAAACCCTGTTCTCCAGATTAGAGTTCCCCTGCACTTAACCTCTATGCCAAGCTGGCTCTCATACAAAAGCTTGTTGAGAGCTGACTTTCAATTTTTCTACTTGAAAAATTGAAAAATAGTTCTAGAAAAAAATTCCCTGATTTAAAAAAAAAAATAATTCCAGGGCTGTGCACCATCTCCAGTTCAGGGGGGGGGGGTTGTAGCCCCCTCCCCCCCCAGTTGTCTGCCGACTCACTTAATGTGTATACCGTCTCCCTCCCCATGGGATGTATTGAGTTTGGTTTGGCACATGGACCACTGTGTAGAATTGCTGCTTTCCTGGAGCCAGTTGCACATCAGACACTGTTGATCATTCCCCGTTGCATGCATATAAAATACAGATCATGTGAACTCATCTTGAAGAGGGTATCAAGAAGCCCCAAGCTCAGTTACAGTCCTTAGGCTTATGTATATGAGAGCTGCAATATGCAGTTATGTTGCCTGCACTGTCTGTATGTTCTGTGGGAAACCAGCCTATAGGATCAACCTAACCCAAGGCCTGGCTGTGTGCCCACCACTAACCAAAGGTCCACCTGGTCCCAACAGAAAATGAATTATCACCCCACAGGCCCAGTGATGTTGGCCTCTGCGACATGATTCCATTTCCTGATGGAAGGTGTGATGGGAGGAATATGGCCTTTCTACACAACAAGACAGCCGTGCTCTTTTGTGTCTCCAGGTGCCTTGCCTTTGGAACCTTTGTGTTCCTTTGAGCTCCATTGGTGGCAGCTGAACAAAAAGGGGTACTAAGGGGGCCATGGTGCTCCCCGAAACTCTCCTGCCAGATAATGGAAATTAGTTCCAGAAGCCTCATGATGCCGTAGAGAAAGAAGCACGGATCTTTGACATTCCTTTTAGCTTGTTGGCTCTGACCAGTAAGGCATGTATGAGAGAGATAAAGTACAAAGAAAGAGGTGACTTGCATAGCGGAGGGACATGTGATGGTGTGCCCTTTGTCCAGGGACTCTGAAATCTAGAGCCAGTCCTGCAGTTGTGCCTGCTGGGTATAGCTGTCCTGAAAGCTTAGATAGTCTCTCCATGCTTCTGTCGCCTCAACTCAGGACAGTGTGGTTTTTAACAGTCTACCTGACTCAAATGTAACAAGAGATCTCCTACCTTTGAAAATGAAGTTTAAAAGACGATACACGGGAAACACCATCTTGATCAAACATCCTAACAGAGGTTTACCTGAAAAATTTATGGTGAATTAAATATTTAAGAGTGATTGAAAATGAATTGGAAGCAACTCAAGGAGCTGCCACCTCTGTACCGATCCAACGCACTTGACAACTTTCTCATCAATGAACATTATGTACAGCAAACCGTGAAGTTCCCTGGTGAACAATTCATCGTGATCACCTTTGCTGCACACCTAGGAATTCCTTTCTTAGATGTTTAACTTTTATGGGAAAACATCAATACAAATCACAACTACTTGATATGAAAATGACATTGCTTCAGACACTTAAGGGATTTTTTTTCAGTTCAACGTCCCAGGATTAACTGCTTGACTTTCATTACTATTAATCAAGTTTGCATAGCCATGTCCCCAAGGAACTGTGCTAATATGTTACCCTTTTTCTTACACTTCTGCATGCAACATGCCTTTTAAACAGAAATCAGCTACTAGTCTATCTGTACCTGTACCTGTACCTGTACCTGAGAGCCAAACTACATGAGATGTCAGACATGTGGCATGTCCCTCAAGATTCCCTGGGTAGTGTAGTCTTACAAAGAACAGCTGCTCAATGTGATTCTCCACTGGGAGGAAGAGCAATGGGAGGGATATTCTCTGTCTCTGTCTCTGTCTCTGTGTCTCTGAAAGAGCCTTAGCACAGGTTTTTCCTCTGGGAGCTGGGGGGGGGGGACGTAACAGGAGGCAGGAAATCCAGGGTGACTTTTTTCAAGAGAGAGAGAATCCTTCCCACCACTCTTCTTCCCAGTGGAGAATCATATCATGGATACACCCCTCTACAGGAGGGTAGTTTAAAAAGCCAGAGCTGGTAGAGATCGCTCCTCAAGAGGGTTTGTTAATTTCATCTGCACCTCCCCAAAAGGGGAGGAGAAATTGACAGAGCCTTTGGGTAGGCGAAGATGAAATTAATAAACCCTATGAGGAGCGATCTTCCCTGGCTCTGGCTTTTTAAACTATGCTTCCCAGCTAACGTTGCATCTCCCTACATTTGAGTATCTCTATGTAAGATGTCTCAGTGGAGAGAGAATCTTTGTCCCCTCCCCCTATGCTTTTACTAGCTGAGAAAGATTTTTTGTCTAGCATGATTAGACAATACGGAAAGATCCTTGGCAGACAAGGAACCATCAGTAATGTAAATAGCCCCTCTCCATGGTCCTATTCTGCTAGTTAAAGGGCACAGGGTGGAAAGGAGGGGTTGAAGAGACACTTTCTACCTCTGTGCATGCACAAGAGAGGATTCACACCCGCTTATTGTTTTGAAAGTAAGTTCACAGTCTCACATTAAATACAAAGTGGGTTGGGGTTTCCTCCAAACCAAACATGAGTTTGTATAATTTGTAAAGAGGATCTGTATCAGGGATGAGTTCCCTTGGAGTCTTGTTATTGAAACACGTTGGAGATGGGAATTCTGCACATTCTTAGAAGCCATAATCCCTGTGCATCAGAATTTTTTGGAAACAAAAGCTGAAGCTTTTGTAAAGAATTTTGCTCCTAATGGCTATTAATGGTAGTATTTATTTTTGACTAATGAAAAGGATACCACATTCACTTCTTGTCTAATCAAAAAGAGTCCAGTAGCACCTTTAAGACTAACCAATTTTATTGTAGCATAAGCTTTCGAGAATCACAGTTTTCTTCATCAGATGCATGGAGGGCAAAAAGAAACTGGTCAGATATCTGACCTCCTCTATATCTGACCAGCTTCTTTTTGCCCTCCATGCATCTGATGAAGAAAACTGTGATTCTCGAAAGCTTATGCTACAATAAAATTAGTTAGTCTTAAAGGTGCTACTGGACTCTTTTTGATTTTGCTACTACAGACTAACACGGCTAACTCCTCTGCTTCTTGTCTAGAGTCTTACAGTGTAATCTCAAGCAGATTTACATCGATCAAAACCCACTGACTTCAGTAGATTTAGAAGACTGTAACTCTGCATAGAATCACAATGAGACACCCCCTCCCCATTCTACACCATTCTACACCTGCTGCCCCTCTGGCTCCAGCCCTTTTTACATCCCCTTTCTTCACTCTGGACAATCTTGTATTGAAAACTCATTTCCCCAGTAAAACTTAGAGCAACGACATGAAAATACATTGGGACACTGAAGAAATGAAACACCCCTTCACAGACACATTGAAGACCATGCATTATTAATTTTGTTGTTTTCAAATGTATTAAATCATGTTTCACCTACAACAAATAACTGAGTTCTAATAAAACTGTATAAACAAGGGAAAGGGCTACGGCATGCTTCTGATTAATGAAGAGAAGCGTCTGATGCCTCCGGAGTTTTGATGCAGTGGTATAAATCTGCTTGGGGGAAAGCATCATTCACAAAAAGGGCTGTGACCTCTTTACATTTTATTATTCGTTCCCAATTAAGCTGTTTCTGCTTCCAACCATTTGCATCGAGGACAACTTTTCATTTGGTGCTAATGGTCAGAGGTGTTGAGCTAAATGTCAAAGGGAAACAGTTTATATCAGTGAAAGCAGGGCTAGTTATACCCCACAAATTATTTATTAGCCAAATGTCTTGCTTTTACTTACTGCAAAGAGTCTCCAATCGGGAGTCGGGACAGATGCAGACTGGCCTTGCCATTAGGTGACTCCAGAAAAAAAGTACAAAGCGCTGTGAAAAACTAAGTAACAAAATCAATAACAACGTAGCTGTATCATTAAAGAGTGATTTATAACAAAATATCTTCAGTCCCATATGTTGTATGATGCATATCAGGTGGCTGCCACTGAAATACAGACTCAAAGGCCAGCACTTATCAACCAATGAATGACAGACAATATCAGTCACAAACTTGCAACAATAAAGTGAGATTTTTAATATATTAATAAAGTGCAAATTGCTCATATCATTAATTGGCCACAAAGTGACCTGTGCTTAGAAATAAAGTGGCAGTGCCTAGAGTCAGAATAATATTACAAAGTACAAAAATATTATAAATATATAATTCATAGTCCATAAGGAAATATCCATGTAGTCCAATAGAGGGAATACTCCAGATATGAAAAGTAACTGCAATGAGGGTACTAATACTAGTAGTAGTAGTAGAAAGGTTTATTGTATTCAGCCATAGGCCATTACAAGTCACAAACAACAAACAAAACAGAAACACAAACTTGAATAAAATTGATGTGACATGGTCAAAGCATTAAAACGAGGGCACGAGCATTCACCTCCCGTTTCTGAATCACCTTCTTCCAGGCATTACCAAAAAGAAAATTTACAATACAAGTCAAAGAACATTTCCAAACAGTACATCAAGCTTACATTTCAGGCAGCCCACCTTATCATGCAACATATGAGACTGAACGTATTTTGTTATAAATCACACTTTAATGATACAGTTACATTGTTATTTATTTTGTTACTTAGTTTTTCACAGTGCTTTGGGGGGTTTTTTCTGTTTTTTTCTGTGAATTGCTCTCTTACTCGATTAGGTGACTCCAGGCAGGAAGGACTTCTCAGAAGGTAGACTATCTTCAGAAGATAGACAAACTCTCCATTCTGTGCTGTATTATGGGGGAAATCATTATTCTTGGAAGGGAGGCCCGTGGATTTCAGCAAACCTGGCAACTGCACGTGTAAGAGCACCACAAAGTGAAGCATCAGGGGGGTTGATTCTGCAAGGAAACAAGAATAGGTCAAGCAACAGAAAAAGAAATTCAGCCTGCTGTAGAAGGAAACTGGCATGAACTAGGATTAGAAGTAATAGAGAATGCCCTCGAGTTATAGCTGACTTATGGCGAACCCTGGTGGGGTTTTCATGGCAAGAGACTAACAGAGGTGGTTTGCCATTGCCTGCCTCTGCAACCGTGGTCTTTGTTGGAGGTCTCCCATCCAATTAGTAACCAAGGCTGACCCTGTTGAGCTTCTGAGATCTGATGAGATCAGGCTCACCTGGGCTATCCAGGGCAGGGCAGACTAGGACTACTGAATTGGAAAACAATGCAAACAAAAATATTGTCTAAGGGATGCCACAATGCTGAAAGTGGGTTACAAAGGAGTGTGTTTATCCTGATACTATAGATATCATGTCCCAAGCTATTATGCAGATGCAAAAGACCTTCATGTGCTGCTATGATCTAGTTCAGTAAGTAATAATGCAGAGGTACACTCTTCTAAGACCAATGACTTCACTGCACTTAGAAGGATGTAACTTTTCTTAAGACTGCACTGTAAATGTATAATGAGTCAAAGTTTCAGTGTAGGATGACAAGAGCAAAATTTCAGGGTCCAAATAGGCTCTTGCTTGTCTTCATTTAAGTCAAAAAATTCTAGACTGTGTTAAATTGAAGGAATCAAACCTTGTCATATCTCAGTTCTGGCATTTAAGAGAAACTCTTCATGCAAATTCAGGATGTGACTGAATTGTTAGAAAAGAATATCAAATGCCAAACGCTGAAATACAATGAAGTACATGCTATTGACTGAAATCCTTCGTGTGCCTCATCTAAAGAGCAAATTAAATTTGAACTTGCCAGCTTTGAAGTTTAGGAATGCTTGCATAATGCATACTGATGCACCTACGATATCAAAATTAAACATATCTTGTTAAAATACATTTCCTACTGTTGTGTTTCCTTTCCTCCTACGTGTAAGGCTCAACACTGAAATGTTAGTAAGTTAAAGAAATCTGACATCTTGCAAGCGTCTTTCAGAATGAGAAACATCATCTCATTTTCAAACAATGATGACTTGCTTTTGATATTTGACATTGTTACTTCCCTTTGCTTTCCCCCTTCATAATATATAAATTTAAGGGCCATTTAAAAAAAAAGATATAGGACTGAAATTCCATACCACCAGCTCCTATGATTACTGAAATCATTGCAAATTACAACTCCTAACTGAGGGTGACATTATGCAAAGGGCACACAAAAACCCTTATCCTAATGTTATGCCAGCCCACCATAGCTCATTTCCCATTTACACAAGTGTAAGTGAAAGGAAAATGCTCAAAGTCTATTTGCAAATGAATTATGGATCAACCGTTCCATTATTCATTACTTTCTCAGCAAAGTAAGTGTCTCAGACATCCGTTATACAAGATCTTTAATCTTTACCCTCCGAATCAATGCCAACACATACTTCTTTCACCACCAAGTTTTTACACTTGGTTTGTTCATGGATTACATATTCATGCAAATTTGATGTGGTATAGAGGCTTTCTTTTGTACATGTTTGATATCCATGCCTGCCAACATATTCTCTACTGGAACAGTAGGATAGCTCGTTGTAAAATTTAGAGTTGCCAGGTTTGGGTTTCAGCGGTTCTGTATCTGGGTAGGGTCAGGGAGTCTGAGTAAAATGTAGGTTGGAGTTGATGGCAATCTCCACAGCTTCCAGATCTCCTATTGTTCATCCACTCTATCATTCTCACATCAATACAGATTTGAAGGGAAGCGATGGAGAAACTGCCGTCTGACAGGCAGCACTAAAGCACACGTGCCAATCTCATGAAGGGTTGATACCATTTGAGGATATTCACTAAGTGGAAATTATGTTAAAAACGTTTACTCAAAATATTCTAGGTTTACTTAAAAGTGTATACACCTGGTAATCAGCAAAGTTTTTGGCATTCATATTAAAAAAAATTCTTGCAAAAGGTCCTTCCTTATTTTTCCTAGTTGGCTGGCAACCTTGCTGAAGGTATCAGCTGAGTGGCAAAAAATACTTGTTTATATTTTGAAATATTTTGAGACAGATGGCCTGCCAAGAAGACTACATGTCCATGTCTACTTTCCATCCAGGGAAAGCACTCAGGCTGAACAGAGGGGCATTCAGGGTCTCAGGGCCAATCTTTACACTGCAACCCATTAAGATTGTTTTAATGTGTCAGGTCACCAGCTCAAGGTTGACTCAGCCTTCCATCCTTCTGAGGTCAGTAAAATGAGTACCCAGTTTCCTGGGGGTAAAGTGTAGATGACTGGGGAAGGCAATGGCAAACCACCCCATAAAAAATCTGCGAAGAAAATGTTGTGATGCAACATCCCGCCGTGGGTCAGTAATGACTCGGTGCTTGCACAGGGGACTACCTTTACCTAATGTGTTATTGTTCTTTTTGTTTGGGTTTCATTTTTTAAAATATGATTTTCTCTTTTCTTAAAATAAATTTATTAATGAAGATATACAAAAATATGCAAAAGCATAAAAGAAATAAAAAATAACAACTATTACCCAAAGAACCCAACAACCAACCCCAAATCAGTCAATTAAACTTCCTTACAACACAATACAATACAGTATAAACAGGAAGGACTTACAAAGATGTCAATAAAAACCTACCACTCCCTCTGTCACCTCTCACCTTTTCCGAGAAAAAAAAATCAAACCATAATAGTTGGAATTTCTTGGAAGTATCTCCTGCTCATTCAAAAAAGAGACAATCGGGTACCACAAAGCTATAAATCTCTGTTGATGAACTCCTGAATTGGATGGTTTTATTATGCATGTTTTAATTTATTAGCCATCTTGGCACCCTTGTGAGGGCAGAAAGAGAGGAAAACTAAAATTAATAAATAATTTTTGCTGCAGATATTAGGAGGATCTTAGGAGCTTCTCCAGACGTAGTTACGGACGTAAGAGCAGGTGGTTTTTCAAAAGGATTAACCAAATTCATGGAGGTGAGGTCCACCAATAACTACTAGCCAAGACCCATTTGTTAGCCCTTCAGAACAATTGGTTCGCCACTGTGTGAAATAGGATGCTGGGTTACATCGTTAGATCCATCAGGCATCTTCTTATGTTCCTATGTTATCTTCTCCTGTTCTGTTTTCCTGCCAGAAATATATCTTGACCAGATAGCCCAAGAGGGTTGGCCTTGGTTAGTACTTGGATGGAAGACCTCCAACGAAGACCAAGGTTGCAGAGGCAGGCAATGGAAAACCACCTCCGTTAGTCTCTTGCCATGGAAACCCTGCCAGGGGTCGCCCTAAGTCAGCTATGATTTGAGGGAAGGGTTTCTATTTTTTTAGGTCCAGAAATATGCTAATAGAAGGAATTACCTTTTAAAATGTTTTTACCCTCTAATCCTAAACATTTTCAATGCCCTAATTGCCTTTGCCACCAATACCATGAGTGCAGCATAATTTTACAATGTATTATGTAGCAAACTCTCAGTAAGATTAGCCTGAGCTACGCGTCTGCCAGACAAATTATTATGATCATATAATTCTTATTAGTATTACTTAATCACTGTTGTTCTCTTTCTTTAAAATAAAGAGTTATATTCCTTACATTCTCTCCTCTTTCTCCAAGGCACTTAGGGTAGCCCTTTTACTACATCCATACAACAGTCTTGGCCCAAGGTCACCCACGGTACATTCATACACTGAATTACGCCCATACGAGCCCTTTGATTTCAATGGCTTAAGACTGCACTGCTAGCGCACAGGAAAGGAAAGGAAAGGCAATTTGAATCAAAATCTCCCTAGGCAAAATCTAACACTAGTCTTCATTCTTCAGGTGCACAAATATCAATACCAACTTTTCACAGTATGGTTTCCTTGGTGTTTGAAATCCAAATAGTCTGAGTCATTATTTGAATTAATAAAATTAAATTCTACTCAATCTGAAGCTTCTCTTAGGCATGCGGCATTAAACGGCTTGTTCCCAATAGTTAACCTTATGCAGAAATAGTCATGCATGCTAATTGCTGTTTTTCTAGTCAATTTTGTCAACCTGAAATTAATTAAAACATGGGGCTGCTTATCATTTAGGTTTATTTACACAGCAAATAATGTGCAATAAAATTAACGTTTGCTCTTTCGGAGACCTTGCAGGGAAGTATTTCCAGTTTCCCTGCCCCTGAATGATTTGCAGCAGTTATATATAGGTCTTTGACTACTTTCACTAAAACATTAGCTCAAAATGACACAGGAGCGGTGAAGTTCTTCAGCGAGATGAGCTGTCTCAGTCCGCCATTCAGACTTTCAGAAGCTGTTGTACCACCACAGCCAGGGCTTTTTTTCTGGGAAAAGGTGGTGGAACTCAGTGGGTTGCCCTCGGAGAAAATGGTCACATGGCTGGTGGCCCCACCCCCTGATCTCCAGACAGAGGGGTGTTTAGATTGCCCTCTGTGCCGCTTGGCAATCTCAACTCCCCTCTGTCTGGAGATCAGGGGGCGGGGCCACCAGCCATGTGACCATTTTCAAGAGGTTCCGGAACTCCGTTCCACTGCGTTCCAGCTGAAAAAAAGCCCTGACCACAGCATACATGGAAATTATGAATTAACCTCCCATAGGGTTGTGAACATCCAGGCTGAAACTAGAGACCTCCCAGGGTCAAGCTAGAAGTGACGAATTACACTTGAATGGCAAGTGAACAGACTCACATGTATTCCTCCCTGTTCACTTGTGCTCCACTTGCGCTGGAGCTGGAGCGCAAGTGAACAGGGAAGAATACATGTGAGCCTGTTCACTTGCCATTCAAGTGTAATTCATCACTTCTAGCTTGGCCCCCAGAATTACAACTGATCTCCAGGTAACAGAAAACAGATCTCTTGGAGAAAATAGGTGTTTTGGAGGGTGGACAGAGTGTAGACTGTTCCCCAAACCCAGTCATCCTCAGACTCCAACCTGAAATCTTCAGGAATTGCCAAACCAGGAGATGGTAAACCTACTCCCCCCTCCCTGGGAATGAATTGGTCTTTCTTCTCTCAAATCGGCTGCCATCATTCATGCGCATGCCTGTCAAATGAGGTTCCTCTGGTGAATATGCTTTTACACTCTAATTTTTCTGTCTTTGCTTTCTGAACTTCAAGGATATACTGTGTGACTGGCCAACAACCATTTTAGAAAAGCAAGCAACACAGAATGACTGGAAGAGCAGCAGAGAAAGAAAATGAATATAAGGGAAAAGGGTAGATTGGATGTGGTATCCATGGTAAAGCTATACTAGGCTGGGACAACACTAGTAAATTTAGTCTGGAATTTGGTATAGTGGTTAAGAATGGTAGGACTGTAATCTGGAGACCCAGGTTTGATTCCCCATTCCTCCGTTTGAAGCTAGCTAGGTGACCTTGGGCCAGTCACAGCTCTCTCAGAGCTCTCTCACTCTCATCCACCTCACAGGGTGATTGTCATGGGTATAATAATAACACACTTTGTAAACTGCTCAGAGAAAATATTAAGCATCCTGAAGGGCAGTATATAAATTGAATATTGTTATTATGTTATTATTGCCGTAACTCATTCAGTCTATGTGTGTCTGTGTAAGAATTTGTATTTTAAGATTTTTTTTTTCTTGAGCTATTTTAGACCTGATTTGTGGAGATTTTTTAAAGCTTAAAATGCAGTTGAACATCCAAGCTGTCCTCTGTAAACAGTTAAAAGTGCTATTGAAGCATCCCAGGGCCACTGTCCCTTTAAAATCCTTCTGTTCCCAGTCTAATTAGTTACTTCCTGTTGTCTGGCAGCTAGCCATTTCTCTTGTGATATTGATGAATGTGGTTAATTATTGGAGGGACTTATTTTTTTTTTCCAAAACTTTGAAGCAAGCCAAGTCACTGATTTTTTTTTAAAAAAACGATAATTGTAACTGCATTATTACAATAAATAACAACATCAAAATCTATGCATACTGACTAGGGTAGCTACAAAGTACAACAAAAATATTTAAGCCCTCCCTCAGCAACATCTGATAATTAAGCATTTATTCATGAGTGCAATGTGAGAAATAGCAGGCCAGGAGACAACAGGAAGTCATTATTTAGAGGAAAAATACAAGACCATAAGGGGGGAAATAAAAGGAAAGTAGGGCCTTCACTGAAGAACATTTACTCCCAACTAGACAACTCATAAATTCTTGCCTTGAGGGATAGGCATTGCCGGATTTCTAAGGGTAATATAGCACTGTATCAGGTGCTGTGTGGAACCCCCTCTTCAAACCCCCTTGCATCTTAATGTGGAAAAGGAATTCTTCAGCAAAGCAAAAAGATTGTCACATAGAACATCCCACTCTGACTGGAACCAAAACACTAAGAACTGCTCCTGCTGACAACCTTGTTATCAGGGCTCATTTCAAGGGGGAACGTGCAGGAACGCAGTTCCAGCAGTTCCCCAAAGAGGTCATATGTCAGGTGGCTCCGCCCACCTGACTCTCGGGCATTTTGGGCCCATTTCAGCCTGGATTGGGGCCGAAACAGCCCAGATCGGACCTCTGACAGGTGGTGGATCACTCTCCCACTCAGCAGCGGCCTGATCTTGACCATTTTGGGCCCCTTTTCGGCCATTTTCAGCCCCTTTTTGCCATTTTGGGCCCAATTTTGGCCCTGAATGGCCAAGATTGAGTCCAAAACAGCCAGGACAGGTGATGTCAGGGGGTGTGGCATATGCAAATCAGTTATGCTAATGACACACTTCTGGCGATGTCAAGGGGTGTGGCATATGCTGATGAGTTATGCTAATGAGTCATGCTAATGAGTCCCTCCAGCTCTTTTTCTACGAAATGACCCCTGCTTGTTACACAGTATTTTTGGTTGTCAGCCAAACAATTTAACTACCAGAGGTAACTCACCCTGCAGCTTATTTGCCATAATGCCATTGTATTCATCCCTGCCCCAGTTTTCTTTCTGGCAGCGTTTGATGCATTGGTTTAGACTTCAGGACTGTGTTGTCCTTAAACGTGGGGATGGATAGCTCATACATGCTCCACAAGGTTATTATTTCAGCTAGGCTGACCATAAGACAGCAAAGGTCATGTACTCCCCCACCAAAAAAACCTCTTTAGTTTTAAGCTTCTACCTAGTACTTTGGAGCGCAGTCCTAAACAGAGCAATACCTTTCTAAACCCATTGACTTTGATGGACGTGCAAGGATGGAACTCTGCTTAGGAATGTACTGTGAGTGTTGCAACCTATTACATGAAGAGATTGAGCCTCGTTTCCATATCCTTCCTGAATTAGGACAATTTGCATTAGTATTTTACCCTGATGTCTTTTCTAAGAAAGGAAATTGATATCATATTATCAAATACAATGGACACTTTGCAATTTATGTGTAATTGTTCAGTGGCATAACTGATCCAAGAGTATCCCCTCCTGCTCCATTCCACAAATACTTACCTGGCTATCTGAATTTACTTTAAATCCATTATGCAGAATGATGGCCAGTTAATCGGTTCCCTGATCTCATTAGATCTCATAAGCTAAGCAGGGTTAGCCCTGATTCGTATTTGTATGGGAGACCACCAAGGAAGACCAGTTGATACACAGAAGCAGGCAATGGTAAACCACCACAACTTTTGCAGTGTCCATAAGTTGACTGTGACTTGTTGGCACATTCCATCACCATGCATTTGAAACTGTAAGCCACCTTGCGTGTTTACATTTCAATAACATAAACATTCTAATAAATAAATAAGTTTAAATGCCCATTTAAATGAACCCAATGTTTTTTTAAAAAAAATACACCCCCATCTGACTCCTTGCCAAGGCACTGAAAACCATTATGTTCCTCTGTGTTTTCATAGAATACCCATGTATTGTTTTTAGCAGGCCAACCAGTTCTGTTTGTTTCTTAACCACAGCATATTGGCAGAAACTAAATTTTGCATTGAAGCCTTCCTTTGTATTCAGATATTTTGTTAGTTTAAAAAGTGGGGGGGAGAAAGAGTCGATGCATAATTATCCAGTAATGGGTTCTTTCGTATTCTTTTCTGTACCTCCTGCAATCTGGTGATTATGTGACTGTTACATTTAGTTTTGTCAGTGCATTCTACATGGACAAGGACAGAAAGCTAAAGAAAAGGAAAACAGAAAGGGAACAGAGGGAATTCAATAGGGAATGAACTGGTAATTACTTGTTCATAGAAAAGAACTTGAAATTTATCTGTCTCATTTGTTGTGATGGAGTTGCTGTGCGAAAGGATTAGGACGCCATTAAGAGACCAAACACCAAGCCAATTTGTGAACCTTAACTCAGGCGAAGGAGGAGGGGACATTGCAGGAGCAGCAAAGTTTGCAACAAAATGGGAGAATTGACTTTGATCCATGCCGTAAGAACAACCACCCAGGGTATTTTCATAGGGCTGTGGTTTTTTTAAAAAAAATCACTCTCAACATGTCAATCAATATTCCAGAGTAAATTCTGATTATTTATCTGGTTTAATTTAACTGATGACTTCAAGACAATGAGGTGGATCCTGATTACATTATCCACTAATGGAAGGCACTTCTGTCAGCAGATCAGAACTTTTCTGCCTCCTCTTTCCCCCACTGCAGCCCATGGATTGCCCCAAAATGTAGCTCCTGGGGGACAGAGGACCTTCAGGAATGGCATGATGAGCAAACAGGGAGTCTGAAGCAGAAAGCAGAATGTGATGGAAACTATCCCACCCTTTCCATTAGCAGAAAATTTGCATGAAGAGGGATATAGTGTTGTCCTTTTCATTACTACCAAAACTCAGAGTAGTAGCTCCACATTTTCGTACACCAAGTGTAATATGACAGTGTAATTTACATGTTATGACCCCAGGTACAGGCAACCAAGATATGCCTGTAGATCAATGCTAGATTAATCATATGCAATGGAATTTACCATCTGGATCCTCTGCATTGCATGGAAAGTCTCTCTGCCTAATTAGTGGCTGCTATTAATATATGGTAGTTGACGTGCAAGCTTTCCAGATAAGCTGCCTCTTCAGTGTCTACTTGCATATGTACTTTCTCATCCAGTTAGGGATACAGAGGAAGAAAATTGCTTCTGCAAATGTATGTGCCAACTGGAGTGACATGTATGTTTTAGGATTGCCAGCTCCAAATTAGGAAATTCCTGGAGATTTGGGTGTGAAGCCTGGGCAAGGTGGGTTTGGGGAGGGGAGGTACCTGAGCAAGGTATAATGCCATAGACTCCACCCTCCAAAGCAACCATTTTCTCTAGGGGAACTGATCTCTGTAGTCTGGAGATCGTTTGTAATTCTGGGAGATCTCCAGTGCTCATCTAGTAGTTGGCAATTTTAATGCATTCTACATAGCTATGAGGAGTTTGACTATTACAAGTCAGTTAAAATCGTAACATTTAAAGTAGAATAAGCGTTATAAATCCAAAAGGCTGTCTCTCCCATAACCATCTGCCTAATTAGAGGAGAGAAATAATTATAAAGGGGCTGTTGATTCAGATCTCGCAAATGGGTGCTGTAAAAGATCAAGGACAGCACCTTGGCCAGATACATTGGCAATCAGTAGAGACATTCCAGCACTGGTGGAATGTCATCATGTAGACACATTCCAATTAGTAATCCAGCTACTATGTTGTGGTCCAGCCAAATGTTCTAGTCATCATTCAAAGGCAGCCCCATGAGTAATGTACAGCAGTAATCTAGCCTGGATTTTACAGCATGTACAACTGTTGCACGTGTTTGCTTTCAAATGGCACAATGAAGATGTGTGATACCAAAGTGTGGATTAAACTAGGTTTATTTATTTAGGGATAATCTGTATCATAAATAAAACATCTCCCTAATTCTAGTGTTAGTTACTACCAATGGTCAGTTTGTGCTGCCTACAAGCCATTTAAGCAACTCAAATGCCTGGTTCTGAACTAATCCAATGCTGGGGACACCTCAGTTTATCCAGAAAACTGTACTGAGAAAAGTGAAGCCTCGTTCCTTTACTCATGTGCTACTAAGTAACCAAAGGTTTGATGCTGAGCATAACCATCAAGGAAGACCTTTCATCAGTACCAACTCCAGCTGCACAAACCAATGAAGAGAAACTTCAGTTTAGCTTTAGATGCCACTGGGTGCTTGCTAGTTAAATCTTCCTATCCCTAGTGGTGGTGGAGAGTGCTGTCAAGTCACAGCTGGCTTATGGCAACACCTGGTGGGGTTTCCATGGCAAGAGACTAACAGAGGTGGTTTGCCATTGCCTGCCTCTACAACCCTGGTTTTCATGGGAGGTCTCCCATCCACTTACTATCCAAGGCCAACCCTGCTTAGCTTCTGAGATCTGAGTAGGTCAGGCTCACCTGGGCTATCCAGGCCCTATTCTTAATTAAAGCCTAACCAGTCTTTCTGGACTGGGCCTGATTATTGACTCAAATAGTGTGGAGCAAGCCAATCTGAAAGAAATTGAAACTTTCTTGTTCATTCCTACTAAGTAACCACCAAATCCCACCAGTTGAGGTAGGTTAGCTGCAGTGGCAAATAGCCTGTATGCCAGAGGCAGAGCAGTCTTGTATAGCTGACTGGCAGAGGCAGAGCAGGCTTATGCAGCTGTTCTACACATGCCTCCAATTGGCTGAGTTGCAAGTGGCAAGCAGCCCAGCCCTGCTCCTAAAGGAATCTGCTTCCATTCCAGTCATGGAGAAGGGGGGGGGGAATATTCACTGCTTCCATAGGGGGAAATGAGCTTTTCCATCCAGGAGAGGCCACAGCTGGTGAACCAAACTAAATTGGAGGAAGGCACCTGGTGCCATGGACACTCTCTGGGCTTTCTGTGTAAGGATGGAGGTATGCTCAAGCTGCAAACCCATTCTTTAAAAAGTAATATAACAGCCATGATAGCAGGATTTGAGTCTAGTGAGACTTTAGAGATCAGGGAGTAAGCTTTCAAGAGTCAGAAGTTCAGAACTTCCTTCTTCAGAATAGGCTGTTTTGTGGTTCACTGTGATTTCATTATCCTTATTTGTAATTTTGTAAAATTTACTCTTCACCTTCGGAGATCCATTCCTCATAACACATGACATTAAATGGGTAGGTACCACTATTTCTTCAGCGAGTTATGCCTTGTTCACTAGAGTAAGCTTATCGGTCTATAATTTGATGGCATATCTTTATTACCTCTCTTGTAAATGAGGACAATAACTGACACTCCCCAGTCTTTTGGTATTCTGCCCATTTTATCAATTGCTGTAAACAAGGATGTTAATATTGGGACCCACCATTCACAGTTCTTTTTTTATTAATTCTGGAGGAATTAGGTCAATACATGCTGCCTTTCCTGGCTTCAGAGTTTGAATAAGATTCCTCACTTCTGTAGCCCCAACTGGTGGCCAGTTTATTAAGTTTTCCACATAACCAGGGTCAAGTTCTTCCTATTCACTGCTGACATACATTTCCTTAAAACATTTCTCCCAATCTTCAGGTAATATAGGACTACCTGTATACTTTGAAGGCCCATTAGAGCAATCAGATACAAGTCACCAAAATAAAGAGGCATTCTTAAGCTTAACTGACTGTATTAGCTGTATCCAGCCTCTTTCCATATTTTCTGTTTTCTTTCGGCGTATGAGTGCTTTATACTTTTGATTTTGCTGTTTTAGTGCCATCAGCATGTTATCCTCTGGTTTATACCTATATCTATTATAATTATCACTCAACTCCCTTCTTGCTTTTCTACGTTCGCTATCAAACGCTGAGTGGAATGCTTTCTGGAGGGTCTGGTGTAGCTTTTATTTACCTCATTTATAACCCTATCTATTTCTTGCATCATCTGTTCATACCCATCTAAGCAAATATCCATGTTATCTGCAACTAAGAATTTCTGTATGATCCCATTTAGTTGGCCAGAGCCAAATAATTCAGACATCCTAGAGTTTAACCTTTCACTCCATCTAGCCCTACTCACTTCCTTATCCCTTACTAGTACCTCATTATGTCTCTCCTCGAAACGTGGTTTAAAGGGTGGCATTTCAAGTAACAAAGTAAGAGGTAGATGATCACTATGATAATAACTACCAACTTCAAAAGATTCAATAAACTGAACCATATTTTCAGACACCATAATATAGTCTAACACATTCATCCTTTCGCCAGATCAGTAGGTGAACTCAGCAGGATGGTCATTGGACAAGACCCATTTAAGATGCATAGGCTCAGTCTGTTAGTTACCTGTTCACAAGATAAAATAGAGTGGAACTACAAGTGACAAAAGGCACAGATTGGACACTTGTCAGCTTCCCTCAAGTTTTGATGGGAAATGTAGGCATCCTAGTCTTGCAGCTTGGCTCTCCGACTGCTGTCCAGTGGACTTTTCAACTCTTACTTGTCCAACGTTCCGCCAAGCTGCCTACATTTCCCATCAAAACTTGAGGGAAGCTGACAAGTGTCCAATCTGTGCCTTTTGTCACTTGTAGTTCCACTCATAGTCAAACTATCACCAGACTGCAAGTGAAGGAACACATTGCAGAACTCTTCCTCACAATCACATGCAAAGGCCTAGGATCACATCACAGGCCTAGGATACTTGACCCTGACAGGTGATTTTTTTAGGTGTTAAGACTGGCATGTGTTTATTTTTTTAAAAAACACAGTAGCAATTAATCACATAGTATACTACCTGAAGTTACATGTAGAACAGTTCAGAAACCGTTGAACACTTCATCTTTGTTTGTATAAATTAGACCAACTACTGTTAAGTATACAGTAGTTAAGTCTAGAATATATTTGATGCCTCAGAAGAAAGCACCTGCTTCAAGATAGTTCGGACTGAATGAGATTTCTGTGTCTTTTACCTTGTACGGTCAGATGCTTCCTACGTCTGAGATGGCATCTTAATGCAGGTATACAAATGACAATCACTTATTATACCTACCATGTACTGAACACTATTGAAGAACTTCAGCCCACATCATAAAGAATACAATAGGTTATTAAAATCAAGGGATTATTACCTTAAAAATAGGATTACCTGTCACTTGCACACATAATAATTTTACCTTGATTACACTAGAGCATATAAACACAGACTTCCTTCTGGGAATAGTATGAGTGTTCATAATCAGATATGTTATTAGACTGAATTATATTTTCACACTGACAACTTTACAGTTAGCTGTCTTTCAGTGTCTTTCATTTTAAAGCACCAGTTCTCAAGAAGTAATTATAATTCTCACTGGGCTAAAACATGACATTTCCTACTCAATAGAACAGGGGGTGTGGTGAAGAAATTATTAAGAATAATGTAAATCATTTTCATGGGCTTGTGGGGGGGAAAAGAAACATTCCATTTTTGGAATGACTTTAAGCATTCCATTTTTTTTCACGATGCCAATACAGTTCTTATGTGTTCATAACATTCAATAGGGATCCTTGATTTGTAGGACAATAATCCACCAGTGATTTAGAGAAGTGCTTTATAATCCAGCCACAATTAACCATTTTAAAATCTCTGTGCATCAATAACTTGCAAGTAGAAGGAAAGGCCAGATGGGTATATAGGCAGAACTTCCATTCCTTCTAAAAGCAGGACATGCTGTCCTGATAAAGGTGGAAGAGAGAGTGGTGCAGAATTTGTATCTGCTACCCTACAGGAATCTGGCCTTTGCAGCAGCCTGCATGATGACCTGAGTGCGTCGGCTAATATGTAGAGAAATCCTACCACTGTATAATACATCTAAGCCATCCATTTCATGGCCTATATGTTGTTTGATTTGACAAAAATCAATTTTTGCAAAATATAAAACATGCCAACCTGTGCCAGTTTCTTATCAACCAAGTTGTCCTTGTCTTTTAAAATTTTATTTCATTTATACCCCACTTTTCCCAGCATTAGGAAGATGTCTCTCTGGGGACCAAGATCAAGCTAATCCAAACGATGGTATTCCCCATTACTATGTATGGATGTGAAAGCTGGACAGTGAAGAAAGCTGACACGAAGGAAATTGATTCATTTGAAATGTGGTGCTGGAGGAGATTGCTGCCTATGCTGAGAGTGGGGAGGGAATGCTGTGCCGCCCCCACTAACCCCGAGATTGAAATGACCTGACAGACACCGATGTTGGGGTAAAACAGGCCACAACTTTATTAACATAACAAAGGAGCATTGGCGCTGCATGAGGGTCAGATCCCAGATCGAATCGGCTGGCCCGCCTGCCAGCCGAGGAAACCAACCCCCTCAGCCATGCTGAGGGGGGGACCCAAGGAGTGGCCTTATCGGGGAGTCACCTGGGTGTACACCCCTGAGTGGCCTCCCCAGCCACCTGGGAGTGAGTTTTCCTAGCTGCCCCCCGAGCTGGGCATGCTCCTCCGAACTCACCCCCAAGATTCCTTATGGGAATCCCCTAAGGGAGGGGCCTGGGCGCGCAGGCCCTGGCCCCCCCAAATGAGATCTGACCCAATGCCAACCGCCTACAAAGTTGTGGCGAAAAAGAGTTATAAGAACAGGGAGCGGTGGGTGGGTGCAAGAACTCCGCCGACAACTGGGCGAGGTGGGGCCGGCCTCAGGCATTTATGCCGAGGGGCCGGACCAGAGGGAGAACCGCAGCCGCGGTTCCCCCTCGGCCACACCCCGGGCGCCCGTGATTGGGCGGCCGGGGTTTGAATCTATTGGCTGGCCTCGCCCTGGGACAACTGGGCGAGCCCAGCAGCATGGCGGCCGCAACGCTTTCCTCCCCGCAGCGCCGGCACCAACCAGGCCCCAGGTAAGTCTGAGGCCATCGCATTTTGCAGATACCATGGACAGCCAAAAAGACAAATAAGTGGCTTCTAAATCAAATCAAGTCTCAATTCTCCCTAGATGCTAAAATGACACATCCTGAGAAGACAAGATTCTCTAGAAAAGTCAATAATGCTAGGGAAAGTGGAAGGCAGCAGGAAAAGAGGAAGACCCAAAACGAGATGGTTTGGCTCAATAAAAGAAGCCACGTCCTCCAGTTTGCAGGATCTTAGCAAGTCTGTTAGTGATAGGACGTTTTGGAGGTCTTTCATTCATAGGGTTGCCATAGGCTGGAGACGACTTAACGGCACATAACACATGCACACACAGGAACCAAGTGGCTTTCAACAGTCTCCCCTTCTCCATTTTATCCTCCATTTTTGATGCTGGTTAGAGTGACAACATATGGCCGGCCCAAAGTCATCAGCAAGCTTCCACAGCACAGTGAAGATTCAAACCTCCCAGATCCTAGTCTGACACTGAAACCACTACACCGTGCTGCCTATCTACAGCATGCTAGCTATCTAAAGCCAGGCTAGTCAAAAGGTAGGATTACTGATATCTCATCCAACTTTGCATTGTTGAAGTGAGTTCTTGTTTTATGTAGGAAATAATGCAGTAAAAAGAGGAAAGAAAAGAGGTTTTCGTTTTTAAAAAATCATTTGTGTTGCAGTGCCAGGAAGCTGAAATGAAAAACCTCTTTGAAAGTCCAACCTCTTTGAAAGTCCAATGCAAAGGGACTCTCTCGATCAAGGCCAATGCATTTACTATTACTATTGAATATTAAAATACATCTAAAATGATTGTCCCTTGCAAATCTTTTGGAGTTATACCTAGAAAAGTATGCATTTAGAAAGATCCGGATCCACAGGACCAAAAATGATGGTTTGCTAGTTAAGACTAGAAATGCGGTTACAAGAAGACATCAGACTATATCAGGCAACTTGTGTCCATCATTCAAGTGTCGGCCTGTGCAAATAAAATTGCCTTGGACATTAACTCAGGCAGTGCTATTTCAGATTCATTGTACTACATCTCCTCCCATTCCAGATGATTACATGCAAGAGATAGAGGCAATCTTGAAATTCTTTACACACTTATGATCTGATTTTTAAAAAGAAAAATATCCACTTGATTGCACCAGGCTGAGCAGAGATGCAGTGCTCTGCATATGATATGCTGCAGATGCTGACAGTCTAAAATCATCTTAACATTAATTTAAACTCTGGAGTAAGTGCAGGTTAAACTCAAATTACCACTGAGCTGGAATAGCCTAGTTCATAAATTCAGCGTCAGAAAAATTACTTTCTCCATGTTTAGGTCACTTTGGGCACCACATCTCTCCTCAGGAGAAACATTTCACTGCAGCTATAAGCTTCTGCTTTCCTTTTGCAAACGTACATACAACAGGGCTGCAGAAAAGTAAAAACACCATCTTTTGAAGGCACTTCCATGGTGAACCAATCATGGCTCTGATTGTGGTATTAATTAGAGGCGAGCACAAACCAAAATATGAATTAAAGTTCGTCACAAACCGGGGCAGTTCGTAGTTCGCGAACTGGCAGTTTGTGGGAGCTCATTTCTCACAAATCATGACAAGTTTTAGCCTGGTTCATTTGGTTCGTATTTTGGTTTGTCACTGCAGACAGCCTGGTGCTGATCAATCAGTTTCCTAGGCAACAGGGGGAGGGATGGACTCTCTGCAGACCTTCTGCTCACCTGGAAGTGACATTTTCACAAACCAAATGAACCAATTCGTGAACCAGGGCAAGTTCATGAAAGTTCGTGGATCATGAATGGTTAATTAATCCCAACTAGCATCAAGGGAATGGAGCACTTCTAAGGAGGTCTACTAAGAAGTTGTATTCGTTTTATCCATTGGGGCTTATCCCAGGGAAGTGCTTTCAGGACTGAATTTTTTTTTGTTTTTGTATTTGGGAAGATGAGATTACATAGTCTTAAATCAGCATCGATGGGAATTTTGGGGTCTCCAGTTACTTGGATTTGCTAAATGTCAGTTTTAAATATATGAATGTTCTGCTCTCCAAGAAGCAATGTGTGTAGTTTCTTTTCCTGTAAAAATATTCCAAATCAGTTCTCAGCCTACGAGAAAGGAAACTTTTAGAAAGTTAGTAACTGATTTTGGATATTAGAAAGTAGACTCCATTGAGACCTATAAGTACAACAGAAAGATTAAACAATAAATGGAAAAACACAATAGTGTTCTTTTATTTGAAAAGAAATCCTTTCAAGACATTTGTGTAGACAAATTGCATGCTTATTCAGCATAAGAAATCTCTTCAAAACCAATCACTTGTTTGCTGAAAAATTGTATTTTTATATCCTACAAGGTCACATGCCCTGCTATTAGTAAACTGCAACAGTAGCAGCAGCAGGAGTAGCAAGAAAACAAATATTCCAAAAATAATCAGTCTTACAAAATTGTATTTGCTAGTTTGTTTGCTGTTCTGCATGCGGTTTAGAAATGCCTTGCTGTTATCATAGCATTAATCACAGTGGATCATGGATTCCTAGAAAGAACACAGCGGGCTAATAAACTGAATGTGTTTCAAGGTGCTTTATGTGTTTGTATGCATGTTGTAGTTTACTCAGGCTGAGTGAACCAGTTGGGAAAGTCTAATAAGCCATTGTGCTTTGTTGAGTATTTAATTAAGAATAATAATATAATGAATACATAAAGAAATCCAAATTACACATTTTTTAAAAAAAATCTTCATTATAATCATTTGAAACTATTCATGTGCACAGACACAATATTCAAAACATTTTGTTAGCCATCTTGAATTTGCAGATAACAAGGTGGAGTATAAATATTTCAAATAAATAAATGATCAGTTAAAACAAAATCCATTTCCCACAGTGCATATGGAGAGAATTTGCATCTATCATTCCAATTATTCACACTACGGGCTTGCTTGAACTGCCTATTCTCTCCACAAGTGAAGTGTGCAAACAAAGCTATTTACTACAAAATAAACAACAATATTACATATTAATAAAACAAGCATTATGGACACATTTTTAAAAATTGCAGTATCAAAAGAAAAATCTAAAAAAGCAGCAGCTACTTTCAACAATTAAAATACCAAATAAAATATAGCAGAGAAATAAATTATATACATCATGTGCACTATGACGCCCCCTCCCCCCTTTTGACTTAAACAACTTAAATGTTCAAGATGGGAATGTTCAGGTGAAATCAGGGGTTGAAAATTTCTGAGGTAACTCAATATAGATGAATATGAGAGCCAAACTAAACAAGACGAATTACACGAGGTCATGTAAGTGTCTAGAATCATGTCTGTTCCTTCCTGCCCATGTCCATTTTACTCCTGATGAACACATGTCCTGTAGCCCCAGTTCATGCACGTGTCGAGTAACGTGTAGTCACGGTTGCGAGTGTTCATAGTCATAATCAGTGAGTCGCCTTTGCAGAGCATCGATTTTGGGTGGCTTCTGCTTCCCTCTCCCCTCTTTCTGCCCTTAGGTCCAGCTTACACTCAAACTGTTTTGCTTTTAATCTGGATAGGAGTGGCATTTTACAAGCAAAATCCACCAGATTTGCAGGGGAGCTAGTCCTCACAGTCCTCTAAAGACCCTCCAAGTTGCAGAGAGATTGAACCCCGGGAAGGGCATGATCCATGGGTCCCCCACTTCCTGTCATTTTCTCTTCACAGTAGTAAAAACTGGAGTGGCTGCTGGGAGCTACTTTGAGGGGCTAAAAACTGACCTTCCCAATGTCCAATACCCACCAAATTTTCAGGGGAGCTAGTCCTCACTGTCCTCTAAACTGCCCCCTGTCTCAGCATCCAGTTCTCTGTTCAGTTCATGCTACTCTGTCTGATTCCTTGGAGTAGCCTGTCACTCAAGGCTCCCTGTTTCTGGGAAGAATGAACCCTTCACATCCTTCAGCTATTTGTACAGCATTTCTAAGCATTTAAAAAGGGTAGTCCATTACACGCACGTGCACACACACAATATTCAAAACAGCATTAAAGAACTTAAAATTAGTGAGCTGGCATTCCCTAGATCTTACAAAAAATGGACAGAAAAGGGGGAAACAGTTAATCAAAGCAAATAACTGTGCTTTTAATTCAAATAGTTTTTATGCCAAATGAATACCTGAGGAGAAGCGCCCTAAATCTGGCCTGCCACAATTATGAAGGCCCATGTAAACTCAGAAAACAAGAGAAGGTAAGATAGTGATTTTAACGATGATACTACTACTAAAGAGCCAATTTGGTGTAATGGTTAAAAGAAGCAGGACTCTAATCTGGAGAACCAGATTCCCCACTCCTCTGCTTGAAGCCAGCTAGATAACCATGGGTCAACCACAGCTCTCTTAGGGCTCTCTTAGTCCCCCCCACCTCACAGGGTGATTGTTGTGGGGACAATAATAACATAATTTGCAAACCACTCTGAGTGGGTGTTAAGTTGTCCTGAAGGGCGCTACATAATCAAATGTTATAATTGATTGGAAAGTATGAATGGCAGCATGTATCTTTCAGGTGTCCTATTAATAAGCCATTTACAGCTTTCACAGTAATAATGAACACTTCATATTTTACCCATAAATGGATCATTGGGACAACCAGCAGGCAAGAAATAAGCACGGCAATTTACTCCCTACCAAGATGTGCTGCTACTTGCGTTGGGTCATAGTCATTGCAAGCATTTTTCCTCTTGCATGCAGGTCATCATCCAGCTTGTTTCCTTGTCCATACCTACTAAGTCAACCAAGAGCATCGACCTATGCTGATGTAAGGAGGACTTTTAAGAGCGATTGTTTCCACTGCTCAACAATTTGACCTTTTAGAGACTAAGAAGCACCAGCAATGCCAACTGGAAGCACCACAAGGGAAATCAGGAATCCAGATCCATCAGCCTATGGGTGACCTGTCTTAATGGGTTTGCAACCCTGCAGAATCTGTGTGACATCACCAATTAATCCCATTGCATGAGGCTAGTAGAGGCCTTCTCTACTGTGACATTCCTATGGCTATCATGACATCTATGAAGTCTTAGCGTATAGTCCAAAACAGATTTATGCCCTTCTAAACTCATTGACGTCTGTGGATTGAGAAGAATATAATCTGTTCAGTGGGCCTTGGTATATATCCTGAAGTCCCCAAGAAATCTACAACAACAACAACAATAATAAACAATAACAACAAAAATAACAGCAACAAGAACAAAAACAACATCCAATTTATATCCCGCCTTCAGGACAACTTAACGCCCATTCAGAGTGGTCTACAAGGTATGTTATTATTATCCCCACAACAAAAACCCTGTGAGGTGGGTGGGGCTAAGAGAGCTTCTAGAAGCTCAAGGTCACCCAGCTGGCTTCAAGTGGAGGAGTAAGGAATCAAAGAATGAGTTCAAGAAGCCTATAAAGAGCTTCACAGTTAAACGTTCAACTGTACTGATTCCAAGTGGCAAACAGGCTCTGACGTAAGTGGTGAATGGTTGAACATCTTTGATTTTTCCTGGTCCTAATAAAAGGTATTTATTTTTGGAATTTTAATACAGTTTTATTTTTTTATTATTATTTTGTTTATGTCACTTATAGTCCGCCTTTCTTACTGAGATTTAAGGCAGATTACACAGTGTGAGATTAGTACACTCAATATCAAGGACATTTACATAAACGATGTCATAGGGTAAATAAACACAAGTTTACAAAGACATAGCATTAGCAAAAATCCAATACAGAGTTGAAGAAATGCTGGACTGTTATCAAGAGCAAGCAGAAACATGAGCATCACCCCCAATCTGCAGACACTCCATTGGGCTACCTATCAGTTACTGTGCTCAGTTCAAGGTATTGGTTGTCACATACAAAGCTCTTCACAGCCTTGGTCCAGCATACCTACAGGACTGCCTCCTTCCCTACATTCTTCTATGGCAACTTTGCTCATCTGAACAGACTCTCCTGCAGGTGCCACCCTGCACATGGGCAAAATCAACACCAGCCTGTACATGGGCTTTCTCTGCAGTGGTCCCTATCTTGCGGAACAGCCTGCCTGAGGAGGTCAGGAAAGCCCCCACTCTCCTAGCTTTCTGAAAATGATGCAAAACCAAATTGTTCAAAAAGGCTTTTGTATTGTAGAGAGGTGGTCTTAGATGCTTTGCTAATGTGTTAGGGACCATAGATTTTACCGCTATATTACGTATTATCTGTTGTTTTAAATATGTGCTCCTATGAGCTACCTGTGCTTCATGTTGGCTAATTCCACACACATTGGATAATGCACTTCCAATCCTCTTTATATATCATTTGGAACGGATTTTTTTGTGTGCGGAATAAAAAATCCACCTCAAACGATTGATAAAGTGCATTGAAAGTGCATTATCCAACATGTGCGGAATCAGCTGTTGTCTAATGTCAGCCCTAGAATTGCTTATGCCAAGATGACTCTGCAGGAGAGAATTTTTTCATACAATACTAAACTGTACAGATCCAAAAGGTCTGTCTATCCATACTCAAACCTCATTCTCAAGGAAAGGAGGAACAGCTTTGTTTTTCTGATGTGCAACTACAGTTCTAAAGGGGAAAAGACAAGCATCTCTCTTTTCCTGACTTCACTGATACAGAGCAGACATGCAGACTTCTTTTTTGAGTTGTAGCCTTGGTAATTTCCTTCACACGGGTCACTGTCTCAAAGAATTACACTCTCACCCTTCCCTATGCTTGGTTTTTACTAGATATAGAAATGTGCAGTAAGAACACCATGGCTGCTGCTCTTAACTTAATTGGCAGTCGTTCAAGTGCAATTAGATCTAAAAGGAGGCCTTTCATCTTGCTACACCATTACTTGCAGAAGTATATTTTTTAATGTTTTTCAGACAATCACGGTACTCATCCACTTTAAATAGCACTATTTCTACTCCTCTAGCCATAAAAAGAAAAGATCCTTGCTGGTGGGAGGTTTTACACCTCAGATTTATGTTGAATTAGAAGGCAATATGACTTCAAAGACATCCTCCATAGAACCATCTCCCTCTGGTCTGTTGAGAAAAACCAACATTCCATTCTTCCTATCCTGCCTTCATTTTAGTCATTCAAGGATAGGTTGCAAGAAATGAAGCTGCATCGACTGGGTGTGTAGAGGAAGTTTTTTTGTTTACTCTTATCTATTATCCCAATATGTTAAATTTTCTAATGTGGGGGGGGGGGCAAAATGTGCAAATTTTCAGAATGAGTCAAAACTTTCCAGGACTGAAACTTCTAGGGCAGTATGATTAGTTAAGAAATGTAGCTTTCATTGAAATGGTGGGGGGGGGGAGGTTATTTATCATATTGCATTATAAAGTCTATCAAAATGATTTTGGTTAGTAAGAGGAAAAGTAATGCAAATCATGTAGTATCATTTCATTTGAACAGATGGAAGAAAACCGAACTTATTGGTTAACAGAGGGCAGGGAGGAATACTACTCTTTCTCTGTTCCATTCCTCTCTATTTCCAAAGGGGCCAGTGCCAAAGGACCGTTTACTTAAGTTATCCATTATCCTTCCAGCGTCAACCAAAGATGTCATATCTAGGGGTGTGCAATTCGGGTATATGATACCTGAAAAAACCCCGAAACAACCTGTTTCGGGTTGTTTTGGGTTTTCCCGAAACATTTCAGAAAACCTGAAACGTTTCGGGTAATCCAAAACAGCTATTTCCGAAACGTTTCCCGGAAGCCTGGGGGAGGCATTTTCCCACCAAATCAAGCCAAACTTGGTGGGGACCTTCCTCTAACTCCCCTCTAACAAACCCCCAAGATTCAGAAAGGTTGGACTTTGGGGGGCCAAGTTATGCCCCCCCAAAACAGGTCCCCCTATCCTCGCCTAAAAGGGAAAGGTTTTTGCTTGCTGCTGCTGATCTCTTACGTTGTGGATGCTGCTGCTGATCACCATGTTTCCTATGGGGGGGAAATGAAGAAGCAGGCTTGTCTTTCTAGGGGGGGCATTTTGCATGCAAAATGCCCCCAACCCTCAGGGACCCTTCTCCTACCTTTCCTCCCACCCCCACCAAAGCTCAGCCTGCTCCCACTTGGCGGGGGGGGGGGGCATTTCATAGCCTCCCCAAAGTAGGTGCTCTCCCCCCCCTTCTGCACTATTTCCAGCTGGGAAATAACAGAGGCTTGTCTTGCCAGGGGTGGCATTTTGCATGCAAAATACCTCCAACCCTCAGGGGCCCTTCTCCTACCTTTCCTCCCACCCCCCACCCAAGGCTCAGTCCCAAGGCTCAGCCTGCTCCCACTTGGGGGGGGGGCATTTCATGGCCTCCCAAAGTAGATGCTCTCAGCCCCCTAAGTCCACCCCCTACAGCCCCACACATACCCAATTCTCCCCCAGCTGCCACACACAGATCCAAATCCCCACAGTAGCTCCTCACAGGCCCAAATCCAGCCCCAGCAGCCCCACACAATCCCAGGAACAGGCTGGCCAGCCTTCTCCGTTTGTTTCCTATGCTGTGAACTATAACGCTCTGTTTTCCAGAGCAAATGTGCACAGCCCAGGGATGCCACAATGGTGGACACACTTCTGAGTGCCAGCTTGTCCCTGCGAAAGAGCACCTGAACCACAGACACCCTCCCTCAAATTCCCTCACCACCTACAGAGATGGCTGGCCAGCCAGCCCCATTGTTCTCTATGATGGGAACCAACTGGACAACAAAGAATAAAACACAAACAACACAAAGTTTTTAAAAAAACATTTATCACTTTCAAAGTACAAGTAGGCAAAGCATTATGACACATTACACCAGCAGTCCCCCACACAGAAAAATAACACGACTCACTTAAGATCAGAGAATCACAAAAACACAATTCCTGTCAAAAACACTTTATTTCTTGAACAGCTTTACGTTACGCAGCAGGGGGGCACACCAAAGGGCATTCCAGCATTCCACCTCACAAAAATAACACGACTCACTTAACATCAGAGAATCACAAAAACACAATTCCTGTCAAAAACACTTTATTTCTTGAACAGCTTTAGGTTACACAGCAGGGGGGCACGCCAAAGGGCATGGCAGCAGTATCTTACACAAAAATAACACAACTCACTTCACATTAAAGAATCACCCCAAAAAATTGCTGTCAAAAGCACTTTATTTCTTTAACTGCTTTAGGTTACACAGTAGGAAGGCACAACAGGGCGTAAAAGCAGTCAACTACACAAAAATAACACAACTCACTTCACATCAGAGAATCACTCAAACACAATTGCTGTCAAAAAGGTGAAGTAGGCTGTATTATTTTGTGTAGTATACTGCTTTCATGCCCTGTTGTGCCCTCCTACTGTGTAACCTAAAACAATTAAAGAAATAAAGTGTTTTTGAAAGAAATTGTGTTTTTGGGTGATTCTTTAATGTGAAGTGAGTTGTGTTATTTTTGTGTAAGATACTTCTGGCATACCCTTTGGTGTGCCCCCCTGCTGTGTAACCTAAAGCTGTTCAAGAAATAAAGTGTTTTTGACAGGAATTGTGTTTTTGTGATTCTCTGATGTTAAGTGAGTCGTGTTATTTTTCTGTGTGGGGGACTGCTGGTGTAATGTGTCATAATGCTTTGCCTACTTGTACTTTGAAAGTGAGAAAATATTTTTTTAAAAAATTATTTTGTGTTGTTCGTGTTTTATTCTTTGATGTGCAGTTGGTTCCCATCATAGGAAACAGTACGGCAGGCTGGCCAGGCTTCTCTGTAGGTGGTGGTGGTGTCAGGGGGTGGTTGTCTGTGTGTCAGGTCAGGTGCTCTTTTCCAGGGACAAGTTGGCACTGAGAAGTTTGCCCACCATTGTGGCACCCCAGCATAGGGAACAAAGGGGGAGGGCTGGCCTTTGCCAGCCTGTTCCTGGGGTTATGGTTGTGGGGCTGCTGGGGGTGGATTTGGGTCTGTGAGGGGCTAATGTGGGGAATCGGGATTTGAGTCTGTGTGTGGCTGCTGGGGGGGAATTGGGTTTGTGTGGGGCTGTGGGGGGTGGACTTTGGGGGCTGAGAGAACCTACTTGGGAAGGCCATGAAATGGCCCCCCAAGTGGGAGCAGGCTGAGCCTTGGTGGGGGGTGGGTGGAAAGGTGGGAGAAGGGTCCCTGAGGGTTGGGGGGCATTTTGCATGCAAAATGCCACCCCTGGCAAGACAAGCCTACCTCTTCATTTTTTCCCCATAGGAAATAATGAAGAAGATTAGCAGCAGCAAGCTAAAAATACGTTCACGTTTCCCTTTTTTAGGTGAGGATAGGGGGATCTGGTTTGGGGGGCATAACATGGCCCCCCAAAGTCCAATCGGACTGAAACGTGGGGGTTTGTTAGAGAGGAGTTAGAGGAAGGTCTCCACCAATTTTAGCTTGATTTGGTGGGAAAATGCCTCCCCCAGGCATCCGGGAAGACGGAGGCATTTTCCCATTGAAAAGAAACCCAAAACAACCTGAAACAACCCGAAACGATACCCGAACCGCTAAACCCGAAATGGCTTGCCGTTTCGGTTTTAGCTGTTGCCGAAACAGATTCTCGTTTCAGGTATACCCGAAACGAGAATCCCGAAACAGTGTGCCTTTGCACACCCCTAGTCATATCAGAAGGTGCAGAGCTGTTACATAGCAAGGGGCAAACAACTAAGAACATGAAGAGCAGGTTCACAAGCATTGCTCTTCTTCAGGTTCACCATATTGCATTCTAAGCTACCCAGGTGAGAACCAGTGTAGTGCAGTGGTTTGTATGTCTGGGCCAAGCTACAAGTGACGAATGACACTTGAACAGCAAGTGAACAGACTCACGTTTATTCCGCCCTATTCACTTGTGCTCCACTTGCACTCCACTTGATCACTATGTGACCACGTGGAGTACAAGTGGAGTGCAAGTGAACAGGGACGAATATATGTGAGTCTGTTCACTTGCTGTTCAAGTTTCATTGCTCACCTTTAGCTTGGCTCTCAGACTAGGCCTGAGAAAGTCAGATTCAGTTCCCCCCTCTGCCATGGAAGCTTGTTGGGTGCCTGTAGGCCAATCATAGTGAAATCCTAAAAAGAGTTATTCCAGTCTAAGCCCATTGAATTCAATGTCAGTATCTCTCAGCTAACCTACTACTTTGGATTGGTGTGAGGATAAAATGGAGGACAGAAAAATTAGTACCGTATCCTGAGTTCTTGAACGAAGATAGATTCCTCCAAACAGTGACAGGGTCTAGGGCTTCGGCTAGCTATATTGGGTTTTTGTCTGGAGAAAGAAGCACTGATTAGGAAGTCAGGAGATGAGGTTATCCTGTCTGGCTCTGCATTTGATTAGCGGTCTGGGGAAGTCGGCGTTGTAAGGGGCATACCAGAGTGGCCTGAGATTTGGTTATTATCCTGCACACTTTGGTCGTTAATCATGGCCAGGGCATTAAAGAACCTCAGAGTCAGTGAAAATAGTTTTGATCAAGGCGTGCTAGCATTTCCATGAGAAATGGTCTGTCCCCTTGTGCACTTGCCTCTTAATAGAATGTAGCTAGACTTTGGTTCTCTGGCTTGATGTTAAACATAGCCTATCCTATATCCCAAGCAGCACAAAGGTCAAGAAATTAGGGGTTCTCAACATCTGCTTTGCAAAAGGGAGTTGGGGTTGGGATAACAAGTGTGGCCAGGGCTTTTTTCTGGGAAAAGAGGTGTTGGAACTCAGTGGGTTGCCCTCGGAGAAAATGGTCACATGACTGGTGGCCCTGCCCCCTGATCTCCAGACAGAGGGGAGTTTAGATTGCCCTCCATGCCGCTCCAGCGGCGCGGAGGGCAATCTCAACTCCCCTCTGTCTGGAGATCAGGGGGCAGGGCCACCAGTCATGTGACCATTTTCAAGAGGTTCTGGAACTTCATTCCACCGTGTTCCTGCTGAAAAAAAGCCCTGAGCATGGCTATTGTTGGGGTTTCCCTGTTTTGTCTAGGGACGTGCAGTCAATATTGCTGGCTCTAACAATGACAACAACAACAACATTCAATTTATATACCACCCTTCAGGATAACTTAATGCCCAGTCAGAGCAGTTTACAAAGTGTGTTATTATTTACCCAGCATCAGAACAGGTCGCCTATATCCACGGAAGTCAAATCCTTCCCAGAATGACTTCCAGATCTCTTAACATCTGGTCAGGAAAATCTGCCATGGAAAACAACAGGCAGACATCAGAACCAAATGAATCTTCTCTATATGACAACATTTTCGAGAATTCTTAAAACCAATGCACCTTCCATTTCTTAAATTATAATAAGGAATTGAAATGATGATTTCTCCAGTGCACACCCCTAATATACACACATACAATTGCATACAAAGATCCCATCCCTCCCTTTAACCATGTGGGGTGAGTTGGTTACGTCGGGGCAGAGCAGGTATTATTTAGGTTTCTTTGAAACTTTGCACTGTATGGCATAGAGTTACAGGATTGATGGGCAGCATCAGTTTGGTAGAGGCAAAAAAATGCCAACCATAGTTTGAAGTTATGTTCCTTTCCACATGGCACACTTGAAGCCAACGTTTCTGAGTATTTATGCCGATCTGTGCTGAATCGACTTGGGCTTCCCACATGCACTGCATGATAGTGAAGTGATTTGGCATCTGCTTTTTTATTCCAGATGCATTGAGATGTGTCTGTTTGGAACCACCTTTTGTATGAGCTGCAGCCAGTATCTTTTTAAAGAAAATTTCAGTGCATGTATTGTAATGTTGCAATGTTGGAACCCAGTGTGTCTACCATCCCCCCCCTCTCTCTGTCCCTGTATTCGCTGATTGGATAGTACTGTGCCCACCATTTTTTTTTCTTTTTTAGAATTCTGGAGAAACAATTGGCAGCAGAGTTCTGAAGGGAAACCTACAAAGTGCTTTTCTCATTTGTTCCATCCTGTTTTTCACATCACCATGATCGAGCCCTGGTTATAAAGAAAGGAACTAAAAGTAAACACAAGAAATGATCACTTGGAATGTGGATTGCCATCAGGGAATGGAATGGACATTGTTCTTAAAGGGGTAGAATGCACCAACAAACCTCACAGTGTTGCAAACGTCCTCTAATTAAAAAAGAGGAGGGGGTTGGTTGCTTGGGGGTTTGTTGGCAGGTTTCTCCCAACACCAAAGTGTTGGTCAGATGAGAAAAATGCAATTTGCAGGCTCAGTTTGCAAGGTTATGAATTTGCAGTCTTGATTTCAGATTTCAGATTTTCAGATTTCAGCCATAGGAGAATGATGTCACAGCATTACAATCTTTAATATTTAAAAAAAGAGGGTGTGTGTGGAGAACTGAGGAGGGAAGGAGTGGCTTCTACCAGGTGGCCAACCAATCAATGCCTAGGAAAAGGAAGAGTGAAGGTGGAAAGAAGAACTAACAAAGTTAGATTTCTGCATGCATACAAGATGCATTAACTGTGACTTAAAAGCGGCTTTAAAAAAACACCAGATGTGTGTCGGGGAAAGAAGTTATAGAAAAGTTGGGGAAAGTTCAGTTCTGCGTTTTGTGCCTTTTTTTCTGATGCAGAACTCTGGAGATCAAGAGAAGCCGAATGGAATCTGAATTGGCATAAATCGACAGTGAGGAAAACACATGAGTTTGATGCTAGTGTGAGGTTCCCGAAATACAGCCAAATGCAGTGGGGCAGCCTTTTAAGGAGCCCACATCAAGGCTTAGTAAGTTTGCAGTGTAGATTAATAACCCTTGCTTTAAATCAATAAATCCTAGTTTAACATATGTTTGGTGTCTGTTGTCTTCTTTGTGGGGTATTTTATTTTTTTATTTTTATTGTACTTCATTTACTTTCTCCTCAGTGGAAACCCCAAGTGGCTTACATCATTCACCTTGTCTCTGTTTTTTTTTCTTCCTCACAACAAACTAGGATTATTAAAAGAAATTTTCTTAATTCCTCTTTACTCAGTTTCTCATAGAAATCAACAATCATTTTCTTTTCCTCTCTTTAAGAATTTGGAGTCAGTTCCTAATGAATTCCTTTTTTCTTTTCTTTTTTTGATCAAAATGAAATTTGAAGAGAGGAGAGGCAGGAAGAGCGATTCTGCAAAATGTCAGAATTTCACTCTGTAGATGCTCAGAGGCAGGCAATGTCTTCCTAAGCTTTGCTACGAGAAAGTCTTCTCAAGCTTTGCTTCCCAGCTAGAGCACCACCTTGAGGCATCTTACTACATAATTCTGTAAGCATGTTCCAGACGACTCACTGGTTGTCCCAGTGTGCAGGTGCAGTAGTGCACCCCTAGAGGGGATCAGATGTGAGTCCTCATGGCTGGCCTGCTGGCTGCCCTCCTCCCCACCACACTCCCCGTGCCTCCAGGTGACCAGTGCAGGAGCACCTCAGCCTGCTGGCTGCCCTCCTCACTGCCTGCATTCCCTGCGTCTCCAGGCACCCGGTGCAGGAACGCATTGGCCTGCCAGCTGCCCACCTCACCACCCACTCTCCCCGCAACTCTGGGCACCCCATGCAGGAGCACATTGGTCTGCCAGCTGCCCGCCTCACCGCCCGCTCTCCTCACACCTTCGGGCACACAATGCAGGAGCGCGTCAGCCTGCCAGGTGCCCTCCTTCCTGCCTGTGCTCCCCACATGTCCTGCAATAGATACAGGAGAGAAAATATTTCTTTCCCTAGTGAGTACTTGAGCCGGGCAAGGGGCGGGAAGGGCAAGCCTGCCTGCTCTGCACTCAGCAGCCCCTCCTGAGACTGGAACAGGTGGGAAGGGCAAGGCGCCAACTGCCCTTCAAAACCCAGCTTGAACTGGGAAGGGGAGGGTGAGCCCCCTGCCGACCTCCAAAGCCCCAATCCCCAGCTCCCCCGTCAGCCCTCCCCAACCTCACTTGAGTTGGGGAAGGGGCAGGAAGAGCAAGCTGCCATCCACCCTCCACAGCCCCGTTTGAGCAGGTGAGGGGAGAGAAGGGCAAACCACCTGCCAGCCTCCAAAGGTGTGATCCTCAGCTTCCCCTTCATCAGCCCTCCCCAGCCCCTACCTCTCAGTCCTGCCCAGCCTGCCCCACCTGCCAGCCCTCTCCAGCCCCTCCCCTTCCAGCTCTCCCCTGCCTGTCAGCCTTCCCCAGCCCCTCTGCCTGCCAGCCCTCCCCAGCTTTCTTGAGCCCATTGTATTTTTTCCTACAATGGGCTTTGTTGCTAGTATAACATAAAACAGCTGTAATGACAAGTTACAGAAGGTGCCTTGATTCTCATTGAAGAGAAATAAAAGAGAAATCTTGCTCTTGAAAATGAAAAAAGAGAATAACAGCAATCAATAGCTGTATCCAAAAAAGTGAATTTTGGAAAAAGAAATTTCCTACCCCATAATAACCCTACAACAAACTGTGTGGTGTAGATTAGGCTGAGAGTTTGTAACTGGCCCAAAGTTATCCAATCAGTTTCCATGGCAGAGCAGGGAACCAAACCTGGATCGCCCATATTCTACTCTGTCATTCTAACCCACTACCCTACACTGGCTCTGGGGGGCAAAAAGTTAGAATTATATTTTATGCAGTTTTTCCCATGCAGGAATAGGCAAAGATGAAATTGTTTGCAATCTAAAATGGTCTAGTCCAGCAAAACTACATGATTCACCTGTCCATACGTCTCAGTTCTCATTCTCTCTCTCTCATGCACACACTGTAGTATACCACCCTATGTAATGGTAAAATTCTATATTTGTTACTGTTTCTCTGTTTGGCAGAGATAGCGTTATGACTTTGCCAGAAAATAAGCAGAATGAAATACACAGGGGAAAATAAATAAAAACAGCCAGTGGAGATGTAAGAGCGAAACACACTGGCTAGTGGCTAGAATCCAGAAGCCTTCATACTAGAAACACCATGAACCACAAGAGTAAGTAATTCTTTGGCTACCGATGAAAAACCAGCAAAGTCACTGGGTTGTAGTCAAAATCTCTCCCCCTCTGGCCCACTTTCCAAAAATTAATGCTCATTTCCTCAAGCTAAAACAAGCAATATATATGAGAGCAACACAGTGAAAAATTAGTATAAAGTGTTATTGAAAAAGTAACAACAAATGTATAGTCAATGAAAGTGCAACATGCTACAGTACCATAGTAATACAATCAGAACAGGCAGCGGCAACCAATACAACCAACCGAGGTAGTGGAGTGCAGGGTGAGTGCTACATGTAAAGTCATAGAATTATTTTCTTATTAAAGGTACTTATGTTCTTTTTTACAAGTGTCAGGAAGAAAGCCTGGGGGCACAAGACCCCAGCGACTCTACAAGGAGCCAGGCGAAGAACTTGTTTCAAAATGTCTTCCTCAGGAGTTGCAACACAGATCACACCTGGAAATAATAAATCACCACCATGAAGCACTTTGGTGGAAAAGCAAGCACCTCCAAAGGTGTGGTCGCTGGCAGAGGAAGCCCGACGGTACTCCCTTGAGGGTTGCTCCTGTTGCTTCTTTGTATTTCCTCAAGCTGGCAGACCTTTTCCTTTAGTAAAAAAGAACGTACAAAATTATATTTAAATATTGATTCCAAAAGTAATTGCTGCAATCCAGGAAGTGTTTTTTTTAAGTAAAGTTTGTGCACACATTGCTTGGGAACCTCCTCAAGTTTAAAATGTAGATAGTGATGTCTAATATAGCTGCAGGGAGGGAGACAAAAGCTTTGCTGGGGGCATCTGGAGCTTTAAGGCGACTCTCACTGGGTCACAGGATCCGCTCAGCCAGATCTTAGTATGGTTGCGTACCTGGTTCTAAATATGCGATCATATAGGATAGGAGTCAGGAAAACATCTGTCTTTATAACTGTGAGGAGATAAAATTCGAACATGGAAAATATGCCCTGAGATTGCGCGTTTTAAAAAAGACATTCTTTCCCAACGTCAACTAGTCAAACCCCTCTATTTTACTTGGCTTCCTTTAAATTGACTTTAATTACCCATTCATGTCAACAAGGACAAACAGACCTTGCATTTTTAAAATTTATTTTTATTTATTTATGTCATTTACTGAGATAAAAAGAAGATTACACAGTATGAGATTAGTACAAGCAGTATCAAGTACATTTCATAAACAATGCTATAGGGTAAATAGATACAAGTTTAGAAGACATGGCATTAGCAAGAATCCAAGACAGAGCAGAAAAAATACTGAAGCAGAACATAATCAATTCTAGGACTGACATTAGACAACAGGAAGCACAGGTGGTACATAGGAGTACATATTTATAGCAACAGATAATATGTAAGGCAACATAGTGGTGAAGTCTATGGTCCCTAACTCATTAACGAAGCATCTGAGATCCATCCCTACAATACAGCCCTCTCATTTGAGTAAAAAACCTTTGCAGAAAATCAGTAGAGTAGGGGCTCTCCTGACCTCCTCAGGCAGGTCGTTCCACAGAGTAGGAGCCACCACAGAGGAAGTCTGTGTGCGGGCTGCTGTTGATTTTGCCCGTGTGCAGCCTGGCACCTGCAGGAGACCCTGTTCAGATGAGCGAAGTTGCCATGGAGGAACATAGGGAGGGAGGCGGTCCCATAGGAATGTCGGACCAAAGCCATGAAGAGCTTTGTATGTAGTAACTAATACTTTGAACTGAGCAGGGTAACTGATAGGTAGCCAGTGAAGTGACTGTAGGATGGGAGTGATGTTCATGCTCCTGCTCGCTCCTGATAACAGTCGTGCTGCAGCGTTTTGCACTAATTGGAGCCTCCTAGTTAACTTAGATGGGACACCTATGCATAGTGCATTACAATAGTCAAGCCTTGATGTTACCATAGCATAGATCCAGGTAGCCAGGTTGGCCATGTCAAGAAGCCGTCTTCCAGGTTGTAGGAAGCATTTTTTGCAGCTGCCAACTTGTTTTTCTAGTAGTAGCGTTGGATAATTCCTTGGCTTTTAACTGAGTCTGTAAGGGTCAGACGAACTCCACTGAAAGTGGGGAGTACAATATCCTTCTCTGCTTTCCCAACAAGCATCACTTCAGTCTTGTCTGGGTTTAATTTGTTGTTTTTTAATCATTTCACCATGGCTGTCAGGCAGCTATCTAAGATTTCTGCTGCATTCTGTGGGGACCTGGATAGCAAAAATATAGTGTTGGGTGCCATCTGCTTATTGAATAATGACCTCCAACTCCATAGCTGTGAATGAGTTATCCTAAAGGTTTTACATAGAGGTTGAATAACATGGGGGATAAGGTTGCTCCCTGTGGAACCCTGCAAGATAGTTCCCATTCTGGAGATAGCTGACCTCTGACGGCAACCCTTTGAGTCTGTTCCATGAGAAACAATTTAAACCAGTCCAGGTCACATCCTTTGATGTCCACTTCTGTTTCTGAATGCCTCAACAGGATGTCATAGTCTACAGTGTCAAAGGCTGCAGATAGATCCAGGAGAAGCAATAAGGAGTCGTGGCCTTTGTCTTTATTCAGAGATCATCCACTAATGCTACTAGTGCTGTCTCTGTCCCATGCCCTGGTCTGAATCCTGACTGGAAAAGGTCCAGAGTGCTAGAGTTATCCAAGAAGATCTACAGGTGGTCAGCTACTGCTCTCTCAATCACTTTGTCCAGAAAAGGCATATTAGAGACTCAGCGATAATC